>NW_027362763.1:381096593-381721593 GCF_046119375.1 Phyllobates terribilis | reverse complement strand
CTAAAAAAAGATGTACAGTTTGCAGAGCAAATCTTAACCTCTGTTCCTGGTGACCTTCCAGGAGAGCAGCTGAAGGAGTTAAGTGAGACCTTGATGAATTCCTTTGCTACAGTTTGTGAAATGTCTTCAGATCGTGCTAAACAGATTGCATGTGCTGTGGATGCTGAAATAGTAAGTGACTGAGTTACGTTGTAATTACTATTTAACAGTTTGTTTTTGACGATTTTTTTCTTTGTTGAACTTTTATATGACTCTTCTGCCAGTCTATGGTTGACAGCCGCTGTCCTTCTATTGCTTGCATTTATACGATTACCACGGTTTGTCTTCATTTTGACAAATTGATTTGTATTTAAAGAGTACCCATGACTAGTGAGTGGCTGCCTTTTTTTATTTCAGTTAACATTGGGCAGCCACAGATTGATAATTTTATTAAATGACTCCAATTAAAAACATACCTTCAAGTGTCCCTATTGGTCCCCTAAAAAGACCAGACTTTCTTGCAAAAGTTGTATCTGAACCTCAACCCTCCACAGGTCCTCTCAAGAACAGTAATTGCTCTAATAATGTTGCTATTTAGTATCTGCTTAGTAAAGGATGTATCAGAACTCAAAGTGCGAGATTTACCGATAAAATGTCATATCTCGCGCTTTCAATGTGAGAAGGACTAGCAAAATTTTGGGTGCAACTTTTGCTAGAAAGTCGGTTTTTTAGGGGGTGTCAGAGACTAGTTATTCACCATCAGGTTGATTGTCATTGTTATACATGGGTTTTCAGTTCTATAGGAAGACTAACAAAGATACACACACCAGATTGTCTTTCAAGAGAGTCTTATTTATTATAACATAGGCCTATCTTTTATAGGGGGCCAGTTTACATGTAAAATTGCTTAACTATTGCATAACTGGTCCTGGGTTCAAATCCCACCAAGGACAACATTTGCAATGAGTTTGTTCTCCCCATGTTTGCATGGGTTTCCTCCGGGTTCTCTGGTTTCCTCCCACACTCCAAAGACATACTGATAGGGAATCTAGATTGTGAGCCCCATTGGAGACAGTGCCCATAATGTTTGTAAAGCGCTGTGGAATTAATGGCGCTATATAAGTGAGTAAAATAAAATTAATAAATAAATAAAACTGTAGTCAGGGACACTTCTAGAATTTTTAATTGGTGTTATTTATTTAAAATTATCAGTCTGTGGCTGCCCAGTATTAACTTAAGGGTTATTCTCTATCTAATTAGTTACACAGTATGGAAAAACAAATTTGCAAGTCTGCTGTCATTCTTCTGCAATGATTGCTTTTATACTACATGGTGTGCATCTTATTTCCATGGAGCTTGGCCACATTCCAGGAGAGGGGTTAACTCCTGACATACCAGTCAGGTTTCTACAACCCAGTGACCTTTATATGGCAGTTAGCTGCTCACCTCACTCCCCCTCCCTTTCAGCTCCTGACAAGCAGTTGTTATAAATCTTGCAAAGCCACCAGCCCCCTCCATTTCCTAATCGAGTGTCACTGTCCATGTATTTGTTCAAATGCCCTTTTCTTTCTATGTGTAAATATAGTGATATTAGTGTAGATTCAGAAAAAACACTGGTGGCTGAATGTATTAGAGCAGAACTTGTGCTGAGTAGTAGTTAGCGAGTGTGTTCTGTTAACCCTTTCAGTGAGCATGCTCGGGTGCTCGCTGAGTATCTTCAGCGTGCTCGGGTGTTATGTTTTAGTCGGCTGTGTGCATGAATTGCGACTGTTTGACAGCTTTAATACATGTGAGGAATGCCTAAGAAACAGGTATTCCTCACATGTATTAAAGCTGTCAAACAGTCGCAGATCATGCACACAGCCCGACTCAAACATAACACCCGAGCACGCTGAAAATACTCGGGGAAACACCCGAGCATGCTTGTAAATCTCAAGTAACAAGCATGCTCGCTCATCACTAGTGCTGAGCTTTATAGTTTTATTAATACTACAGCTCTGTTACTCACCAGAACTGTTACAAGGAGGAGAGCCCACCTTGCTAGATACCAGAAAATGAAAGACTGGAAAGCTGTGTGCTGCTTAAGAGACAACTTGAGAATAATTCTTTAAAATGGGCAACAATACACTGGTGAAAGCTGTTCTTTAAGCATCAAGTTAACTCTTAATATAAACAGTAGTTTGTTTTTCTAAAATAAGTCTCTTTTTTTTTCATTTTCATTTCAGGATAAGTTAGCAGAAACCCATCAAGACTTACTTAAACGACTACAAGTCTTGGCAGATTGGATAACCTCCAGTAATGAAACATTGAATATTTCAATGAGCAGTAATGATGTGGGTGTTATAAAGCATTCCATGGAGTCTTTGAAGGTAATAGTATTATTTTTTCCTTTACTCGCATAGCACAGACATACATAGAGGTTTTTATTTATATATATATATATATATATATATATATATATATATATATATATATATATATATATATATATATATATATAATTTATATATACACACACAGCGGATGAAATAAGTATTAAAAACATCACCAATTTTCTAAGTAAGTATATTTCTAAATAAGGTGTTGACATGAAATTCTCACCAGAGGTCGATAATAACGCATACAATCCAAACAGGCAAAGAAATTAAACCACAGATGTCCATAAATTAAATGATGTGTAATAATTAGAAATGAAACCGGGAAAAAGTATTGAACACGCTTACTGAAATGTATTTAATACTTCATACAAAAGCCTTTGTTGGTGATGACAGCTTCAAGACGCATCCTGTATGGAGAAACTAGTCACATGCATTGCTCATATGTGATTTTGGCCTATTCTTCCATACAAACATTCTTCAAATCCTGAAGGCGCTGTGGGCTCCTTCTATGAACTCTGAGCTTTAGTTCTTTCCATAAATTGTCTATTGGATTCAGGTCAGGTGATTGGCTGGGCCATTCTAGCGGCTTTATTTTATTTTTATTTTTTATTTTTCTTGCCTGTGTGTTTGGGATCATTGTCTAGCTGAGATGTCCACCTTTGTTTTATCTTCATCATCCTGGTAGATGGCAGCAGATTTTTAGCAGGAATGTCTCGGTACAATTGTCCATTCATCCTTCCTTCAATCGTATGAAGTTTGCCAGTGGTGTTTTTGGGGTGATATGCAGTGCCTTTTGTTCTTCAAACATGGTGTGTAATATGGCATCCAAAGAGTTCAATTTTGGTCTCATCTGACCAGATTGTATTCTTCTAGTATTTCTTAGACTTGTCTAAATGTTATTGAGCAAACTTTAAACGTGATTGACAATGCTTTTGTTCAGCAATGGAGTCTTGAGTGGTGAGCGTGCATACAGACCACGAAGATTGAATGCATTGCTTATTGTATTCTTTGAAACAATTGTACCTGCTGATTCCAGGTCTTTCTGTAGCTCTCCACAGGTGGTCCTTGGCTGTTGGACAACTCTTCTGATAACTCTTTTCACTTCTCTGTCTGAGTTCTTGTGAGTAGCACCTGGTCGTTGCCAGTTTACAGTGAAATGATGTTGTTTCCACTTCCGGATTATGGCCCCGACATTTCTCACTGAAACCTTCATTAGTTTAGAAATTCTTCTGTAACCAATGCCATCAGTATATTTTGCTAAAATGAGGTTGCTATTATCTTGAGACAGCTCACTGCTTTTACCCATCATGAGATGTTTCTTGTGTGGCACCTTAGTAATGAGACACCTTTTTATAGGAAATCAGTTGAACCAGCTAATATTATTTTTAACTAAGTGGCAGGATTGCTTTCTAATTACTGATAGATTTCAGCTAGTGTCATGACTTTCCATAGCTTTTTGCACCTCACTTTCTTTGTGTGTTCAATACGTTTTCCCTGTGTCATTTCTCATTATTACACATAGCTTAATTTATGGACATCTACAGTCATGGCCAAAAGTTTTGAGAATGACACCAAAATTATATTTTCACATGATCTGCTGGCCTCTGGTTTTTATTAGTGTTTGTCTGATGTTTATATCACATATAGAAATATAATTGCAATCATATTATGAGTACCAATAAGTTATATTGACAGTTAGAATGAGTTAATGCAGCAAGTCAATATTTGCAGTGTTGCCCCTTCTTCTTCAAGACCTCTGTAATTCTCCCTGGCATGCTCTCAATCAACTTTTGGACCAAATCCTGACTGATAGCAGTCCATTCTTGCATAATCAATGCTTGCATTTTGCCAGAATTTGTTGGTTTTTGTTTGTCCACCCGTCTCTTGATGATTGACCACAAGTTCTCAATGGGATTAAGATCTGGGGAGTTTCCAGGCCATGGACCCAAAATCTCTATGTTTTGTTCCATGAGCCATTTAGTTATCACCTTTGCTTTATGGCAAGGTGCTCCATCATGCTGGAAAAGGCATTGTTGGGCGCCAAACTGCTCTTGGACGGTTGGGAGAAGTTGCTCTTGGAGGACATTCTGGTACCATTCTTTATTCATGGCTGTGTTTTTAGGCAAGACTGTGAGTGAGCCGATTCCCTTGGCTGAGAAGCAACCCCACACATGAATGGTTTCAGGATGCTTTACAGTTGGCATGAGACAAGACTTATTCTTCTCCGAATAAGCTGTTTTCCAGATGTCCCAAACAATCGAAAAGGGGATTCATCAGAGAAAATGACTTTGCCCCAGTCCTCAGCAGTCCACTCCCTGTACCTTTTGCAGAATATCAGTCGGTCCCTGATGTTTTTTCTGGAGAGAAGTGGCTTCTTTGCTGCCCTCCTTGAAACCAGCCCTTGCTCAAAGAGTCTCCGCCTCACAGTGCGTGCAGAAGCACTCACACCAGCCTGCTGCCATTCCTGAGCAAGCTCGGCACTGCTGGTAGTCCGATCCCGCAGCTGAAACAGTTTTAAGATACGGTCCTGGCGCTTGCTGGTCTTTCTTGGGCGCCCTGGAGCCTTTTTGACAACAATGGAAGCTCTCTCCTTGAAGTTCTTGATGATGCGATAGATTGTTGACTGAGGTGCAATCTTTGTAGCTGCGATACTCTTCCCTGTTAGGCCATTTTTGTGCAGTGCAATGATGGCTGCACGTGTTTCTTTAGAGATAACCATGGTTAACTGAAGAGAAACAATGATACCAAGAACCAGCCTCCTTTTAAAGTGTCCAGTGATGTCATTCTTACTTAATCATGACTGATTGATCGCCAGCCCTGTCCTTATCAACACCCACACCTGTGTTAATGGATCAATCACTAAAACGATGTTAGCTGCTCCTTTTAAGGCAGGACTGCAATGATGTTGAAATGTGTTTTGGGGGTTAAAGTTCATTTTCTGGGCAAATATTGACTTTGCAAGTACAGTAATTGCTGTTAAGCTGATCACTCTTTGACATTCAGGAGTATATGCAAATTGCCATTACAAAAAATGAAGCAGTAAACTTTGGAAAAATTACTATTTGTCTCATTCTCAATACTTTTGGCCATGACTGTATGGTTTGAGTTCTTTTCCTGTGTGGATTGTATGGGTTGTTACTGACATCTAGTGAGAATTTCATGTCAATGACACCTTTAGAAATATATTTACTTAGAAAATTCAATACTTATCACTCACTCTCTGTCTATCTCTGCAAACTTTTGCTTAAAAAAATGTGAAATGAAGAGCATTAAGTGGAATGACTGGGGGAGAGGAAAGGAGAAAGGATGGGAAAGAAGGGGGAAGCCAAAGAGGGAGTAGAGTTCTTTTCAATGGATGTAGTTTATTAAGAGGAATCAGGGTCTTAGGAGCCTATAGGTATAGTGGTGGTTTGGTGAATGGGGTGTATGGCTACTGTATTCTTCCCAGGCTGACCAGATTTTCTTGGAATTTATGTACCTTAACTGTTAGTATAGCTGATAGTTTCTCATTGGTCATATACCAGAAGATTTATCTTTTAACGTCTGAGATTTCCCAAGAAAAGAGAAACAGAATCATCCTGCTCATCAATAACGGTCTCTCGACTAAGAAAATTGCCAAACTGCATATTGTGAGTGCCATGACAGTTGGAAGAATACGTCCATCAATTCAAAAGCCAAGAGATGGACGTCCAGACAAAATATCGGTGTTAACAAGTTGGCTCATCACAAAGTCTATCAGTTCTTGCGCGACAAACATGGCAGTGGAGGTGGCTCGTATGCTTCGTAATAGTGAGATCACAGACATCCATGCAAGCACTGTATGATGCACGTTACACACGTCTGGAGTGGTGGCTTGAAAAATAAAGAAGCGTCGGCTTGAGTTTGCAAAAAAGTACAAAAAGTGCAAGATTGGAAACGGATAATTTGGAGCGCTGAGATGAAAATCAATAGACTATACTCTGATGGGTGCAAATGGATCTGGAAGACACAAGGGAAAAAGGGGCTAACGGATCGAGAAATTGAAGGAACTGTGAAGTTCGGTGGAGGAAGCCTGATTATATGAAGTTATTTCGCAGCCAAAGGCATTGGATACTTGGCCAGGATCGAAGGTGGTCTCAACGCTTGTCTATACAAGACAAGTTACTTCGTACACTTGAGTACTATGGGTATGAAAAGCATGACATAGTGTTCCAGCAGGACAAACGACCCGAAGCATATGTCAAGATTAGTGAAGAAATGGTTCAATGACAATGAAGTTGAGGCGCTGGATTTGCCCCCACAGTCCCCAAACCTCAACCGAATTAAACACTTGTGGGTAGAGTTGAAGAAAAACTATATACATATCTAAGTGAGTCGACCAGTATGCACCAACTTTTGGAATGTGTAGAAGAGACCTGGGATCAGATTTTGTTTGAGACATGCTTGAATCTGATCGAAAGCATGCTCAGAAGGATTCAGGCAGTGTTGCAAACCAAAGGTGAATATACAAAATAATAAAAATTTAAATTTAGATTTTTAGGAGCAAAACAGTAACAATGCAGTGACATGACAAGAATCTGCATAGCTAATCATATGCTAAATAATTGCAAGTCAAATTTATGTATGAGATAGACAAGATGATTGTCTATAAAATGATGCTAGTCTCACGTTCAAAGCAGTAGTGGATGATGAGATATGGAGCCTGAAAATTAAAAGTTCAAAACTTTGTTACCCTTTTGCTCGTCAGTGTGTATACAGTGCTGCTCACCATTATTGGCACCCCTTCATTTTTTCATAGACTGTACAATATCTTCAGAAATAAATGGAAATGTGTCAAAGTTATATCCTCAGGATTTTTTAATTAGTGGTCCAAAGTAATACAACAATAAAACATTGTTTTTCAACTTCCATGTTGCAATTTCAAAGAAAAAAAAAACAGAATAAAAAGCATGTGCAGCAATAAAGACACCGTTAATTAATACTTGATTATACACCCTCTAGCATTGCTGACAGCCGCCAAACGATTCTTATAGCTATCTATAAGCTTTTTGCACTTCTCAGCTGGAATTTTCTCCCACTCTTCCTTTGCAGTTTGTTCAAGCTCTTGAATGTTTGCAGGGTTCTTTTTCCTAATGACTGATTTCAGCGCTCCCCATAGATTTACAATGGGATTGAATTCAGGACTCATTGATGACCATTTTAAAACAGTCCATTTTTTATTCATTCCTGTCTACTTTTGGATGTGTGCTTTGGGTCATTGTCTTGCTGGAGGACCCATGATCTTAGACTCAAGCCAAGTTTTCTTACACTGGGTAGGACATTTCGCTCTAAATCTGTTGATAATTCTCTGATTTCATGATTCCTGTGATGTGGTCAAGGCCTCCAGTACCAGACGCAGCAAAGTAACCCCACAGCATTATGTATCCTCCACTATGCTTAACTGTTGGTAAGGTGTTCTTTTCCTTATAAGCTTCATTGCGCCATCTGTGAACAAACTGTTGCTTTGCTTTGCCACAAAGCTCTATTTTTTGTTTCATCTGTCCACAGAACATTTTCCCAGAAGAATTGTTGTTTGTCAAGGTACTCTTTGGTAAAGATCAGTCGTTCCATTTTGTGTCTTTTCCTTGGCCTTCGCCCATAAAGCTCTGCTTGGTTTAGTGTGTGGTGTATGGTACTTGTTGAAACCATGACCCCAGACTGTTCCAGGTTGGCCTTCAGGACTTGGGATGTTTGATGTGGTGTTTTTTCCACCACTCGCACCAACCTTCGAAGACATCTCTTGTCAATTTTCCACTCCCCCCCCACGTCCAGGGAGGTTCTTGACGGTTCCATGCTTGGCAAACTTCTTAATAACATTGCACACTGTTGAAACCGGGGATGCTAAGGTCTTTGGAGATGGCCTTATATCCTTTGGAAGTCTTGTATATGCTAATAATAGCGGTTCTGATGTCCGCAGACAGCTCCTTGGTCTTCACCATTGTGACAAAGGAACAGGGCCCACCATATGTCTTTTTAAAACACTGAAGTCATCATTCATTGGCTAATTCATGTCACATGGGCACCGGCAATTAATCACAGGTGAATCTCTTTGGTGATTTACCGCAGACGAGTCAAAATGTGTTTCCATACTAAATTAATGTAAAGGGTGCCAATACCAGTGACACAGCAAGCATTAGGTTTTTCTATTTTTCCCTCCCATTGTTTTTTGTTTTAAATTATTGTTCATCATTTGCTCTTTTGTATTTACCTCGAGTGCTCTTTACAAAAAACTGTTTCACTGGATTCATATTTTTCAAGAGATATTCTACATTATGTACTTAAACTTCATGGATGCAAATAACGATGAGCAGGACTGTATATTTAATTTATAGATATATTGATTTCTATCAATCTAGATAGATATACATATATATATATATATATATATATATATATATATATATATATATATATATATATATATATATATATATTTATATTTAGCATGCATCCATTTCTTTTCTAATTGGCAATGCCACAAATGCTGTTTTAGTTAATCTCTAAAAATAAAAATAATAAATTGAAGAAAAAGTGATCAAAAGTCCTCACACAGCTCTTTGGAAAAATAGAAACATTTTGTGTTCCAGAATATGAGGCCAAAAGGCTTTTTTTTTAAATGATTATTTTGGGCAATAGTAATAAAAAAAATCGATATGCCTGCTATTCTTATTGTCATATCAACCTGCAGGATACGGTTACCATGTCAGTTTTATTGAATGGTGTAAAAATGGTGCCGTTTTTTTCTTTTTATTCCCGTTACCCAAAACATAGAAATAAACCATCATGCAGCTACTAAGGACCAAAATAAGCCTGGTCCCTAAGGGGTTAATATTGATACATATCAGAGGGATTCATGTTACTCAATTTGCTGAAAGGCCTTCATATGAAATTTTATGACTTTTTTTTATTTTTCCTGCTGTTTAGTTTTTATGCTCAATTTTATAGTAATATCATAGTGTTTCCTAAGGATATTAATAAATGCTACAGGTATGGTTTCACACACAGGCTCTCAGCAATGACGTTTCGGGACAAAGGGTAGAGCTGGAGACCACAGCTTTTGATGTCCAGTTCTTTATATCAGAACATGCCCAGGATCTTTCCCCAAATCAAAGCAAGCAGCTTTTACGATCACTGAATGCGACTCAGAAGAGGTTTCAGGAGGCTCAAAAATGGATCTCTACACATATGGAAGCTTTAAAAAGTCGCCTGCTGGCCGCAGAACACCTGGATGAGCAGAAGGTTTGACTCCTGGCGCATGTGGTGCTTGCTCATAGTGGTTTGGAATTTACTTGTTGTATCTGAGCGTTCTACTTCTTTCGTAGCCGAAACATAACTCATGTTTTCTATAGCCAGACAACGCTTGTTTTGTGTTATTTCCAGTAGTTGGTTTGTGCCTTAAGCCAAAGCATTTTCTTCTTTTAGCAGCCTGGTCTATGCTATCATACTTATTTATAAGGCTGTGTTCACACCACCTTTTACCTCCACATCAGTGGCTTCATCAGGGCTTATGACTAAAGCCGTGGTCGACTGCATTTTGTTGCCTTTCTCAAATAGGCGGATATTGCTGAAAACTATGTCCAATATATCACAAAATGACTCCATCTCCTTCATTGATGTCAGTGTTCCCACAGGCAGATACGCCCAAATCCTGTTTTTCAGGGCTTCAGACGTAAGCGGCGATGGAGCCACTGACGTGGCTAAAACTGATGTGATCTTAGTCTAAGTTACCTTGTCATTTAGAAGTAAATTCAACTTGTATTTTTAAAATCTAAGCAATGAAATAGAATTCATTGATATTGTTTTTTGAGACTAGTGTTCTTTCCCTTCCCCATACTTTACCCTGCAGGTTTGCCTGTTAAGATTGATATGTATACACACAATCCCACTGCGGTGGGTATGTTCACATCACATCTGTTTCAGGTTTGTGAATCTATCATGTTTTTTGAAGAGGAAGACGTTTCAGGAAACGCCAGTGTTTTTGTTCCTGAGGCGTCTTTATTAGCATTTCTTTGTTGTTGTTGTTGTTTCCTTAGTGCTTTTTCAACATTTTTGAGCATTTTTCCATAGTTTTTTGGGGACTTTTTTAACTAGCATTTTCCGGCCTTTTTTATTTATTTATTTTTTTTAAATCCATAACTATGAAGAAACCGATTCGTTTTCAAAAAGACTTCAGGGCATCTTCAGAGCGTGGAAACCTGAAAAAGAAAAAACGCCCCAAAAACTGAACATATGAACTGCATAAAAATACATGTGTTCATTTTTTGGAGCGTTTACTTAACGCTTCTTCAGGTGGTTTTCGGAGCAGAATCTGCACATGCCCAGTTGCTCAGCAGAAGATCAGTACATAGGGAGCTGATTTCCATTGCGACAAGGTTAAACTGTTATAGGCAATGAAATCCCTAAATCATAAAAAGGTGAGGGGTGATTAATATTTTCAGGCAAGCTAATAGAACATAATCTTTTGCATCCTGTGTAAATGTACATCTTGCTTTAACATCCATACTTCAGTACTAACATCTGTTTGATATGTCTTTTTCTGCATCATTATTAACGCAGGTTCCCGGATGGGAAGACACTGGGATCATCAGCGCAGTTGAAGCGTCTTCTTTAATTGTGCATGGTCAGGCTTTGAAATCTCTCTCAACTTATCTGTTTGCAATTCTTGGAGATGAACGCAATGTTTTCTCCTTCTACTCTGCAGTCACCTTGCTCGAGCCATGACCCACTGTGACCATGTTTACAGCACACTGTGATTTGTGACATTTTTGTGCCGCTCTTGTAAATTCGAGCTTCATTGATGACTTTATTTCATTCCTGCAGGATGCTGAAGTGCAACTACGAGAGCACAAAGATAAGCTGCAGGAAATCAGCGACCTGCTCACCCAGACCGAGAACCGGCTTATTGGCCAACAAGACACGTTAACTGCTCGGGACAACCCTGCTGACCTGCAGCATTGCCAGGCTGAGTACGAGGTATTGGATTGTGTTGCATCTGAAAATCAGCATCCTATTAACCCCTTCACGACAGGGCCAGTTTCCTTTTTTGCGTTTCCGTTTTTTTCCTCTCCTTCTTCCCAGTGTCATAATTCTTTTATTTTTCTGTCCATGTAGACACATGAGGGCTTGTTTTTTGCGGGGTGAGTTGTAGTTTTGAATGACATCATTAATATTACCACATAGTGTAATGGAAAACGGGAAAAAAAAATCCAAGTGGGGAGAAATTGTGAAAGAAAACACAATTCTGAGATTGTTTTTTGGGAATTGATTTTACGGTGTACATTTTGTGATAAAAATGACCTTGCAGTACAATTCTGCTCATCAGTACGATTACGGCGATACCAAATATGTCCAGGTTTTTTATTATTTTAAGGGTGAAAAAAAATAAGAAGTTTGCCCCCCCAAATTTTTGGGGCTGTTTCAACATCCGAGACCCGTAACGTTTTTATTTTTCAGCTGAAGGAGCTTATTTTTTGCAGGACGAGACGTTTTTATTGATATTACTAGCTGTACCATCCCACGTGTTGCTGTGGCTCAGTGTGGATTAATTGGAAAAGAAAGAAAAGAGAAAGCGCATGTTTCTAAAATATTTAATTTCACAATGCTTGTGGGTGTACAATATTTTTTGTTGTTCCATTGTCTGTGTAGATATAGAGATTGTCTGGTTTGCCCACTCTAGAACACGCAACATATAATTGTCCATGTGAGAAGCAATCCGTGTCTAGATTTAAACCGCACAATTCTAAAAATTGGCCCTGAGCTTTGTTGATGGTGATTGCAAACGCCAATCCAATGGAGCCGGTCATGTCAGGGATTGCTAGCTATGCCATTCCCTAGTACAGAGGGAATGTGACAGGAGGGGGCGCAGAGATGAAGACAGGCGGCAGAGGAGGAGAGGGTGATCAGCTTGACATGTCCCGGGCCAGTACCGGCCAGATCACAGCGCCGCTCCCTCCGGTACCGCAGTGGGATTTGCAGTTGCTCGCTATCCGCCCACTGCTGCGAGGTTCGGGCCCAGCTCAGCGCCCAGAGCGGAGGCCGCGGCCTGCACCTCTCCGTGCAGCCTCCCTCTCTCCTTCCCTCCCTCCCCCGCTTGTTGTTGCACAGTTAGAAATAAGACTCACTTGCCGGAGAAGAAGAAGCAACAGCAGCAGCAGCGGTGCCGGAGAGCAAAGGTGGCTGCCTCTCAGGCGGTGGTGGTGATGAGCAGCAGCGTCTTTCGGCCTCAAAAAGACGGTCTCGTCATTACCCTTCCCTTCAGCCCCCACGGGGGACACAAAAGGAGCAGAGCGCAGGCAGCGGCTGGGGCGAATGAAGGAGAGGGAGAAGGGTTTATGAATGAGATGTCACTAAGGAGGGGGGGAATGGCGGGCTGCCGGGGAGAGTCAGCCTGGGGCTGAGATCGTAACACCCTCCTCTCGCTGTTGCTTTTACGTCCAACAGCTAGTATATAAAAACATAGTAGGTATTTAAAAACATGCGTGTATTCGAATGCAACGTTGTATCAAAATTTCAAAGCAATCGGTGAAGAACTTTCGGAGATTTAAGGTTTTGAACAAAAGAACATTTCATTTTTATTTATACAGAAGATTTTGGGATAGATATGATGTTATGAACAAAAAAAACTTAATTTTGGCATTTTTCGTTTTTTTTTACATTTACTGTGTTTTCCGATCCGGTTAATTATTTTTATGTTTTGATATAGCTGACTTTTCTGAACGCAACAATACCACATATGTGTATTTTTTTGATATTTTTATTTGTAATATGGAGTAATATGTATCTTTTTTTATTTTTTCAATAACTTTTTAAAACTTTTTTTTTATTACTTTTGACTGTTCTTGTTAGTCTCCTTATGAGACTTAAAGCATCGCTGCATATACTATAAATCACTTTCTCCTTTGAAGCCCAGCCACAGGCAGGGTTTCAAAGGAGCTCCATATTAACAAGTGTAACATACCTGGTGGCGTCCTTGCATAGTGGTCCATCTCCCACTGTGCAAGAGCGCGCACTTGATCTCCAGTCCAGAATGTCTCTCTGGCTTCCCTCCATGCTGTCTGTTTGTGTCTGTTTCTGCTGCTTAAGGGCGGCGCCCGATCACTTCCTGCTTTTTGTACCTGCTGTGGGTCACACCCCTTGTGCGTCCTCAGCCTATTGCTGTCTGTCACCTGGTATATAACTCAGCTGCTCCAATCAATCCCTGCCTGAGCATTGTGTTTCATTCAGTGTGTGCTTGCACTCTGAAGGTGCCAGGTCCCGTTCTGTGTTCTCTTGTCTGCCTATCCTCGAGGCTGTATTTCCAGGGCTGTATTTCCAGGCCTGTCTGAACACGCTCCTAGCCTGTTCCTCCCGCCTTCTAGGGGCCGATTACCTAGACCCGCTCCTGTATCTTGTCTGTCCTGTCTGAACACGCTCCTAGCCTGTTCCTCCCGCCTTCTAGGGGCCGATTACCTAGACCCGCTCCTGTATCTTGTCTGTCTTGTCTGAACACGCTCCTTGCCTGTTCGTCCCGCCTCTCTGGGGGCCGTATTCCCAGACCCGCTCCTGTATTCCGCTGCAGTGTCGGTCTCTTCCGTACACTCAGTTCCAGTCTGAACTCTCTCCTATCCTTTACCTGTTTTGCCTCTATGTCCGTTCCCTTCCTTTTTCTGCAGAGTCTGAACTCGTACCTAACTCCTGCTTGTTGTCTCTGTACTCCCGTTTGTGGTCCACTCGCTACTTCACTGCAAGTACCCTGTGGGTATCTGGCTCTGTCTTTCCCTTCCTGTCTGTTCCGTGTGAACAGAGCCCTGTCCCCCCTGCTCAGCCTTGCCTGCTCTGTCTCCTTTGCTCACTGCTCCGGCGGTTCTAGCCTGCTCTGACTCCTTTGCTCACCGCTCTGGCGGTTCTAGCCTGCTCTGACTCCTTTGCTCACCGCTCCGCCGGTTCTAGCCTGCTCTGACTCCTTTGCTCACCGCTCCGGCGGTTCTAGCCTGCTCTGACTCCTTTGCTCACCGCTCCGGCGGTTCTAGCCTGCTCTGACTCCTTTGCTCACCGCTCCGGCGGTTCTAGCCTGCTCTGACTCCTTTGCTCACCGCTCCGGCGGTTCTAGGCTGCTCTGACTCCTTTGCTCACCGCTCCGGCGGTTCTAGCCTGCTCTGACTCCTTTGCTCACCGCTCCGGCGGTTCTAGCCTGCTCTGACTCCTTTGCTCACCGCTCCGGCGGTTCTAGCCTGCTCTGACTCCTTTGCTCACCGCTCCGGCGGTTCTAGCCTGCTCTGACTCCTTTGCTCACCGCTCCGGCGGTTCTAGCCTGCTCTGACTCCTTTGCTCACCGCTCCGGCGGTTCTTGCCTGCTCTGACTCCTTTGCTCACCGCTCCGGCGGTTCTTGCCTGCTCTGACTCCTTTGCTCACCGCTCCGGCGGTTCTTGCCTGCTCTGACTCCTTTGCTCACCGCTCCGGCGGTTCTAGCCTGCTCTGACTCCTTTGCTCACCGCTCCGGCGGTTCTAGCCTGCTCTGACTCCTTTGCTCGCTGCTCCGGCAGCCTTGCTCCGCTCTGACCCTTTTGCTCGCTGCTCCGGCAGCCTTGCTCCGCTCTGACCCTTTTGCTCGCTGCTCCGGCAGCCTTGCTCCGCTCTTATCCTTTTGCTCGCTGCTCCAGCAGCCTTGCTCCGCTTTTATCCTTTTGCTCACTGCTCCGGCAGTCTCGCTCCGCTCTTATCCTTTTGCTCACTGCTCCGGCAGTCCTGCTCTACTCTTGCTCACCGCTCCAGGCGGCCTCGTCCTGCTCTACTCTTGCTCACCGCTCCAGGCGGCCTCGTCCTGCTCTACTCTTGGTCACCACTCCAGACGGCCTCATCCTGCTCTACTCTTGCTCACCGCTCCAGGCGGCCTCGTCCTGCTCTGACTCCTTGCTCACTGCTCCAGGCGGCCTCGTCCTGCTCTGACTCCTTGCTCACTGCTCCGGCAGTCTCGCTCAGCTCTGACCCTTTGCTCACCGCTCTTGGCGGCCTTGTCCTGCTCTACTCTTGCTCACCGCTCCAGGCGGTCTTGTCCTGCCCTGCTCTCGCTCACCTCTCTGGGCGGCCTCACTCTTCTGTGTTTGTCCGCCACATCTTTGGTTCTGTTCCTGAGTCCCAGTGTGTACTGGGTCCTATCCCGCCTGTGTCCCTACCTGCTAGTGCCTCCCTGTCTGCACTCTAGCCGTGCTTGCCTGTACCCCCCTGCCTGCATACCCGCCTGCCTGCATACCAGTCGTGCCTGCCTATTCCCACCAGTCTGTGTGCCAGCTTACCAGTTTGTTCCTGTATTCCCCTGTGTGGGTCAACAGCCGTGTCCGGGGTCTGTCCTGGAGTAGCACCTGGTCCCTCTGCTCGGCTCCTCCTTGGTGCACTGGCGTCGTATGCTGTCGTGCGACCCTGGTCGGATAGGGTGAATACCTAGTTACGCCCCTCCAGACATTCACTCTCCGGCACGGTCCAGTGGAATCACACGCACACGCCGCTCAGCCCGGGCGTGTGCATTACAACAAGCAGTCTCCTGACTGTCATAGCTACCCATTGGCGACTCATGATCACGTCACAGGTGTGCCAATGGGTGATTGGGATGACACGCCCCCATGCCGGCATGTTTGGAATGCCTCTGTCAGAGTTTGACAGCGGAATTTAGCAGGTTAACAATAGTGGGCAGAGCTCTGCTCTAAACACAATTGTTAGAAGCAGGTCCTGACTGTAACACACATCCATGATCCACCCGGTATGGGGCAGGCTGACCCTGTGAGCCCGCTCCACACACCTGCTTCCAACTTGCGCATATTAAGAAGGGTTTAAAGAGGGTAAAGTATTAGGCAGAGGGTCTTATACTGGGAATCTCTGCAGTGTGTAATGTACTCACTGTCAGGGCGCAGTCAGACATTCGTATAAATTAGACTAAGATCTGCTCGAACTGGCTGCGACTCTCCTAACCTGAGCGTGACAGCTCCATAGAAATATATGAATTTGTTACGCTCAGGTCGGGAGAGCCACCGGCCAGTCAGTGCATTGCGGTCTGATCTCAGCCTGATTTATTACAGCCATCTGACAGCGTCCCTAGAATTCCACACTATTTCACAGTTCCAGCGTTGTCATCACGTGACATTGTACTATGCGATTTGCATACCTTTGGTAACGTATCAATCACTTTCTCTTCTGCTTCTGTCAATGCAAAATTTATTTTATTGTCATCTAAAATGTATATACTGTACAGACCAAAAGTTTGGACACACCTTCTCATTTAAAGATTTTTCTGTATTTTCATGACTTTGAAAATTGTACATTCACACTGAAGGCATCAAAACTATGAATTAACACACGTGGAATTATATACTTAACAAAAAAGTGTGAAACAACTGAAAATATGTCTTATATTCTAGGTTCTTCAAAGTAGCCACCTTTTGCTTTGATGACTGCTTTGCACACTCTTGGCATTCTCTTGATGAGATTCAAGAGGTAGTCACCGGAAATGGTCTTCCAACAATCTTGAAGGAGTTCCCAGAGATGCTTAGCACTTGTTGGCCCTTTTGCCTTCACTCTGCGGTCCAGCTCACCCCAAACCATCTCGATTGGGTTCAGGTCTGGTGACTGTGGAGGCCAGGTCATCTAGCGTAGCACCCCATCACTCTCCTTCTTGGTCAAATAGCCCTTACACAGCCTGGAGGTGTGTTTGGGGTCACTGTCCTGTTGAAAAATAAATGATGGTCCAACTAAACGCAAACCGGATGAAATAGCATGCCACTGCAAGATGCTGTGGTAGCCATGCTGGTTCAGTATGCCTTCAATTTTGAATAAATCCCCAACAGTGTCACCAGCAAAGCACCCCCACACCATCACACCTCCTCCTCCATGCTTCGCGGTGGGAACCAGGCATGTAGAGTCCATCCGTTCACCTTTCCTGCATCGCACAAAGACACGGTGGTTGGAACCAAAGATCTCAAATTTGGACTCATCAGACCAAAGCACAGATTCCACTGGTCTAATGTCCATTCCTTGTGTTCTTTAGCCCAAACAAGTCTCTTCTGCTTGTTGCCTTTCCTTAGCAGTGGTTTCCTAGCAGCTATTTTACCATGAAGGCCTGCTGCACAAAGTCTCCTCTTAACAGTTGTTGAAGAGATGTGTGTGCTGCTAGAACTCTGTGTGGCATTGACCTGGTCTCTAATCTGAGCTGCTGTTAACCTGCGATTTCTGAGGCTGGTGACTCAGATAAACTTATCCTCAGAAGCAGAGGTGACTCTTGGTCTTCCTTTCCTGGGGCGGTCCTCATGTGAGCCAGTTTCTTTGAAGCGCTTGATGGTTTTTGCAACTGCACTTAGGGACAGTTTCAAAGTTTGCCCAATTTTTCGGACTGACTGACCTTCATTTCTTAAAGTAATGATGGCCACTCGTTTTTCTTTACTTAGCTGCTTTTTTCTTGCCATAATACAAATTCTAACAGTCTATTCAGTAGGACTATCAGCTGTGTATCCACCAGACTTCTGCACAACACAACTGATGGTCCCAACCCCATTTATAAGGCAAGAAATCCCACTATCTCTTGAAGCTCATCAAGAGAATGCCAAGAGTGTGCAAAGCAGTCATCAAAGCAAAACGTGGCTACTTTGAAGAACCTAGAATATAAGACATATTTTCAGTTGTTTCACACTTTTTTGTTAAGTATATAATTCCACATGTGTTAATTCATAGTTTTGATGCCGTTTGTGTGAATGTACAATTTTCAAAGTCATGAAAATGCAGAAAAATCTTTAAATGAGAAGGTGTGTCAAAACTTTTGGTCTGTATATACAGTATATATATAGATATATAAAAACTCTAATGAACTTTCCAAATATTCTTAAGTATAAAATCATCTACAATCGATGTCTACAGCTTTTATGCATAGGAAAATAGCAGACAGAATCCAGCAGGTGATGAGCTTCAAAACATCTACAGCTCTGGCAAAACTTAAGAGACCACTGCAAAATTTTCATTTTCTCAGATTTTTCTCTTTATAGGTATATTTTTGAGTAAAATGTACATTGTTGTTTTATTCTATAAAGTACTGACAACATGTCTCCGAAATGCAAATCTAAAAATTTTTTATTTATTTGCAGCAAATGAGAAATCGTCAAAATAATAAAAAAGAAACAGTGCTTTCAGACCTCAAATAATGCAAAGAAAACAAGTTATTATTCATTTACAAACAACAATACTCATGTTTTAACTCAGGAAGAGTTCAGAAGTCAATATTCGATGGAATAACCATGATTTTTAATCACCGCTTGTTAGAACCTTGCTGTTAGGTTTTTTTTCCTTTGCTGGTCACATGACCTTGTTGGCCTATTTAATCCTGCTCCGCCCTTCTGGCTTTGCTGGACTTCATTGTATATCTTTTTTCTAGCTAGCCTGTGCTCTGTATCTAACTCTGTTAGTTTGCTTGGTCTACGGACCTCTTTGTTCTATCTATTTTGTTTGTTCGTCTGTCTGCTACTATTTCTGTTAGGAGGTGTCCCATATTCCTCCCAGTCCTTAGTACTTGTAGGGATTCCCTCCCCAAATCTATAGGTCTCCGTACAGACTAGATTAGGACTTTAGCAGGTCTGATCGCAGGATCAGGTTCCCTGTTACATCGTAGGGATTCAGTTGAGTCTTATAGTAGGGACAGATCTCCTCTCTTTCCTTAGCTTTGGTAGCAGAACATAACAGTAAGTCCAGCCAGTAAATTCTCTAAGGAAAGATTTTTTTTTGTTCCATCATGGTGTCGGTTCACGATTTGGCTAAACACCTGCAGGGACTCTCTCTGGAAGTGGCCGAGCTCCGTCAGCACGTGAGTAACTGTCCTGGAGCACATTTCTTGGAGCCTAAGGTATGTTTGCCGGATTTATTTTTTGGTGAACATCGAGAATTTTTTTCATTTAAAAATGCTTGCTTATTGTATTTTCGTTTGAGACCCAAGTCCTCTGGGGATGAATCCCAGCGCGTAGGGTTCATAATGTCACTTTTGCGCAAAGAGCCTCAGGAGTGGGCCTTTTCTTTGCAACCTAGTGATACATGCTTCAGATCAGTGGATAGTTTTTTTTCTGCTTTAGGACTATTATATGATGATCCTGACCGTGTCGCATCAGCTGAGACTGAGTTGAGACGTTTAAAACAAGGATCAGGTAATATGGAAAAATATTGTACACATTTTCGTCGTTGGTCCACTCAAACAGGGTGGAACGATTCTGCTCTGAAAAGTCTATTTCTTGCTGGGCTCAGTGAAAAGGTTAAAGACCTGCTAATTGCTTATCCTACACCTGAGGATTTGCAACAGGCTATGCAATTAGCTATACGGGTGGATAGGAGACTGCGTGCAAGGGTTAATGAGAGCAAATCCTCTGCTATGTCAGTTTCTGGTTATGATAATGTGTGTACTAACAGTGGTGAACCGATGGAGATTGGATCGGTGGCACCTCGCTCTCAAGAAAAACACCGTCGTTTTTCAGAAGGCTTGTGTTTCTATTGCGGGAAATCTGGTCATTTGATTAAAGGCTGTGAGCTTCGTATGAAGAAAGAAAAAAAAATGGTCAGTCACGCCCGTATTGCCTGTTTAAATTCCAAGGGTATATTTTTAGCTGCTTCCACGATTGCTCAGGAAAAATTAATGGAATTTCGGGTGTTTGTTGATTGCGGGTCTACACTGAATGTTATTGATGGGGGATTCGTGGAAAAACTCAATTTAAAACCTGAACCTTTATCATCCCCCATTGCTGTGGTTTCTGTGGATGGCTCCCCTTTGAAGAATATTACTCTCAAGGTCAGTGAATTTCCTCTCACTATTAATGGTGTTCACCATGAGAAATTGGATTTGGTAGTGTTGAATAACTTGCCTTCTCCAGTAATATTGGGATTGCCCTGGTTAAAATTTCACAATCCTGTACTGGATTGGTCTACCAGTGAAATTAAATCCTGGAGCCATAAATGTTATGACAAGTGTTGTAACGGGCGTATTGCAGCTTTGGATAGGGGAGAATTACCTGTTCCTATTCAGGATTTTTGGAGAGTTTTTTCTGAGAAAGAATCGCAGGTTTTGCCTCCCCATAGAGACTATGATTGTTCTATTGAATTTGTCCCTGGAGCGACTCTTCCTAAAAGTCGTTTATTTAACCTTACTATTCCTGAGAGGAAGGCTTTGGAGGAATACATACAGACAAGTTTGGCCGCCGGTCACATTAGGCCCTCTAAGTCTCCTGTGGCGGTTGGATTTTTTTTGTAAAAAAAAAGGACGGCGGTTTACGTCCTTGTCTGGATTTTCGTGAGATTAACAAAATTACGGTACGCAATCCTTACCCACTGCCATTGATTCCTGATCTGTTTAACCAGTTATTGGGGGCCAAGTGGTTCTCTAAAATTGACCTTAAGGGGGCATACAATCTGTTGCGCATGAAGGAGGGTGACGAATGGAAGACTGCTTTTAACACTCCTGTGGGTCATTTTGAGAATCTGGTTATGCCTTTTGGTCTTACTAATGCTCCTGCATTTTTTCAGAATCTGATTAATGACATCCTTAGACCTTTGATCGGTAAAAATGTGGTTGTGTATTTGGATGACATTTTGATTTATTCGCCAGATCTGGAGTCTCATTGGCGGAGCGTACGTGAGGTATTACAGTTATTAATGGACAATTCGCTTTTTGCTAAGCTGGAGAAATGTGAGTTCGCTGTACAGAGAATTAGTTTTTTGGGCTACATTATCTCCAGCAAAGGTTTTGAGATGGATCCGGTTAAGGTTCAGGCTGTGCAGGAATGGCCTAGGCCTATTGGTTTGAAATCGATACAGAGGTTTTTGGGTTTCGCCAATTACTATAGAAAATTCATAAAAAATTTTTCTAGTATTGTCAAACCTCTGACTGATCTCACTAGGAAAGGTGCTGATGCGGTTCAGTGGTCTTCTGAGGCCATTGAAGCTTTTGTGTATCTCAAGGAGAGGTTCACCTCTGCTCCCATCCTTATGCAGCCTGATGTTACTAGGCCGTTTTTGGTTGAGGTTGATGCTTCCTCTGTGGGGGTTGGCGCAGTATTGTCTCAGGATAACGGGGATGGATTACATCCCTGTGCATTTTTTTCAAAAAAATTTTCGGAGACTGAATTGAATTACGATATTGGTAATAGGGAATTATTGGCTATTAAACTCGCATTTGAACACTGGCGCCACTTCTTGGAAGGTGCGGAATTTCCCGTTCAGGTTCTTACGGATCATAAAAATCTGATATATCTTGACGCTGCCAAGCGCCTGAATGCCCGTCAGGCTAGGTGGGCACTGTTTTTCTCGCGGTTTAATTTCTCCGTTACTTACATCCCTGGTACTAAGAATGTTAAGGCGGATGCCTTGTCTCGCAGTTTTTCTCCCATAGTCGGTGCTGAGAAAGAGGAAAACATTTTACAAGAAGGTGTTGTGATAGCTGCTTTAGACTCCGTTTTGGAAGATGAGATTCTTAAAGCTCAGGAGAATGCCCCATCTAACACTCCTCATGGGAGGTTGTTTGTGCCTGGGACCTTTAGGAGAGATTTGTTTGTTGAGTGTCACGAATCTCGGTTGGCAGGTCATCCCGGAATCTCTGAGACCAAGAGACTGGTGGGTCGCAGTTTTTGGTGGCCTGGATGGCAGAAGGAAGTCATTAAGTGGGTGCGCCAATGTACTATATGTGCTAGATCTAAGTCCTCACATACTCCTGCTGCGGGGTTGCTTTGTCCTTTGGAGGTCCCCAGTGCTCCTTGGACACATTTGGCTATGGACTTTATAACTGACCTTCCCTCCTCTGAGGGTTTTACTGTCATCTGGGTGGTCGTGGACCGTTTTAGCAAAATGTGTCACTTGGTTCCCTTCGTCAAACTGCCCTGCGCTAAAACTCTCGCTAAGGCCTTTGTCAAGGAAATTGTCAGACTTCATGGCGTTCCTACTGACATTGTTTCTGATAGGGGTCCTCAGTTCGTGGCTCGTTTTTGGCGTGCCTTTTGTGACAGGTTGGGAATTCATTTGTCGTTTTCGTCCGGATATCATCCTGAATCTAATGGCCAGACAGAAAGGAAAAACCAGGATGTTGAGCAGTTCTTGCGTTGTTTTGTGGCAGACAATCAAGAGGGGTGGTCTGAGTTTCTGCCACTTGCCGAATTTGCTCTGAACAATCATACATCTTCTTCTGCTGGTTGTTCGCCTTTTTTTTGTTGTTCTGGGAGACATCCGTCGTTTGGGTCGTTCTCCAAGTTGGGATCTGCCGTGCCTGAGGAGGAGAATTTTTCCGGTGATTTGGAAAGAGTTTAGACGGATGTGCGTGGTAATCTTCAGGAGGCCAACAGAAAATCTAAAGACTACTTTGATAGGAAACGACAGGAGGTTTTGTTCGCTGTTGGTGACATGGTTTGGTTGTCCTCTAGGAATCTGCGGTTGAGGATTCCTTCTAAGAAATTGGGTCCCAAGTTTGTAGGGCCCTTTAAGGTGCTTCAGGTTGTCAACCAATCTGCTGTTAGGTTGGAGGTTCCTACCTCCTGGAGAATTAATCCGGTCTTTCATGTCTCTCTGTTAAAAAAAGCTGTTGTGTCGGATGGTGACGCCTCTGCCTCTGTTCCTCCGGTGGTGGAGGACGGGGAATATGAAATTTCTCGCATCCTTGACTCTAGACGGTATAGAGGTAGTTTGCAGTATCTTGTGGCCTGGAAAGGTTTCGGACCCGAGGATAACTCTTGGGTGAGGTCAGATGATGTTTCCGCGTCCAGACTTATCAGAGCGTTTCACAGGAGATTTCCTGATAAGCCTGGTCCTAGGGGATCCGGAGGATCCTCTTAGAAGGGGGGGTACTGTTAGAACCTTGCTGTTAGGTTTTTTTTCCTTTGCTGGTCACATGACCTTGTTGGCCTATTTAATCCTGCTCCGCCCTTCTGGCTTTGCTGGACTTCATTGTATATCTTTTTTCTAGCTAGCCTGTGCTCTGTATCTAACTCTGTTAGTTTGCTTGGTCTACGGACCTCTTTGTTCTATCTATTTTGTTTGTTCGTCTGTCTGCTACTATTTCTGTTAGGAGGTGTCCCATATTCCTCCCAGTCCTTAGTACTTGTAGGGATTCCCTCCCCAAATCTATAGGTCTCCGTACAGACTAGATTAGGACTTTAGCAGGTCTGATCGCAGGATCAGGTTCCCTGTTACATCGTAGGGATTCAGTTGAGTCTTATAGTAGGGACAGATCTCCTCTCTTTCCTTAGCTTTGGTAGCAGAACATAACACCGCTTTCATGCTTCTTGGCATGCTTTCCACCAGTCTTTCACACTGCTTTTGGGTGACCTTATGCCACTCCTGGCACAAAAATTTAAGAAGTACTTCTTTGTTTGATGACTTGTGACTATCCATCTTCCTCTTGATTACATTGCAGAGGTTTTCAATGGGGTTCAGGTCCAGAGATTGGGCTGGCCATGACAGGGTCATCCACACATTGATTGACCTAGCTGTGTGGCATGGGGCATTGGCCTGCTGGAAAAAACAGTCCTCAGAGTTGGGGAAATTGCCTGAGCAGAAAGAAGCAAGTGTTTTTCAAGGATAACCTTGGATGTGGCTTGATTCATATGTCCTTTGCAAAGATTAACCTGCCCAATTCCAGCCTTGGTGAAGCATCCCCAGATAATCACCGATCCTCCACCAAATTTCACAGTGGGTGCAAGACACTATGGCTTTTATGCCTCTCCAGGTCTCTGTCTAACCATTAGACGACCATGTGTTGGGCAAAGCTGAAAATTAGACTCATCAGAGAAGATTATCTTACTCCAGTCCTCTATGGTCCAATCCTTATGGTCTTTGGCAAACTTCAGCCTGGCTCTCGTTTGCTTATCATTGATGAAAGGCTTTTTTCTAGCTTTACATGACTTGAGGCCTGCCTCTAGGAGCCTGTTACGAACTGTTCTTGCCGTGCACTTCACCCCAGCTGCCATTTCTTTTGTAGGTCACTTTATGTTATCCTGCGGTTGCTGAGTGACATTCGAATAAGATGACGGTCATCCCGGTCAGTGGAGAGTCGCTTTCGCCCTCTGCCGGTCTGTAGCTTTGTTGTCCCCAATGTCTGCTGCTTGACCTTGTTGTAATGCACTGCCGTCTTCAAAATTTTTAGGATGGAGGCAACATGACGCTCACTGTATCCCTCTGCTAGTAAAAGCAGAATTGAGCCCTTCTTTTCCTCTTTTCAACTCCTTTGGCATGGTTAAAAGTTATTTTTTCATTCAAATTACTTATGGGCCATTCCTAGCACTTGTTTTGCTATCCAGCTTGTCCTGCTGCAAGAGGATTGTGAAGACCACAGCAGTGTTTTTTATACTTTCCCTCGTTACATAAGATTTGGTTCAGGTGATCACCTAATCAAAAGCACATTAAGTAGAATGAGGTGGACTTTGGATGGAATTCAACTGACACTGGAATGGAATGGCTGTCAGACATGTAGAGATGGTGATTTTTAGAAAACTGTGCAGCGGTCTCTTAATTTTTGCCAGAACTGTATATTCTGCCATACAAAGAATGCAACGTTTCGAACTGTCATGGGTCTTTTTCAAGCATGCATATGTTGTGACAGGCTCATCACCTGCTGGATGCTGTCTGCTATTTTTCTATGCATTAAAGCAATTGAGCCTAACAGTATGATAAACAGTTCTGACCATAATTGGTCTGTAGTCAATATGGGCACTCCCATATATATCTAATCTTACAAACATGCGGAGTCACATACCCAAAAGTGATACCAAATAATCACAATGGAGGTGGAGATAAAACTAAAACATAATTTTATTGATATTCATAATAAAAAAGACACAATATTAAAATGTATAGCAGATCAAATGGAGGGGAATACACAAGATCAGGGTGGTGACCATTAGGGGTAATATGGGGTTATCTATCACATTGTATGTGTAATCAGAGAAATGTAAAGGTACTAGGCACCTTTATGTTTCATTCAGAAGGCTGCGTGCCCACGTTGCGGATTACAAGCGTTTTTGATGCGGAATTTCCGCAGCGGAAACGCTTGTAAAACGCTAGGTAATCCGCTCCCCATGGTCCCCAAGGGGATTCCGCAAGTTCTATGCACATGCTGCGGATTTTTCCGCAGCGTTTATGCTGCGTTCAAAAATCCGCAGCATGTCAATTAATTTTGCGTTTCCGCAAGCGGAATTGCCTTTGTGCAATGCATTAAAAAACGCAAGGCAATTCCGCATGTGGAAAACGCGCGATAAACGCACGAAAAACGTGCGATAAACGCGTGCGGAATTCCGCATTCATTTTTCCGGGAGAGGACAGAAATTTTCTGCTTCACTTCTGCAACGTGGGCACATAGCCGAATACATTTTTCGGACTTACAATCCTCAAACACATGTACCGAAAGTAAAAGGTAATTAATTAATTTTGGAGTTGTTACAATTCATACTCACTCACAATTTCTTCACATTTAAGGATAGGTTCTTTTTGCAAAAACGGGGCACTGCTATGGGCGCGGCGTGTGCGCCGTCCTATGCTAATCTCTTTCTTGGCTACTGGGAGAGGGAGATTTTTGCGGACGGCGCGGGCACCGCCTCCCATGCGCAGTGCTGGTATAGATTCATTGATGATCTTTTCATCATTTGGCAGGGTCCCGAGTCCGGACTTCATGAGTTCATTACCGCATTAAATGATAATGATCGTAATATCAAACTCACATACAAATATGAGAAACACCAGATTGACTTTCTAGACATTAAGATCATGGTCCAACATGATGGCCTGATACAAACGGATGTTTTCCGTAAAGAAACATTGGTGAACTCTTTATTGCATGCAAATTCTGCACATACACCGGCAACAATCCGTGCCATTCCTGTTGGATGAAACGTATTTGTTCTACGCATGGAATCTTTGAGACCCGGGCTCGTGACCTTGACCGTAGATTTCCTGAACGGGGTTACAGCAATCGTATTAAAAAGGGATACTGGCGCGCAAGGAGAACCCCACGACAGTCACTACTCACTAACTCTTGTAAGCAATTGGAGAGGTATCCACCCATCAGATTCATATCCACCTTCAATAATTGTTGGTCTGAGATCAAACGAATTCTGACCAACCATTGGCCTGTTCTTAAAACAGAACCCACGTTAAATAAAATTTTACCTGATAGAACCATGATGACAGCAAGAAGAGGGAGGAGTCTCAGAGACTCCTTGGTGAGAAGCCACTATGTCGCTCCTACTCCCACCCTGTTTGGTGCTGGGAAACAGAGATGGGGATGTTACCCTTGTGGGACATGCCTAGCCTGTAAAAATATTATCCGTGCCACCTCATTCAAGTCAGCCGATGGGATCAGGGAGTTCAAAATTACGCAATAAATCTCCTGCAGCTCTACATATGTTGTGTACCTGGCCAGGTGCCCCTGTAACCTCTATTATGTAGGTCTAACTTCTAGGGAACTTCGAGTTCGAGTCAGGGAACACATTAGGAATATTATGGCTGCAGAAGATGTGCTCGATCCCACTACTTTAAAAACTATCCCGCGGCACTTTATGCAGTGCCATAATTGTGACCCCTCTGACCTGAAATTTGTGGGAATTGACAAGGTGCATCTTGGCACAAGGGGTGGAAACCACAAACGGATTCTGGCGCAGCTTGAGTGTCGCTGGATAGTTAATTTGGATACAATGACGCCTGCGGGGCTGAATTAACAGCTTAGTTTTGCCCCATTTCTATAATTGATTGATTCTTTTCTCTATGTTTTTAGCATGTGTGTTCTAATTTTTATATTTCTTTATAGTAGTCTCATATATTGGGGCCTCCTCTCTATATGTCTGGTATGTCTCCAGGATCCTTGGAAGACTGAGGGACCACCTGCCACCTGATATATCTGACATTGTGAACTGGCTTATTGACTTGCTTTGCAAGCATCGTTTATTTCATTTGCTTTGTCTTTTTGCCCTCACTCTTTCCCTCTTTCCAAATGGCCGCTACTGTGAGCGCATGCGCGGTGATCTACATATCTAATTGCGTCTTACAAGGCTTCCGTATAGTGGGAGTGTGGGTCAGTGACGTCATTGGAACAATTGTTCCCACCCACACTCCCATCAGAAACAGGCCGGAAATGACGCGACGGAAGTGGCAGACACCACCGCGCACGCGCCGAGTTACCAGCGCGTGCCGATTACCACTACCCAGACAGCTATATAGAGGATGCCCCCACACATACCAACCACAGCCCCCCGAGGAAGCATACGCGAAACGCGCGTCGGGGCTCCAGCGTGGTACCGGGTATTCATCTCCAATATGGGTGAGTTCTATGGGTTGAGAAACGGGTAGTCTCTTTGACTCCCCTTTACCGCTCCCAATCTATTTATACTCACTATCTCAGACTTAAGATTTAATGTGTTAGGACAGGCCCTCTCTCTATACTGTTTACTTACAATCCTCAAACACATGTACCGAGTAAAAGGTAAGTCCAAAAAATGTATTTTGAATTAAATATAAAGGTGCCTAGTACCTTTACATTTCTCTGATTACACATACAGTGTGATCGATAACCCCAAATTACCCCTAATGGTCACCACCCTGATCTTGTGTTTTCCCCTCCATTTGATCTGCTACACATTTTAATATTGTGTCTTTTTTATTATGAATATCAATAAAATTATGTTTTAGTTTTATCTCCACCTCCATTGTGATTATTTGGTATCACTTTTGGGAATGTGACTCCGCATGTTTGTAGCATTATATTTTTCTATGCATGCTGTATCCAAGTGAGTTCCTCAGAATTTGGACCTTGCGTCTTCATGCAGAAGAATGTCCTGATCTGCTCTTTTGTCCTTAACCCTATGTGAGCTAACGCTATACATTTGATACAACTGTTATGCTGTCCTCTGTTTGGCTTTGTGCACATGGCAACTTTTAGACGTCGGTGCAGGCCGCTAGCTTGTCCAAGCTGACACCGGTAGTCGTTTTCCTGAGGCGGCTTTAGCGGTTGTTTTGTCGTCATTCTTGCTGTGGCTCTGCCGCCGGCGTCCTTTATACCATGGAGAATGAACATGCTATCTCTTTTAACTGCTTCAGGGTTGCAATATATTCATTTTATGGGGCGCCTGAAAAAGACGTTGCATGCATATACCCTTTTAGTATAAGATGACTACAAACTAGCTCTATGTAGTCTGATTCTGTAATCATATTGTATCCACCTGTCTGTTTTGTAAATCTATGATATAATCTATATGTGGTACAAATCTGGAAGTCATATGCATTTATATCATGAGTATCATACCTGGGCCATGGATCATACTTCCATTTAGAAGACCACGTATAATTAAAACCATATTTACCTGCATGTTATCTCTATGGCGCTGGTGAATACTGTTTTTCTTGAGCTGACACTTTCCCAGTCCATAGCATGTACGTAGAAATATGGATCCATTCATTGTCTGTATGATCAGGACACAGGCTCCGTACCTCTCACCCTACTACCCTCTGCTTATAACCTAGGGCAGTGATGGCGAACCTTTTACGGACCGAGTGCCCAAACTTCAATCCAAAACCCACTTATTTATCGCCAAGTGCCAACACGGCAAATTAACCTGAATACTTTTAGTTTAGAAAAAACAACTCATACAGAGAGCAGACAAGGGTAGCATAGAGCAGCCACAGAAAGGAGCAAGGGTATGAGACTGCAGAAATAAAGAATGTGCTCACCCCCATCTTGTTATATGCCCCCATCCATGTATATATGCCGCCCTCCCCCATCCATGTATATATGCCCCCCCATTCCATGTATATATGCTCTTCCCCCCTATTCAATGTATATATGCTCCCCCCCCACCACATTCCATGTATATATGCTCTTCCCCCCATTCAATGTATGTATGCTCTTTCCCCCCCATTCCATGTATATATGCTCTTTCCCCCCATTCCATGTATATATGCTCTTTCCCCCCATTCCATATATATATATGCTCTTTCCCCCATTTCATACATATATATTCTGCCCCCCCATTCCATATATATATGCTGCCCCCCATTCCATGTACATATGCTGTTTCCTTCCCCCCTCCCATCCGATGTATATACCGTATTTTTCGGACTATAAGACGCACCGGACCATAAGACGCACCTAAGTTTTAGAGGAGGAAAATAAAAAATAAAAATGTAAGCAAAAAATGTGGTCATAATGCACTTTTAAGAGGGAGGGGGTCTTCTGCTGACACTGGTATAGGATAATGTCCCCCAATTCTGACAATATCCCCCATCCTGGTATATATGCTGCCCCCTTCCTTTTATATGTGGTCCCCATCCCCATCCTGGTATGCCTGGCATCGTTCCATCCTGGTATGCATGGCACCCTTCATCCTTATCCTGGTATGCATGGCACCCCTCATACCTATCCTGATATGCATGGCACCCATCATTCCTGTCCTGGTATGCATGGCACCCCTCATCCCTGTCCTAGTATGCATGGCACCCCTCATCCCTGTCCTGGTATGCATGGCACCCCTCATCCTTATCCTGGTATGCATGGCACCCTCATACCTATCCTGATATGCATGGCACC
This sequence comes from Phyllobates terribilis, assembly GCF_046119375.1. NCBI lineage: Eukaryota > Metazoa > Chordata > Amphibia > Anura > Dendrobatidae > Phyllobates > Phyllobates terribilis. The sequence continues at coordinate 381,691,673 of NW_027362763.1, read as the reverse complement.
CCTCATCCCTGGTCTGGTATGCATGGCACCCCTCATCCCTGTCCTGGTATGCATGGCACCCCTCATCCCTGTCCTGGTATGCATGGCACCCCTCATCCCTGTCCTGGTATGCATGGCACCCCTCATCCCTGTCCTGGTATGCATGGCACCCCTCATCCCTGACCTGGTATGCATGGCACCCCTCATAGCTATCCTGATATGCATGGCACCCCTCATTCTTGGCCTGGTATGCATGGCACCCCTCATCCCTGTCCTGGTATGCATGGCACCCCTCATCCCTGTCCTGGTATGCATAGCACCCCTCATCCCTGTCCTGGTATGCATAGCACCCCTCATCCCTGTCCTGGTATGCTTGGCACCCCTAATCCCTATCCTGGTATGCATGGCACCCCTAATCCCTGCGGGCGGCTGCTGCCTCCTGTGCCCCTCTCCTCCACCGATACCGCTCCCCCCACACCACACATAAATATACAGCCCCCCAACATTCGGACCATAAGACGCACCCCCCATTTTCCTCCAAAATTTTGGAGGAAAAAAGTGCGTCTTATGGTCCGAAAAATACGGTATGCTCTTTCCCTCCCATTCCATGTATATATGCTCCCCCCCCCCCATTCCATGTATATATGCCCTTTCCCCCCATTCCATATATATATGCTCTTTCCCCTCATTTCATGTATATATATTCTGCCCCCCCATTCCATATATATATGCTGCCCCCCCATTCCATTATTATATGCTGCCCCCCCATTCCATGTATATATGCTCTTTCCTTCCCCCCTCCCATTCCATGTATATATGCTCTTTCCCCCCATTTCATATATATATATGCTCTTTCCCCCCATTTCATATATATATATTCTGCCCCCCCCATTCCATGTACATATGCTGCCCCCATTCCATGTATATATGCTGCCCCCATTCCATGTATATATGCTGCCCCCCATTCCATGTATATATGCTACCCCCATTCCATACTATATGCTGTTTCCCTCCCCCCTCCCATTCCATGTATATAAGCTCTTTCCCTCCCCCCCCCCATTCCATGTATATATGCTGTTTCCCTCACCCCCCATTCCATGTATATATTGCTGTTTCCCCCTCCCGCTCCCCATTCCATTTATATATTGCTGTTCCCCCCTCCTGTCCCCCATTCCATGTACAGTATATATTGCTGCGGTCCACCCCACCACCGCCCCCCATTCCATCCTGCTGGCACCGCTGTTCATATATGAAAAAAAATAAAAACATAACAAACACTCCTTCTCACCTTCCTTCCTCTCCCGCGCTTAATCCTCTCCTGTAGCCGTAAGCTGACTCCAGCGTCCTAGCGACGGGGTACATGACGTCACTGCCTTGCGCCCGGTCTCTTGTACGCTGACATCAGCTGCTGGCCTCTGATTGGCCAGCAGGGTGTATTGCGGCGCACGGGCCTGGCAACTCGTGTGCTGCAATACACTTCAGCTAGATGTGTGTCAGAGAGCGCACATCTAGCTGAAGTGGGGATTGCCGTCGGCGGGCTCAGAGTACTCACCGGCCGGGCCAGGTCCTGGTCCAGGAGCACTAGTGCTGCGGTGATGGCGCGCGTGCCCTTAGGGAGGGCTCTGCGTGCCCACTCTGGCACGCGTGCCATAGGTTCGCCAGCACTGACCTAGAGCGATAGCGCGGTGTTATTTTTAATTGTGCCTTATTATAAGGCTTATGAAATGTAATTTGGTTTTGCTGTATGGCCGTTATCCATGTATAGGGGGGGGTGTAGATTTCACTGGATTATTTGGAAAGCTCTCTCTTTTAGAGTAGGATGATGTGAATTTTAACAATGCCAGTGAGTTATTTATAATCTAGAAAATCAATAGTCTTATGCTCCAGTTGATTTATCTTTCATGTATTTGTAGGAGTTACAGAAAGATGTGCAGGCCGGTGCCAGTGAACTTGCAGAGATTGTGAAAAACACGGAAAAATTCCTCTTGGAGTATGGAGATAAATTTTCCCCAGAAGAAAAATTCATCATTGAGCAGAAACTGAAAGAGGCAAAAGCTAAGTTTGATCTCCTCCGTAAGAAAGCAGAACAATCCAAGAAGGAACTCGAAAAGGCCGTCACTACAGCCATCAAGAAAGAAACAGAAAAGGTTCCTGACTTATTACTTATATTATAATAATAATTATTTTTATATAGCGCCAACATAATCCGCAGTGCTTTACCGACATTATCGGCACTGTCCCCATTTGGGCTCACAATCTACATTCCCTATCAGTATGTCTTTGGAGTGTGGGAGGAAACTGGAGAACCCGGGGGAAACCCACACAAACATGGGGAGAACATACAAACTCCTTGCAGATGTTGTCCTTGGTGGGATTTGAACCCAGGACCCCAGAGCTGCAAGGCTGCAGTGCTAACCACTGAGCCACCGTGCTGAAACTGTATATGGGCCAATGTAAAATCACATAATTGAGGAGGGTTCTCAGTGTTCTTACCCGCGTCATAGCTGTCCCTATGCATGTACAGCTGCTTGACGGATAGCACTCGTCCAAATGTTATCCTATGGGGCCACGCACATCCAAGAGAATCTGATCACACTATAATCACCGTTTGATCAGAGTGTGATGTGCACAATCAACCCAATTTTTTCCTATTAGAAAACATACAGTCACCTGCACCGAGCCTTACAGTTAATATTGATTGCTGAACTCATCCCTCCAATGTTTTTTCTCTATAGTCCGCTGCTGTAGAACAACTCGAAGAAAGCAAAAACAAAATCGAAAGCCTACTAGATTGGCTGTCACGTGTGGATGACGAAGGGGAGAATGGAAACCACGAGAGAAAATCTGACATTAAGCAAAACGGAACACATCAAAAAAGCAGTGAGATACATTCTATACTGGACGGCGTGCAAGAGGTCAATGGTAACCTGATAGTATGCGATGGGAAATCAGACGTGATGGACGTCCAGGAACAGCCTAAAGAAGAGGATTTAAATAGCCAGTATCAAAGAGTGAAGGTACAACAAGGGGATGGTTATGGTTAAGATCTACATTGCTGTTGTGCTTTCTTGGCTTGGCTGTGGTGTAATGTCTACATTCCATAAGGGCATCAAATCAATCTGCAGGACGACAGCCTTAAGGCATGTTCACATTACACATTACACAATCTGCAGTTGAAGTATTTGAAGTCCTGTCAATAACCGTAAACCCAAGTAGCAGTTTGTAACATTTTTTAAGGAGGAAACAAAAAACAACCTGCAACATTAAAAAGGCATGCATCATGGGTGAGGGAGGCTGCCCCTATACTTTAATATCAAAGGACACATTTCAGATTAGCATAGATCTGCAACACCTCCAGCCTTACATAAAATATTCTCGTGATATGTCTTCTGGTAATAAAATGCAGAGCTTCTTTCAGCTATTCATTTGATTTTTGACTATGTTTTATTGTCTGCAGGCTCAGCATGAAAAAATTGTGTCTCAGCATCAGGCAGTAATAATAGCCACCCAATCCGCACAAGCTCTACTTGAGAAACAAGGCCGCCATCTTACACCTGAAGAAAAGGAAAAGCTCCAGAAAAACATTGAAGCATTAAAAGCTCAGTATGAGTCAACGTTGTGTGACTCTGAGCGCAAGATGAAGATGATCCAAACCGTTCAAGAGGAGCTAGAAAAGTTCACGGCTGACTACACTGAGTTTGAGAATTGGCTTCAAGACTCGAAACATGAACTAGGACATTTGGAAAGTGGAGCTGAGGACTTTGCAGGTCTCAGAACCAAGCTACAGAGACAAAAAAGTTTCTCCGAGGATGTGATTTCCCATAAAGGAGATTTGCGTTATATCACCATATCTGGCCAGAGGGTGTTAGATGCGGCAAGATCCTGCAGTAAAGATGATGTGCTGGAAGACAACAATAACATTAGCACAATGGAGACTTGTAAGATGGTGCAAAGCAAATTAGACATGGCTTCAGAAAACTACAAGTCTTTACATGCAAAGGTAATTAACTTTGGTAACTTCAGGTCATTCCCGCAGCTTTTTCTGGGCTCCTGTCCAGCGGTCAGGGGTTACTGACTCGGCCGCTGAACTGGGTCCTGTGAATTGATTTGCACCAACTCTAGTTAGAACGTCTTGTGGTCTAGTTAATGTCAGTGACTAGGTTAGTTCCAATATCCCTGGTGAGCTTGGGTGGTGAAGGTGGCAAAGTAAGAATTTTGGTTGTCCAGAGCAGTGAATGGGTTATTAACATGTCCGGTGGTCTAGGACAGTGTTCCCCAACTCCATTCCTCAAGGCCCACCAACAGGTCATGTTTTCAGGATTTCCATAGTTCTGCACATGACCTGTTGGTGGGCCTTGAGGACTGGAGTTGGGGAATACTGGTCTAGGACAGTGGGGAGTCAGTTTTAATATCCCTGGTAGTCAAGGGCAATGAGAGGGTAAATGTAAGGATCCCTGTAATAGTCTTACCTGGCTGTATTTAGTTTCTTATTATTCCCTGACCATAAAGATGAGTGCCAGAAGAGGACAGACGGAGAGGACCGTTCAGCTGTAACCGCGAGGCTGCACAGTTCTTCTCTCTATGAAATGATACATGTCTACACATACAGATTGCAGGATATTTCATAGAACACTTGTTATAAAGCTGCTTCTTTTATAACAGCATGACAATTTTGGTATTGATTATACTTTTCCTTTTTAGTGTAATATACTTGGGAATAACCTGAAGGATTTAGTAGATAAATATGAGCACTATAAAGAAACATCTTGTGGATTAATGTCGGGTCTTCAGAAATCAGAAACGACTGTGCAGAAAAGGTTGTTGGAGCCCATTGCTGCAGACACCAGGAATCTGCAGAGACAGATAGAAGATACAAAGGTAATTTTTATATCTAATGCATTACAATTGCTTGTACAAACAGCACATGTTAGACTGTTTTCTCATGTTGATATTTTTGCTGGCAAAGAAAAAACATGCAATTCGGTTACAATGTGTGAACACTGCTTTATGAAGTCTCTGATTAGTCATTTTTCATCAGCTGACCACACGTTATGTAATTTTCCAACTGATGAACACATAAATGAAAAGAAAAGTGATGCAAGTGATATAAAACATTTTGCCTGGGATCAGCACATTTTTATTAGAATTAGCCTTAGTTACTACAAATAAATTACCTCTCTAATGTAGTTATCCGTCTCCCTTTTTCTCCTGTAGTTCTCCGCTTCCTGGTCTCAACATTGCAGCCATAGCTTATCCCATACACATCTTGTTCCCTCCAAAACCCTTTCCATTTCTAATACATTTAACAGTGCATTTTATATATCTTTTTTTTCCTAAAACTGAATCCAGCTTGGCCCAATAATTGAAAAAAATCTTTACCTAACGGACAGATCCCCCGCTCCTCTGTAATGCAGCTTGGGTTATTCACCAGTCTCCGTGCTTCCGGGGACAGTGTGTGGCTGCTGCAGCCAATCAATGACCATGAACAACCCTGTGCATTTTGCTCTATTTCTCTGTCTACTTTGCGGTTATCCAGCAGCTGTTTCCAGGCAATAATGGCCAGTGAATGGGGAGCTCAGAGAGTGTGACGGGATCAGTATATAACTAGGCCATTAGTTGACACATATTCCTGTACAGCTGATGTTCTCATAAATTCATTATGATTCTCAGCTATACCCTATATCAATTGCGGAATTAACTACCCATTTATAAAAAAAATCTTATTAATTGTTTCCTGTTCACTTTCTGCTACTTTTTTATCTATTCTTCTCTTTTTTTTCAGTTGCTCTGTGAACAGTTATCCATTCACCAGATCGGTGTGGAAAAACTTAAGAAAGCAGCAGAAGGACTTCTGAACACTAAAGTGCTGCTAAATAAAGATGAGATACAAAAACCACTTGGTACTTAGTCCAATATTGTCTTTTCTTATTATCAAGATGAACTCTTATTGTGAATAATACCATTAGATTTGGAATAATATCCAGGCCTTTGATACCATTAGATTTGGAATAATGTCCAGGCCTTTTTTATAATCTATGTTTTTTCAGTATTATGTCTTGTGGTAGGGCTTACAAATACTGATGGAAAATACTGACCAAATACTGAACGTGTGAACGTGGCCTTAAGCTGATGATAGAACCACCAGTACTTCACTTGTAAATGATATTGTGAGAATTCTTTTTATTGACCTTAAATAGATTTGTGCTTATTAAGGGAATTGTCCCTAAATGTGTTTAAAAATGAAATGAATACAACATGGTAATATACCTTTATGTGCCACGTGAGCCCCATTCCAAGCGCCTCCACTTTTGGCTTCACTTTGACAAGGTGATCTGCTAGCAGAAGGGCTGGCTACTGGGTTCAGTGGCTAAGCCAATCCCTTTTCTGCCATAGCAGATGCATACATAAAAGAAGCTTTTCAGTCACTGAACATAAGAGGAGAGGAAGCTCTCTTCAGTGTCGAGGTAAAGCCGGAAGTAGTGGCGGCATGACCCAGGACCAGGGCTGCATGTGGGACCTCATTAGACCTTTCATCTTCAAAGTATACAGTATAAAGTTGTATTATTCTCCATTCCCATACTTACCAGCATTCAGAATGGAAAATCATTTACTTTTAAGAAACACCCACAGGAACATCCCCCAGACACTCCCTTTTGGGCATGGTTTAGGCTAACTTTCCTCCCTTTTTGTGATCTGGTTTCTGAGATTTTCTGTGCAAGATCAGGAATGTTGGCTTACTCAAATATTTCTATAGCATATTTTTAGCCCTTTTTTTTTATCCTCTGCTCAGTTTTCCATAGTCATCCGAAAGTAGTTGCTGTAATTTTTCTATCAAACTACTCAAGAATTTATAGGTCACATTACTCTTTGCACACATGTTGTAGATTTTGGGTCAATTTCTGTGGTCTCTTTTTTTATCAGTTCGACTCAATCACAATATTTGAAATTCCATTTTACAGATGACATAGTGGAAAGACACAATCATTTATCTCAGTCTGTGAGTGACTGGAATGAAAAACTCCAGATAACCTTGACCCGATCACTTAGCGTTCAGGATGGATTGGATGAAATGGTTGACTGGATGCAAAGTGTTGAAAAGGACTTAAAAGAGCATCAACAAGTGCCATTAAATTCTTCCTCAATTCAGGAAATTATCTCTAAAAATAATGTAAGTAAATCTCCAGACTGCACATTACCTCCTTTATTTCCTAACACAAATGTGGGCAGCGGAACTAACTGTGAAAATGAAAATTAAAGCCAAATGTTTGCTAATGATTTTAATAAAATCTTACTTTTTTTAATTGTGTTCCCTGATACACATCTCTGCAACATTCATTTTATTGCCTAACTGGAAAGGTATTTTAAGATTTATTTTCGTGCAAAAAGTTATATTGATTTTGCACAAATTTTCTAATAATTTATTTCTTTTTTACAACTGTTTTGTGGCTATGAGGAAGCAAATTTCCATTAAGATTTGCAATGTACAGTAGCAGTAAGCCAGCACTACATTATAATGTTCATCTGGTGTTTTCCATGTAAACAGTTATTTCAATAAAATGGGGTTCGTCAGGAAATGAAGAAAATGAATAAATGAAAAAAAAAACATTATTATACAACAATTCATAAATACTTTTTATTGTTTCTTTACTGTCTATGGAGCAATTTTAAGGAATTTCAAAATGGCTGCCATGATTACTGAATGCAAAACTTGTCCTAAACACACAGCCGGACTTGATGTGTGAGCAGAGGAGGTACAGGAGAGAAACTAATAAAGAAGAAAAAGTTTATTTTATTGACAAGTGGTTGTGCCATTTGCCTTCTAAATTCCATGATACAGTACAGACCAAAAGTTTGGACACACCTTCTCATTTAAAGATTTTTCTGTATTTTCATGACTATGAAAATTGTACATTCACACTGAAGGCATCAAAGCTATGAATTAACACATGTGGAATTATATACTTAACAGAAAAGTGTGAAACAACTGAAAATATGTCTTATATTCTAGGTTCTTCAAAGTAGCCACCTTTTGCTTTGATGACTGCTTTGCACACTCTTGGCATTCTCTTGATGAGCTTCAAGAGGTAGTCACCGGAAATGGTCTTCCAACAATCTTGAAGGAGTTCCCAGAGATGCTTAGCACTTGTTGGCCCTTTTGCCTTCACTCTGCGGTCCAGCTCACCCCAAACCATCTCGATTGGGTTCAGGTCTGGTGACTGTGGAGGCCAGGTCATCTGGCGTAGCACCCCATCACTCTCCTTCTTGGTCAAATAGCCCTTACACAGCCTGGAGGTGTGTTTGGGGTCATTGTCCTGTTGAAAAATAAATGATGGTCCAACTAAACGCAAACCGGATGGAATAGCATGCCGCTGCACGATGCTGTGGAAGCCATGCTGGTTCAGTATGCCTTCAATTTTGAATAAATCCCCAACAGTGTCACCAGCAAAGCACCCCCACACCATCACACCTCCTCCTCCATGCTTCACAGTGGGAACCAGGCATATAGAGTCCATCCGTTCACCTTTTCTGCGTCGCACAAAGACACGGTGGTTGGAACCAAAGATCTCAAATTTGGACTCATCAGACCAAAGCACATATTTCCTCTGGTCTAATGTTCATTCCTTGTGTTCTTTAGCCCAAACAAGTCTCTTCTGCTTGTTGCCTGTCCTTAGCAGTGGTTTCCTAGCAGCTATTTTACCATGAAGGCCTGCTGCACAAAGTCTCCTCTTAACAGTTGTTATAGAGATATGTCTGCTGCTAGAACTCTGTATGGCATTGACCTGGTCTCTAATCTGAGCTGCTGTTAACCTGCGATTTCTGAGGCTGGTAACTCGGATAAACTTATCCTCAGAAGCAGAGGTGACTCTTGGTCTTCCTTTCCTGGGGTGGTCCTCATGTGAGCCAGTTTCTTTGTAGCGCTTGATGGTTTTTGCAACTGCACTTAGGGACACATTCAAAGTTTGCCCAATTTTTCGGACTGACTAACCTTCATTTCTTAAAGTAATGATGGCCACTCATTTTTCTTTACTTAGCTGCTTTTTTCTTGCCATAATACAAATTCTAACAGTCTATTCAGTAGGACTATCAGCTGTGCATCCACCTGACTTCTACACAACACAACTGATGGTCCCAACCCCATTTATGAGGCAAGAAATCCCACTTATTAAACCTGACAGGGCACACCTGTGAAGTGAAAACCATTTCTGGTGACTACCTCTTGAAGCTCATCAAGAGAATGCCAAGAGTGTGCAAAGCAGTCATCAAAGCAAAAGGTGGCTACTTTGAAGAACCTAGAATATAAGACATATTTTCAGTTGTTTCACACTTTTTTGTTAAGTATATAATTCCACATGTGTTAATTCATAGTTTTGATGCCTTCAGTGTGAATGTACAATTTTCATAGTCATGAAAATACAGAAAAATCTTTAAATGAGAAGGTGTGTCCAAACTTTTGGTCTGTACTTAACATTACCTCCTTCCACATAAATAAACAATTACAAGTATTTGTTAATTTATTTATCATAATGATTTGTTTTTTTATGCATTCATTTTCCTTAAAGGGGTTTTCCCACAAACAAAAGTTGATTTTAATCATTAGATCTTGGAATAATAATAAGTTCCACAATTGAATGTATTTAAATAAAATGTTCCTGTGCTGAGGTAATCTTATCAATGTTCCCTTCTGTAATGGCCGTTTCTGACCGTGTACGGAACATGGTCTGATTATACCACTTCTCCTGGGCAGGGGAGGAAGCAAAAGAGTATATAGACATTATAGCATGGGATCACAGCTGATTCTTTCATTGAAGTAAAACATTGTTTAAAAACAGGCAGTAAAATGTTTTACCTCACAAAAAGAATCAGCTGTAATCCCCTGCTGTAATATCTGTATAATCTTTTGCTTCCTCCCCTGCCCAGGAGCTGTGATATGATCAGACCATGTCCCTGTATGGTCAGACACAGTCATTACACAGTACACAGCAGAGGCACATTTATAAGATTATCTCAGCACAGGAACATTTTATTTAAACAAATCCAATTGTGGAAATCATTATTATTCCCAGATCTATTGATTAAAATCAACTTTCTTTCTTAGGAAAACCCATTTAATTCTCAGAGAACCCCATTAATTGAGTAGATCTTTAGTAGATAGAGTAAAGCTGAAATTAGACATTGTTGTGAAAATGATTGTTATTTGTTCATATTATTTGGCTTGTAAACCCAACTTATCATTTCTGATTACCTTTTGAAGATGCTTGAGCAAGATATCACGAGTCACCAAAGCAGCATCAGTGCAATGAATGAAAAGGTAAAGAAGTTCATGGAGACTGCCGATTCACCCGCCGCATCCTCTCTGAAAAGAAAAATGGATAATCTCTCTGAGCGTTTCTTTAAAGCTACTCAGCAAACCAGAGCACGCTCTGTGAAGATGGAGGATTTAAAGACTAAAGTTGAACAGTTTGAGGATCTCTCTGGCAAAGTCCATTCGTTCTTGGACACAACACTAAAAGCCCTGACGGAAACAGATGGACCTGGAAAAGATGTGACGGAGCTATCTCACTATATGCAGGTACTAAATGCATTTCATGTCATTTGTATACTACCATTACGTCTTTCATAGAAACCTCTGAGAAATCTTTATTTATGTCATACATTGTAGTATAGGGTAGATGTTCTCTGTAAATAGGTTTGGATTTTAAGCTGTCTCTTTCTCCAGCACCTATGCACTTTGTCCGTTTTTTCATATTTTTATGTTTAGTACTTTCCCTTCTACTGCACGTATACAAATTGCCTACAGGAAACATTTTACTGGGGTTTTCCACTACATCAGGGGTCTCAAACTTAGCTGGATATATGGGCCGCACAAGGAAAAAAATGTAATTTGGGGTGCCGCATTTTTTGCGTGACAAAGTGACATTTTTATTGATACCATTTTTTTTAATATACACCTTTTGAACTGGTCCTCATCTTGTAGTAATGCCTCTTCCTCTCCTCATCTTGTAGTAATGCCCCATCCTGGTCTTCATCTTGTAGTAATGCCCCTTCCTGTCCTCATCTTGTAGTAATGCCCCATCCTGGTACTCATCTGGTAGTAATGGCCCCATCCTGGTTCTCATCTTGTAGTAATGGCCCCATCCTGTTCCTCATCTTGTCGTAATGTCCCCCATACAGGTCCTCATATTGCAGGAATGTCCTCATCCAGGTCCCCATATTGTAGGAATGTCCCCATCCAGGTCCCCATATTGTAGGAATGTCCCCATCCAGGTGCCCATCTTGTAGTAATGCCCCATCCTGGTCTTCATCTTGTAGTAATGCCCCATCCTGGTCTTCATCTTGTAGTAATGCCCCATCCTGGTCTTCATCTTGTAGTAATGCCCCATCCTGGTCCTCATCTTGTAGTAATGCCCCATCCTGGTACTCATCTGGTAGTAATGGCCCCATCCTGGTTCTCATCTTGTAGTAATGGCCCCATCCTGTTCCTCATCTTGTCGTAATGTCCCCCATACAGGTCCTCATATTGCAGGAATGTCCTCATCCAGGTCCCCATATTGTAGGAATGTCCCCATCCAGGTCCCCATATTGTAGGAATGTCCCCATCCAGGTGCCCATATTGTAGGAATGTCCCCATCACGGTGCCCATATTGCACCTATGTCCCCATCCAGGTGCCCATATTGTAGGACTATCCCCATCCCGGTGCCCATATTGCACCTATGTCCCCATCCAGGTGCCTATATTGCCCATATGTACCCATCCAAGTGCCCATACTGCCCATGTGTACCCATCCAGATGCCCATAGTGCCCATATGTCCCCATCCAGGTGCCCATATTGCACATATGTCCCCATCCAGGTGCCCATACTGCACATATGTCCCCATCCAGGTGCACATATGTCCCCATCCAGTTGCCCATATTGCCCATATGTCCCCATCCAGGTGCCCTTATGTCCCCATCCAGTTGCCCATATTGCCCATATGTCCCCATCCAGGTGCCCATATGTCCCCATCCAGGTGCCTATATGTCCCCATCCAGGTGCCCATAGTGCACACAACAGAGAAAAAAAAAGATTCTTTTCACCTGTCCTCCGTTCACTTGTCGTCCTTTCTGCACATGTGGCCGCAGGCACTATAGACGCCGATCACGGCCCGGTCCAGGAGCCACGGACATCAGCGCTTTAGTTCAGTGTGTTGCCGCGCAGAGACCGGCTCTCTGCACAGCAATACCAATGCCAGCCGCCGGCCTATCAGAGGCCAGCAGCTGACATCTGCGTATGGCATCATAGACTGCTGTTGTATAATTTCAAGGGTTCCCAATTTACCCTATTTGGTATCAAGCACACTCACCACACTATTTCATTTAGCTTCGAGCTCCCCTCTAACTAACAGTATCATCCTATCTGCAATTTAAAATATCCCCGCAAGTATGAACACATCCAGATCTGCTCTGCTGTGTGGGGCTACTCATAAAACTCACAATCTGGAAACCTTCTCTTCATAGCTGGTTTGCAAGACCTAGTGCTAATGCACCAAGCAGACAGTCGCGAGCCACACTTCTTGGGCTTGAGAGCCACATGTGGCTCCTGAGCCACAGGTTGTGGACCCCTGCTCTAGAAGGTACAATTAATGGCCCCTTCACCAGTTTGGATTCCCCTCAATCGTCCATACCTGTATAGGAAAACTTGTTTTGTTTTAAAATATCTTTGGCAAAGTGAAATCATTTACACAGTAAATCTGACCTTATATCTTTTCATGGAAAATATAGAAGTCATACAGTCTCATGTTATTCTGTGGCAGGAAACAAGCAATGAGGTTTTGGAGCAGAAAAAGAGCCTAGAAGAGTTACACAAGCTGGTTGATGAGTTATGTGTGTATGCCGTTCCTGGAGACAAAGCTTTGGTTTTAGAAAAAGTGAACACTATGGTAAAACGGTTTCAGGATCTGGAAGACACTGTTAAGGCAAAGTAAGTGGAAGCATGTAGATTTTTGGAGGTGATCTTGTCCAAAATTCTTCTCAAAAAATTCTTCAGAAATCTTTGGAAAACTCTTCCTACTCTTTTGTATAGGAAATGCACTCTGTTGTTCAAATGATAAGTTTTTTGAGGCTTTTTTTCTAGCCTATGTGCACACAGAATTTTTCAAGTAGTATTCGGAGCAGAAACTGGACTGAAACTCTCCAATGCTTCACCAAATCTCAAAGCTCCTCAAAAACTTTCAGTTTCCATTCAGTTTGTGCTCCGAAAATTCGGCAAAAGGACTCCATGTGCACATAATCTCAGTATCTTTATGACAGCCCCGCTGAGGTTTTCCTAGATAAAGCTGCTTTTGGAAAAAACAGCAGTCCTTCTCCTGAAGCAGCTTTGCTGGCGGTTTTGCTGTGGTTTTTAAACTATACCTAGTGATTGACTTCTGCTAGCTTCTTCCAAAAAATGAACTGCTTCACGACTTCTGAATCCAGAAGCGGTTAAAAGTAACAAAAGACTGACAATGTGCACAACAGTGTCGTTTTTACATTGCTGTGTATTATGCTTATTTTTTGTGGCGGGTTTGCAAAACTGTTTCAGTCGAGTTCCGGGTGGAAAGTGTCTAAAAAAGTTGCTGTTCACATAGCCTTCGGGTAGGTGCACACAACGTTGTTTTCAGGCGAATTGGCCTGAAAAATCGCCATAAAAATGGCCATAATGTAAAACGACATTGCTGTTCATTTGTCACTTCTTTTAACTGATTCAGGGTTTGGGAGAGGTTAAAAGAACTAACATGCCCCGTTTGGAAGCTACCCACTCTCTCTACTTAAGTGTATTGAAAGTATTGTAATGCTGCTGGCAATCCGCAGCAGACAATCCGCAGCAGAGCAGGAGCTGAGTGTCACTAGCATATCACATCTGAAGCTCTCGCATCGGATGCCACACGCTAGTGTGACTCTGGCCTAAGGGTCCATGCTTATATTGAGTTTGCTGTTTTTGTACACCCCATTCCCCCACCCGCAAAATAAATAAACAAATGCAGTATGATGTAAAGCAAGCAAAATGTAGTCAAACATTTATTTTACTCCTTTTTGCCCATTTTAGTCTAGGGATATACTGCCATATAAATCTTTATCCAGTTTTTTTGCAGTTCAGCTGTATTCATCCAGCAGAGTGCCCTGTATAAATGTGAACCTAGCCTCATCAGTATCTCCTCCCTGGCCCGGTTTCCCCATAAATTTGCACAGTAAATCTGTGTAGTGGTGTTCTACATGATCACTGCACGTTTAGAAGGATTTGCCAATCAGGAATTTTGGGACGCTGAGTAGCAAGCCCTGTGGGTGCTGCTTTGGGAAAGAAACCAATATAACTAGATAAATAGAATGTTTAAAATGTGTGTCCAGGCTGTGGGTTCAAGTCTGCAGTCACTCTATGTGACTGCAGACTTGTGAATAATCACAGAATGCGCACAGTGTGGTCTGTTAGGATTCTCTGGAACCAGGAGTAGCGGGCGTGTGACCGCAAGTGTGCAATTTGCATACATGCGCACACATGCCGACTAGACATGCGTGGACTTGCTCAATAGAAGTGAATTGAGCAAGGCAATACAAGTCTAGTCGGAATGTGACCTGAAGTATGCAAATCACATACCTGCGATCACATGACCGCTCGCTCCTGGCACCAACACCAGAGCATCCTTACAGCACCAACATTATGTGCTGTGAGGATTCACAAGTCTTCAGTCACATAGACAACCCCTTTAACAACTTAGAGAAAAGCAACTCATAACAAAAGAAGAGCCTATATTATATTGTACCTAGAACATAAGGCCAATAGATAGGAGTCAGCGAGTATTGAACTGAAGACGGTATATTGCCAGTACTGAGATGGTTTCCATTGTGTAATAAGCAGCCATTGTTTTACCATTTACATTGCTCACATTTTGTAATAAAATAAGTTATTCATATTCTGATGTTGTTGTTGCTGTGATACAATGTTTGATGTGGAACAATTTCCACCCTACACTTTTACCCAATTTATGACAAACTTCTCTTGTGTTGATAGATTTCAGTGACGTTGATGTGTCACTAATGTCATCTTGTAATTCCATTTTCAGAGAAGAAGACGTGTCATCCTGCCAAGCTCAGATGGATTCTTTTCAGTCTTTAGTCCAGGCACTAAATCAATGGTTCTCGGTAGTAAATGATAAAATCCCTGCACAATGCCGGACACTGTGTTTGGAAGATCTCTCTAAACATTTAAGAGATATGAAGGTTAGTTCCTCCAGATTACAGGTTGGTAAATGGCACTGATTCCGCTGAACATACACCCTTAAAGAGAATCTATCGGTAAGATTAACCCTCCAAACCGCATATATGGACATGCAGGTCTTTGAAAGCTAAATTCTTTGACACTTTTATATCTTTTATCTGTTGTTGCATTCCCTATAAATCAGCGTTTATGTGTGTAAGCAAATGAGGCATTAAGTGCTTTGGGTGTGACAGAGCACCTCCCAAGCCACTTCCTCACTAGGTTGTTTTCCTGCCCAGCACCAGCCTCTAGCTTGATTAATACCTCACTGTCTCATTTCCTTGCCTGGCATCTAGGGTCACACAGACTGTGAGCTACCAACCAAGAGGCTGATGCTAGACAGGGAAACAGCCGCACGGGACAGAGGCCCGGAAAGTGCTTTGTCACGCCCAGAGCATTTAGTGCCTCATTCGCATGTCAATTAAAATGCTGATTTCTCGATTTAAGACTGCAACAGATTGAAGATATAAAGGTGTCTATGGATTTAGCTTCAAAGACTTGCATGCCCGTATATGCGTATTGGAGTGATTGTTGCTATTACTAACAGATTCACTTTAAAACTCTGTTTCATACTTTCAGAATTTACAGGAGGAGTGGACACTGAAAGGACCAGATGTGCAGAAAGTAAACAGCAAAGGGACATCATTGTGTAGCCTTATAAGTGCTGTGACGTCACCTGCAAAGACGAGATCAGCCATTAAATCAGGTATTTATGGAATATTTGGTGAACTATTAGTACAGTACAGCGCTGCTCCATAGCAAAGCTGTACCTTATGTAAACCTCTTTCATTTGTTCACATGTGAACTTTTTCATACTTTCCTACATTAGTGGCAAAAATGCACATTTAAGCACCACCTCCTGTCCTGCCCAGAAATCTCTCCAACCCCCGAGGATCGCCCACTTTTGGGTGGGCTATAGATAATCCATCCCTTCTCTACTGAGATAACCCAAATTTGCCAGGACTGTATCTGAAAATTTGAGACAGTCGTGGCACATTAGGGTGATTTGACAAGTGAGCTTTTTATTGCTGTTGCTGATAGTTGATTCCTTACTGCATGTTTCTCACATTCTGTGTCCTTGAATCATAGGTAGGAGCATAGTCAATGGGTCGGTGTCATCGAATGGGAAGGAGAATTTAACCAACAAAGGTCAGTATGGTTAACGCAAGCTCACTTACATATTTGGATGCTTTTTAGTAAAGAAAGGAGGGATGCACGTACAAATAATACATTACAAAGGAAGGAACCAGATCTCTAAGACCTAAAGCTTCCAAACAGTGACAGTCTGACATATTATGTTCAGCAAAGTTTCTAGTGTGCCATTATGATGTAGCTGTCACAAGTCCAGATATTTTGATTATTTGATATTATAAAATATCATTATATAGAATAGAAGGAATTTGACCATTTTAATACATTTTCTTCTACATACACAGAGTTACCACTAGGTGGCAGCACTGGCAATTAACAGACTAGATAGGATACACGTCATTTGCATTTAAAGAGAAATAATGAATAAGTCGCAATTTACTGTCGATTTCAAGACATAGTAATTTTTGCTGAGGATTAAACATTTAGCAGAGTTACATAAGTTGTATGTTGTTTTATCCTTACTTTTTAGCAAAAGTAAATACAGATTGGTATTACAGACATCTGTATGGGCCCTAAAAGTAAAAGAGACAATGAGTGGACAAAATCCATAGAATAGTGTTTCCCAACCCGTAGCTCTCCAGCTGTTGCAAAACTACAACTCCCATCATATCAGGACAGCCGCAGACTGTCACATCAGAGGGTATGTTGTGAATTGTAGATTGCAACAACTGGAGGACTACATGATGGGGAACTCTGCCTTTGAAAAATGATATCTGTTACTTAGTTGATTATTGTTTTATTTAGTAAAATGTCTTCCTGTGGACCTAGAAACACAGTGGGAATAAGCTTCAGTCTATGTCTATTCATAGACTCCTGTGAATTCTTCACCAGCATTGCAGCACAACCACATTTCTCCTTTTTAGCATATACAGGGAAGACTGCCAGTCAGTGAACAGGACCCCCCACTGGACTCATATGCATACAAATGCAAGTTTTACGGAAACTGTTCTCACAAATATGTAACTCAATCTGATCAGCTCCTCCTGCCGATAACATCCCGCCTGCAGATCACATATTATTTTGGATATGACAGGTTGCTTTTAAATGAGCAAATGGCAAAATCAATGATTCAAAATGCATTTTCTGAAATTTTATTTTCAGAGCTCGCAGTTGTGCAGCAGGGGATGCAGGATGTTAATGAAGGCTATGATCATCTAGGAAATATGTTAAGAAATAAAGTATGTGATTTGGAAGGTCGCCTATCTCAGCTTCAGCAAGTGCATGATGAAACTGATTCCCTGATTCAGTGGCTTGAGAGAATGCACTCAACCGCTACGGCTTGGGAAGCTCCTACAGACAGTGAATCGGTACGAACCCAGGCAGAACAGCATAAGGTACTGTATCTACAGAGATGTCTAAGGATAATTAATCTTCTCATTCCTAATTGTCAAACCGCGTTGGACCTGATTTAGGTGAATATTGGTGATTTTAACATGCTTTTTTCTCATGGGAGATGAGCTGCCAGCAGAGGAATCACTTCCCTCTTGTTCTAATTGAGAGCACATACACATTGAGCCAAGCTGCGCTTGAAGCCACGGCCCCACTATCAGTATTTGGTCAGTATTCGGTCAGTATTTTTTCTCAGGAGTGGAAGCCAAAACCAGGAGTGGGTGATAAATGCAGAATTGATGACTTGTTTCTATTATACCTTTTCTCTGATTGTTCCTCACCTGGTTTTGGCTCCCACTACTGAGAAAAAATACTGACCAAATATTGATAGTGGGGCCATGGCCTTATAGTGTATGAAGGAACCTCAAGGTATAGCTGGTGGTCGAAAAATCGTTTAGTTGAATCTAAGGTGTATGGATACTTTTATTCTCTTTAGAAGTCAGAAACTTTCATGTGAACCTTCAGGTAGAAATGTCCCCAACACTATCCCACAATTACCACTCAGTGTTCAGTGTAAAACCCTGAAGGAGCACTGGTGAAACCTGTGTTGGGAAGCATAAAGACCATCCTGTTATTTATATCTAGTAATTTCACATTTTTGCAACGTTTTTGCAATGTTTTTCACCCATTCGAATGAATGGGGAAAATGCACAAAAAAACGCATCACAAATACAGGCAAAAACATGCATTCTTTATACAGCCTCTATCCTGTTAAGAGATAAGTTTTTGATGTAGAAATGTCTGCAGAAAATATTTCACGTGTGCACATACCCTAAGGCTACGTCCTCACTATCAGTATTTGGTCAGTATTTTACATCAGGAGTGGGTGATAAATACAGAAGTGGTGATGTGTTTCTATTATACTTTTCCTCTGATTGTTCCACTCCTGATTTTGGCTTACAAATACTGATGTAAAATACTGACCAAATACTGAACGTCTGCACATGGCCTTAAAGTATTTTAACCTATGCTAGTAATATTTTTCTAAGTCCTCTCCACTTGTCAATGGATTCTTTTCTGTGGCAGTCCCACTAAATGTACAAGTCTTTTTACATTTGCTCTTTCACATGCTTTGAACAAACTAAAGCCCCCGTCTCACATAGCGAGATCGCTAGCGAGATCGCTGCTGTGTCACGGTTTTGGTGACCTCACCAGCGATGTCGCTATGTGTGACACTTTGCAGCTATCAGGCCCCTGCTGTGAGGTCGCTGATCGCTGCAAAGTGTCCTGGACCATTTTTTGGTCGTTGCCCTCCCGCTGGTCAGCACACATCGCTGTGTGTGACCAGCGGGAGCAGCTATCAGGCTGGTAACCATGATAAACATCGGGTTACTAGGGGCACACGCGCACTTAGTAACCTGCTGTTTATCATGGTTACGAGCCTGCTAAAGTGAGTGGTAACCTCCCGCTCACTGTAGCAGAGTGGTAACCATGATAAACAACGGGTTACTAGGTGCGCGTGTGCCCCTAGTAACCCGATGTTTATCATGGTTACCAGCCTGCTCCTGCTTCAGCAGGCTGGTAACCAGGAGCAGGACATCGTCGAAAGATTCTTTCCACGATGTCGCTGCTCCCCTGATAGTTGGTGAGCCTGCCTGTTTGACAGCTCACCAGCGACCACATAGCGACGCAGCAACGATCCCTGACAGGTCGTATCGTTGTCGGGATCATTGCAGCGTCGCTAAGTGTGACGGGGCCTTAAATGTAATGGTCTATTAGTGGGAAGATTTAGTGACAAAACCATAACATTTGCTATCATCTTTGTAAGATGCAGGTATTTGATGGGCCCTATGCAAATAATAGCAGATAATGTTAATTCAATGACTCAGCAAAGAGCAAGGGCTCATTCAGACATCAGTTTTTCACGTACGCTTTTTATCCATGTTTTTCATAGGTTGAACTCGTACCTATTATAGTTTATGGGGCTGTTCACATGTATATGTATTTTGCAGACACCAAAAACATGGAAACATCCCATTTTAATCCATGAGATGGATAAACTTGCCAGTGTAAAGCCCCCGTCACACTAAGCGAGATCGCTGCTGCGTCACAAGTTTTGTGACGCAACAGCGACCTCAGCAGCGATCTCGCTACGTGTGACACTTAGCAGCGACCAGGCCCCTGCTGTGAGATCGCTGGTCATGTCGGAATGGCCTGGACATTTCTTTGATTGTTGAGGTCCCGCTGGGTAGCATGCATCGGTGTGTTTGACACCTTACCAACGACCTTGTTGGCAACTCAAAACTGAGACACATAGGCGTGCATTTGCGTTGCATCGTTATACAGGTCGCTACGGGTCGCTGTATCATTGCTGCGTCGTTGGGAAGATCTGACTGTTTGACATCTCACCAGCGACCACACAGCGACTCAGCAACGATCCCTGCCAGGTCGTATCGTTGTCGGGATCGCTGTAGCGTCGCTAAGTGTAACGGTACCTTAAGTCTATAGGATTGTGAAAGAATAGGACAGCACTCAGATGTCTTGATAGGAGTGTTTGATAGGAGAAGCTAGAGAAACCTCCAGCAGTTTTTTCTTTGCATATGAGAAAAACTGATAATGGTAAAAACTAACACACTGATGAAAATCTGATCCAAAATACTAATGAAATTCTGATTGAAAACACTGATGAAATAAATTGGTCAGTATTTTGCATACAAGAAAAATCACTGATGTCTGTATGAGCCCTAATCTTTCCAAGGATCTCCCTTTGTCAGCTAGTTAATGTTATTCTATGTTGTAACTAATGTATAACTTAACTAGTGGGATCTGTCTGTGCCACAGTTAACATCAATGCCGGCTCAACAAGCTATAAAGAAAACTGTTCTGTACAGAAGCATCTTGTATCTAAGAGTATGTGTCACCTGGGGATTCATACTACCGTCCGAAAATTCTGCCTTATTTCTAATTGTGTGTTACTTCATGATAAGCTTGTGATTTTCTACCATTGAACATTCTCTAGATCTTTGCAGAAGAAGTGAAGCAGAATGAAAGTAAAGTGGAGGCACTGAAAGACAAGCTGCAAAAACTTGTAGAGATGAATGGAGATGCGTCCGATGCTCAAAACTGGAAGGATCCACTGGACAAAATAGGTATTTGGCCAATTTGACGGTGGGGCCTCTCAGTCAGTGTATTTCTCAGGGAAGCCGGTGACCTTTATGCTGCAGTTCTTAGTTAAGTAGTTAACTCTTTGAAAATAAGTACACCCCTCTACATCCATATTGCAATAATCCTGGGAAGACCACTTACTAAACCACATGATCCAAGTGACAGCTACCGATATCACAGCTTTTCCTGAACTTGTCTGCAGACTATCGGATTTATAAGCAATGAACATAGCAGAAAACTATTTAGAACCTCAAATTTATTTAAAGAGCCTAAAAACAATCACAAATGTAAGGCATGATGATCCTAAACGATAGATGTGTATTCTTCGGTAGGCGTTCTTCTCTGGTTTGTGTAAGTTATAAGGTGTGTTGGATGCAGCTGACAGTGTACTCATCTTTTCCAGTATATTATATGAAATAATGAAAAAAGATGATATTAAATGCAGCTATAATACATTTCCTGTCCACCAGGGGCAGACAGACAGACAAGTCCATTAGTTCATCATAATACATCCCTTTATGTGCTAATTGGGAGGTGACAGTGGGCCCCCTTACCTCTTGGGCCCCTATACGGCTGCATCAACGCTGCGTCCGCTCTTGCTGTCCACAACAGTCATTTCACTACAATGTGCCATTGAATAGTGATCCAATTACTGTGCAATGACCTGAGTTAGATTCTTGAACCTCCCATGTCGTGTCCCACATCATAGCAGCAGACGAAACCTATTAGTATATTGTGCTAAGTCAGCCCTTTTAGCACTTTACGATTTGCTGGACGTACATATTGATTCTGGAGCAAAATTATATGATCCTAGCTTAAGGAACTACTACTTTGCAACCATTACAAGTTGCTGCATCTGCCACGATATGCAGGGGTGCTGAATTGTTATTAGAAATGTAGAGAGACATTTAATGTAACTGTTTTAGAATATTCGTTCTAAATTTAAAGAAACTATGTCACATCCAAAACCCTCCCTAAACTACAAGAATCAGTAAATTGGTTAAATTACACAGATTCCAAAATTCCAAATTTGAGTAATTTGTACCTCTCTACTTTTATTGCATTTCCATAAGAGCCGTGCACTATATGCTGATGCTTAGAGGATTCCTAAGCATCTGCACATAATAAAGAGGACTCCTAAGCATGTGCCCATAATAGAGAGGACTCCTAAGCATGTGCCCATAATAGAGAGGACTCCTAAGCATGTGCCCATAATAGAGCGGACTCCTAAGCATGTGCCCATAATAGAGAGGACTCCTAAGCATGTGCCCATAATAGAGAGGACTCCTAAGCATGTGCCCATAATAGAGAGGACTCCTAAGCATGTGCCCATAATAGAGAGGACTCCTAAGCATGTGCCCATAATAGAGAGGACTCCTAAGCATGTGCCCATAATAGAGAGGACTCCTAAGCATGTGCCCATAATAGAGAGGACTCCTAAGCATGTGCCCATAATAGAGAGGACTCCTAAGCATGTGCCCATAATAGAGAGGACTGCTAAGCATGTGCCCATAATAGAGAGGACTCCTAAGCATGTGCACATAATAGAGAGGACTCCTAAGCATGTGCCCATAATAGAGAGGACTCCTAAGCATGTGCCCATAATAGAGAGGACTCCTAAGCATGTGCCCATAATAGAGAGGACTCCTAAGCATGTGCCCATAATAGAGAGGACTGCTAAGCATGTGCCCATAATAGAGAGGACTCCTAAGCATGTGCTCATAATAGAGAGGACTCCTAAGCATGAGCTCATAATAGAGAGGACTCCTAAGCATGTGCCCATAATAGAGAGGACTCCTAAGCATGTGCCCATAATAGAGAGGACTGCTAAGCATGTGCCCATAATAGAGAGGACTCCTAAGCATGTGCCCATAATAGAGAGGACTCCTAAGCATGTGCCCATAATAGAGAGGACTCCTAAGCATGTGCCCATAATAGAGAGGACTCCTAAGCATGTGCCCATAATAGAGAGGACTCCTAAGCATGTGCCCATAATAGAGAGGACTCCTAAGCATGTGCCCATAATAGAGAGGACTCCTAAGCATGTGCACATAATAGAGAGGACTCCTAAGCATGAGCTCATAATAGAGAGGACTCCTAAGCATGAGCTCATAATAGAGAGGACTCCTAAGCATGTGCACATAATAGAGAGGACTCCTAAGCATGAGCTCATAATAGAGAGGACTCCTAAGCATGTGCACATAATAGAGAGGACTCCTAAGCATGTGCACATAATAGAGAGGACTCCTAAGCATGTGCACATAATAGAGAGGACTCCTAAGCATGAGCTCATAATAGAGAGGACTCCTAAGCATGAGCTCATAATAGAGAGGACTCCTAAGCATGTGCACATAATAGAGAGGACTCCTAAGCATGAGCTCATAATAGAGAGGACTCCTAAGCATGAGCTCATAATAGAGAGGACTCCTAAGCATGAGCTCATAATAGAGAGGACTCCTAAGCATGTGCCCATAATATAGAGGACTCCTAAGCATGTGCCCATAATAGAGAGGACTCCTAAGCATCTGCACATAATAAAGAGGACTCCTAAGCATGTGCCCATAATAGAGAGGACTCCTAAGCATGTGCCCATAATAGAGAGGACTCCTAAGCATCTGCACATAATAAAGAGGACTCCTAAGCATGTGCCCATAATATAGAGGACTCCTAAGCATGTGCCCATAATAGAGAGGACTCCTAAGCATCTGCACATAATAAAGAGGACTCCTAAGCATGTGCCCATAATAGAGAGGACTCCTAAGCATGTGCCCATAATAGAGAGGACTCCTAAGCATGTGCCCATAATAGAGCGGACTCCTAAGCATGTGCCCATAATAGAGCGGACTCCTAAGCATGTGCCCATAATAGAGAGGACTCCTAAGCATGTGCCCATAATAGAGAGGACTCCTAAGCATGTGCCCATAATAGAGAGGACTCCTAAGCATGTGCCCATAATAGAGAGGACTCCTAAGCATGTGCCCATAATAGAGAGGACTCCTAAGCATGTGCCCATAATAGAGAGGACTCCTAAGCATGTGCCCATAATAGAGAGGACTCCTAAGCATGTGCCCATAATAGAGAGGACTCCTAAGCATGTGCCCATAATAGAGAGGACTGCTAAGCATGTGCCCATAATAGAGAGGACTCCTAAGCATGTGCACATAATAGAGAGGACTCCTAAGCATGTGCCCATAATAGAGAGGACTCCTAAGCATGTGCCCATAATAGAGAGGACTCCTAAGCATGTGCCCATAATAGAGAGGACTGCTAAGCATGTGCCCATAATAGAGAGGACTCCTAAGCATGTGCCCATAATAGAGAGGACTCCTAAGCATGTGCCCATAATAGAGAGGACTCCTAAGCATGTGCCCATAATAGAGAGGACTCCTAAGCATGTGCCCATAATAGAGAGGACTCCTAAGCATGTGCCCATAATAGAGAGGACTCCTAAGCATGTGCCCATAATAGAGAGGACTCCTAAGCATGTGCCCATAATAGAGAGGACTCCTAAGCATGTGCCCATAATAGAGAGGACTCCTAAGCATGTGCACATAATAGAGAGGACTCCTAAGCATGAGCTCATAATAGAGAGGACTCCTAAGCATGAGCTCATAATAGAGAGGACTCCTAAGCATGTGCACATAATAGAGAGGACTCCTAAGCATGAGCTCATAATAGAGAGGACTCCTAAGCATGTGCACATAATAGAGAGGACTCCTAAGCATGTGCACATAATAGAGAGGACTCCTAAGCATGTGCACATAATAGAGAGGACTCCTAAGCATGAGCTCATAATAGAGAGGACTCCTAAGCATGAGCTCATAATAGAGAGGACTCCTAAGCATGTGCACATAATAGAGAGGACTCCTAAGCATGAGCTCATAATAGAGAGGACTCCTAAGCATGAGCTCATAATAGAGAGGACTCCTAAGCATGAGCTCATAATAGAGAGGACTCCTAAGCATGTGCCCATAATATAGAGGACTCCTAAGCATGTGCCCATAATAGAGAGGACTCCTAAGCATCTGCACATAATAAAGAGGACTCCTAAGCATGTGCCCATAATAGAGAGGACTCCTAAGCATGTGCCCATAATAGAGAGGACTCCTAAGCATGTGCCCATAATAGAGAGGACTCCTAAGCATGTGCCCATAATAGAGAGGACTCCTAAGCATGTGCCCATAATAGAGAGGACTCCTAAGCATGTGCCCATAATAGAGAGGACTCCTAAGCATGTGCCCATAATAGAGAGGACTCCTAAGCATGTGCCCATAATAGAGAGGACTCCTAAGCATGTGCCCATAATAGAGAGGACTGCTAAGCATGTGCCCATAATAGAGAGGACTCCTAAGCATGTGCCCATAATAGAGAGGACTCCTAAGCATGTGCCCATAATAGAGAGGACTCCTAAGCATGTGCCCATAATAGAGAGGACTCCTAAGCATGTGCCCATAATAGAGAGGACTCCTAAGCATGTGTCCATAATAGAGAGGACTCCTAAGCATGTGCCCATAATAGAGAGGACTCCTAAGCATGTGCACATAATAGAGAGGACTCCTAAGCATGTGCACATAATAGAGAGGACTCCTAAGCATGTGCACATAATAGAGAGGACTCCTAAGCATGAGCTCATAATAGAGAGGACTCCTAAGCATGAGCTCATAATAGAGAGGACTCCTAAGCATGTGCACATAATAGAGAGGACTCCTAAGCATGAGCTCATAATAGAGAGGACTCCTAAGCATGTGCACATAATAGAGAGGACTCCTAAGCATGTGCACATAATAGAGAGGACTCCTAAGCATGTGCACATAATAGAGAGGACTCCTAAGCATGAGCTCATAATAGAGAGGACTTCTAAGCATGTGCACATAATAGAGAGGACTCCTAAGCATGAGCTCATAATAGAGAGGACTCCTAAGCATGTGCACATAATAGAGAGGACTCCTAAGCATGAGCTCATAATAGAGAGGACTCCTAAGCATGAGCTCATAATAGAGAGGACTCCTAAGCATGAGCTCATAATAGAGAGGACTCCTAAGCATGTGCCCATAATAGAGAGGACTCCTAAGCATGAGCTCATAATAGAGAGGACTCCTAAGCATGAGCTCATAATAGAGAGGACTCCTAAGCATGAGCTCATAATAGAGAGGACTCCTAAGCATGTGCCCATAATAGAGAGGACTCCTAAGCATGAGCTCATAATAGAGAGGACTCCTAAGCATGAGCTCATAATAGAGAGGACTCCTAAGCATGAGCTCATAATAGAGAGGACTCCTAAGCATGAGCTCATAATAGAGAGGACTCCTAAGCATGAACACATAATAGACAGGACTCCTAAGCATGAGCTCATAATAGAGAGGACTCCTAAGCATGAGCTCATAATAGAGAGGACTCCTAAGCATGAGCTCATAATAGAGAGGACTCCTAAGCATGTGCACATAATAGAGAGGACTCCTAAGCATGAGTTCATAATAGAGAGGACTCCTAAGCATGAGCTCATAATAGAGAGGACTCCTAAGCATGTGCCCATAATAGAGAGGACTCCTAAGCATGTGCACATAATAGAGAGGACTCCTAAGAATGTGCACATAATAGAGAGGACTCCTAAGCATGTGCACATAATAGAGAGGACTCCTAAGCATGTGCACGTAATAGAGAGGACTCCTAAGCATGTGCACGTAATAGAGAGGGCTCCTAAGCATGTGCACGCAATAGAGAGGACTCCTAAGCATGTGCACATAATAGAGAGGACTCCAAAGCATGAGTTCATAATAGAGAGGGCTCCTAAGCATGAGCTCATAATAGAGAGGACTCCTAAGCATGAGCTCATAATAGAGAGGACTCCTAAGCATGTGCCCATAATAGAGAGGACTTCTAAGCATGTGCCCATAATAGAGAGGACTCCTAAGCATGTGCCCACAATAGAGAGGACTCCTAAGCATGTGCACATAATAGAGAGGACTCCTAAGCATGTGCACATAATAGAGAGGACTCCTAAGCATGTGCACATAATAGAGAGGACTCCTAAGCATGTGCACATAATAGAGAGGACTCCTAAGCATGTATACATAATAGAGAGGACTCCTAAGCATGTACACATAATAGAGAGGACTCCTAAGCATGTGCCCATAATAGAGAGGACTCCTAAGCATGTGCCCATAATAGAGAGGACTCCTAAGCATGTGCACATAATAGAGAGGACTCCTAAGCATGTGTGTTAGGAATCATGGTTCTGTGCTCCCACCTGGGAATGGAGCGGGTCCGGTGCTATGCTACTCCAGTTGCAGGCGCCGCCATTGTCCTGACCCTAGAGGTGGAGCTACTACCCGTGCATGGAGACTGTCCCAATCTTATGGAGCATCGCGTTCTGGTGTTGTTAGTTGTGTGAGGACGTTGGATGCCGTGTCTGTCACTGGTTTCTCCGGTTGCCAGGCAACGCAGGATGCTGTGGTGTCTGGCACTATGCAGTGGCGGAATGTTGTCCATTCTGCTGTTCAAACTAGCAGGGAGTGGCTTTCTGGGGGTGATTGGAAGGAATTTAACACCTGAACATTAGGCGTGCTATTTAATCCTGCTTCTTTTGCTGTTTATTGCAGTTCCTATGTGCTGGGTGGTGAGTGGTGCTAGCATTAGTGTTGCTATTTTTTCTGGGGTTTTCTCATTGTCTTTTCTAGTTTCATTTCCTGGGGTTCTTGCAGAGGTACTCACCAGGTTCTTGACTAGGCACCAACCGCATCACCAGATGCCAGCTGTCCAGCGACAGTGGGCCTGGGAAGGGGTCTGCCAAAGTCCCCCTTCCATTTACTGGGAGCTGGGTGAACAGTATTCCAGGCCCTCAAGGGCTCGCCTAGCTGAGCAGCTTGTGCCAAGTGCATCTGTGGCTGCGCCTTTGCTGGTTTGGTGCCAGTCTTGCTGGATCCCTCTGCAAAATGCATAAAAACGTGCGCATAATAGAGAGGACTCCTAAGCCTGAGCACATAATAGAGAGGACTCCTAAGTAATAGAGAGGACTCCTAAGCATGTGCACATAATAAAGAGGACTCCTAAGCATGAGCTCATAATAGAGAGGACTCCTAAGCATGAGCTCATAATAGAGAGGACTCCTAAGTAATAGAGAGGACTCCTAAGCATGTGCACATAATAAAGAGGACTCCTAAGCATGAGCTCATAATAGAGAGGACTCCTAAGCATGAGCTCATAATAGAGAGGACTCCTAAGCATGAACACATAATAGAGAGGACTCCTAAGCATGTGCACATAATAGAGAGGACTCCTAAGCATGTGCACATGATAGAGAGGACTCCTAAGCATGAGCTCATAATACAGAGGGCTCCTAAGCATGTGCACATAATAGAGAGGACTCCTAAGCATGAGCTCATAATATAGAGGACTCCTAAGCATGTGCACATAATAGAGAGGACTCCTAAGCATGAGCTCATAATAGAGAGGACTCCTAAGCCTGAGCACATAATAGAGAGGACTCCTAAGCATGAGCTCATAATAGAGAGGACTCCTAAGCATGAGCTCATAATAGAGAGGACTCCTAAGCATGAGCTCATAATAGAGAGGACTCCTAAGCATGTGCACATAATAGAGAGGACTCCTAAGCCTGAGCACATAATAGAGAGGACTCCTAAGCATGAACACCTAATAGAGAGGACTCCTAAGTAATAGAGAGGACTCTTAAGCATGTGCACATAATAGAGAGGACTCCTAAGCATGAGCTCATAATAGAGAGGACTCCTAAGCATGAGCTCATAATAGAGAGGACTCCTAAGCATGAGCTCATAATATAGAGGACTCCTAAGCATGTGCACATAATAGAGAGGACTCCTAAGCATGAGCTCATAATAGAGAGGACTCCTAAGCATGAGCTCATAATAGAGAGGACTCCTAAGCATGTGCACATAATAGAGAGGACTCCTAAGCCTGAGCACAAAATAGAGAGGACTCCTAAGCATGAACACCTAATAGAGAGAACTCCTAAGTAATAGAGAAGACTCTTAAGCTTGTGCACATAATAGAGAGGACTCGTAAGCATGAGCTCATAATAGAGAGGACTCCTAAGCATGAGCTCATAATAGAGAGGACTCCTAAGCATGAGCTCATAATAGAGAGGACTCCTAAGCATGTGCTCATAATAGAGAGGACTCCTAAGCATGAGCTCATAATAGAGAGGACTCCTAAGCATGAGCTCATAATAGAGAGGACTCCTAAGTAGTGTTGAGCGATACCTTCCGATATCGGGAAATATCGGATCGGATTGGATCGGACCGATACCGAAAAAGTATCGGATATCGCCGATTCCGATACCGGAAACCAATGCAAGTCAATGGGACATAAATATCGGAATTAAAATAAACCCTTTCTTTCCTTGTAGGTTATTTCTACATGAAGGAAAACAACTAAGAATAATGTAGAATGTATTGGGGGAGGTGGGGGAGACAATAAAGGCATAGAGGTTTAGCCCAGTCAAATGGAATAGCAGGAATTAATATTTTTTTATTATGTTCTGAGTTACGGAAATATTAACTATGTTAAGTATTTTTATATTTTGTCAGATATTTATGTTTCACTACTTCCATGCTCTTCACCTTCTTTTTTACTTCTCCCACACTTTCTCCTTCATCATCCTCAGCATCTTTTTCATCCACTTCTTCTTCACCTTCTTCTTCTTCACCTTCTTCGTATTATTCTTTTTTTTACATTCTTCATATTCTACTTCTTCATCTTCTTCATATTCTTCTTCTTCATCATATTCTTATTTGTGACAGGCATTCCTGTAGTTGTTATCTATAAAAGGTTGGACATTACACCTTTCGTTCTGCCCGTCACAAAAGATTTACAACAGGATTTGTCCGCGTTCAGTTTGGCCTGCAGCAGCAGGTCTTTTCCAGGGGCACCACGAGGAGGAACGGACTCACCCCCATACACTGCTTAGTCATCTTCTGCTTATAATTTAGATATTATCTTTTGCTCTGATTTTTAGTCTTATGCTTAATGTTCTTCCGCTTTTTGTTCTGCAGCTTCTTGTATTTCTGCTTCTTGGTTTTCTGTCTCTTGTTTTTCTGTATCTTGGTGCTTGTCTTCTCTTCTTTGTCTTCTTGGTCAACTTCTTCAGGGTCATCTTCTTGGTCTTCTTCGGGGTGGTCTTCAGGGTCGTCGTCTTCGGGGGTCCTCGTCTTCGGGGTCCTCGTCTTCTTCGGGTTGGTCTTCTGGGTCCTCGTCTTCGGGGTCCTCGTCTTCTTCGGGGTGGTCTTCAGGGTCCTCGTCTTCTTCGGGGTGGTCTTCAGGGTCCTCGTCTTCTTCGGGGTGGTCTTCAGGGTCCTCGTCTTCAGGGTCATTGTCTTCGGGGTCCTCGTCTTCTTAGGGTTGGTCTTCAGGGTCCTCGTCTTCAGGGTCCTCGTCAGGGAGATCCAGAGTGATTACCAAGAACCATTTCAAAAAGCTTGAACTTGGAAATGTAGCAGAAGGTACAAGAAAGCTGAGGAACTACCGAGGACCAGCTGACGGTACTGGAACCCGGATGGATAGCAGAAGGTACAAGAGCCAATGGAACTACCGAGGACCAGCTGATGTTACTGGAACTCGGTTACTAAGCAGGAGGTACCTGTGCCAGAAAGCACTACCAAGGACCAGCAGACGTTGGTGGAACTTGGATACCGAGAAGGAGGCACCTAATCCAAAGGCACTGCCGAGAACCAGCTGACGGTACTGGAACCCGGATGGGTAGCAGAAGGTACAAGAGCCAATGGAACTACCGAGGACCAGCTGATGTTACTGGAACCCGGATGGGTAGCAGAAGGTACAAGAGCCAATGGAACTACCGAGGACCAGCTGATGTTACTGGAACTCGGTTACTAAGCAGGAGGTACCTGTGCCAGAAAGCACTACCAAGGACCAGCAGACGTTGGTGGAACTTGGATACCGAGAAGGAGGCACCTAATCCAAAGGCACTGCCGAGAACCAGCTGACGGTACTGGAACCCGGATGGGTAGCAGAAGGTACCCATGTAAAAAAAAAGTTCAAGGCCGCGAGCCGGCCGCAGTTACCAAAACCCACAGTCCTACAGAGGGTGCTTGTCCTATTGGCACTATGGAACCAGCCTTCATTGCCAGATCCCGCAGCCCACATAGGAGTCACCTAAACTGCAGGCACCATAGAGTCGGCTAACCCGACCGCAACACGACAGGACAACGCATTGGAGGCAAAGTGACGTTGACACTACCCGGAAACAGCTGGCGTGCTGGAACCAGGCTGGGCAGGAGGGAGTACCCGTGCCAAAGACACTGCCGAGAACCAGCTGACGGTACTGGAACCCGGATGGGTAGCAGAAGATACAAGAGCAAATGGAACTACCGAGGACCAGCTGACGGTACTGGAACCCGGATGGGTAGCAGAAGGTACAAGAGCCAATGGAACTACCGAGGACCAGCTGATGTTACTGGAACTCGGTTACTAAGCAGGAGGTACCTGTGCCAGAAAGCACTACCAAGGACCAGCAGACGTTGGTGGAACTTGGATACCGAGAAGGAGGCACCTAATCCAAAGGCACTGCCGAGAACCAGGTACCCATGTAAAAAAAAAGTTCAAGGCCGCGAGCCGGCCGCAGTTACCAAAACCCACAGTCCTACAGAGGGTGCTTGTCCTATTGGCACTATGGAACCAGCCTTCATTGCCAGATCCCGCAGCCCACATAGGAGTCACCTAAACTGCAGGCACCATAGAGTCGGCTAACCCGACCGCAACACGACAGGACAACGCATTGGAGGCAAAGTGACGTTGACACTACCCGGAAACAGCTGGCGTGCTGGAACCAGGCTGGGCAGGAGGGAGTACCCGTGCCAAAGACACTGCCGAGAACCAGCTGACGGTACTGGAACCCGGATGGGTAGCAGAAGGTACAAGAGCCAATGGAACTGCCGAGAACCAGCTGGCGGTGCTGGAGCCCAGGGTAAATACTAAAAACAGAAGAGCCAGAGGTGTATTTGGAGGAGGTTTTAAATCCGTACTACAGTGGATGTGGACAAAGCAGGAGAATTTGCCGGACACACAGCTGGGGATCAGCTGACGTTACTGAATCCCAATAACACTGGAGCAAGCGTTGACTGTGCAGACGGCACTTCTGAGCAGCAACTAGCGGTATTGGAGCCCAGGGTAAATACTAAAAACGGAGGAGCCAGAGGTGTAATTGGAGCAAGTTTTAAATAAGTAGCACAGTGAATATGGACAGAGCAGGAGAAATTGCCGTGAACACAGCAGGGGAACAGCTGACGTTACCGAACCCCAATAACACCGCAGCAAGTGTTGACTGTGCAGACGGCACTTCCGAGCGCCAACTGGCGGTGCTGGAGCCCAGGGATAAGAATGAAAACAGAGGAGCCAGAGGTGTAATTCGAGCAACTTTAAAATGTGTAGTACAGTGGATGTGGACAAAGCAGGAGAAATTGCCGTCCGCACAGCAGGAGAACAGCTGACGTTACTGAACCCCAATAACACGGCAGCAAGTGTTGACTGTGCAGACAGCACTTCCGAGCGCCAACTGGCGGTGTTGGAGCCCAGGGTAAATACTAAAAACGGAGGAGCCAGAGGTGTAATTGGAGCAAGTTTTAAATAAGTAGCACAGTGAATATGGACAGAGCAGGAGAAATTGCCGTGAACACAGCAGGGGAACAGCTGACGTTACCGAACCCCAATAACACCGCAGCAAGTGTTGACTGTGCAGACGGCACTTCCGAGCGCCAACTGGCGGTGCTGGAGCCCAGGGATAAGAATGAAAACAGAGGAGCCAGAGGTGTAATTCGAGCAACTTTAAAATGTGTAGTACAGTGGATGTGGACAAAGCAGGAGAAATTGCCGTCCGCACAGCAGGAGAACAGCTGACGTTACTGAACCCCAATAACACGGCAGCAAGTGTTGACTGTGCAGACAGCACTTCCGAGCGCCAACTGGCGGTGTTGGAGCCCAGGGTAAATACTAAAAACGGAGGAGCCAGAGGTGTAATTGGAGCAAGTTTTAAATAAGTAGCACAGTGAATATGGACAGAGCAGGAGAAATTGCCGTGAACACAGCAGGGGAACAGCTGACGTTACCGAACCCCAATAACACCGCAGCAAGTGTTGACTGTGCAGACGGCACTTCCGAGCGCCAACTGGCGGTGCTGGAGCCCAGGGATAAGAATGAAAACAGAGGAGCCAGAGGTGTAATTGGAGCAACTTTAAAATCTGTAGTAGTGAGAATGTGGACAGAGCAGGAGAAATTGCCGTCCGCACAGCAGGGGAACAGCTGACGTTACTGAACCCCAATAACATGGTAGCAAGTGTTGACTGTGCAGACAGCACTTCCGAGCGCCAACTGGCG
The DNA here is from genome assembly GCF_046119375.1 of Phyllobates terribilis. NCBI lineage: Eukaryota > Metazoa > Chordata > Amphibia > Anura > Dendrobatidae > Phyllobates > Phyllobates terribilis. Next base: position 381,658,416 of record NW_027362763.1, on the reverse strand, counting down.
GTGCTGGAGCCCAGGGATAAGAATGAAAACAGAGGAGCCAGAGGTGTAATTGGAGCAACTTTAAAATCTGTAGTAGTGAGAATGTGGACAGAGCAGGAGAAATTGCCGTCCGCACAGCAGGGGAACAGCTGACGTTACTGAACCCCAATAACACGGCAGCAAGTGTTGACTGTGCAGACAGCACTTCCGAGCGCCAACTGGCGGTGTTGGAGCCCAGGGTAAATACTAAAAACGGAGGAGCCAGAGGTGTAATTGGAGCAAGTTTTAAATAAGTAGCACAGTGAATATGGACAGAGCAGGAGAAATTGCCGTGAACACAGCAGGGGAACAGCTGACGTTACTGAACCCCAATAACATGGTAGCAAGTGTTGACTGTGCAGACGGCACTTCCGAGCGCCAACTGGCGGTGCTGGAGCCCAGGGATAAGAATGAAAACAGAGGAGCCAGAGGTGTAATTCGAGCAACTTTAAAATGTGTAGTACAGTGGATGTGGACAAAGCAGGAGAAATTGCCGTCCGCACAGCAGGAGAACAGCTGACGTTACTGAACCCCAATAACACGGCAGCAAGTGTTGACTGTGCAGACGGCACTTCCGAGCGCCAACTGGCGGTGCTGGAGCCCAGGGATAAGAATGAAAACAGAGGAGCCAGAGGTGTAATTCGAGCAACTTTAAAATGTGTAGTACAGTGGATGTGGACAAAGCAGGAGAAATTGCCGTCCGCACAGCAGGAGAACAGCTGACGTTACTGAACCCCAATAACACGGCAGCAAGTGTTGACTGTGCAGACAGCACTTCCGAGCGCCAACTGGCGGTGTTGGAGCCCAGGGTAAATACTAAAAACGGAGGAGCCAGAGGTGTAATTGGAGCAAGTTTTAAATAAGTAGCACAGTGAATATGGACAGAGCAGGAGAAATTGCCGTGAACACAGCAGGGGAACAGCTGACGTTACCGAACCCCAATAACACCGCAGCAAGTGTTGACTGTGCAGACGGCACTTCCGAGCGCCAACTGGCGGTGCTGGAGCCCAGGGATAAGAATGAAAACAGAGGAGCCAGAGGTGTAATTGGAGCAACTTTAAAATCTGTAGTAGTGAGAATGTGGACAGAGCAGGAGAAATTGCCGTCCGCACAGCAGGGGAACAGCTGACGTTACTGAACCCCAATAACATGGTAGCAAGTGTTGACTGTGCAGACAGCACTTCCGAGCGCCAACTGGCGGTGCTGGAGCCCAGGGATAAGAATGAAAACAGAGGAGCCAGAGGAGTAATTGGAGCAACTTTAAAATGTGTAGTACAGTGGATGTGGACAAATCAGGAGAAATTGCCGTCCGCACAGCAGGAGAACAGCTGACGTTACTGAACCCCAATAACACGGCAGCAAGTGTTGACTGTGCAGACGGCACTTCCGAGCGCCAACTGGCGGTGTTGGAGCTCAGGGATTACAGTTCAGGTGGTAGAAACATGAACAGAACAGGAGACCTGGATACTGTTGCCAACCAATTATTTATTCTGGAAGAGGACTGGCAAATTCATGAGAGATCCAGGCCTTGTTCATTTTGAGAAAAGTAAGCCGGTCAACGTTATCGGAGGATAGTCGCATGCGACGGTCTGTTAGTACACCACCTGCGGCACTAAAGACGCGTTCCGATAATACACTAGCAGCAGGGCAAGCTAGCACCTCCAGTGCATACTGACTAAGCTCTGGCCATGTATCCAGCTTACAGACCCAAAACTTGAAGGGAGAAGAGCCGTCTGGGAGTACACTAAGAGGGCAAGACATGTAGTCTGTCACCATCTGACGGAAACGTTGCCTCCTGCTGACTGGAGCTGTCTGTGATGGTGTAGACATTTGTGGCGGCGGGGACACAAAACTTTGCCACATTTCGGCCATACTGGTCTTGCCTTGTGCTGAGGCGCTGCTTCTGCTCCCTCTTTGTGCAGAGCTTCCTCCACTGCCTCGACGCACTGACCTGCTTTGTAAAGCACTAGCAGCACTGCTCTCGGTTGGAATGGAGAACATGATGGAATGCACCAGTGCGTCTTGGTACTCCCGCATTTTACGCTCCCGGTTCAATGGTGTTATGAGGCTTTGTAAGTTGTCCCGGTAGCGAGAATCTAGGAGGGTGGACACCCAATAATCAGCCGTGTTGAGAATGTGGGCGATGCGGCGGTCGTTTCTGAGGCACTGCAGCATGAAATCAACCATGTGCTGCAGACTGCCAACTGGCCAAGAAACGCTGTCCCCTGCTTGAGGCGTGATCTCTGCCTGCTCTGCATCACCCCACCCTCGCTCTAGATACTGACTACTAGAGCATTGTGTACCTCCCTCCTCTGGACAGATGTCTTCCTCATCCATTGACTCCTCCTCATCCTCCTCACAAAGTGTCCCCTGCCTAGGCCTTTGTGAGGAACCACGTTGCGCAGACTGTAGAGAAGCAGATGGCATTTGTGACTCCTCATCCTCCACCTCTTCCAAAACCTCGTCCCTTAGTGCTTGCAGTGTTTTTTCAAGCAGGCAGATAAGGGGGATAGTCATGCTGACTAGTGCATCATCTGCACTCGCCATCCGCGTGGAATAATCGAAGGCACGCAAAACGTGGCAAATGTCCTTCATAGAGGCCCACTCAGTGGTGGTGAAGTGTGAACGGCGCGCACTGCGACTTGTTTGCGCCTGCTGCAGCTGGTACTCCATTACTGCTGCCTGCTGCTCACACAACCTCTCCAACATATGTAACGTTGAATTCCACCTGGTGGGTAGGTCACATATGATGCGATGTTCCGGAAGACATAATCGGCGCTGCAGAGCTGCAATGCGTGATCTTGCATTGCTGGAACGCCGCAAGTGAGCGCACTCTATGCGGACCTTGTGAAGCAGTGCATCAAGATCCGGATAGTCCCTCAAAAAACTCTGCACGACCAAGTTGAGCACATGTGCCAGACATGGGATGTGAGTGAGGTTGCCTAGGCCCAGAGCTGCCACCAGATTTCGGCCATTGTCACACACTACCATGCCTGGCTGGAGATTCGCTGGCACAAACCACACGTCACTCTGCTGCTTGATGGCATTCCAGAGCTCCTGCGCTGTGTGGCTTCGATTCCCCAAAGAAATTAATTTTAATACGGCCTGTTGACGTTTGGCCACGGCTGTGCTCATATCGGTCATCATAACAGGTAACCGTTCACGGGTCGATGTGGAGGTAGACCGTGACGGCTCCTGCAGCGCTGATTCAGAGGAACTGGAGTATGAGGAGGAGTCAATGTGTACAGACTGGATTCCTGCAATCCTTGGAGTTGGCAGAACACGTACAGCGCCACTCTCAAGATCTGTACCCGGCTCCACAACATTTACCCAATGGGCAGTGAGGGAAAGGTATCGTCCCTGTCCATGCTTACTGGTCCACGCATCAGTGGTCAGGTGGACCTTGCTACTGACGGCGTTTTGTAGCGCATGTTTAATTTTTCCCTCCACATGATGTTGCAGGGCAGGGACGGCTTGCCTGCTGAAATAAAAGCGGCTGGGCACGTTGTATTGTGGGACTGCCAATGCCATAAAGTTACGGAATGTGTCAGTCTCCACCAGCCTGAATGATAGCATTTCAAGGGCCAGTAGTTTAGCAATGCCAGCATTCAGAGCCTGTGCTCGGGGGTGGTTTGCCGAGTATGGGCGCCTTTTCTCCCATGCCTGTGCTAACGATGGCTGTAGACTGGCCTGGGAGTGTGAGGATGACTGGGAAAGTGGTGCTGTGGGTGGAATTACACTGTGTCTCTGTACAACAGTGCCAGAGATTCTTCCATGGCGATCCTGTGAGGAAGCCGAACCAGCTGTGTGTGAGCTGGAGGAAGAGGCTACAACACGAGCTGAAGAGGTGGTAGGTGGCGCTGTAGGTTGGCCTAGGTCTTCAGTGTGTTTGTGTAACTCCACCACGTGCTTGGTCCGCACATGTTTCCACATATTTGTGGTATTGAGGTTGCTGACACTTTTCCCTCTTTTCACCTTCTGATTACACAGCTTGCATTTGACAAAGCAAATGTCATCTGCAACTGTGTCAAAAAAGGACCAGGCACTGCAAGTCTTGGGAGCGCCCGCTTTGGATTTTGGAAGAGCCATGCTCCTAATGGGTGCCGAAGTGGAGGCTACAGGCAACCAAGTCTGCCCCCTCCCTCTCCCTCCTTTTTGGGCCGTTCGGGGAATCTCTTCCTCAGAGCTGCTCCCACCACCTTCCTGTCCCTCACGCCATGATGGGTCAAGGACCTCATCATCTACACCACCCTCTTCAAACAACTGCTTCTCCTGGGTAGTCTCGACAGCACAGTACGCACCAGAAAGTGGCACCTGAGTCTCATCATCAGATGCGTACTGAGGTGTGCTGCTGACCATAGGCACTGGCCCACCCGCCTCTTCAGATTCAGAGAGACAAAACGGTTGCGCATCACTGCATACTACCTCTTCTTCAAATTCTCGAATTCTGCTTGGCTGGCCCCCTCTTTCCAAGCCAAGAGATTCAGAGAACGGAAGTAGAGATGGCTCCTGTCCAGGGCTCTCTGACTGCCTGGGCAATTTGGCAGGTGGTGAAGAGACAGATGGGTGCTCTTCAGTGCTCAGGACCTGAGAGGATCTGGAACTAATTGAAGTCGATGCGTTAGCTGCCATCCATCCGACAACGGCTTCAATTTGGTCCTCGCGCAGCAGTGGGGTACGGCTAGCTCCTACAAAGCTGCGCATAAAGGACTGTTCCCTGGTAAAACTGGGGGATGCTGAGTCACTGGTGCCCGCAGCAGGCACAGAATCCCCACGTCCTCTCCCTGCAGGCACAGAATCCTCACGTCCTCTCCCTGCAGAAACTCCACGCCCACGCCCACGACCACGACCACATGCCTTACTCCCTGCCTTCTTCATCTTGGTAGACTGATAAAGATAGGCAGAAAAGTACTAAGGGCTTAGTGTGCTTATTCCTGAACAGCTGCTAACAGGTATAAGAAACACTAATTTTATAAAGTGTGGACTAGACTTTAATATGAGCTAATGTGGCCTACACAACTGTAAAGTGGAGTGTTTGGTGAACTTTATTTAGGTTTTTTTTGTCACAAAAAGACACTGGATGTGCCTAAAGATGTAATAACGATAGTATCACAAACTTTTTGTAGCTATTACAATGTAGGAAGGTAACCTACAATGCAATAGATGAGGCTGCAAAAAATAGGCTAATACTAATCTGGCTGGGGCTGCAGGGCCCAATGCTGCAGAAAGGCTCCTCTATCTACTCCTATATAGTGTGTTTGGAATCAATTTAGCTGAATATGGATGGAACCACCACACTAATAGGAGATATCAGGAAAAATTATGAATTGGCAATAAAGGACAATGTATGAGGCAGTGACACACACTGAGTGCACTACAACCAGACGGGGTTGAAGCACACACTACAGGGTGAGCTGCACTCACACACCAGACCTTGCAGACAGCGGTGAACAGTACAGATGCAGAGCACTGTGCACTAGTGCTGCAAGACGGAAAAAAAATTCTCTATCTACTCCTATATAGTGTGTTTGGAACCAATTTAGCTGAATACAGATGGAACCACCACACTAATAGGAGATATCAGGAAAAATTATGAATTGGCAATAAAGGACAATGTATGAGGCAGTGACACACACTGAGTGCACTACAACCAGACGGGGTTGAAGCACACACTACAGGGTGAGCTGCACTCACACACCAGACCTTGCAGACAGCGGTGAACAGTACAGATGCAGAGCACTGTGCACTAGTGCTGCAAGACGGAAAAAAATTTCTCTATCTACTCCTATATAGTGTGTTTGGAACCAATTTAGCTGAATACAGATGGAACCACCACACTAATAGGAGATATCAGGAAAAATTATGAATTGGCAATAAAGGACAATGTATGAGGCAGTGACACACACTGAGTGCACTACAACCAGACGGGGTTGAAGCACACACTACAGGGTGAGCTGCACTCACACACCAGACCTTGCAGACAGCGGTGAACAGTACAGATGCAGAGCACTGTGCACTAGTGCTGCAAGACGGAAAAAAATTTCTCTATCTACTCCTATATAGTGTGTTTGGAACCAATTTAGCTGAATACAGATGGAACCACCACACTAATAGGAGATATCAGGAAAAATTATGAATTGGCAAAAAAGGACAATGTATGAGGCAGTGACACACACTGAGTGCACTACAACCAGACTTGGCTGAAGCACACACTACAGGGTGAGCTGCACTCACACACACAGACCTTGCAGATAGCGGTGAACAGCACAGGGAACTGTGCACTAGCACTGCAAGGCACAGTGATTTAGAAAGTAGCTTGGGTAAAGCAGTATAGAGCAAATAGGTAGCTAAAACTGTCCCTCAGAACAACAGCGTCCTATCCCTAACTGAATTCACAGCAGAGTGAGCTCAAAATGGCGGCGGTGGCTTTTATAGTGCATCATGACATCATTTCAGCAGCCAATCACAGCCATGCCATTAGTTAAGATGCCTACATGCCTAACAGGATGTGCCCACACTTCTTAGGATCCTCATTGGCTGAATAAAATGAAAATGTCTCATTGCATTATGGGAACTTCCGATTCCGGTATACGATATTGCAATAGTATCGGAATTAAGTATCGGAATTCCGATACCGCGAATATCGGCCGATACCCGATATTTCAGTATCGGAATGCTCAACACTACTCCTAAGCATGTGCACATAATAGAGAGGACTCCTAAGCATGTGCACATAATAGATCTTGGGATGCCAGTGGGTTACAATGGCACCCAGAGGCCATGTTACTGCTATATTATTGGTTCTATGAAGTCCAGACCATTGTTGGGCTTCATATGAGATCAGTAATTTTACTATATACTGCAATATTTGTAGATCACAGATTTTAGTCCCTATGAAGGACTAAAAGTAAAGTAAAAATTAAAGAAGCACTCCCATGTTTATTTTTTTAATTAAAAGTGTATATATGTGCATGTAATGTAGTGTGAGTGTATTAATATACTCACCTACCGCTGCTCTCTCCGGTGTCCAGCGCCGTTCTTCTCTGCTTCGCTTCTAAGTGACGTCACCGAAATTTTGACTAGCCGGCTCATTATGCTCTATGTGAGAGCCAGATGTCTCTTTTACAATGCAAGGGTGGTTTCACATGTCCTTATATTTCCGGTACCGAAAAAAACGGTACAGGAGATATTTTATATGACTGTTGAATATGAACCTCTGAATTGTAAAGCACTGCGGAATATGTTGGCGCTATATAAATAAAGATTATTATTATTATATCCGTGTCCCGTGTATCCGCGTGTGTCACATGTGTGGCAACCATATGCCGCATCAGGATCACACGTACCGTCGCCTGGGAATCGGTGTACAGTTAGCACTGTTCTCAAGCGCCGGGTGCTTAACGCTGCCCTCATCATTGTTCCTTGCTCACGCTGTAATCAGCATGAGCAAGAGACAATGTTGGGAGTAGTAATGTCTACTCCCGCGGTGTCCCTGTGTAAAAATAAGAATAAAATAATAAAATCCTTATAGTCACCTGTCCGGAGATGTCCCCGGACATGTCAGCGTGTGGAGCACATGGACACATAGTCTGTGCAAACACACTGATATGTGCGCAGACCCATATATTTGAATGGGTCTGCGTGTGTCAGTGTCTCCAGTACATGTGGAAATTGAGATACTGACGTGTGAAAGAGCCCTAAGTCTGTGGTGCCTCCCTAGGCTTACATTGTAAAAGTCACTAACTGATCACGGAGAGCGCAGCTTGACCTGGAAGAGTCTGCAGAGCGGTTACGTCACAGAGAAGCGGAGAAAGACTGCATTACATTCACATATACATAGGTTTAACGAAAAAAAAAATATAAGAGTGCTTCTTTAATAAAAAAAACTTTTACCATAAATTCTAAAAACCATAAATGTTTAGATCCCCTTCCTTTTCCCAGTTCAAAAATAAAGACATTTAAAAAAAAAAAAAAAACTTATCTAGTCTGTAAAAATTTGATCTGTCAAAATATAACATTAAGTAAGCTGTGTAAAGTAAAAAAAAAATCAATACCCAATAATTGATGTTCTTATATCTCCATACCTCTTTCCAAAAATGCAATACAAAGCAATAAAAATATTATATATACCTCAAAATGGTGTTAATAAAAATGTGAGCTCACCACTCATAAAAAGAGCCCTCACTAAACTCTATCAACAGAAAAATGGAAATAGTTACAGTTTTCTAAAAAAAAAACAGAAGCCATTTTTTTTTTTTTTACAAAGATCAGAATTTTTTTAAAAAAAAACAACCTTTCTTGGTATTGCTATCATCATGCAGACTTGGAGAGTCAGGTCTAGGGATGAGCGGACCTGTTGAATTTCTGGTTCTGATACCGGACCTGAACTTTATTGCAAAGTTCAGTTTGGGTACCAGAACTGTACCCTATCTTGAACCAGAACCTGAACCCCATTGTAAACAATGGGGAGCCGAACTTTTGATCTGGAAAATATTCTCTCACTCTTCCCCCGGAACTCTGAACATTGCATTGGACTTCCGGGAGAAGTCCGTGTTTGGCGTTTAGCACCGGACACCAACTTTTAAGTTTGTGTTTTCTCATCTCTAGTCAGGTCACTTTGCAGCACAATGAGCATTGCAAAAATATATAAAACAAAAAAAAACAAAAGCTGAAATTAGGGTTTTTTTTTCAACTTTTTGATTCACTCGGATTTTTTTCACATCTTTTAAAACTGCAACTAGTTCCACAACAAGCCTTCATATGGCTATGTTGACGGGATAATAAAAAAGTTAGGGCTTGTGGAAGAAGGGGAGAAAAAACAAAAACGCCAAGTGCAAAGGGATTAAATGCAAGTCAGCAGAAATGGAAAAACGACACAAGGCAAAAAATGGGAAATGGTCTGGAATCAGCATACCTCTGCTATTTACTGAGTGCTTTTTTGTGGCATTTCGAGAGGCTATTTGCACATTCCTTCAGTTGCTCTGTATTTTTACACACTTGTTCTACAGGGGGGTATTTGTTTTTATTATTTTAGTAATAATTTTCAGACTCCAGCCTTTGGCTCTCCCGCCTGTGAATCTATGACTCCCAGCATGCCCGGACAGCCAATGGCTAGCTGGGCATGCTGGGAGTTGTAGTCTCAAAACATCTGACATTCACAGTTTGCTGACCTCTACTCTAGAGGTTATCACCCATTGTTGCATTAAATTTAAGATGCAAATACTTAATCTGCTGTCACTAGAGACAACTCTCTGCTCGCAACTATAGGTTGAAATGAATTACAAGTGATTAAATGAAGATTTTCTATAATAATGTCTGTTTCTTTTCTGTTGTGTCCGCTGTAGAGTCTTTTTGGAAAGACATCACCCAGATGACAGCTGAAAGGCAGCAAACATTGGAAGAGTCTTCGAATGACCTGACCCTGTTCCAAAATGCGGAGGCTCAGTTAAAACAATGGCTCGTAGAGAAAGAACTCATGGCCAGTGTGCTTGGACCACTCTCAATAGACCCTAATATGCTGAAAACACAAAAGCAGCAGGTCCAGGTAATCCCAGCACTTACTTTTATCTGATCATTTGCTTTAAGTTCCATCTTTACACTTTTACTCTTTGGCAAGAAGTATGCACATATGCTTTTTGTCACTTGGTGGTGCAGGCAGACGTACAGGTTCTCTCTACTGTCAGGCTGAACCACAGTCATCCCTTTGATGATGAGGGAGTTTTGAACTTTCTGACCATACTGAGCCCGTTGTAGTTCTGGGCTCAGCAGCGGATTTGTTGAGATAGAGGAGGCACTTGACATTGTGCATGACTTTCCTAATATTCTTCAGTAGTGTCATGATTTTGCCTGAACTAGAAACAGGTCTCATATTTGACTTCTGTAATATAAAGACATTACGTGACTCTTGAATGACTACCCCTTATGTACCCCATATGTCCTTATCTTCCTATCCCAGAAACCAGCTCACGCACAAGGTTAAAGAGGACCTTATACTGGATTTTTTTTAATTTAAACTGAGCACCTCTTTGAATCGGTGCTAGTCCATTGCTTCTGAAAGAGTTTTTCTCTTTTGCGCCCCAAGTTATACCTCCATTGCAAGAAGGTGGGCACTGCTATAGAATTGTAAATGTAACGAGATGCTACAGTACCCTGATATAATTGTGTAATATAGTTTAGAAGAAACTAAAACTATATTACACCAAGTTATACCTCCATGTGCAAATTTTCCACTCAAAGAACTAAGCATATACCCCAGAACTTCTCTGTGGGCTCTTGCTTTTTCTCTCTCTATGACGCTGGCCAATCAAAACAAGGCTGTGCCCCCAGAGAGGTTTTGTGGTACATGCCCAGTTAGTTGAAGGAAAACTTGCACCTTTATTACCTAAGGGCATAACTTTGGATAAGAGGGACCCAGAAAAATAAGAAAAACAGTTCCAGAATCAATAGAGGAGCAACAATTGAAAGAGATACTCAGTTTCAATTAAAAAATCCAGTGAAAAGTCCTCTTTAAGGAAAACTTGAATTCTTTATTAGAAAGTTCTCTAGTCTTCCTTACTAATAATACTATATTACAAATCCGGCACCATTCAGGCTATTTCAGTGAACAGTAGGAGGTATGTGACATGGCTGGATCTCTACACTCCTGTGTAAATTTCACAGTTTCATTTACTGTAGTAGCTTAGGCCTAACAGCCCTTATGGACTTCAGTCATGTAAAGAAGATCGTGGCCATTTATCCCCACCTGCGCGGTGAGAATTTCTTGGTCATTTATTGCAATATATAGATTTTTTTATTTTTAATTATTTAGATGTTCACAGGTAGAGCACGTATCCATTATAGCCAGTTGTGCAACTAACGTGTTTGGACACGCAAATTTTTGATTCTAGTCATATATTAAACTGTGTACCATTCTAGTGCTGTCTATTCTTCACCAGTTATTGAGTAGGAGACTCTTGGATTTTTTCTTTGTTTGTGTAAACCTTCTCCCACACAGATGGTGAAAATGGACACACAGTCCCAATATGGATGTCAATTGGATTCAGATCCTGATGAAAAATGGACTTTTTGTTAAAAGAAAAAGTCTGTCCACCATTCTAAATAGATTTTAACCAGTTGAAGGGAAAAAAAGTACTTTGTATAGATCGTTATATATACGAGTGAGCCAGGATTAAAAAAAGATCAAAGTTGGAGAAAAAGTGAGATGCTGAAAATAAAAAAATGTCATTAGCAACAACATATGTAGCATGTCCTGGAACAGCCGGATAACATCCACTAGTCAAAATCAGAACAGTTCTGAATGCCCAATCTGCCTAGATAAGTACTACTGTATGACAGTAGAGTAGTTGTCACCTTGTGTTCCCAGCAGCAAATATACCAGGGAACAGCAGCATGGAACTGTTAGACTACGTTCCCATGATGCTTATTTGGTGCGTTTTTGTTTTGCTGATTTTCTGCAGCATTTCTGCACCAATTACCTAAATTAGGTTACTTGCATTTTTTTCCGCTGTGGCAACGCATTAAAAATGCATATGCATTTTTTATCTTCAGATTTTCCTCATCTCATTAAAGTCTATGGGGAAAATATGCAAATAAAACACATATTTACCACAAGAGAAAGTGACATGTGGCATCACAGGTTAATATATGCTGTCTAAGAAAAAGCACAGTGAGGGTATCATACTAAGTGGGGGCCATCATACTGAGTGATTGCTGTGGGGGTATCATACTCAGTGGGGGCCATCATACTGAGTGATTACTGTAGGGGCCATCATACTGAGTGATGGCGGTGGGGGTATCATACTCAGTGGAGGCCATCATACTGAGTGATTGCTGTGGGGGCCATCATACTGACTGGGGGCCATCATACTGAGTGATGGTTGTGGGGGTATCACACTCAGTGGGGGTCATCATACTCCGTGATGGCTGTGGGGGTATCATACGCAGTGGGGGCCATCATATTGAGTGATTGCTTTGGGGGCCATCATGCTGAGTGATGGCTGTGGGGGTATCATACTGAGTGGTGGCTGTGGGGGTATCATACTGAGTAGGGGCCATCATACTGTGAGATGGCTGTGGGTGTATCATACTCAGTGGGGGCCATCATACTGAGTGATTGCTGTGGGGGTATCATACTAAGTGGAGGCCATCATACTGAGTGATGGCTGTGGGGGTATCATACTCAGTGGGGGCCATCATGCTGAGTGATTGCTGTGGGGGCCATCATACTGAGTGATTGCTGTGGGGGCCATCATACTGAGTGATTGCTGTGGGGGCCATCATACTGAGTGATGGCTGTGGGGGTATCATACTGAGTGGGGACCATCATACTGAGTGATGGCTGTGGGGGTATCATACTAAGTGGGGGCCATCATACTGAGTGATGGCTGTGGGGGTATCATACTCAGTGGGGGCCATCATACTGAGTGATTTCTGTGGGGGCCATAATACTGAGTGATGGCTGTGGGGGTATCATACTGAGTGGGGGCCATCATACTGAGTGATGGCTGTGGGGGTATCATACTCAGTGCGGGCCATTATACTGAGTGATTGCTGTGGGGGCCATCATACTGAGTGATTACTGTGGGGACCATCATACTGAGTGATGGCTGTGGGGGCCATCATACTGATTGATGGCTGTGGGGGTATCATAGTGAGTGGGGGCCATCATACTGAGTGATGGCTGTGGGGGTATCATAGTGAGTGGGGGCCATCATACTGAGTGATAGCTGTGGGGGTATCATACTGAGTGGGGGCCATCATACTGAGTAGGGGCCATCACACTGAGTGATTGCTGTGGGGGCATCATACTAAGTGAGGGCCATCATACTGAGTGATAGCTGTGGGGGTATCATACTGAGTGGGGGCCATCATACTGAGTGATGGCTGTGGGGGTATCATACTGAGTAGGGGCCATCACACTGAGTGATTGCTGTGGGGGCATCATACTAAGTGAGGGCCATCATACTTACTGGTGTAGGGGTTTTCTGTGTGTACAAAATGGTGGGGGCATTTTGACAGCATCAAGCTCTATAATGACTATGAAAGTTTTTTTTGTGGGTGAAAACACAAATAGGGACATAATTTATGTGTATGTCTGCAATACATAATTTATCCCTATTTTTAAAAATTGGGAGATATGACTTTTCCTACTGCACCAATTTATTTTTTGGGGGATGGGGGAGGGGGCAATTAAAACTTTTGTTATGGGGCTTCATGAATTTTATGTATGCCCCTGGTGTAAGTATAAACTTGTATACATTGCAATGTGTCATGTTTTGGTAAAAATACCACTCCGTTTATTAAGTTTCAATTCACACGCAGGTAGCTCATACAACATGTTTTCCTATTTTTTTTTGCATTAAGATGTGAGTATTATTCTTGCATAGCCTGTCTTCTAATGCAATAGATGTATGAGGGAGAGTTGTAGATAGATATGAAGTCATTACACATTATTGTTGGTGGGCTATGCCACAGATTAATTACATTATTTCCACCATACGTAATTCTCATTGCTTGTTTCCTGTGGATGATTCATCTCTGATTCATATTCGTTTCATTATATTCAATGTCTATTTGTATTAGGTGTATACCATTCCATTGAGGTTTCAGCCATTCCTTTGCATGCACCAGTCCCTGTTTTGCTCACCCTGCCACTGAGTGACGGTCATGTCCCAGATATTTGTTCTATGCCCCCCAGATGTTCCCAGACTAGAAAGGAGTACATGTGTTTTCCATGAGATCACCCCCTGCGATTTCATGCTGCTTGTGATCTTGTCCACTGAAGAATATCTAACACTTAATAAGTCTTCATTTTACTGCTCTATGGGTTATCTCCCTATGTGCTGTGACTCACAAGACCTATTTATATTCTTTCTATAGTAGGCTTACATATGCGTACAGCATGTACAGTATCAGCATTGATACAAATATGTATCTGGACGTGGCGGTCAAGGCTATAAATATCAGATCTTTTACACTTCTCACTGTGTTGAAGCTTGCCATAAATTGGTATACTAAAAAACAAAAATTGGTATAATAAAAAAAAATGGAGAATGGGGCCGATTTATCCGTACTGTATAATTTTTAGCCTAGACAGTCTTAAAATGCATCAGATCTATCATAGTGGTCCATGCTGTTTGACCATTTTGTCTGATTTCAGCACTGTCTAGTCTAAGTTTACACCACATATTAGTTGTCTTGCTTTGTGCCAGAAGTTTTTCATCGTTTTGTCGCATTTTTTAGAACATGATGTCACACAGTAGGACATGCCTCTTTATAGTGAGTCCACACCCCTTCCAGCAATGGCACACAACATTTTTGACAAGGCGCATAAAGGACGCGATTCATTAACATTAGTGATGAGCGAGCATGCTCGTTACTCGAAATTTAACAGCTTTAATACATGTGAGAAATGCCTGTTTCTTAGACATTCCTCACATGTATTAAAGCTGTCAAACAGTCGCTAATCATGCACACAACATGACTAAAGCATAACACCCGAGCACCCTGAAGATACTCGGCGAGCACCCTGAAGATACTCGGCGAGCACCTGAGAATGCTCGCTGGAAGGGTTAACAAAACATACTCTCTCATCACTAATTACCTTTCTTAGACTTGGTCATCTCTATCAGTTCTTTGGGGGTTCATCACCTAGCACCCACCATTATTAGCTCCAGTGGTTGCCAGATATAAACATTGAGCAGAGTGTCTCATTCTGCTCTATGCATTGTGTAATTATGGTATTTTTCATTGATCTTTTTACTTCAGATTCTCCTAAAAGAGTTTGATGCTCGAAAGCAACAATATGAGCAGCTTAACAGTGCTGGACAGAGAATCCTTGGCCGGCCTGGGGACCTCCCTGCCTGTGATGAGGCTGTAAAGAAGCAGTTAGCAGATGTGGCATGTAAATGGAAGAGTCTAACTGGACAATTGAATGACAGATGTGACCGAATTGACCAAGCTATTGTAAAAAGCACTGATTACCAAAGCCATCTGAACGGTCTTTCTGAGAAACTAAGTGCCTTGAATAACAAACTGAGCAGCAGTATGACACTAAGCTCGGACCCCAGTGCTGTAAAACTGAAGCTAGAGACTGCACAGCAGGTCCAGGAAGAAATAAAGCAAGAGATGGAGAACATTGAAAGAGCGAGAGTATTATGTGATGAGTTATCACGCTTGGTAGCTGAGGAATACTTAAAAGTGGAGTTGAATAGGCAGATGGACAACATTGTTAAGCCCCTCATGGATTTGAAGCAAAAAACAGGTATGTGTTCAGCCCACTGTTACTCTGATGTCATTGTAATGAAGAAACTGCAAGAACAGTGAAAATTAAGTGCCTTATCTTGGCACATAGTAGAAGACATAATAACAGTCTAGGCAATAACACAAGAGCAGTCGATAATATCACGAGCCAATTTCCGACAGCACTCCTTCTGATTTATACATTAAGTTCTGTATTTTACAATTTATAGTAATGCAGAAGTATAATGTAACATTCCTTTTTTGTTCTGTCATTGTTCAACTCTATATGTACAAGAATGTCTCAAAAATCATATGCAATGGTTATTATTTATTTTTCGAGCACCATTGATCATGGTGGTGTACATAAGGAGGGGGTTACATACAAAATACAGATATAAATTTCAGTGAACAAACTATGACAGACTGGTACAGATGGGAGAAGGCCCTGGCCTTGTGGGCTAACATTCTATAGGAGTTCTGTTACTTTTAACTCATAATATTCTATGGTACTATAACTACTTCTGGACTGCCCATAGACTATAAATGTCTAGACAGTACATTCTTAACTCTGCACTGATATAATAAAACGTCAGTGCAGAAAAAGCAGCTTTCACTGAGATCATGAAGCTGTAGGGGCTGGGAGCAGCCTGTCAGACACAGCCAGATTCCCAACAGAGAGTCTGAACCAGCGCTTGTGTTTACAGATTAGGAAGCTCTGACAGTGCTTCCTCCTCCGGACCCGGTCTGGAGACCAAGTCAACTCTGCTATGTAGCCAAGAGGCTGAATTTTCCCTGTAACCGGGGCTAATATTTCTAGCCTAAATTACATGGGAAATCACTGATAAAAATAATGTATTAATATGTTAAAATGCCCACCCCAAAGGTTTTTAAGACATTATGGGCACAGCGTGTGAAAAAAATAAAAAAGCATAAATAAATAGAGCAAAAGTAAAAAAAAAAGAGATAATGCCAGTCCGAATTGCTGTTTCTAGCCCCATTCCCATGGAAAAAAATGTCCAATATGCAAAAATAATTTCTATGTAAAGGGGAACGCAAATGAAAATGTTTTAGCAGTCCTTTGTGTTTGTAAAAAAACTAAGAAATATGAAAAATAGATACATAATTCATATTTTTCATTTCTTTCTCCACCAATAAAGCAAAAGAAAAAAAAAGGAACATAAAAATCACATAACATTTAAGTCCCATGTATCGTGAAAAAAGAAGCAAAAATTTTTTGATTATACAAATGAGAAAAAAGTTTAGAGCGGTTAAAAGCACATGTGCGATAAAACTCATAAATCTTCCTGGACAGATTGGCGCAGTCCTGAACTGAATAGAGAGAAGAAGTTGAGGGGTTCTGGCAACAATTCAATCTTCCATTAAATCTAGGACAGATTGTCTGCTACAACAAACAACTCTTTTACAATAATTACATAAATCTATTGTAATTTGTTTTTACTGTTCTTTTTTACTATGTTTATGTTCTGTGATGTTGCTTACTAACTGCATCATTTTATATTTTATAGCTTCCCATGTAGAACAATTACAATCTGCATTTGCCAGTTCTCAAAAATTTAATGAAATGTCGGATGATTTCCAGACCTGGATAGAAAATAAGAAAAAAGAACAGAAGGAGGCGGCACCTATTTCTGCCAAACTTGATGTTCTGAAGTCATTAATCATAGAGACAAAACAAATGCAGAGTGCTCTGAACAGCCAACATGATGTCTTTGGCAAGGTCATGGTAGAAGGTGAAAAACTCTTGCAAAAAACAGAAGGAGAGGACAGGATCAGACTTCAGAGTCAGCTCTCCATGCTTAAGGGTGACTGGGAAGATGTTAATAAACATTTAACAGACAGGGCAAACAGTCTAATAAATTGTCAACAGAAGGCTATAAAGTATAGAGACCTGGTAGATAATATTCTACCTTGGGTTGAGGAACATCACAATATAGTATGTGAACTGAAACCTTCAGTAGATGCTGTAGCTATAGAGAAATCAATTACAGATGTGAAAGCCATACAGAAGAGCGTTGACAAGCAGCGTGGCATGTTGGAGATGCTAAATAGTGCCACAGATAGTTTATTAGCCTCCTGTCAGGTTGATAAAGAAATAGTCACAAATGAGAGCTCCATGCTAAATAACAAGATGGAATCCCTCATTGACAGCTTGCATGCTAAAAGAGACTCTTTGGAGAACATGGCATTACGTCTTAAAGATTTCCAAGAGTCTGTTAAAGAGGCCGAGAATCAACTTCTTGCGGCACAAGAGCACTTAGAAATACATGAGTCCCTTGGTGCTCAAGCATGTAGCAACAAGCATCTGACCATATTGCAGACACAACAAAAATCCCTCCAAGCCTTGAAACCACAAGTTGAACGTTCCAAAAGACTGGCACAAGAGTTGGTAGTAGAGGCCTCTGACGCCGAAGGAGTATCAGATCTTCTTCTTCAGGCCGAGTCTCTTCAGCAGAAACATAAGGCAGTCTATGAGCAGGTAGAGGAAAAATGCTCATTTTTAGAAACTAAGTTACAAGGAATTGGACATTTCCAAAATAGTATTCGAGAAATGTTTGCTCAGTTTGCAGAGTTGGATGATGAACTTGACAGCATGTCCCCAATTGGGAGGGATAAAGATATATTACAGGCTCAGAAACAAGACATTAGCAAATTCCTCGAGAAACTTGGAGATCTCATAACAACTAATGACAATGCCAACAAGACATGTAAGATGATGTTGGCCACAGAAACATCTCCCGATCTAATTAGTATCAAGAGGGACCTTGAAGCCCTAAATAAACAATGTAAAAAACTCCTTGACCGAGCAAAATCCAGGGAAGAAATTATTTTGGACACTATTACCCGAATAGAAGAGTTTTATAGCACATTAAAGGAATGTATTAATCAGCTTGGAACTGTAGAGCAAAATGAAGAATCCCAGGGTGCTGTGGGAATGGAGACGGATGTTATTAATCATCAGCAAAACATTTTTACGGTAAGGATATGAGATTTTGTTGCATACATGAAATATGTGTTGATTTGTTTATATTTATTAGGTAGCCACTGATAATTGCATATATCAAGCTCCATAAGCTTCCAGTGCGAAATAGAAGTGTTTAACTCCGGACACAGTTCACTCTTAACAGGATGCAGCTTCCATACGGTTCTTCAGTTCTGACACACAGACTGCTCAGCTTTCCTAGCTGAACCATGCAGTCTCCATTTAGAGAGAGACCCTGGCAAGTCTCTCTCCCAGCTACAGTTCATGTTTTGGTTGGTCACTCACCAGCAGCACACTCAACTCTGCTCAACATCCAGCAGACTGCCACACCTAGTGAACACAGGCCCTGGTTCTTAGTCAAAGCAAGTCATGTGCATCTAATTAAGACCCGCAGTGCTAGGATTTAATCCTGGTCCTACCCGACTTTGCTCCATAGTCATTGTAACTTTCAATATATAGTGGTTATTTTCTAATTCTTCTAGCATCAGACAGGGAAATACAAACAGCGAATAGATGACACATGGATAGCATCTATTTACTGTCCATTTTCTTGCCCACCTATTTCTTGAATGGGCTAATATGATCCCCAAATCAAACAAAAATCAAAGCATTCATATAGGCGTGTGAAAAAACCCATAGTTTGAAATGGGTATGGGATTTATTTACTAAAGGAACGGATAGTACACATGCATAGAACTCAGACTTCTGAATGGGGCCTTAGGCCACAGCCCCACTATTAGTATTTGGTCAGTATTCGGTCAGTATTTATTCTCAGGCGTGGGAGCCAAAACCAGGTGAGTTTCTGGTTCTGGCTTATATCCTAAGTCATGTGATAAGGCTCGTTAAAGAGTCACTATTGACTTTTAGGATTGCTACTTCCTGTGGGTGGCACTAGAGTTCTGGTCCTCTTCCTATCTGAAAAGACAATTTGATAATTGTGGCCAAAAAATTCTATTTTATCCTCATCGGTCCACAGGACTTGTTTCCAAAATGCATCAAGCTTGTTTAGATGTTGTTTTGCATACTTCTGACTCTGAATTTTATGGTGAGAACGTAGGAGAGGTTTTCTTTTGATGACTCTTTCATGAAGGCCATATTTGTGCACGTGTCTCAGCACAGTAGAACAATGTACCACAACTCCAGAGTCTGCTAAATTTTTTTGAAGGTCTTTTGCAGTCAAGCGGAGGTTCTGATTTGCCTCTCTAGTAATGCTACGAGCAGCTCTCACTGAAATTTTAGTTGGTCTTCCACATCTTATCTTGACATTCACTTTTCCTGTTAACTTACATTTCTTAAATACAGGTGCATCTCACTAAATTAGATTATCATCAAAAAGTATTTCAGTTCTTCAATGAAAAAAGTGAAACTCATATATTATATAGAGTCATTACAAACAGAGTGATCTATTTCAAGTGTTTATTTCTGTTAATGTTGATGATTATGGCTTACAGCCAATGAAAACACAAAAGTCATTATCTCAGT
Source organism: Phyllobates terribilis (assembly GCF_046119375.1). Lineage (NCBI taxonomy): Eukaryota > Metazoa > Chordata > Amphibia > Anura > Dendrobatidae > Phyllobates > Phyllobates terribilis. The sequence continues at coordinate 381,638,675 of NW_027362763.1, read as the reverse complement.
AAATTAAAATAATTAACAAAAAACACCTGCAAAGGCTTCCTAAGCATTTAAAAAGGTCCCTTAGTCTGTTTCAGTAGGCTCCACAATCATGGGGAAGACTGCTGACTTTACAAATGTCCAGAATGCAGTCATTGACACACTCCACAAGGTCCCACAGTTCCAATTTTTATTTGCAAATCAAGGTCCCAGAGTCTGGAGGAAGAGTGGAGATGCACACAATCCAAGCTGCTTGAGGTCTAGTGTGAAGTTTCCACAATCAGTGATGGTTTGGGGAGCCATGTCATCTGCTGGTGTAGATCCACTGTGTTTTATCAAGACCAAAGTCAGTGCAGCCGTCTACCAGGAAATTTTAGAGCACTTCATGCTTCCCTCTGCCGACAAGCTTTTTGGAGATGGAATTTTCATTTTTCAGCAGGACTTGGCCCCTGTCCACACAGCCAAAAGTACCAATACCTGGTTTAAAAACAACAGTATCACTGAGCTTGATTGGCTAGCAAACTTGCCTGACCTTAACCCCATAGAGAATCTATGGGGTATTGTCAAGAGGTAGATGAGACACCATACCCAACAATATTGATGAGCTGAAGACTGCTATCAAAGCAACCTGGGCTTCCATAACACCTCAGCAGTGCCACAGGCTGATCGCCTCCATGCCACGCTGCATTGATGCAGTAATTGATGCAAAAAGAGCCCCTGCCAAGTATTGAGTGCATTTACTGAACATACATTTCAGTAGGCCAACATTTCGGATTTTAAAAACATTTTTCAAGCTGTTGTTATAAAGTATTCTAATTTACTGAGATAATGACATTTGTGTTTTCACAAACTGAAATAAACAATTTCAAGCAGAAATAAACACTTGAAATAGATCACTCTGTTTGTAATGACTCTATATAATATATGAGTTTCACTTTTTGCATTGAAGAACTGAAATAAATTAACTCTTTGATGATATTCTAATTTAGTGAGATGCACCTGTACATTTCGAACTGAGGAAAGGGAAACTTGAAAACACTTTGCTATCTTCTCATAGCCTTCTCCTGCTTTGTGGGCCTCCTCAATTTTCATTTTCAGAGTGCTAGGCAGCTGCTTAGAAGAACCCATGGCTGCCGTTTTTTGGCACAAGGTTAGAGGTGGCTGGGTTTCTATGAAGCTTGTAAACTTGCATCACCTGGCCTTTCCTAACGATGATAGTAAACAAGCCATAACCTTAACAGGCTAACTAAGGTCTGAAACCTTGGTCAAAGTTATCTGAGCACACAAATTTCCAAGGGTGCCCAAAGTTTTGCATCATCCCATTTTCCTTTTTGTAATTTCTAAAATGAAAAAAAAAGACAATATATATTTGTTTTGCCTAAAATACAAAGTAAATGTTTCATCTTTAACTTTAGGACTTTTAGAAATAATTTCGTCTTCAAATTGCTTAACTGTTCACAATAACTTTACTTTTTACCAGGGGTGCCCAAACTTTTGCATGCTACAATATTATAGGTTAGCTTGTAAAGGAAATTTCATTTACCACATAGATGTTACAAATGGCTTTCTGCTGAATTATTACTTCAGGCACTTAAAGGAATTTATTAACATTTATTACTTTGGTGTTCATCCAAAGCCAGTCAGAGTAAGTCGAGCCTAAATTATTAGAGTCTAATCGGTAACGTTTCTCCTTGTGGAGAGTGACATGTCTGACATGCCAGGGTAAGGAGACTTATAGGCTGTGCAATACTCCTCTTGGAAATAAAATGTGTAAATTGTCTCGTTAGAGAGGAAGAGGACTTGAACTCCAGTTCTATTGGAAGTAGCAATCCGAAAAGACAATATTGACCCTGTAACGAGCCTTGCCACGTGACTTAGGATAAAAGCCAAACCAGAATCTCAGTTTGCAGACTCGTGTTTCAGGGTGTTGCTCCTCGTCAGTGCAACGTATGAAATTTGATTTGTCTGTATGGGAGACTTCAGAGGTCTAAGAACTAGTGTTTCTTTTTGTTGTGGAGCGTAACATAGGATAAATGCCAAACATCTCATATAGTCAAAAGAGATCTTTGCACTGAGGAGTGGCAACAACCTGATTACGTGTCTGAAAATTGAGATCTGGTTTGGCTTTTATGCTAAGTCACATGGCATTACTTGTTAAAGGGTCGATAGAGACTTTTAGGATTGCTACTCCCAATAGGTGACACTAGAGTTCAAGTCCTTTTCCCTTTCTTTCAAGACAATTTGCATATTTAATTTGTTAGAGACGCATTCCTGCTTCTAAATTTGGTGCATTTTTTGCGCATGCGGCTGAAAATGGTATATACATCAAGGTTTTTTTTTCCGTAATTTTGGCAATGTGTGGTCCCACCCCATTCTACTAACCTCTACCCAATTGTTTTTTTTTTTTAGACACGAGGCATGAACAGTCATCACATTATTGAGCAGTTATGTTGTTCTCTATAATTTACTACCTTTTTATGCGAGAAATTTGAATGGATGATAAATTCCCCCCAGTATGTTTGTTTGAGATCCATAGATTTTTTTTCTGGCCTTTCTCAGGTCTATAATGTCAGAGCTCATGTGTAATACATATTTACAGCTTTTATAATTAGGCTTTTGTGTCGGTCATGCCTGTTTCCTCAAATTGTAGCAGTTAATGACCCTTTTACTGCATTCATCTTTATTTCTGAAATTGAGGCATCTGATCCAAAGTACATGGTCGTGGATGAGATCACAGTGCATTTGTGGTTCAGCCATACCGGGAGAAGTATAGTAAAAATAAGGCTTCTGGTATTTTAGTGATGAATCAGCATGACTTCTGGATTCATTTCAAAGCTGGGGGATTACAAATATTTATAGCAGAGTTTCACAGCGAGATGTAAAGAAAGTATTATTTGTGGAGAGAAGAGATCAACTGAGTAAAGGTTAGTCATTGTGGAAGAGAAAATATACTGTGTGATCCTAATATGTAGTATGTGGTCAGTGTTATCAGTGTTTCTAAGCCTACGCTCAAATAAACTGCACCTAAGTACCCAGTGCTATGCTCCTATTAAACACACAGCTTAAAAAAGGTGCGTGACCCATCGGTATATATACCACAGTTCAAACTCTACTCTCCACTGAAAAAAAACAATGCATTATCTTTTTTGCCTTCTTCGTTTCTGAGTAAAGATGGTGGTTATAAAATGAATTATTCAGAGCTGGAACACTTTATGCAATCATCTTTGTAATGAGGTCTTCTTAAAGGGGTTGTCCGGCCCTAAACTACAAGTCTGCAGTCACTTCATGCGACTGCAGACTTGTGAATCCTCACATTGTGTACACGGCGCACTATGAGGACTCTCTGATGGCGGTGCCGGAAGCTGGAGCGGTTTTCATACATCCGGCCACATTTGACTAGACTGTGTTCAGCCTTGCATTGAGTGAGGTCGGATACAGCCTAGTTGACACACAGCCGCATGTATCAAATCATATACTTACAGTCACGCGCCTACCTCTCCCAGCGCCAGCATCGGATGATCCTCACAGCGTACTGCGCGTAATGTGAGAATTCACAAGTCTACAGTCACATAGAGTGACTGTACACTTGTAGTTTAAGACCGGATAACCCCTTCAATGTTCTTAAAGGATAATCTGTGACATAAAAAAAGAGAATACAACCTCTAGTGTGCGCAAAATAAATTTTAGGCTGAGTAAACGCGACATCTTTTTCTGTCAGATTCCGCTGCGGAATCCACTTGAAAAAATCAGAAAATGCTCCAAAGAATGAACATATTCATTCTATTGAAAAACAACTTGCTGTGCTTATGATCAATACTTGGAATGTCTGTTAAGCTCTCGAGGGGTTGAAAGCAGCCAAGAGGTTAAAATAAGTAACATGTCCATTCTTGTAGAGTTTTTGGATGACCAGAAGACGCCAGGATGTCTTTTGAAGCATTTTACCATAAGTTTTGCTTCAAAAAAATGCTAGCTGTTTCTTCATTATTCAAATGAAGTGAGTGCAAATAAACAACCAGAAAGCAACAGTATAAAGATGTCACAAAAACCATGGCAAAACCCTAGGAAAAAGGAAAGAAATGTTTGAAAAATGCTCAGGATATAACACAAAAGATGCTTTAGGAAAAAAAAAACCACCAGTTTCCCGAAGCATCTTCAGCTTGGAAAACTTGCCGATTTTGATGTAAGCAGGCCAGTGAGGAACATAGTAGCAAGTGAGAATCTTCCTGGTATAATATAAATTAATGTCCAACCACTTATTATTTATTTTTTCTTTGATATATTTTATGCTATTTGATTTTATGTCTACTTTATAAATAAAACAGAGGAATAAGAGGTTGAAATAAGGACAGACGAAGAAGCCCAAAAAAATACATAATTAGTACAATTAGGATAATCTGCAATTATGACGTCTCCGAAGTCACAACACAAGTTAGACAACTTGTGATTCCCACCGAAAAGATCTTTATCACGGCAGCACAATTCATCTGTGCATGTCAGTTTGTATTACTTACTGTTCACAAAGAAGAGCCATTCTTGTAGTGTCTACACATAAGTAGCAGGAATTTGTCCAACTCCTGACTTTCTTTTCTGGGAAGCATCTTTAATTATGATCACTCTGTGTGCCAAAGTTACCAGACTATACTTATCATTAATTTTCACTAGTTGAAGAAGCTTGTAGCCACAAGTCACTTGGAAACCTAACTATGGCTATGTATAAAACTGAGATTTTTTGGGAGGTTTTGTAGCAGAAATTGAGCAGAACTGAGCGAAAACTCTCCAAATCCTCCTCAAAAAGTCATCACACCTCAAAAACTTAGATTCTGCTCAATTTCTGCTATGAAAACTCTGCAAAAAGACTTTGTGTGGACATAGCCTTTTAAGGTATGTGCACACAATGTCTTTTTTCAGGTGGGTCTGCTCCGAAACGTGCCTGAGAAAGCTATCAGAGAACGCTCAAAACAATTAAGCAGCCCTAAAGCCTGAACATACGAGGAGTGTTCATAAAAGATTTCCCCTGACCCACTTCCTGTGGACTGAGAGCAACGAAACTTGGCACAGTTATTAGTCCTTCTCTACATAGGTGCTTGCTAGGGACACACACTTCTCCCATCTCTTTAAGCAACTGTAAACACCTCGCTTGTAGAAGTTGAAAGGTTGCTCCAAAAGCCATGTTGTGACTTCGGAAATCAAAGTCTCATCATCTGGAGAATGCTTGCCCTTCAAAAATAACTTCATTGTTGGAACGAGGTGCAAGTCCGATGGTGCTTGGTCGGGTGAATAAGGGGAATGTCTTAGAATTTCAAAGCCGCAGGAGCATGCTTCCATTAGGGCAAAATGTGAGTTGTGAACTGGGGCATTGTCTTGCAGAAGGCGGACACCTTTGGTGATCATGTCTTTGGTTTTGATGGCTTCCCCCAATTTCCGCAGCAGTGAAGCATAGTATGACCCAGTAATCGAGGTACCCTTTGCTAGGAAATCCATCAAGACTACTCTGTGATGGTCCCAAAAGACTGTGAGCATGACCTCACCTACCGAGGGTTGGGCACATGCCTTCTTTGGAGGTCGGCAAGTCATGATGCTTCCATTGTCTGGATCATGGTGATGGACCCAGCTTTCATCCTGTGTGATCAGTCTGTTGAAAAAGTCCTCCTGGTTTCCATGGCACATCATCAATAGAGCCTGAGACCATTTGAATCGTTCCTGCTTCTGGAAAGGTATGAGCAGCCGGGGAACCCTGCGAGCGGATACCTTATGCATATGAAGATGGTCTTGGATGATTTTTTCCATGGACCCCACACTAATCTTGACATTTTGGGCTAGATGGCGAATGGTTATGTGGCGATTTTCCAAAATGGTGACCTCCACTTGCTGGATGGTGTGTTCATCAATAGTGGGGTCGCCCTGGAATTTGAGCCGTTAGCACCGAAGTCCGACCGCATTTGAATAGACGATGCCGGTTCTTGACTACATCATATGATGGGGAATCGTCACCATAAATCTTTCATCTCATTGAACGTCTTCCTTACTGTGCGACATTTCAAGTAACGGAACTTGATGACTGCTCTGTATTCCACTGGGTCTATTATCACACCTCACACCACTTCAGCACCTGTAAAAGATAGACTGTTATCAGTTAGCAAATTAGCACGTAACCTATAGAGACTTAGATCATTACCCAGGTGCAGTTTCAGCGTCCTGCGATAATTACAAGTGGGTCAGGGGAAATATGTAATTAACGCCCCTCGAATGCTCAGCAAATTATTTTTACATAGAATTGCTTTTGTTAATTCTTCTGAATGTTTTTTGATAGGTTTTTCAGGTGGTTTCAGCAGAGGAATCTGCTTAAAAAACGCAAGGTGTGCATATAGTCAGTTTCTGCTTTGAAAATTCAGCAAAAAGACTCTGTGGTGCACATGACAATAAGGCTATGTGTGCATGACAAATGGAAAGGAGGAAAAGGGAAATAGAGTCAGCTCACCGGTAGATGCAGATACTCAGTCCATGTGGATATCGCAAGGAAACGCTCTGGTTAGGGTCGGATAAATGCAGTCAGACAAAAAGGTAGCATATCCAGCGATAAAAATATCTTCCTTTATTGAAATTCATGTAAAAAGTCCTGTATTGCGGACAAACACCAACCATCAAATCAGATCATGATTAAGACTAAGTAAAGTCGAAACGCGTCGATCGGGCTGGTCTGACTGGTGGTTGGTGTTTGTCCGCAATACAGGACTTTTTACATGAATTTCAATAAAGGAAGATATTTTTATTTTTATGACTGGATATTCTACCTTTTTGTCTGACAATGTGTGCATGACATCTTTAAGACGGTGCTGAGGTTTTTCTAGGCGAAGTCGCTTCAGGAAAAAGTCTGCTGTATTTTTTCTAAAGAGGCTTTGCTGGTCGTTTTGTCGTCGTTCTTGCGTTGGCTTTGGTGCTGGTGGCTTTTTCTGTAGTTTATACCAAGTGAACAGCTTTTAGTGGAAGATATCAAATTTGATAGATGCTTATCACTCCATGAGATTGATACACAGGTAGGATTCCACTAAGCATAGTAATTATAAAGAACCCAGTACTCAAATGATGGATTCAAGTATTGAAAAATGTATTATAATTAATTTGTGCAATCAACTGATCACAGTGTGATGTTTCGGTCATGCAATAGACCTTCATCTGACACTATAGTCATAAAACATAAAAAAAAATTTTTCTGGTTAGCCAATAAAGGTATCACTCCGAGAATACTTTTGTCATTTTTGGGCATGAAAGTATTTACATCGATTTTTCTGGCTAACACGATACCACAATATAAATTTGTATTGTACATCATCATCTTAGGAGCAAAGGGAAGAGATGAAGCATAAAGCAAAGAAAAAAAAACAGTATAACAAATCTTACCAGATTGCAATGATCAGGGCATGTGGGAAATAAGGCTTCAAAAGACAGAGCTGTGTAGTCGCAAGTATATGCTGGAGGAAAGCGCTGTTGTCCGTCTCAGATCTATACTTTAAATACTGTCCCTAATGTAAGTTGCTCCATTTTGAAGACATGTAGCGTGCTGAGAATCCAGAACTGGATTTGGCGTCACGCTCCGGCGCTAGAAAAGATGTCACCTCTCAGGGGAGACTTGTTAGGTAACATGTCAGTGGAAGTGACGTATCAAGAAGGCGGTACTGTAACCAGATGTGAGTAAATGTAATATGACAGCGAGAGTGAACGTTGTGAATGTATAAAGAGTGGCAAGAGCGTGAGATTATTGCGTACTATGGGATTAATAAAGAACTGTAATAAAAGGTACAAAAATTCTATGAAATTACACAATAAAGAAAACATGAAGCAAACTAAAAAAAGGTAGGATAGAAGGCTAAGAAAAATTATGTAAAAAAGTAAAATAAAAATTAAAAATAAAGAATAAACAATAAACTACAGAACAGACAGAAGAAATAATCAACAGAAAACGTGAAAAAATCATGATTAAAAAGAATGCAATAGAGGTGAGAATAATACCCATCCACAGAGCGCATGCTGATGGTGCCACTTAAACTTGTCTAAAAAGAAAGAGGCATGGAATTAGTATATTATCAGATGAAGTTGGAAATTTCATAGTTGCTATTGAGCCCTTTCGGTTCTAAAGTTTGTAGGCTATGAATCCAATAGGATTCCCTATGTTTGAGTATTTTAAATCTATCATCCCCTCTTCTAGGGTCCGGGACATGTTCGAGTACCTGAAAGCACAGTTGACCTTTTAGATGGAAATGATGCAGTATCTATAAATATTTTTTACCGCATCTGATGTTAGACTCATGCTGCGAGATACAGTCTTATATATGTTTGGTGGTCTTTCCAACGTACACCAGACTGCTTGGGCATTTCACAGCATATACTACATATGTAGAATCACAGGTGAAAAATCCCCTGATAGGGATGCCCTGACCTGACAACGAGTGAAAGAATTTATCTCTTTTATGAACATGCTGCATTGAGGGTAATGGAGGAGACAAGAGAAAGTCCCTTTTTTGGGGGTGCTAAGAAATTGATGGAAAGGCAATTTTTGGATGAGTTTACATCGGCATGCACAAGCTTGTCCAGAGGTTAGAAAGACGTCTCAAGCATGGTAAAAATGTTACCTGGAATTCCTCTACTAATGGATAGGCTTTTTTTAGTATTGATCGGTGTTTACATTTGCTTTTATGGGTTTTGTACATAAATGTATGAAATGTGTGAATAAAGGGAACCCTCTTGTTGTTAGACCCCTTGAATTAGGTCGGTGGATTTCTACTCCACTGTAGAGTTTTTTTAGGGTAGTACCTATCCATAAATTTGAGATCCATTTCATCCACTTTCTTAAGGCGTAATGAAGGGTCCATTACATTGTGTTTTACTCTACTAAATTAGGAAATAGGTATCGATTCTTTAGTCGCTTTAGGTTGACAACTCGAAAAATGCAGCAAACTGTTTCTTTGTCCTTGGTAAAAAGGTCTATACACAAAAACCCTCAGGGTTTTTAATAATCAACATATCGAGAAACTTAATAGAACGGATATCGTGATGAATGGCAAATTGTAACTCTGGCCACACCTGATTTAAGGCAGAATGAAATTCCATAAGGAAGTCCAACGAGCCCTGTCAAATTAAAAAAATGTCATCTATTTAACAGCGCCAGAAAATGGCGTTCGCACAAAAAATCTAATAGTTGTAGACTTGATGATCCTCAAAGTATGCCTTGAAAGAGTTAGCATAGGGCGGGCTATGTTGGACCCCATGGCTGTACCTTGTATCTGTCTAAAAAAATTATCCTGGAACAGTAAGAAATTCTCATGAAGTACCAAACTCAGGAGGTCCCTGCAAAAATGTACAACTTGATAACTTAATTATAATACATTTTTCAATACTTCCATCTATCATTTGAGTGCCGGGTTATTTATGATTTCTTAGTGGAAGACATCTGAACAATGAACATTCTACTGCTTTAACCACTTCAAGTTTTCCAAACCTCGAAGCGGTTAAAAAAAAGTAACAAAAGACTGAACATGTGCGCAGCAATGTCGTTTTTACATTACTCTACGGTATGTTCACTTCTTGCGATGGCTTGGCTTTGCGGAACTTTTTCACACAATTTTCAGGTGGAATCTGATTGAAAAAGGCGCACTCTGCACATGCCCTTGGAGAGTTTCTATTTTGATAAGCTATGTGCCCACGATGCAGAAATGCTCCAGATTTTTCCTGAGCGTTTCTGCATCTCCCTTGTAGAAAAAACGCATGCGGATTTTACATGTGTTTTTCTGCCAGGGACAAGCGTATGTCCCGCGTTTTTCACATGTGATTTCGCATTCGGGTTGTCAAGCGCTTTTCCAAGCGATTTTAGCATCACTTGGAAAAGTGCTTGACAACTTGGTCACACTATATAAATCCATGCAGCCGGCATATATTTTATATAGTGTGACCATCTTAATAGTTAAAAAGAATGGTAAAAAATAAACATTAAAACATTATACTTACCTTCTGATGGCCCCCGGTCTCCTTAGCGATGCGTCCTGACTCCCCGGCAGCTCGCAATGGTCTAAAAGGATGTCAGCGGTCGCTTGACCTGTCACATGACTAAATGACATCATGGAAGGTCCTTTTAGACCATCGCGAGCTGCCGGGGAGCCAGGACACATCGCTAAGGAGACCGGGGGCCATCAGAAGGTAAGTATAATGTTTTAATGTTTTTTATTTTAAAATCTTTTTTTTTTTTTACAGGTACTATGGTACCCGGGTCTGGATGAGAGTCTCCTCTTCTCCAGACCCGGGTACCATCCGCACATTGAATTGCTTAATATCCGCATGTGCACATGTAGTCAATGGCGGCAAAAACGCCGCGATTACGCAAAATAATTGGTAGTGCTGCGGATTTTTCCGCCATGATAATCCGCAGCAGAAATTTACGCAGCATGTGCACAACACATGCGGATTATCATTGGGGAACATTGCAGACCTTCTACCAAGCGTTTTTTAAGCTTTTCTGCGGCGGAATTGCCGCTGCGGAAATGCTTAAAAAATGCATAGTGGGCACACAGCCTTAGAATACTCTTTGGCCTTGACATTTTTCCATATGTCTACTTTTGCAGCCAATCTAAGAAGTGAAATGTTAACTTAAAAGAACACTTAAGGCCCCGTCACACTAAGCGATGCAGCAGCGATCCCGACAACGATACGACCTGTCAGGGATCGTTGCTGCATCGCTAATACATCGCTGGTGAGCTGTCAAACAGGCAGGCTCACCAGCGATGAGAGGAGCAGCGATATCGTGGAAAGAATCGTTCCACGATGTCCTGCTCCCGATACCAGCCTGCTACTTAAGCAGGAGCAGGCTGGTAACTATGGTAAATATCGGGTTACTAAGTGCGCGTGTGCCCCTAGTAACCCGCTGTTTACCATGGATACCACTCTGCTACGGTGCGCTGGAGCCTCCGCTCACCGTAGCAGAGTGGTATCTATGGTAAACAGCGGGTTACTAAGTGCGCGCGTGCCCCTAGTAACCCGATATTTACCATGGTTACCAGCCAGATCGTTGGTCCCGCTGGTCACACACAGCGATGTGTGCTGGCCAGCGGGAGGCCAACGACCAAAAAATGGTCCAGGACACTTTGCAACAATCAGCGACCTCACAGCAGGGGCCTGATAATTGCAAAGTGTCACACATAGCGACGTCGCTGGTGAGTCACCAAAACCGTGACACAGCAGCGATCTCGCTAGCGATATCGCTTAGTGTGACGGGGCCTATAACCTTTAAACAGATGAGTAAAGTAAATAGGATGTAATCTTGCCACCACTGTTTTTTAGACTGCAAGGTTAATTTTCAACTGATCTATTCTATTTTAGACTTGGGAATGTCTGAGGGGAGAGGGTTTGTAAAGAGGTGGATTTTAGCAATATTTTTGTCCTACAGACAGAACAGAGAAGGGAAATGTCTGCTACAGTAAGTTGTCTTACAGCCAGCTAAAGGACTGAGAGGAGGAGAGGGACGTGGCCGAGCTCTTGAGACACAGATTTCTACATATTTCTAAATTTTAATCTTAATATGAGACATAATAGAACTGAAGGAATATAGGAAATTATGGGAGGATTTGCTGGGATCCTTGTAGTGTTTTCCTTATTTTTTTCCCTCAACACCTTTGCTTATCCAGATGTTTTAAACAGACTCATGAAATGCTACTTTTATCAAATGTCGCATTCTTTTTGCGCATCTTACTCTTTTCCCGGCCTGGAGTAAAGTTTCTGGAGGAGTTTTAATTTGGCACACTTTTTTGTGTTCTTAAAGGATTTGCGACTTTTGGTGCTCAAAAGTTGCAGAAAAGCGGTTCAAGTCAGAAATAAGGAGCATTATTAATCTTGCGCTAAATTCATGGATCAAGTGCGCCATTTTGAAGAATTTGGTGCAAAAATTATCAGTGAATACTACAATATAGAAAAAAAAAAAGAAAAGTGACTTCACAAATTCATGAATTGGGGCTATTGTCTTAAAACTCCACCTTTAAATATCATGAATGCATAGTCAGCAAATGTAAAACTTTTACGTGTATTCTATTTTCACGAGTCCCCCTTCCCCAGTAAATCTATGCTGGCTGTACTGTATATCCATTGTTAGACACCGGACAAGCTTCCCTTTAGTATTGTAGCTTTAATCATTATTTTATCCCATATAAAAATGCTCAGATGTGAATTGATTGTTATTCCTTCCAGAGCGGTGGGTGTCAATTAAGGGGATCTACGATTGTACAAAGATTGTATATGAATCTATTATGTTCTCCAAACAGTTAGACTTTCTTTACAAGCATTTGTTTAAGCTTCATAAACTTGTGTATTGCTTTGTGGTTTCCAGTATGTGAAATTCTGCTGATGCTGGATTAGTTTAAATCCAGACTCATTGACCAAAGCCAGTTGTGGCCAGATGTGAAAAGTACATTTCCTGAGATGCATCAAACCCTCCAAGTCACATCACTTGTGTAGCCTGTAGGAGAGAACATCCATGGAGTTTCCATTTAATATCCATCTATGAAATTTCAATAATGGAGAAATAAAATGAAAGCCAGATATCTAGTCACTGCTGTAAACAAATGGTTAATAGTTGTGGGCCAACTTTTTAGTTTTCAGCAAGATCCTCTCCCTTCTACTCTTCTGAACCAATAATGCATCTTTTGGGGGTTACTTTACTTAATATGTCACTTTACGCCTTGGATAACTTTTGGCAACTCTGCCGTCACCCCCATGCACATGCACACTCAGCCTGGCTGAGTGTGCATGTGTGTTCTCAATATATTTATCATTATTATAACATGCCTTACTACTTTGGTTCCTGTGAATATAGAGGAACTGTAAAAAATGCCTTGAACTTCTAAACGGTAAATGCAAAATTTTGGAAATTCCCCTTGCATTAAACCTGAAAGCTTACACTTCAATGACATCTTAGTGACTTTGTTCCAAATCCATTGGAAATTTTGACAATTTTGTCACTGTCCATTTACTGAACCCAACTGTAAATCTTTTCAGACTCTGTCTTGCTATCAGGAGTTTAAATGAAAAAAATTAAGCAGTCTAGATAGTAGAGACCGTGTATAATCCAGCCCTTGGCTTGCTTAATGCATAGATGTAGACACCTCAGAAAAAATAAATTCACCAATGATTTAAAGGGACATTTATGCTGCACAATTATTGGGAAATGAGCTTTCCTAGGAACGCTTGTGTCCTGATAATTGTTCATTGTAGACTGTCTGCCAATCATCCAATGAACAATTAAAACACTTGTTTGTTAGATGAAATTATCTGTTGGTTTGCCGAAAAGATCATCACTCTCGGCAGCACATCGTCCTGTGTAAACAGGACAGTGCTGTGGAGAATAAGGGCGGCCTATGCAGTCATTTAAAGGGGATGTCTGACCTTGGGCTACAAGTCTGTAGTCTTGTGAATCCTCACATTGCGCACACTATACGCTGTGAGGATTCTCTGCTACTGGCGACGGGAGCAGGCGATCATATGCAGATATGCATACCTCTGGCCACATTCCAACTAGACTGTGTCCGACCTCACTCAGTACATTTGCATTGAGCAAGGTTGCACTCATCTAGTTGACATGTGACAACATGCATGCAAATCACATACATGGCATCACGTGCCCGCTGGAGAATAGAGTGACTGTAGACTTGTAGCCTAGGGCTGGACAACCCCTTTAACTCCTCAGATGGGATAATGGAAAAACACTTTTAAGTTGATAGCTTTTTTCCACATGGGCGTGCTTGTTAATTGGGATGTATAGAGCCTTTAAGAGAACTCTTATATGATGCTCCAAAGATGGAGAGAGACTGCCATCTGCTGGCCAGACAGTCAAGCGGAACCAAGATATACAAGAGAAGTTGAAGAGAGAGCAGATTTAGATGCTGGACCCGATCAGGTGACTTCCAGGAAGGAGTTCCTGGAGATAAGAGGCCAGCGCGCCAAGCCTGAGGAGTTTTTGGTGCCAAGCAGCAGAGAGGAGGAGACGCGTTCTCTGCGTGCTGAGAAGCCCCGTGTGGCAGGCCTAAGCCAGAGGTCTGTGAGGTGCCACAGCCGGGCGCCGGTGGAAGAGCTCCAGATCCCTCACAGATGTGACCCGAGTGCTATGCCTGCTGAGGAAACTTGGAGCCTGCTTGCGGTGCTGAGTGAGTTCACGTAACCCGACGTCGCCCACCGACAGACGAGGTCTGGACCCCCCTACCCAAGGCTTGAGAGATTGCCTCCAACAGCAAAGAAGAGAGGAGTTGAGAGACTGCTGAGCCAGGAAAATCATGCCAGTGAAAGCAGAGGAGCTTCATACGTGAACAGGGCTGTCACTTATACTGTTCACTCACAGTACCGGGGCCAATTGGGTTTAGGTACTCAGGTTGGGAGGGGAACGGTTGGGGTTAAAGGAGCTCAACGTGATCTAATTGAATTTGTCCGGAAAAGACTTCCGGCCTAGCGGGAATAACCGGTGACCCCCTCTAGGGCCATATGCCGAGTTAAAGAATTCACGTGGTGTCTCCCATGACTGAGGGCACCACATTACTTTGAGAGACTTCGTATCTTGCTAATATTTCAAATTACCGTTCATTACCCTTGTTGCCAATCCCTTGTTCAGAGTACCTGTTATATATATATATATATATATATAAACTGTTTATATTCATCTCTGACTGTTCTCGCCTTGTGTCTCTGTGCGTTGCATTCCGGCACCTGCATTACATTTGGTTTAGTCGGCAGGATGCAACATTCAGACCCAGAGATGGCGGAGCAGCCTGTGACTGGGTCCGGCCGGAGCCATATACCCCTGGGTGCTATGCTCAGCCATCTTCCCAAGTTCACGGGGGATGGCATGTCACTGTGGGACTGGGTAGAAAGACTGAGAAGTATGCTACGTATGTATCCCCTCGATCCCCTAGCCCAGGCGGAACTGGCCCTCCTAACCCTTGATGGAGAGGCCCGGCAGACTGTGATGTATCGTCCACCTGGGGACTGTGACACCGTGGACAAAGTGATAAAAATTCTAGAGGACATGCACGGTGACACCACAGATCTGGGACACTTGCGCCTACGGTTGTTTCAGCGGGTCCAAGGGGAAAATGAGACCATAAATCAGTATGTTAATGCATTGCAGGAAGTGACGGCCCATATCACTAAGAAGGCTCGAGAAGGGAACCGAGGACTGGGACCATTAGATGAAGTGTTGCGTGACCAACTGATTGCTGGCTTGAAAGACCCTTCCCTGAGGCAGATCTTGAAGGAGCGGCTGCATTTGAGCCCTGATCTGGGCTTCCTGGAGGTAGGGGCTGAAGCTAGAGTCCTGGAGAAAGAAGTTCCTGTTCTCAAAGCCATAGTTAGAAGTCATGAGGCAATTGCCCCTGGATTCATTAACAAAGAGCCTGATTGGGTACGGGAGATACGTCAGGAAATTCGAGATATTCGGGGTGAGTTGAACGCTATCAGAAAGACCCCTGCTGCCCCCTTGCCGATGGACCGTACTGCCCAACGCAGACGGAGACCAGAGCGAGAAAGACGTTCCTACCGGGCCCCAGCATGGCATGTACCCGACCTATCGGTAGAACGAGGACCAGAGTGTTGGATCTGCGGCGGTAGGGAGCATATCTCCAAAGACTGTCCAAACCGAGAAAGGAGGAGGAGGGGACAGCTAAAATGCCCCACGGTTGTGGAGCATACCGTGGGGTCTCGAGCTTCAGAGAGTGGAAGAGGGAGCTCTAAAGACATTGTCTCCGAGAGGCCCATTATCTGGGCTGAATTTAATGGGCAGCGGATCCGCTGTCTAATGGACACCGGGTCTCAAGTGACCACTATGCCTGAGACGTATTTCCAAAGTCACTTTCCTGAAGTTGTTCGTTCCTGGCGGGAACCCACTGTCAAACTGGTGGCGGCTAATCAACTACCTATCCCAGTAGCGGGAGTGGTATGGATGTCTGTCCGGGCATGTGGAAAGGACCTCGGTCGGAAATGGATCGTACTGACCACAGGGCCCGGAGGCGATGGGCCCATTGTAACCCTGGGCATGAATGTGCTGAAGGAGGTCGGACAGTTCCTGGCTGAGGGCTGTGACAAAAACAACTGGACCCGCGCCACTCGAGACCCAGCTAACAAGAGAGTATTCCAGCATCTTGTGCGGGTCAGTCAAATTCAAAAATTGCCCGTTACCTCTCAGTACCTTGGTAAGGTATAGATACCACCCGAAGCCACAATGACACTGCCAGTGGGACAGACTGTACTCACGTTACTGGTGCTGGCACATGTGTCCTTAGAAGGCTTGGACATTCAAATTGAACCAATGGAGGGAGAGGAAGCCCTCTGGACTCCTGGTTGCTCGGACCCTGGCCACCGTGCGGCAGGGTCGAGTGCCCGTGCGTTGCATCAATCTAAGTGGCACGAGTTTACAGTTTTTGCCCCGACAAGAGGTGGCACGAGTGTGTATAATGCCAGAGGCCCTTACTAGAGCTGACGCTATAGGGCTGGCACCTGTGGAAGGAGAGCCATGGACCCTGGAGGTGTCCCTCAACAGCCAGGAGAATGGAAGAGAACCCTTGGCTGGGCGCCACCTCTTGGAGAAAATGGAGGCTAATCTTACTGAGTTTTCTGCTGAACAAGTAAGGCAGATCGAACAACTTCTACAGCGATATCAGGGAGTGTTTTCACAACATGAAGACGATTTCGGGTGCACTCGGGACATTCAGCACGAAATACCCACCGGAAATACAGCTCCCATCCGAGAGAGAAATCGGCAGATCCCGCCTCAAATGTATCAGGAGGTGAAAGAGCTGTTGGTCCACATGTTGCGGAACGGCGTGATCCGCGAAAGTCAGAGTCCTTGGGCGGCTCCTATCATGCTGGTCCGGAAGAAGGATGGTACCCTGAGATTCTGTGTAGACTATTGGAAGCTGAATGCCTGTACAGTACGGGACTCCTATCCACTGTTATGCACACGCCCGGACTGACTGGCGTGTGCGGGTGTTGTGGTTCCACTGGACCATGAACCGGAGAGTGCCTGGAGGGGCGTGACTAAGTATCTGGCCGATCCGACCAAGATGGCACGACGGCATACGACGCCAGTGCACCAGGGAGAAACCGGGCAGAGGGACCAGGTGCTACTCCAGGTCAAACTCCGGACACGGGGGTTGACCCACACTGGGATTACTGGAACAGGCAGGTTAGGCTGGCACAGACTGGTGGATGTAAGCAAACACGGCAGGTATGCAGATGGGTGGATACAGGCGAGTATGCAGGCAGGGAGGTACTGGCCGAAAGGACGGGCTGGAGCACAGAGAGGTTAAGACCCAGTACAGACTGGCTCACAGAACCGCAGATGTGGTAGACAACCACAGCAGAGAGGGAACGCCCGAAGCGGTGGGCAAGAACAGAGCAGGACAGGGCTGCAGGAGCAGCGAGCACAAGCAGGGCAGGACAGGACTGCCGGAGCAGCGGGCAGAAGCAGGGCAGGGCGGAAACCGCAGAAGCAGTAAGCAAGATAAGAGCAGAGCAGAAACCGCAGGAGCGGCAAGAAAGGCAGGAGCAGAGCGGACACCGCAGAGCGGTAAACAAGGCAGGAGCAGAGCAGAAACCGCAAGAGCGGCAAGCTAAGCAGGAGCAGAGCGGACACCGCAGAGCGGTAAACAAGGCAAGGGGATAGGACTCTGTTCACAAAGAACAGACGGAGAAGGAAAGGCAGAACCAGAAGCACGCACAGTACTTACATAGAAGTAGCGAGCGTACACTAAATTCACAACAGAGGTACAGAGACGACGAGAAGGAATTTAGGAGCGGGTTCAGACTCTGCAAAAAGACGCAGAAAACAGACATAGAGGGAAAAGGGAGACAAGGTTAAAGTAGAAACGAGGCACAGACAACAGGGAACAGAGGAACGGGAACAGAGACAGCAAGGCAGGAACACAAACAGGACTCTGTTCAGACGGGAACAGATACCACAAGGCAGGAACACAAACAGGACTCTGTTCAGACGGGAACAGATACCGCAAGGCAGGAACACAAACAGGACTCTGTTCAGACGGGAGCAGATACCGCAAGGCAGAGACACAAACAGGACTCTGTTCAGACGGGAACAGATACCGCAAGGCACAGACAGGCAGATCTAGGAATACGGCCCCTAGAAGGCGAAAGAACAGGCAAGAAGCGTGTTCACAAGAACAGACCACAGTTCAGACACAGAACTGGAAAACAGGCAGGAAAACAGGATAGGACCTGGCATGTCAGAGACAAAAAGCCAACTGACAAGAAACAATGCTCAGGCGCCATCTTGAGGAAGAAGGTGGTATAAATACCCAAAGATGGACAGCAATAGGCTGAAGGTGCAACAGGGGCGTGTCCGCAGCAGGTACAAGAAACAGGATTGCCAATCCCTTGTTCAGAATACCTGTATATATATATATATATATATATATATATATATATATATATATATATATATATATATATATATATATATAAACTGTTTATATTCATCTCTGACTGTTCTCGCCTTGTGTCTCTGTGCGTTGCATTCCGGCACCTGCATTACTCAGGACAGTGCTGTGGAGAATAAGGTCGGCCTATGCAGTCATTTAAAGGGGATGTCTGACCTTGGGCTACAAGTCTGTAGTCTTGTGAATCCTCACATTGCGCACACTATTCGCTGTGAGGATTCTCTGGTACTGGCGACCGGAGCAGGCGATCATATGCAGATATGCATACCTCTGGCCACATTCCAACTAGACTGTGTCCGACCTCACTCAGTACTTTTGCATTGAGCAAGGTTGCACTCATCTAGTTGACATGTGACAACATGCATGCAAATCACATACATGGCATCACGTGCCCGCTGGAGAATAGAGTGACTGTAGACTTGTAGCCTAGGGCTGCACAACCCCTTTAACTCCTCAGATGGGATAATGGAAAAACACTTTTAAGTTGATAGCTTTTTTCCACATGGGCGTGCTTGTTAATTGGGATGTATAAGGTGGATATATGAAGACTGAGTTTCATTGTTCCAAACAACCTGTGGCAACAAATATGTTGATTGTACACGGGGGCTTGGAGGAAATGACATAAATATTCTTCTGGATTTGGGGCAGAGGCATCACTATGAAATTCCTTCTAATCAACTGTTTGAGCTGCTTTTATTCAACCGACAAGACAAGCGGAGAGCAGTAAAAGCATCATGTGAGAATAGTGTCAAAGTTTATACCGTCCTGGTTTATTACACGTAGTTTTAACTAAGTGACTATTTGTGCAGCTTCACTTTGTATAACCAAGGCTGTGCCCGTCAGATATAGAAAGCATTCAGCTTACCCTGCACTCCACCTTTACTATCACACCTTGCCCAGGCATGCTGTAATCCACTAGAAAGTCTGTGATTGTGATTAAATACAAAATTACCCGTAGATAATGTGAGGGATTAGGAATATCCCGTAATATGAATCTAGTGTGCATTCACTGCTCCAACATATATCAAGCATCCAGCTGAGATGTCCCCAGAGAGAGAGATCAGCGGCAGTCATTTCAGCTGCCTGTATCATAGGGTTCGTGCAGATGACTGTTTTAATTGGACGAGTGCTATCTGTGGTTTTGACAGATGGCACTCGTACCCATGTTATTCTATGGAGCCATGCACATGTCCGTATTTTTCCTTGGACCAAGTGTTCGGAGGAAAAAAATTGCAGCATGCACAATTTGCCTCCGAGATTCGGACAGCACTTGCCCATTCATGTCTGTGTATTTTTTTTTTCCACCTATGAAAAAATTGGATTCCACTCTGATCACTCGCTGATCAAACTCAGAGTGTTAGGCCACGTTCACACGTTCAGTATTTGGTCAGTATTTTCCATCAGTATTTGTAAGCCATAATCAGGAGTGGGGGAAAAATGTAGAAGTGGTGACGTGTTTCTATTATACTTTTCCTCTGATTGTTCCACTCCTGGTTTTGGCTTACAAATACTGATGGAAAATACTTACGAAATACGGAACGTGTGCACGTGGCCTAATCAGCATAATTGGACCAATTTTCTCAGATGGGGAAAACCGGTTGTCTGCCCCTGCCCTAACAGTAACATTGGGAGGGTCTATCAGCACTGATTGAACAACAGGCATGGTATACATTAAATTAATAATTTAAATGTTTCCAGAAAAAACAACAAAGGAACAACACTATGCAGGGGTCTAAATATTTGCTAAAACAAACATTCAGCGATTGGTTGTAATACACTTATTTTTTGGACAGTTTCATTACATGTGCATTCCTGCAGTATAACTTCTAAGACTGTGTTACTAAGTGTGACGCTTGTGAAAAAATACTGTTCTTCACAGTGCAGTGCATTACAAAAGCTAGGGAGGTAATTGCCCATATAGAAGGCCGGCAGGTAATTGCCCATATAGAAGGCCCGCAGGTAACTGCCCATATAGAAGGCCCGTAGGTAATTGCGCATATAGAAGGCCCGCAGGTAATTGCCCATATAGAAGGCCCGCAGGTAATTGCCCATATAGAAGGCCCGCAGGTAATTGCCCATACAGAAAGAAGGCAAGTTATTGCCCATACAGAAGGCCCGCAGGTAATTGCCCATATAGAAGGCAGGCAGGTAATTGCCCATACAGAAAGAAGGCAAGTTATTGCCCATACAGAAGGCCCGCAGGTAATTGCCCATATAGAAGGCAGGCAGGTAATTGCCCATACAGAAAGAAGGCAAGTTATTGCCCATACAGAAGGCAGGCAGGTAATTGCCCATACAGAAGGCAGGCAGGTAATTGCCCATACAGAAAGAAGGCAAGTTATTGCCCATACAGAAGGCAGGCAGGTAATTGCCCATACAGAAGGCAGGCAGGTAATTGCCCATACAGAAGGCAGGCAAGTTATTGCCCATACAGAAGGCAGGCAAGTTATTGCCCATACAGAAGGCAGGCAGGTTATTGCCCATACAGAAGGCAGGCAGGTTATTGCCCATACAGAAGGCAGGCAGGTAATTGCCCATACAGAAGGCAGGCAGGTAATTGCCCATACAGAAAGAAGGCAAGTTATTGCCCATACAGAAGGCAGGCAGGTAATTGCCCATACAGAAGGCATGCAAGTAATTGCCCATACAGAAGGCAGGCAGGTTATTGCCCATACAGAAGGCATGCAGGTAATTGCCCATATAGAAGGCCCGCAGGTAATTGCCCATATAGAAGGCCCGCAGGTAATTGCTCATACAGAAAGAAGGCAAGTTATTGCCCATACAGAAGGCATGCAGGTAATTGCCCATATAGAAGGCCCGCAGGTAATTGCCCATATAGAAGGCCCGCAGGTTATTGCCCATACAGAAAGAAGGCAAGTTATTGCCCATACAGAAGGCCCGCAGGTAATTGCCCATATAGAAGGCCCGCAGGTAATTGCCCATACAGAAAGAAGGCAAGTTATTGCCCATACAGAAGGCCCGCAGGTAATTGCCCATATAGAAGGCAGGCAGGTAATTGCCCATACAGAAAGAAGGCAAGTTATTGCCCATACAGAAGGATGGCAGGTAATTGCCTATACAGAAGGCAGGCAGGTAATTGCCCATACAGAAAGAAGGCAAGTTATTGCCCATACAGAAGGCAGGCAGGTAATTGCCCATACAGAAGGCAGGCAAGTTATTGCCCATACAGAAGGCAGGCAAGTTATTGCCCATACAGAAGGCAGGCAGGTTATTGCCCATACAGAAGGCAGGCAGGTTATTGCCCATACAGAAGGCAGGCAGGTAATTGCCCATACAGAAAGAAGGCAAGTTATTGCCCATACAGAAGGCAGGCAGGTAATTGCCCATACAGATGACAGGCAGGTAATTGCCCATACAGAAGGCAGGCAGGTAATTGCCCATACAGAAGGCAGGCAGGTAATTGCCCATACAGAAGGCAGGCAGGTTATTGCCCATACAGAAGGCAGGCAGGTAATTGCCCATACAGAAGGCATGCAAGTAATTGCCCATACAGAAGGCAGGCAGGTTATTGCCCATACAGAAGGCATGCAGGTAATTGCCCATATAGAAGGCCCGCAAGTAATTGCCCATATAGAAGGCCCGCAGGTAATTGCCCATACAGAAAGAAGGCAAGTTATTGCCCATACAGAAGGCCCGCAGGTAATTGCCCATATAGAAGGCCCGCAGGTAATTGCCCATACAGAAAGAAGGCAAGTTATTGCCCATACAGAAGGCCCGCAGGTAATTGCCCATATAGAAGGCCCGCAGGTAATTGCCCATATAGAAGGCCCGCAGGTAATTGCCCATACAGAAAGAAGGCAAGTTATTGCCCATACAGAAGGCCCGCAGGTAATTGCCCATATAGAAGGCCCGCAGGTAATTGCCCATACAGAAAGAAGGCAAGTTATTGCCCATACAGAAGTCCCGCAGGTAATTGCCCATATAGAAGGCAGGCAGGTAATTGCCCATACAGAAAGAAGGCAAGTTATTGCCCATACAGAAGGCAGGCAGGTAATTGCCCATACATAAAGAAGGCAAGTTATTGCCCATACAGAAGGCAGGCAGGTAATTGCCCATACAGAAGGCAGGCAAGTTATTGCCCATACAGAAGGCAGGCAAGTTATTGCCCATACAGAAGGCAGGCAGGTTATTGCCCATACAGAAGGCAGGCAGGTTATTGCCCATACAGAAGGCAGGCAGGTAATTGCCCATACAGAAGGCAGGCAGGTAATTGCCCATACAGAAAGAAGGCAAGTTATTGCCCATACAGAAGGCAGGCAGGTAATTGCCCATACAGATGACAGGCAGGTAATTGCCCATACAGAAGGCAGGCAGGTAATTGCCCATACAGAAGGCAGGCAGGTAATTGCCCATACAGAAGGCAGGCAGGTTATTGCCCATACAGAAGGCAGGCAGGTAATTGCCCATACAGAAGGCATGCAAGTAATTGCCCATACAGAAGGCAGGCAGGTTATTGCCCATACAGAAGGCATGCAGGTAATTGCCCATATAGAAGGCCCGCAGGTAATTGCTCATACAGAAAGAAGGCAAGTTATTGCCCATACAGAAGGCATGCAGGTAATTGCCCATATAGAAGGCCCGCAGGTAATTGCCCATATAGAAGGCCCGCAGGTTATTGCCCATACAGAAAGAAGGCAAGTTATTGCCCATACAGAAGGCCCGCAGGTAATTGCCCATATAGAAGGCCCGCAGGTAATTGCCCATACAGAAAGAAGGCAAGTTATTGCCCATATAGAAGGCAGGCGGGTGATTGCCCATACAGAAAGAAGGCAAGTTATTGCCCATACAGAAGGCAGGCAGGTAATTGCCCATATAGAAGGCAGGCAGGTAATTGCCCATACAGAAAGAAGGCAAGTTATTGCCCATACAGAAGGTAGGCAGGTTATTGCCCATACAGAAGGCAGGCAAGTAATTGCCCATACAGAAGGCAGGCAGGTTATTGCCCATACAGAAGGCAGGCAGGTAATTGCCCATACAGAAGGCAGGTGGGTAATTGCCCACATAGAAGGTAGGCGGGTAATTGCCAATACAGAAAGAAGGCAAGTTATTGCCCATACAGAAGGCAGGCAGGTAATTGCCCATACAGAAGGCAGGCAAGTTATTGCCCATACAGAAGGCAGGCAAGTTATTGCCCATACAGAAGGCAGGCAGGTTATTGCCCATACAGAAGGCAGGCAGGTTATTGCCCATACAGAAGGCAGGCAGGTAATTGCCCATACAGAAGGCAGGCAGGTAATTGCCCATACAGAAAGAAGGCAAGTTATTGCCCATACAGAAGGCAGGCAGGTAATTGCCCATACAGATGACAGGCAGGTAATTGCCCATACAGAAGGCCCGCAGGTAATTGCCCATATAGAAGGCCCGCAGGTAATTGCCCATACAGAAAGAAGGCAAGTTATTGCCCATATAGAAGGCAGGCGGGTGATTGCCCATACAGAAAGAAGGCAAGTTATTGCCCATACAGAAGGCAGGCAGGTAATTGCCCATATAGAAGGCAGGCAGGTAATTGCCCATACAGAAAGAAGGCAAGTTATTGCCCATACAGAAGGTAGGCAGGTTATTGCCCATACAGAAGGCAGGCAAGTAATTGCCCATACAGAAGGCAGGCAGGTTATTGCCCATACAGAAGGCAGGCAGGTAATTGCCCATACAGAAGGCAGGTGGGTAATTGCCCACATAGAAGGTAGGCGGGTAATTGCCAATACAGAAAGAAGGCAAGTTATTGCCCATACAGAAGGCAGGCAGGTAATTGCCCATACAGAAGGCAGGCAAGTTATTGCCCATACAGAAGGCAGGCAAGTTATTGCCCATACAGAAGGCAGGCAGGTTATTGCCCATACAGAAGGCAGGCAGGTTATTGCCCATACAGAAGGCAGGCAGGTAATTGCCCATACAGAAGGCAGGCAGGTAATTGCCCATACAGAAAGAAGGCAAGTTATTGCCCATACAGAAGGCAGGCAGGTAATTGCCCATACAGATGACAGGCAGGTAATTGCCCATACAGAAGGCCCGCAGGTAATTGCCCATATAGAAGGCCCGCAGGTAATTGCCCATACAGAAAGAAGGCAAGTTATTGCCCATATAGAAGGCAGGCAGGTGATTGCCCATACAGAAAGAAGGCAAGTTATTGCCCATACAGAAGGCAGGCAGGTAATTGCCCATATAGAAGGCAGGCAGGTAATTGCCCATACAGAAAGAAGGCAAGTTATTGCCCATACAGAAGGTAGGCAGGTTATTGCCCATACAGAAGGCAGGCAAGTAATTGCCCATACAGAAGGCAGGCAGGTTATTGCCCATACAGAAGGCAGGCAGGTAATTGCCCATACAGAAGGCAGGTGGGTAATTGCCCACATAGAAGGTAGGCGGGTAATTGCCAATACAGATGTAGCAGTTTTTCTAAGGGGGGCATGATGGTAGTAGTGTCGAGGGATTGCTGTGGTATTACATTCTCACCCTGACCGCCCACATATACAAGATAATGTCCGTGTTGTATTGTGTTTTGCATGTTGTGTAAAACACTTACAGTTTTCGGTTGCTCCTCCATCTTCTTTAGGAATCCAGCCGTTGGAGGCAAGCAATCATTGTCACACACAGGATCTCTTTTATGTAACATAACTTTACTAACCTCCTTTTGTTGCTCAGTTCTGGTCACAGATACCGTTCCTTTGCACATTAGAATTGCATTTGTCATCCTCTCTTCTGTCCCTTTCGGTCCTATTTTCAGAGTTAGTTTCCCCGGTATCACAGCTTTCCAGAACACGGTCCTACTCCCCTCAGGTATGTCCCCGTCCGCTCTCCCCTCTTGGGGAGTTCTGAAGACTGGCTCCATCAGTCCTTTTACAGGCCTCGGATGTTTAGGGAATTTTCCTCAGAGTTTACCGCTTCAGTGTTCTCCAAGCTGCCTAACTCTTTCTATCATCGACCGTCAGTATCCTTATTGACCTTCAGCCCCAAGGGCCCCGAGCTTCTCCTCAGTCTTCCTCCAGCACATACCCTAACGTTACCAACAGCAACAACTGCTCTGACTGAACTGATTCCTGACAGGAATCACTGTTGCTCTCTCTGGCCCAAACTCCTCCCCCTTTTTCAACTGGACCAATCATCCACCGTCTCCGTTGGTTGCTGGGCAAAATACTCCATTACTACCCCGGCTTCCACTACACTGGAGCTATTACTAAATACATTAACTATTTCTTTCCTAAACTATTGTGCCCACCCCTGCACTGTACCCAGTTCCTAATCCAATATACCATCCATATCTAACCTATACTGACCCTATAACTAACACATCAGACATTAGGTCACATACTCATATATAAACACAGAGCACAACAATATGTGCAGTAAGAGGCGCATCACTGTCCCGGGCACCCTCTTACCCAGTCACAGGGCCTGTAATAATCTGAAATAAGTATCTTTTCTATGGTCCGGCTTTGCTGACATCTTCCTCGAATTTACCTGTGAGCAGCCATTAAATAGAACCTGTGATCTCTTATAAAATGAGATTCATATTCATTGTACCTCTGTTATTCCTACCAAAAATGTAGAAATAAAAGGACCCTGGGCACTCTTCTTGTCAGTGGTGTGCCCGTCATTTCCTGTCAGCACTGCTTGGTCAGGTATATAAGGAAAAAAAGGGAAAGTTTCAGCCTACCATGCATATGCCGTAAGGGTCCACTGGTGCACGGAAATCCTTGGTAGCAAATCCAGGGATGAGAAGCAGTAGGAAGTAGATGAGAAAAACTCCAACACCTTCTCCGTATCCATCACAAGAAATGTAAAGTTAAAACGTCCATTTCATTAGTTCCATTAAAAAAGCGCCATATGTAAGGCAGACCTTACGCGTTTCGAACCAAACAAGGGTTCTTAATCATAATAACAGGATTCTGGTTGGTCAGTGTTGTGCTATAATTGCCGGCTGTCCTGTAGGAATGATAGAGGACCAGTATAATGTAGAGCTTTAAGAAAAGAAGCTGTAGAATTGTCATGTTCTGTTATGAGGGATACCAGTAGTCCCTAAGAGCTGACACGTCTGGTAAGCTGACGCTCGCCTTTCAGCCTGGAATGTGTTTCCCTCTGCCGCTCTGAGCAGTCAGATATCAGCGATGATGGCGGCATATTGATCAGGGAGGGTCACAGGTGAGGTGGACGGCACCCAGGGCTCGTACATGGAGCTGCACCTGGTATACGGTATATGCTCAGGACCAAGGCTCAGTGTGGAGCTACACAAGGGCAGTACACTACAATCTGTTACATTGGGTATAGCATACGGTCAGGCTCCAATGCACATTTTCCCACCGTTTCTATAGCAATCTGTTTTCATTGTTGAACCTGTCCAGTTGGAAGAGTTGTCAGTCAACGTGAAATCTACATATCCCAGAATGCCTTCTACTGTGTTCTGTTCTTCCACCCCAACTTAATGTGATTGCTGAAAAGCTGTCACAGCTGCCAAAAAATCTTACTGTTTGTGACTAGGAATGGTAGTCTCCGTTATACTTGATTAGTCAAGGTTGGCACAAGGTGTATACAAGTCCTTTGCTGACAGCCCTCTGTCTACCTCACCCTCAACTTGCCAGATAAATGGCAATCAGCCGTTCTGACCCTGTGTAACGGGTCCGGGAGGCGGAACCTCTGAGCTACTATACAAGGGGGCGGCCCTTGTAAGGGAGCGGGTGGCAGTCTCTGGGTGAACGGACAGGGAGTTACGGCAAGTGATCAGGGCAGTCTCTGGGTAAGGGGTAGGTACGACCTGTGATGGCAGAGCCTCCGGGTAGGCTAGCAGGCAGATGGTAGATGTGTGCTCCCAGGTGAGCAAGCGAGAGTCTCTGGAATAGCAGGTGGTCACGGCACGTGACGGCGGAACCTCCGGGCTGGCAGGCAGGTAGGTAACGGAGAAGCGCTCCCAGGTGAGCGGGCAAGAGTCTCTGGAATAGCTGGTGGTCACCGCACGTGACAACGGGACCTCCGGGCTGGCAAGCAGGCAGGTAACGGAGATGCGCTCCCAGGTGAGCGGGCAAGAGTCTCTGAGATAGCTGGTGGTCACAGCACGTGACAACGGAGCCTCCGGGCTGGCAAGCAGGCAGATAACGGAGAAGCGCTCCCAGGTGAGCGGGCAAGCTGGTCTATAGACAGACTGACCGGAGTAGTAAGGCAGACCGTCGGACCTCAGGCAAGCAGGCAGGTAGCTGATATGCGCTCCCAGGTGAGCGGGCAGGCTGGTCCTTTAGACAGACTGACAGGAGTAGTAAGGCAGACCGTCGGACCTCAGGCTGGCAGACAGGTAACAAGTATTCAGGCAGGAATCAGGCAGGTAACTAGCAGGAAACTGGCAGGAAACTGGCAGGTAACTGGCAACGGGACCTGAGGGCTGAAGCACAGGTGAGACACAGGTGCAAACAACATTGCTCGGGCACCTCCATTTTGGAGGAGGTGCCTTATATATGATGAAGTCCTCCGGCCATTGGCCGGGGACTCCTTAGGACGGCGCGCGCGGCCCCTTTAAGAGGAGGGGAGCGCGTGCGCGCGCGCCCTAAGCACAGGGGCCGGGAAGGAGCGCGCGCTGAGAGCAGAGCGGGAGGAGGACGCCGGGAAGGAGCGCGCGCTGACAGCAGAGCGGGGAGAGGACGCCGGGCACGGAGCAGAGCGGTGAGGGGAGCAGCGTCCCTGCCTAGCAGAGGGCAGGGACGCCAGCGCTACAGTACCCCCCCTTTTAGGCCCCCCCTTTTTTAGGCCAGACAGAAATTTAGCTAGGATGAGAGGGGCATGGATGTTCTCCCGGGGCTCCCACGTTCTCTCCTCAGGACCAAACCCCTTCCAATCTACCAGAAAAAAGGTCTTTCCTCTTACCCTTTTGGTGGCAAGAATGTTCTCTACCTCAAACTCGTCCTCAGCAGAAACCGGAGCAGGAGGCGTACCTGTAGACTTGGAAAAAGAGTTAAGCACCACAGGTTTGAGGAGAGACACATGGAAGGAGTTAGGGATCCGTAAGTTGGCCGGGAGTTTCAATTTATAGGCCACCGGGTTGATCTGACTGATGACCTCCAGTGGGCCGATGAACCGAGGCCCTAACTTATAGGAAGGGATCTTGAGCCGGACATATTTGGACGAGAGCCAGACTTTATCCCCAGGGCGGAATTGAGGAGGGTCCAGACGTTTTTTGTCAGCGTGTCTTTTCATACGCTCGGATGACAGAAGGAGTGCGGACCGGGTACTCTCCCATATGGAGGAAAATTTGTTAACAAGAGATTCCGCAGCCGGATTGTCCGCCGAGGTGGAGACGGGAAACGGGATCCGAGGATGCTGACCGTAGACTACAAAAAACGGGGATTTGGAGGAAGACTCGCTCTCGTGATTGTTGTACGAGAATTCGGCCCATGGCAGGAGATCCACCCAGTCAGAATGGTGGGCATTAACGAAGTGCCGAAGGTAACTGGTCAGGTTCTGATTGATCCGCTCCACTTGACCATTAGACTGTGGGTGGTAAGCGGAGGAGAAGTCCAGGGTGACGTCCAGCAATTTACAAGTGGCTCTCCAGAAACGGGAAGTGAACTGTACCCCACGATCCGACACGATGTGACGGGGCAGGCCATGAAGACGGAAGATGTGGCGGATAAAGTCTTTAGCCAGCTCGGGTGCAGACGGAAGACCTGGCAGTGGAATGAAGTGAGCCATCTTGGAGAAGCGGTCAGCGACCACCCAAATGACCGTACAACCGGCAGAGACGGGTAGATCAGTAATGAAGTCCATCGCTATATGCTGCCAGGGGGCAGCAGGTACTGGCAGAGGTAGGAGGCGGCCGGCCGGCAGGTGTCTCGGAACTTTGTTGCGGGCGCAGGACACACAGGCAGAAACAAAGTCTATTACATCCTTGTGCAGGTTAGGCCACCAGTAGTGCCGGGTAATAAGCTGGAGGGTCTTTTTCTGACCGGCGTGGCCAGCTAGTTTAGAAGAATGACCCCAGTGTAGGATCTTCTCCCGATCAGGTACTGGTACGAACGTCTTACCAGGAGGAAGACGATTTAGACTCACGGGAGCCACCTGCATTACTCTGGCGGGATCGATGATATGTTTCGGATCCTCCTCGAGATCAGACACCAGAAAGGACCGAGACAAGGCGTCCGCCTTGACGTTTTTGTCAGCCGGGCGAAAATGAAGGACAAAATCAAAACGAGCAAAAAACAAGGACCACCGGGCTTGGCGCGGGTTAAGTCTCTGGGCATGCTGGAGGTAAGCCAAGTTCTTGTGGTCAGTGTAAATTATTACCGGGTGAAGAGCCCCCTCGAGCAGGTAACGCCACTCCTCCAATGCCAGTTTGATGGCCAATAACTCTCGGTCTCCTATGGAATAGTTGCGCTCAGAGGAGGAGAAGAGTTTAGAGAAGAAGCCACAAGTTACCATCCTCCCGGAAGATGATTTTTGAGTAAGTACCGCTCCGGCTCCAGAGGAGGAGGCGTCAACTTCCAGGAAGAACTGTTTGTTGCCATCTGGGCGATGCAGCACCGGGGCGGAAGAGAAGGCCTGTTTAAGGGAAAGAAAGGCCTCCTCTGCTTCGGGTGGCCACTCTTTGGGATTAGTACCTTTACGGGTGAGCGCAGAAATTGGGGCCGTCCGGGAAGAGAAGTGTGGTATGAAGAGGCGGTAGTAGTTGGCGAAGCCCAGGAATCGCTGAATGGCCTTCAACCCCTCCGGTCGGGGCCATTTCTCGATGGCAGACAGTTTCTCAGGATCCATTTGTAGGCCGGTCTGAGAGATAATGTAGCCCAGAAACGGAAGCGAGGTCTGCTCAAAGAGGCACTTCTCAAATTTAGCGTAGAGATGGTTCTGCCTTAGCCTGAGCAGGACCTGACGAACGTCCCTCCGGTGAGTCTGGAGATCCGGAGAGAAGACCAAGATGTCGTCCAGGTACACCACTACGCAGGAGTAGAGAAGGTCCCGGAAGATGTCATTGACCAACTCTTGAAAGACGGCAGGAGCGTTACAGAGACCAAAGGGCATTACCAGGTATTCATAGTGGCCGTCCCGGGTGTTGAATGCCGTCTTCCATTCATCCCCCTGACGAATACGAACCAGGTTGTACGCCCCACGAAGGTCCAGTTTGGTGAAGATCCTAGCCCCCCTCAGGCGATCAAATAATTCTGGAATGAGCGGGAGTGGGTACTTATTCTTCACCGTGATCAGGTTTAGGCCTCTATAGTCTATACAGGGACGGAGAGAGCCGTCCTTCTTTTTGACGAAAAAGAAGCCTGCTCCCGCCGGGGAGGTAGATTTCCGGATGAATCCTCTGGCCAGATTCTCCTCAATATATTCGGACATTGACCGGGTCTCAGCAGCGGATAAAGGATAGATACGCCCACGGGGAGGAGTAGTACCGGGTAGCAGATCGATGGGACAGTCGTATGGTCTATGTGGTGGTAATGTCTCTGCCTCCTTTTTATTAAAGACATCTGCATAAGACCAATAAGGAATCGGAAGTCCAGGTAGATTAGCTGGGGTAGGAGAGGGACGGACGGGATGGACGGGAACCAGGCAGGTTTTATGACAGTCTTGTCCCCAGCGAAGGACCTCTCCGGTTTGCCAGTCTAGCACGGGTGCATGTCTCTGGAGCCAGGGCAGACCTAGCAAGAGGGCGTGAGAGAGTCCAGGCAGAACATGAAAGGAGATACTTTCAGAATGCAGCATTCCCACCTGCAGGGTAATGGATTCGGTGATGAGTTGAATGGGGCGAGGTAAGAGGCCCCCATCCACGGCAGCGACAGACAAGGGTACAGCCAGAGGTTTGGTGGGGATGCGGTATTTCTCAACCAGGGACTGTGAAATAAGGTTCCCGGCTGCTCCAGAGTCAAGTTGGGCTAGTTCGAAATAACGGTTCTCCCCGTAGATGATCGAAACTGACAACAGCAGGGATGGAGAGGATTTATTCTTGTCTAGGTGGACCTCTCTGAGCGAACCTAGACACAGGCGTTTCCCGACCTCTCCGGGCAGGCACGGATCCGGTGCTCCTTACTGCCACAGTAGAAGCAGCTCCCCTCGGCACGGCGTGAGTCCTGACGGGTTTTGACCATCTTGGTCTGGTCGACCTGCATAGGCTCAGGAGAGTGTACCTGGGGAGAGATGGAGGGAATGACGGGTTTCTGGAAAGTAGGAGCTAAACGTGGAATCCTTCTCTCACGGGTGACCTCTTTGGCACGCTCCTGGAACCGTAGGTCAATCCGGGTGGCAAGGGTTATTAGATCATCGAGAGAGGTAGGAATGTCCCGACCAGCAAGTTCATCTTTAATACGACCGGACAGACCCTCCCAGAAGACGGATACCAGAGCGTCGTTATCCCAGGCCAGCTCCGAGGCAAGGGTGCGGAACCGTATGGCATATTGGCCCACGGTGAGACCCTCCTGACGGAGGCGTAGCAGAGAGGATGCGGATGAGGTCTTCCGTCCGGGTTCGTCGAAGACTTTCCGGAAAGCCGAGAGAAAAGCAGGCAAGTTGGACACCAGGGGGTCTCCTCTCTCCCATAGAGGATTTAGCCAGGCCAGGGCCTCCCCGGTGAGATGGGACATGATAAAGGCAATTTTGGCCCGGTCGGAATTAAACTGATGGGACAAAAGTTCAAAGTGCAGGGTGCACTGATTTATGAAGCCCCGAGCCTGGATGGGGTCGCCTCCGAAGCGAGGAGGTGCAGAAAGCCGGGGTCCGGGGTAGGATACCATAGTATTAGTGGGCAGCGGAGCTGCCGGATTGCAAGATATGGCACTGGCGGAGGTTGTTGGTGGATCAGACAGAGTGTTCAGGCGAGTATTAACATTCCGCAGGTGACCCAGGATGGCCTCCTGTTGGGACCTCTGACGGGACAGTTCAAGACAGAGGTCCGAGAGCGAGGGAGCTTGGGTGCCACCGGGTTCCATGGCCCGAGCAAACTGTAACGGGTCCGGGAGGCGGAACCTCTGAGCTACTATACAAGGGGGCGGCCCTTGTAAGGGAGCGGGTGGCAGTCTCTGGGTGAACGGACAGGGAGTTACGGCAAGTGATCAGGGCAGTCTCTGGGTAAGGGGTAGGTACGACCTGTGATGGCAGAGCCTCCGGGTAGGCTAGCAGGCAGATGGTAGATGTGTGCTCCCAGGTGAGCAAGCGAGAGTCTCTGGAATAGCAGGTGGTCACGGCACGTGACGGCGGAACCTCCGGGCTGGCAGGCAGGTAGGTAACGGAGAAGCGCTCCCAGGTGAGCGGGCAAGAGTCTCTGGAATAGCTGGTGGTCAACGCACGTGACAACGGGACCTCCGGGCTGGCAAGCAGGCAGGTAACGGAGATGCGCTCCCAGGTGAGCGGGCAAGAGTCTCTGAGATAGCTGGTGGTCACAGCACGTGACAACGGAGCCTCCGGGCTGGCAAGCAGGCAGATAACGGAGAAGCGCTCCCAGGTGAGCGGGCAAGCTGGTCCATAGACAGACTGACCGGAGTAGTAAGGCAGACCGTCGGACCTCAGGCAAGCAGGCAGGTAGCTGATATGCGCTCCCAGGTGAGCGGGCAGGCTGGTCCTTTAGACAGACTGACAGGAGTAGTAAGGCAGACCGTCGGACCTCAGGCTGGCAGACAGGTAACAAGTATTCAGGCAGGAATCAGGCAGGTAACTAGCAGGAAACTGGCAGGAAACTGGCAGGTAACTGGCAACGGGACCTGAGGGCTGAAGCACAGGTGAGACACAGGTGCAAACAACATTGCTCGGGCACTTCCATTTTGGAGGAGGTGCCTTATATATGATGAAGTCCTCCGGCCATTGGCCGGGGACTCCTTAGGACGGCGCGCGCGGCCCCTTTAAGAGGAGGGGAGCGCGCGCGCCCTAAGCACAGGGGCCGGGAAGGAGCGCGCGCTGAGAGCAGAGCGGGAGGAGGACGCCGGGAAGGAGCGCGCGCTGACAGCAGAGCGGGGAGAGGACGCCGGGCACGGAGCAGAGCGGTGAGGGGAGCAGCGTCCCTGCCTAGCAGAGGGCAGGGACGCCAGCGCTACACCCTGTGGGCCCCGGTATGTGCCCAATTCACCTGGTGCTAATGGTGGCCTGTGTAATAATGTGACGAATACCTCACCACCCAGAAGTCTGCATACACTTTAGATGGCTGTCAGCCTAAGGATGGTTGGCAGCTGTCTACATTAGACTGACTCTCCCACAAACAGGAGCCTTTTCTCTGCCGAGCACTATATGAGAGCCGCTGCCAGACATCTTTGATGGCAACTTATCTCTTAGAGAACAAAAGGACCATCAATCCAAAATCAGACATGCTGGATTCTTATCTTCTCCAACATCATTTGTAGGGGGAGAGTCAGGGGTTCCCATACAGAGAGTGTCTGCAGAATCCATGAATATCGGTGGATTCATCTGACTTTATTCTAATGTGAAGAGGGACCTAAACTGTCAATCAGTCCACTGCATTTATCCATACAGATATCAGTGGGACTGATGAAAGAACAGCGTTGTACTCTGCTATCCCTAATAGTCCCATAGTCTTCAAATGGAGCGAGGCTTTGGGGACATCATTCAGACATTATATCACAATGTCAGTTGTGGGAAACCCCTTTACTGTCGCCCCTGACCTCGGCTGAGATCTTGACTGTGTTCACTGTTTGGTAATTACTCAATTACTGGCTCATATACCTGATATACTTTATATGTGTATATTGTGTCACAGTTCAGCCCCCTGACCTGTACCTACGTTATTACATCTTGACTTCTACAATTGACTTTCTTGATGATCTTTGTTGTAACAAGTCAAGAGATGAACACCGGTATCTGAGTCTTAGCTTCCCACAAATATTAAAGCAATGCCTGTCATGTGAAGATAATTGCACCTACCGTATATTCCGGCGTATAAGACGACTTTTGAAGACTGAAAAATCTTCTGTCTAGTCTGGGGTCGTCTTATACGCCGGTAATGCTTTTGAACTTTCAGAAATTGACATGCGGGGATACTCTGGGGGTGTTAATAAGCTGCCGTGGCCGTATCCCTGCCATGTCGGAGTTAATATAAGGTGGAGGGAGTTAAAATACGGCGGCGGTAGGTCCAGACAGTCAGCGCTTCTGTGCTGAAACGGACACATCGCTGCGTATTCCCAGCTCCGGACACAGCGCAGGGCTTCTGTGCCGACAGCTTTCACTTGTCACAGAAGCGCTGCGCTGTGTCCGGAGCTGGGAAGTTCGCATCGCTTCTGTGACAATGTATGAAAAGCCGGCAATTCAGCAGCGGCATAAGCCGGCACCCGACAATTTAGAATAGAAAGAATAGAGCTTCACACATAGATTAGATAGATAGAAACATGTCAGTCACATATATATGAAGTACAGTGACAGTATTGCTTACTGTACTTGTCATTTAGTGTAAAGGATTTATTAAAACAAATAATAGTGTTTTCATGCACTGTCTCTTTAAAAAAGCCGGCCGGCAATTCAGCATCTGAACCCGACAATTTATAACAGACAGAATAGAGCTTCACACATAGATTAGATAGATAGAAACATGTCAGTCACATATATATGAAGTACAGTGATAGTGTTGGTTACTGTACTTGTCATTTAGTGTTAAAATAAAGGATTTATTTAAAAAAAAATTGGCGTGGGGTTCCCCTTAATTTTAGGCTCTAGCGGAGGTTAAGCAGACGGCTGGGGCAGATGTTTGAAGCCTGGGAAGGGGGTAATACCCACGGAGCTTCCCAGGCTACTAATATCAGCCCCCAGCTGAATACCTAGCCTTTACTAGCTATTAAAATGGGGGACCCCCCAAAAAAAATGACGTGGGGTCCCCCCTAATTTAATAGCTAGCAAAGGCTAGGCAGACAGCTGGGGGCTGATATTAATAGCCCAGGAAGGGAGCCATGAATATTGGCCCCCTCCCAGGCTAGAAACACCAGCCGTCAGCCGCCCCAGAAATGGCGCATCCATAGGATGCGCCAATTCTGGCACTTAGCCTCGCTCTTCCACGCTGCCCTGGTGCGGTGGCAGGGGGTAATAGGGTTGGGGTTGATGTCAGCTTATAATGCCAGCTGACATCAAGCCCAGGTTAGTAATGGAGAGGCGTCTATAAGACACCCCCATTACTAACCCCATAGTCAAAGTTAAAAAAAACACAAACACCCAGAATAAAGTCCTTTAATTGAAATAAAGACACAATTCTTTATTGTTCTAAATTAAACCATACTTACCATCACGCCCATTCCAGCTGAAGCCAACGATCTCCTGCAATAAAAGAAAAATAATAAACCAACCTCATCCTTACCTTTCCATGGTTCCCAGGACCGGTCCAGCTCTGCTACATCGAGATGACAGGCTGGACCGCAGCAGAACGCCGCCATCCAGCCTGTCATCCCGCAGACACTGAGAAGCGCAGGCATGCTTGCGCTCTGCAGTGTCTGGCTGTGACGGCATCCAGATGAGCCGACAATGAACTCAGCTCACCTCCTGGACGTCCGTCACTGACAGCGTGGGAAACTTCTACTGCGCATGCGGGGAGCAGGAGAATTTTCCCACGCTGTCAGTGACGTGCATGAGGTGAGCCGAGTTCATTGGACATGATCTCGGCTCATCTGGATGCCGTCACAGTCAGACGCTGAGGAGCACAAGCATGCCTGCGCTTCTCAGTGTCTGCCGCATGGCAAGCTGAACGGCAGCGTTCTGCTGCGGTGCAGCCTGTCATGTGAATGTAGCAGAGCTGGACCGGTCCTGGGAACCATGGAAAGGTAAGGATGATGTTGCTTTATTATTTTACTTTTATTGCAGGAGATCGTTGGCTTCAGCTGGAATGGGCGTGATGGTAAGTATGGTTTAATTTAGAACATTAAAAAATTGTGTCTTTATTTCAATTAAAGGACTTTATTCTGGGTGTTGTATTTTTTTTAATTACTTTACTAGAAATTCATGGTGGTCATGTCTAATATTGGCGTGACCCCATGAATTTCGGGCTTAGGGCCAGCTGATAATGCCAAGCTGGCCCTAACCCCTTTATTACCCAGTGAGCCACCGCACCAGGGCCCTGGATGAGTTGGGTACAGCGCCAGAAGATGGCGCTTCTATGAACGCGCCATTTTCCGGGGTGGCTGCGGACTGCAATTTGCAGCGGGGGGGGCCCAGAAAGCTTGGGTCTCCCTGCGCTGCAGATTCCAGCCCCCAGCTGCCTAGTTGTACCTGGCTGGACACAAAAATAGGGCGAAGCCCCACGTCTTTTTTTTTTAATTATTTCATGAAATAATTAAAAAAAAAAGGGCTTCCCTATATTGTTGTGTCCGGCCAGGTACAAATAGGCAGCTGGTGGTTGGGGGCAGCCCGTTCCTGCCTGCTGTACCTGGCTGGACACAAAAATATGGCGAAGCCCACGTCAACATTTTTGGGAAAAATTAATTACAAAATTAATAATAATTTAGGGACTGCATCTTTATTAACCCCTCAATTGTCATTTAGTGTTAAAATAAAGGATTTTTTAAAAAGAAAATTGGCGTGGGATCCACCATCATTATAGTCTCTAGCGGAGGTTAAGCAGACGGCTGGGGCAGATGTTTGAAGTCTGGGAAGGGGGTAATACCCACGGAGCTTCCCAGGCTACTAATATCAGCCCCCAGCTGAATACCTAGCCTTTACTAGCTATTAGAAAGGGGGACCCCCCCAAAAAATGACGTGGGGTCCCCCCTATTTTAATATGTTTATGAGTGACAGTTTTCCTGCTATATACCTGCATGTCATAAGAATTTAAATTAAAAAAGGACCATGTTAAATTCAAATCTGTTTTTTTTTAATTTTTAACGGTGTTTGGTATGCGTTGGAAAAGGGGTAGTCTTATACGGTGAATATATCCTAAACTCTATATTTTAACAGGAAAGTAGGGGGGTCGTCTTATACACCAGGTCGTCTTATACGCCGGAATATACGGTAATTATCCTAAGTTGCTGGTAATATCCTAAAAATCCAATTGTAATTGCTGTAAAAAATTATGTGTTTCAAGTAGCTTGTAGTTGAAAATACCTGCCAAATACCTGCCTATTTTTTAAATTGTTTATTACGTTAATAATGTCGTATATATATTTTTAAATGTCTTTTAGTATGCTTGTGATTTTTTATCTGCTTGATAAAGCCCTCGTAAGCCAATTAAAGGGTGATTCACAAAAAAACAACAGTTTTTTACCTCTTAGCATAGGGGCTAAATCCCTGTTTGTTGGGGGTCTGATCACAAAGACCTCCTGTGATCCTGAGAACGGGCCTCTGAAACCCCAAGTGTGGCTCTCTTCTGCCCCATATTTAGAGGCGCGTAAATGCAAATAAATGGACTTCATTAGGTGACCACCCAGTACCTCTAGGTACGCACAGGTTTTTAGTGCCTACTTTAACTTCTGTTTGTAAATGCAAATAAATGCTCTACTTCCGCTCCACCATTGTCTATTGTCTAAAGCTGAGTGCAGTACTAGACTATTTCCTTCAATCCCATGGACAATGAATGGAGCATAGGTCGAACATGCTCCTCTCTGCCTCTCTCATCAAGACGATGAGCTTTACCTTCAGGGTTCTAAAGCTCTATTCTCTGCATCGGTGAGGGTCCCAGCGATCAGCAAATATATATATATATATATATATATATATATATATATATATATATATATATATATATATATATATATAAACACTGCTCAAAAAAATAAAGGGAACATTTAAACAACAGAATATAACTCCAAGTAAGTCAAACTTCTGTGAAATCAAACTGTCCAATTAGGAAGCAACACTGATTGACAATCAATTTCACATGCTGTTGTGCAAATGAAATAGACAATAGATGGAAGTTATTGCCAATTATCAAGACACTCTCAATAAAGGAGTGGTTCTGCAGGTGGGGACCACAGACCACATCTCAGTACCAATGCTTTCTGGCTGATGTTTTGGTCACTTTTGAATGTTGGTTGAGCTTTCACACTCGTGGTAGCATGAGACGGACTCTACAACCCACAGAAGTTGCTCAGGTAGTGCAGCTCATCCAGGATGGCACATCAGTGCGAGAAGAAGGTTTGCTGTGTCTGTCAGCGTAGTGTCCAGAGGCTGGAGGCGCTACCAGGAGACAGGCCAGTACACCAGGAGACGTGGAGGGGGCCGTAGGAGTGCAACAATCCAGCAGATCCCACAGGAGACCATCCGCAACCTCATCAGGGGCATGCCCAGGCGTTGTAGGGAGGTCATACAGGCACGTGGAGGCCACTTACAATACTGAGCCTCATTTTGACCTGTTTTAAAGGACATTACATCAAAGTTGGATCATCCTGTAATGTGTTTTTCCACTTTAATTTTGGGGGTGACTCCAAATCCAGGCCTCCATTGGTTAATAAATTTGATTTCCATTGATTATTTTTGTGTGATTTTGTTGTCAGCACATTCAACTTTGTACAGAACAAAGTATTCAATGAGAATATTTCATTCATTCAGATCTAGGATGTGCTATTTGAGTGTTCCCTTTATTTTTTTGAGCAGTGTATGTACACTGTGTGCAGAATTATTAGGCAAGTTGTATTTTAGAGGATTATTTTTATTATTGATCAACAACTATGTTCTCAATCAACCCAAAAGACTCATAAATATCCAAGCTTAATATTTTTGGAAGTTGGAGTGTTTTTTTTTAGATTTGGCTATCTTAGGAGGATATCTGTTTGTGCAGGTAACTATTACTGTGCAGAATTATTAGGCAACTTAATAAAAACCAAATATAATCCCATCTCACTTGTTTATTTTCACCAGGTAAACCAATATCAGTGCACAAAATGTAGAAATAAACATTTCTGACATGCAAAAAAATTAGTGATCAATATAGCCACCTTTCTTTATGATGACACTCAACAGCCTTTCATCCATAGATTCTGTCAGTTGCTTGATCTGTTTTCGATCAACATTGCGTGCAGCAGCCACCACAGCCTCCCAGACACTGTTCCGAGAGGTGTACTGTTTTCCCTCCCTGTAGATCTCACATTTTATGGTGGACCACAGATTCTCTATGGGGTTCAGATCAGGTGAACAAGGGGGCCATGTCATTATTTTTTCTTCTTTTAGACCTTTACTGGCCAGCCACACTGTGGAGTAGTTGGATGCATGTGATGGAGCATTGTCCTGCATGAAAATCATGTTTCTCTTGAACCATACTGACTTCTTCCTGTTCCACTGCTTGAAGAAGTTGTCTTCCAGAAACTGGCAGTAGGTCTGGGAGTTGAGCTTCACTCCATGCTCAACCCGAAAAGGTCCCACAAGTTCATCTTTGATGATACCAGCCCATACCAGTACCCCACCTCCACCTTGCTGGCGTCTGAGTCGGAGTGGAGCTCTCTGCCCTTTACTGATCCAGCCTCTGGCCCATCAAGAGTCACTCTCATTTCATCAGTCCATAAAACCTTTGAAAAATCAGTCTTAGGCTAAGTGCCCACGATGCAGAAATGCTGCATATTTTTTCCGCTTCTCCCTGGCAGGAAAAACGCATGCGGATTTTACATGCGTTTTTCCCGCCAGGTAGAAGCGTTTGTCAAGCGTTTTTGCATGCATTTCTGCATGCGGGTTATCAAGCGCTTTTCCAAGCGATTTTAGCATCACTTGGAAAAGTGCTTGACAACTTGTTCACACTATATAAATCCATGCAACCGGCATGGATTTATAGTAGTGTGACCAAGTTAGTTAAAAAAAAAAGAATAAGAATGGTAAAAAATAAAGATTATACTTACCTACCGATGTCCTCCCGGTGTTTTCTCCGCTCCGTTTGGTGTCTGCTGTATCGCTCACGGTGGTGTGAAGGACCTGTGGTGACGTCATTGAGTCATGTGTCAGGTCACATGACTCAATGACGTCATGGCAGGACCTTCACAACACCGCGACCCATACAGCAGACCAGACGGAGCAGAGAAAACACTGGGAGAACATCAGAAGGTAACTATAATCTTTATTTTTTATTTTAAATTCTTTTTTTAACAGGTTCTATGGTACCTGGGTCTGGAGGAGAGTCTCATCTTCTCCAAACCCGGGTACCATCCGCACATAGAAACGTATATTATCCGTGTGTACAAATGTACTGACACGGATATTATGCGTTTCAATGCAAGTCAATAGCGGCAATTACGCTGCGTGTCCGCAAAATTAATGGACATGCTGCGTATTTTTCCACAATAATAATCCGTAGCGGAAATTTCTGCAGCATGTGCATAGCACATGCGGATTATCATTGGGGACCATGGGGCATGTATTACCAAGCGGTTTTTAACCGTTTTCGCTGCGGAAATTCCGCGGCAAAAATGCTTGAAAAACGCATAGTGGGCACGCAGCCTTAAGATATTTCTTGGCCCATTCTTGACATTTTATCTTATGTTTCTTGTTCAAAGGTGGTCATTTTTTCAGCCTTCCTTACCTTGGCCATATCCCTGAGTATCGCACACCTTGTGCTTTTTGATACTCCAGTAACGTTGCAGCTCTGAAATATGGCAAAACTCGTGGTGAATGGCATCTTGGCAGCTTCATGCTTGATTTTCCTCAATTCATGGGCAGTTATTTTGCGCCTTTTTTGGCCAACTTCTTGCGACCCTGTTGGCTATTTGCCATGAAACGCTTGATTGTTCGGTGATCACGCTTCTAAAGTTTGGAAATTTCAAGACTGCTGCATCCCTCTGCAAGACATCTCACAATTTTGGACTTTTCAGAGCCCGTCAAATCTCTCTTCTGGCCCATTTTGCCAAAGGAAAGGAAGTTGCCTAATAATTAAGCACCACTTATATAGGGTGTTGATGTCATTAGTCAACACCCCTCCTCATTACAGAGATGCACATCACCAGATTTACTTAATTGGTAGTTGGCTCTCAAGTCTATGCTGCTTGGAGTAGGACAACATGTATAAAAAGTATCGTGATCAAAATACTCATTTGCCTAATAATTCTGCACACAGTGTGTATATATATATATATATATATATATATATATATATATATATATATATATATATATATACACACAGTAGAGACCAAAAGTTTGGACACACCTTCTCTTTTAAAGATTTTTCTGTATTTTCATGACTATGAAAATTGTACATTCACACTGAAGGCATCAAAACTATGAATTAACACATGTGGAATTATATACTTAACAAAACAGTGTGAAACATCTGAAAATATGTCTTATATTCTAGGTTCTTCAAAGTAGCCACCTTTTGGTTTGATGACTGCTTTGCACACTCTTGGCATTCTCTTGATGAGCTTCAAGAGGTAGTCACCGGAAATGGTTTTCACTTCACAGGTGTGCCGTGTCAGGTTTAATAAGTGGGATTTCTTGCCTTATAAATGGGGTTGGGACCATCAGTTGTGTTGTGCAGAAGTCAGGTGGATACACAGCTGATAGTCCTACTGAATAGACTGTTAGAATTTGTATTACGGCAAGAAAAAAGCAGTTAAGTAAAGAAAAATGAGTGGCCATCATTACTTTAACAAATGAAGGTCAGTCAGTCCGAAAAATTGGGAAAACTTTGAAAGTGTCCCCAAGTGCAGTTCCAAAAACCATTAAGCACTACAAAGAAACTGGCTCACATGAGGACCGCCCCAGGGAAAGGAAGACCAAGAGTCACCTCTGCTTCTGAGGATAAGTTTATCCGAGTCACCAGCCTCAGAAATCGCAGGTTAACAGCAGCTCAGATTAGAGACCAGGTCAATGCCACACAGAGTTCTAGCAGCAGACACATCTCTATAACAACTGTTAAGAGGAGACTTTGTGCAGCAGGCCTTGATGGTAAAATAGCTGCTAAGAAACCACTGCTAAGGACAGACAACAAGCAGAAGAGACTTGTTTGGGCTAAAGAACACAAGGAATGGACATTAGACCAGTGGAAATCTGTGCTTTGGTCTGATGAGTCCAAATTTGAGATCTTTGGTTCCAACCACCGTGTCTTTGTGCGACGCAGAAAAGGTGAACGGATGGACTCTACATGCCTGGTTCCCACCGTGAAGCATGGAGGAGGAGGTGTGATGGTGTGGGGGTGCTTTGTTGGTGACACTGTTGGGGATTTATTCAAAATTGAAGGCATACTGAACCAGCATGGCTACCACAGCATCGTGCAGCGGCATGCTATTCCATCCGGTTTCCGTTTAGTTGGACCATCATTTATTTTTCAACAGGACAATGACCCCAAACACACCTCCAGGCTGTGTAAGGGCTATTTGACCAAGGAGAGTGATGGGGTGCTACGCCAGATGACCTGGCCTCCACAGTCACCAGACCTGAACCCAATCGAGATGGTTTGGGGTGAGCTGGACCGCAGAGTGAAGGCAAAAGGGCCAACAATTGCTAAGCATCTCTGGGAACTCCTTCAAGATTGTTGGAAGCTGGGCTGTGGAGTCGGAGTCGGTGCTCATTTTGGTGGAGTCGGTATAAAATGGACCGACTCCTAAAA
This sequence comes from Phyllobates terribilis, assembly GCF_046119375.1. Lineage (NCBI taxonomy): Eukaryota > Metazoa > Chordata > Amphibia > Anura > Dendrobatidae > Phyllobates > Phyllobates terribilis. Next base: position 381,595,793 of record NW_027362763.1, on the reverse strand, counting down.
TATATAATAAATTGGGTGCAGTAGATCAATGCAGTTTGTGGGGAATATTTTTAAAAAGACTCTCAAAAGACCCTTCATGTTTCTTAAAATGGATGTCTGCACACGTCACAGAGTGAACTATTTTGCCATCAATGTTCGATTTGTTTGTGACAACAAAGAAATTGTTACCAAGACACTGGCAGTAAAAGATACTAAAGCTCATCACACCAGCCAGTTTCTCCAGGCCTTAGTGGAAAAAGTTCTGTAAGATTACGAACTCAAAACAGAACAGGTTCTTGCTATTGTAACGGACAATGCTTCAAACATGATAAGTACAGTTAAACTGATGAATGAGAGTAATGAACAACAGCAAGAAGAAAATTTAGGATTCAGTATGTTTGAGATGGAAGGCGACAGTGCTGTTCATGTAACTGAGGAACAAACAGATATTACAACAGAACAGCAAAATGATACTTTAGAAATAGATGATCTTGTTGAAGCTGCTTCAAAACACTTTCATATTCATCACATGCGCTGTGCTGTGCACACGCTGCAGCTGGCAATAAGAGATAGTCTGCAAGAGGGACATGCTGGAAATCTGATTGGAAAAGTGAGGAAATTGGTTATTGCCGCCAGAACCCCTAAAATTGAAGAGACGTGCTGGGAAAGGGGCAATTGTCAATCAAGCCACTCGGTTGGGCAGCACTTATTTAATGATTGAGCGATTGCTTGAACTAAAACCGTTTCTTATAGATATGGCGAACCCTCAGGTAACCCTAAATGAAGGTCAATGGACACAGGTGGCTGAATTGAAGGAATTGCTTAATCACCCATTTACCGTGACTAAAAAATTGCAAGCTGAGGATTTATCTCCTGGCATTTTCATAAGGGAGTGGAAGAACTTGCTATTTTGCCTGTCCCAAACAGGAGGTTTAATCGCAGATGGCATTTCTGCTTCAATGAAACGGAGAGAGACACAGCTATTGGAAAATAAATTTTTTCTGGCAGCTGTTTATGTGGACCCAAGTCATCGTATACTGCTTGATGATCAACAGCTTACTAAAGGAAAAGAAGCTCTGACTGAGGTAGCAGTTAGGATGAGTGGCCTACAGGAGGACTGCCAGGCGCAAGAGGACTTGGGTCCTGACAGCGCTACTGCTGCCATATCTTCATCCTCATCAGATGAGGAGTTTGACTTTGACAAGTATTTGGATGACATGGAGCAGGCAAAGCGTTGCCGCAAGGAAAAAGATTTCACTCCGTCTCCTATAGCAAGCAGATTGACCATATTTCAGCAAAATGTTTCACTTGCTCTCAAAGAAATAGAAAAATTCAACCGTTCATCAAAACTGACTGTGCATGAGGCAATTCCTTTATACCTGGAAATTGTTAGAGATGTTGCCCATGTGATTACGGCTTTGCCTCCAACCCAAGTTAGTGTAGAGAGGTTGTTCTCTAGCCTTAAAATTATTAGGTCAGATTTGAGGTCATCTATGAAGGAGGATCTGATGGAGGCGATACTATTTCTTAGAACAAATTCATAGACTGCGCAAATGTTATTTAGTATGTTTTTGTTGAAAACTGTTTTTTTGCCACTTACATAGTTTATTGCATAGTGTTTATATATATATATATATATATATATATATATATATATATTTATATACAGTGCCTACAAGTAGTATTCAACCCCCTGCAGATTTAGCTGGTTTGATAAGATGCAAATAAGTTAGAGCCTTCAAACTGCAAACGAGAGTAGGTTTTATGAACAGAAGCATAAATCTTACAAACCAAAAAGTTATGTTGCTCAGTTGAATTTTATTAAATTTTAAACATAAAAGTGTGGGTCAATTATTATACAACCCCTATGTTTAATATTTTGTGGAATAACCCTTGTTTGCAATTACAGCTAATAATCGTCTTTTATAAGACCTGATCAGGCCGGCACAGGTCTGTGGAGTTATCTTGGCCCACTCCTCCATGCAGATCTTCTCCAAGTTATCTAGGTTCTTTGGGTGTCTCATGTGGACTTTATTCTTGAGCTCCTTCCTCAAGTTTTCAATTGGGTTAAGGTCAGGAGACTGACTAGGCCACTCCAACACCTTGACTTTTTCCCTATTGAACCAGGCCTTGGTTTTCTTGGCTGTGTGCTTTGGGTCGTTGTCTTGTTGGAAGATGAAATTACGACCCATCTTAAGATCCTTGATGGAGGAGCGGAGGTTCTTGGCCAAAATCTCCAGGTAGGCCGTGCTATCCATCTTCCCATGGATGCGGACCAGATGGCCAGGCCCCTTGGCAGAGAAACAGCCCCACAGCATGATGCTGCCACCACCATGCTTGACTGTAGGGATGGTATTCTTGGGGTCGTATGCAGTGCCGTCCAGTCTCCAAACGTCACGTGTGTGGTTGGCACCAAAGATCTCGATCTTGGTCTCATCAGACCATAGAACCTTGAACCAGTCTGTCTCAGAGTCCTCCAAGTGATCATGAGCAAACTGTAGACGAGCCTTGACATGACGCTTTGAAAGTAAAGGTACCTTACGGGCTCGTCTGGAACGGAGACCATTGCGGTGGAGTACGTTAGTTATGGTATTGACTGAAACCAATGTCCCCACTGCCATGAGATCTTCCCGGAGCTCCTTCCTTGTTGTCCTTGGGTTAGCCTTGACTCTTCGGACAAGCCTGGCCTTGGCATGGGAGGACACTTGCAAAGGCTGTCCTGGCCGTGGAAGGCTAACTGTAGTTCCATAAGCCTTCCACTTACGGATGATGCTCCCAACAGTGGAGACAGGTAGGCCCAACTCCTTGGAAAGGGTTTTGTACCCCTTGCCAGCCTTGTGACCCTCCACGATCTTGTCTCTGATGGCCTTGGAATGCTCCTTTGTCTTTCCCATGTTGACCATTTCTGAGTGCTGTTCACAAGTTTGGGGAGGGTCTTAAATAGTCAGAAAAGGCTGGCAAAAGAGATCTTTAATCCACACATGTGAAGCTCATTATTCTTGGTGCTTGAACTACTTCTTAATACTTTAGGGGGACCAAACAGAATTCTTGTGGTTTGAGGGGTTGAATAATAAATGACACTCTGAATTAACTTTTTACATTTTAAAAAAAAAAAATAAAATAAAAAAATTTGCTGCAGTGCATTTCCCACTTCCAGGCTGATCTACAGTACAAATGTCACAATGCCAAGTTAATTCCGCAAGTGTCAACCAGCTAAATCTGCAGGGGGTTGAATACTACTTGTAGGCACTGTATATATATACACACACACACTATATATATATATATATATATATATATATATATATATATATATATATATATATATATATATATATTCGATATTACATAGTGTATTAAATATTTACAATTTATTAAAGTTTTTTGTGTTCTAAAGTTGTATTCCAATAAATATATATTATATTCTATCTAAATATCTTGATTATTGTATCATAAAAATGATTAAATGTCTGATGTTCACATTGTACTACAATAAATTTTTCACTTAAATATAAGCAATATATGTGGGAGTTGGAGTCGTGGAGTCGGAGTCGGTGTAAGGGAAATTGAGGAGTCGGAGTCGCAGGTTTGGCTTACCGACTCCACAGCCCTGGTTGGAAGACCATTTCCAGTGACTACCTCTTGAAGCTCATCAAGAGAATGCCATGAGTGTTCAAAGCAGTCATCAAAGCAAAAGGTGGCTACTTTGAAGAACCTAGAATATAAGACATATTTTCAGTTGTTTCACACTTTTTTGTTAAGTATATAATTCCACATGTGTTAATTCATAGTTTTGATGCCTTCAGTGTGAATGTACAATTTTTATAGTCATGAAAATACAGAAAAATCTTTAATTGAGAAGGTGTGTTCAAACTTTTGGTCTGTACTGTGTGTGTGTGTATATGTATATATATATATATATATATATCTATCTATCTAATATATATAGTTGTCTTATCCCGTCTGTCTGTCTGTCCAGGAAATCCCGCGTCGCTGATTGGTCCGGCCGCGGGATTTCAGAAAAAAGATGGCGGCCGTCATCTGCCGCACGGAGGTCAGCGGTGATGCAGCCGGGAGATGACCGGCGCAGCAGAACTACCCCGACCGGCTGCGCCGCTGACCTCCATGCGGCTACCGTCGGGAGATCAGCGGCTAGGACCGCTGATCTCCCGACGGTAAGTGTGAAGGGAGGACCGGGGAGCGGCGGCGCCGCCGGTCGGGATGCTTCTGCTGCGAGCAGCCGGTCATCTCCCAGCTGCTCGAAGCGGAAGTATCCGCCAAGCAGCGCCGCTCCCAGGCCCACACTAATACGACGCTGATTGGTCGCTGCCGATGGCTGCAACCAATCAGCTATATTGGCACCAAGTCTAAACACCGCTCTGCGCCAATCAGCACAGCGGTTTTTAAATTTGGTGTCAATATCGCTGATTGGTTGTGGCCGGCGGCCGCGACCAATCAGCACAGCGGTTTTTAAATTTGTCGCCAATATCGCTGATTGGTAGCGGCCGGCGGCCACGACCAATCAGCGAACCGTGTTAGTGAGGGACGGAGAGCCTGTTTAAATTTGGCGCCAATATATATTGTAAGGCAGCGCTAGTCATCATGCTGGGGGACACTCGCTGCACCGGGTCAATTAAAGCACACCAGCCACGTTTTCCAGTATTTCACAAACCAGCAGTTTATTTTACTTCATAACTGCTATAACCGAGTCCAACTCAGTGGCTCGCCGACATATTACATATAATGTCCAGGAGCCTTTCAAGTGGCAGACAGGCACACTTGGCTCCAGTTACAGCCTCCAGGAAAGTCACTTATAGAAATGTCCACATCAAGCAGTGTTTTACCTTTGCCGGGTTTTAGCTGCTTCAGACTTGTTCTGCCACCACTGTGGCTTTACGGCTTCCCAGATGGGGGTCTCCAGCCCTCGTTCCTTCAAAGGCTACTGGTATGTGGTTGTTACCTCACATCCAGCCTCTGCTTTCCAGGACTCTTGCCTTCCAAGCCTCTGGCCCTCCAAGGCTACTGGGATCGCTTACACCTAAGAATCCAGCCTCTGCCTTTCAGGCTTCACCAGGCTTCAATAGGCCTCACTAGGCCTCACACTCTAGCGGTGTCCCACACTGGAACAGGCCTCACGCCTTACACTCTAGCGGTGTCCCACACGGGAACAGGCCTCACGCCTTACACACCTGTCTCAAATCTACCAGGGTTTATATATCCTCTAGTGCACAGACAGGACCTGTGCAATGTCACAGTCATGTGACCAGTCACCTGGGGGAGGTACATGGTCGGCCAAAACATACCCTGGACCATTACAGTAATGCCGCAATCCGCTGCATTACAATATATATATATATATATATATATATAAATAGTAACTTTTTTTTTTCCTTTTTTTGGGGGTGGGGGTAGGGAGGAGGAAGCCATATTAGGTTTTTGGGTTGCATGTGAGCTAAGTGCCGTGGGGGGATTGGAGTATTTCATACAGGAGACACCAAACTGAATCATTACACCCAGTAAAAGAAACCCTAGCCTAAACTGTGAGCCATGCTGCAGGTGCTAATGGCAATTACTGCAGTGCCCATACAGGGTTCTGCTTTTTTTATTCAGACCCAAAATACCAGAATTTGCATAGGTTTACTCTGATTGACATTCTCCTTAACTCCCTTGCTGGTTCTTATTGTCCTTATTTAGGTGCCACACTAGTTTTTGCTTTTTTTCTGTTTAGTTCTAAATCATTACAATGAAGATATAAGAATAATCAGACAAAAAACAATAATCCAACTTGTACCACCTGCAACCTCACAGGGGGTGAAAGGGAAAAACAAAGGAACAACATTGGTGTGAGTTTCTATTAATCTGTAATTGAACCGGGAAGACCAGGATGGACAGATCTAGACGTCTCTCCTAAATGTGCTGAAGTGTTACCATTACATATTTCCCATATACAAACCATGAAAACCACAGAACAAAATTTGAGTTTTATTAATCCAATATTTCCGTCACAGAAGGTGACAATATGTAAGATCTCTGCATTCTGACAGTTCAGCCTATGCCTTAAAGTAAATTTTCTGGGCGGAATTGCTTCCTGGGTGCATTTATGTATATTGTATTTTTTGGACTATAAGACGCACCAGACTATAAGATGCACCTAGGTTTTAGAGGAGGAAAATAGAAAAAAAATTAAGCAAAAAATGTGGTCATGATGCACTGTTATAGGGGATGGGGTCTGCTGCTGATACTGTTATAGGGGTAATGTCCCCCAATTCTATTAATATCCCCCATCCTGGTATATATGGCCCCCTCCTTCCTGTTATACGTGGCCCCCATCCCCATATGCATGGCACCCCTTGATCCCCATCCTGGTATGCATGGCACCCCTGATCCCCATCCTGGTATGCAAGGCACCCCCTGATCCCCATCCTGGTATGCAAGGCACCCCTGATCCTTATCCTGGTATGCATGGCACCCCCTGATCCCCATCCTGGTATGCATGGCACCCCCTGATCCCCATCCTGATATGCTTGGCACCCCTTGATCCCCATCCTCGTATGCTTGGCACCCCTGATCCCCATCCTCGTATGCTTGGCACCCCTGATCCCCATCCTGGTATGCATGGCACCCCTGATCCCCATCCTGGTATGCATGACACCCCTGATCCCCATCCCGGTATGCATGGCACCCCTGATCCCCATCCTGGTATGCATGGCACCCCCTGATCCCCATCCTGGTATGCAAGGCACCCCTGATCCCCATCCTGGTATGCATGGCACCCCTGATCCCCATCCTGGTATGCATGTGATCCCCATCCTGGTATGCATGGCACCCCTGATCCCCATCTTGGTATGCATGTGATCCCCATCCTGGTATGCATGGCACCCCCTGATCCCCATCCTGTTATGCATGGCACCTCCTGATCCCCATCCTGGTAATTCATGGCACCCACTGATCCCCAACCTGGTAATGCACGGCCCACCTGATCCCCATCTGGTAATGCATGGCACCCCTTGATCCCCATCCTGGTATGCATGGCACCCCTGATCCCCATCCTGGTATGCAAGGCACCCCCTGATCCCCATCCTGGTATGCAAGGCACCCCTGATCCTTATCCTGGTATGCATGGCACCCCCTGATCCCCATCCTGGTATGCATGGCACCCCCTGATCCCCATCCTGATATGCTTGGCACCCCTTGATCCCCATCCTCGTATGCTTGGCACCCCTGATCCCCATCCTCGTATGCTTGGCACCCCTGATCCCCATCCTGGTATGCATGGCACCCCTGATCCCCATCCTGGTATGCATGGCACCCCTGATCCCCATCCCGGTATGCATGGCACCCCTGATCCCCATCCTGGTATGCATGGCACCCCCTGATCCCCATCCTGGTATGCAAGGCACCCCTGATCCCCATCCTGGTATGCATGGCACCCCTGATCCCCATCCTGGTATGCATGTGATCCCCATCCTGGTATGCATGGCACCCCTGATCCCCATCTTGGTATGCATGTGATCCCCATCCTGGTATGCATGGCACCCCCTGATCCCCATCCTGTTATGCATGGCACCTCCTGATCCCCATCCTGGTAATTCATGGCACCCACTGATCCCCAACCTGGTAATGCATGGCCCACCTGATCACCATCCTGGTAATGAATGGCCCCCCGATCCCCATCCTGGCAATGCATGGCCCCCCTGATCCCCATCCTGGTATGCAAGGCACCCCCTGATCCCCATCCTGGTATGCAAGGCACCCCCTATCCTTATCCTGGTATGCATGGCACCCCCTGATCCCCATCCTGGTATGCATGGCACCCCCTGATCCCCATCCTGATATGCTTGGCACCCCCTGATCCCCATCCTCGTATGCTTGGCACCCCTGATCCCCATCCTCATATGCTTGGCACCCCTGATCCCCATCCTGGTATGCATGGCACCCCTGATCCCCATCCTGGTATGCATGGCACCCCTGATCCCCATCCTGGTATGCATGGCACCCCTGATCCCCATCCTGGTATGCATGGCACCCCCTGATCCCCATCCTGGTATGCAAGGCAACCCTGATCCCCATCCTGGTATGCATGGCACCCCTGATCCCCATCCTGGTATGCATGTGATCCCCATCCTGGCATGCATGGCACCCCTGATCCCCATCCTGGTATGCATGTGATCCCCATCCTGGTATGCATGGCACCCCCTGATCCCCATCCTGTTATGCATGGCACCTCCTGATCCCCATCCTGGTAATGCATGGCCCGCCTGATCCCCATCCTGGTAATGCATGGCCCCCCTGATCCCCATCCTGGCAATGCATGGTCCCCCTGATCCCCATTCTGGTAATGCATGGCCCCCCTGATTCCCATCCTGGTAATGCATGGCCCCCCTGATCCCCATCCTGGTAATGCATGGTCCCCCTGATCACCATCACACTGCGCACACAAAAATAAACATTTATACTCACCTCCTCTCTCCTTCACCGCTGTCCCGCTCTGCTGCTGACACTCTCACTGTGTGAGCTGCGCATGGCAGGGCGCGCATGGCGTCCCTGCCATGCGCCCTCACACTGTGAGATGCTGTGCTGGAATAGTCACTGCTCCCTGCGCCAGGACTGTGTGCGTGGGGAGCAGTGACCATTCACCTTCCTTAATAGTGCGCACACTATACCCGCAGCGCAGCTCCTGCTGTGCTCGGCGGTCTGTATGCCCGCTATTAAAGGCCATGAATATTCATAATCATGTACTTTAATAGTGAGCACACTGAACGCCGGCTGCTGCAGGAGCTGCGCTGCGGGTACAGTGTGCGCACTATTAAGGAAGATGAATATTCATTGCTCTCCACGCCCATGGGTGTGAGGAGCAGTGAATATTCATTTTCTTTAGCAGCGGGCACAGCGTAGGCTGCAGTAGGCGGCTGTTGCCTCCTGTGCCCCGCTCCTTCACCGCTGCCGCTCACCCCAGCCTCCCCACCACCCACAGTATATAGTATATTCTATGGCTAGTATTCGGACTATAAGACGCACCCCCCACTTTCCTCCAACATTTTTGAGGAAAAAAGTGCATCTTATAGTCCGAAAAATATGGTATATATAATACAGCTATGTCAAAAGTAATGAAATACAAGGTTTGTTAATTTGGATCATTTTACAGTGTATGATTTAATATTGTAATACTTTTTAATTTAATAAAAATTCCTTTTTACTACACTCATGAACCCAGTTTAATGATGGTGGTATTGTGCTTGCTCAACTCCCAATTTACTGCCACCTCTAATTGCCAAAAAATAGCTTTTAAAACACAGATTAGTCATTGTGTGATGCGGAAATACTTGTTACAATATTTACTTTTAATTTATTTTTTTAATTGCATAATCCCCAGCCGATCCTTCAATTAGCAATCATGTGGTGCTGGTAAATATAGATGATTGTTTTCTCTCCTACATGTTCTTGTTGTACATGATCAGGGGTTGTAGATGCTTCATGAAGCCTTGTCACCATCTCCAGTACAGTCTTCTCAATCAGCATATCGTTATTAGTCCATACAGGAGTCAGGGATGCTGTGATGACAGGATTCACACTGGAAAATAGGCAGAATAGCTTTTTAGGTTTTTCACATAAGTTCAGGTTATATTGACGCGCCCCCTGGGCCATATTCTTTAGGGGGAATATCCGGAGCCGGATCAGATGGGAGTTGTAGTCTTCCGAGTGGCTGTGACCCGGTCCGTGCCCAGGGTGTCAAACTCAGTTGTATGTGGCAGTCCTACAGATGTTATTAAGTTCTTAATGTCGACTACGCCACCCGTTGTATTGCGGTCACTATGGCCGCCGCTGCAGCAGGGTCCGCTGAGGCTGATGGTATAGGTGCAGCTTGTGATGGTATAACCCCCAACGGGTGGGGCATAGCCTCAGGGGGTCAGGTGCAGAGGATGGGGGTTGTGGTGGTGCAGCGTAGATGTAAAATGAAGACAGAGTCGGGTTGTGCAGTTTAGGGTATTTACTCACTGCTGATGTTCCGGTCACTCCAGCTTCAAGTGACCACCCGAGCCGTGCTGCGTCCACCAGGTCCTGGATCCAGCCAACCCCCAAACAAGTCCGGAGCGTGACCCTGAGCTCTCCTTCTGTCCTTTCTCTGGCCGTCCCCACTAGTGATCCACCCAGGTCCAGCTCCCTCGGGCCTTCTGTTGGGAGACCCTTGGCCTTGGGTTCCCTGACCCTCCACGTGGTATGCCTTCGGGGTGGATGTGGTGGGTGGCCGTGGCAGACACTGCCCACGGCCTCCGGTCTCTGGCTAGGGTGTGCTTTTGCCCCCACCAGCTTGGGATCCGGTACCCTAATGCCAACTCTTCACCCGCTGATGGACTTTGGGTTCTCAGAGTTCCTTTTCTGTTTCCCCCTCTGGGTCTTTCTTTCTTCTCCTCTCTCACTCTCTCTGGGACTTCTCTGCTCCTCTTCCTCTGACTTCTCTCAGACTGACCCTGTTCTCTGATGGTGCCCACCTTATATACACCCTCTATGTGTGAGCTCAGGTGACCAGCACCCAATGAGCTCCTATCTTTACCCAGGCTGCTCCCCCTATCTGCCCCTACACTACTTGGGATGTTCCACCCCCCTCCCACTCCAGCCAGGAACAGACTCGGTCGTACCTGCACATTTCTAAGTGGGAGTACCGTCGGTCTGCTCCTCGGAAATGGGATGTGTGTAGTGCATGCAGCCTACCGAGCTCAGATCCACACTCCATCCTTACCCGGGAGTGGAATACCACACCTCTGGGTTGAGGTGCAATACCCCTGTAGCAGCCGAATCCTCAGGGTGCTACAATATCATGACACTTGCCTTTCAGAGAGTGTCATCTGCTTCATTTGAAGGAACAGATGGAGAGAATGGGATCACCCACAAGTATTGTAAACCGCGTCTAGACCGTATCAATCAAGTCAAGGCTTTAACAAAACATCTTTGAAAGCTGAGCTTCCATATAAATGTGCCGGGTCTCAAATTGGTTATTAGTTCACACTCTGTCAATATGCAGCAAGTCACCCATAGCATTTAAAGAATTTCTATGTAGTTATGTAATATTTGGGTGGCAGAGTCAAACTGGTTAAAATCATTGATCAATGTGTAATATATTATAGATATTGTGTAATACATAGAATTTCTGGTAGGAGCGAGGGCTAGCACAAGATTTGTGGCTGAACATCAGATTAGTGGGGACATTGTCTTCTTTCTTGACTCTGATTTCCACACCTCACCACAACATAGTAATTCCTGATTTTATAAAGTTTTTACTTGTAAGGCTGTGTGCCCACAATGCGTTTTTGGTGCTTTTTTTGGTGCGGATTTGCAGCGAGGAAACGCTCCAGAAACGCATTGCATACCTTATCCCATGACTTCCTATGACATTCTGCAAGTTCTGTGCACATGATCTGGATTTTTTCTGCGTGGATTTTACTCGCAGAAAAAAATCCGGAGATGACCAATTCTTGTGCGTTTCTGCATGCGTATTTGCCTATACAATGCATTGGAAAAACGCATGGCAAATCCGCATGCAAAAACGCGTCAAAAACGCATGTAACAACCGCATGCATTTTTCTGCCAAGGAGATGCAGAAATGCTCAGGAAAATTTCTGCTTCATTTCTGCATCGTGGGCACATAGCCTAACAACAGATGTTTTTCACTTGATGCCATTGCGGGTTTACTACAGATTATGTTTATTTTACTATATATTGAACGTGTGGTGGATAACATGTTTCAATATAAGGTTGTAAAGCCTCTGTAACTTCTTTTGGACATCTGAGAGTCGGTGAAACTGGATTTACTGTTCAAATAATTAATTTTCCTGAATAATTTAGAAGGATTTCCAAAGATTGAGATATAACTGGTTATACCATGTCCTATGGCCACTATATGGAGATGGAACACCACAGCTCTGTACACTGTGTAGTGGAAATATACATATTGGGTGTCCTAAACTTCAATAGGCCATATCTCAGCAACGCAGTAGAGAAGTAAAACCAGGGCTGTGGAGTCGGTAAGCCAAACCTCCGACTCCTCAGTTTCCATGACACCAACTACACAACTCCGACTCCACGACTCCACCTCCCTCATACATGGCTCATGTTTAAGTGATAAATTTACTGTAGCACAGATTCATCTCAGCTAAAAGTCTAGACCCTTAGATCAGGAATAGGACGGACATTTATAGGACATTTCATAACTTTCCCAAATTCTTATGAAAAAATATTCCCCACAAACTGCATTGAACTACTGTACCCAATTTATTATATATTTTAGGAGTTGGAGTCTGTCCATTTTATACAGACTCCACCAAAATGGACACTGACTCCACGACTCCTACTCCACAGCCCTGCGAAAAACGAAATGTTTTAATCAGCACATGACCCCCTTTTTAATGAACTATGACAAATGTAGTGAAAAGTCCTCTTTAAGGCATTGTTACACAGTGGACATGGTCTTGTATCGACAAAATAGGTGATAAATGGTAAATCACTTCAGTCTCCTCCTTTGGACCCCCAACAATGAGTAAAAAAGGAGTCCCCAAACGCCTTAGTCCTCTTTTTTGCATGACCATTGCGACCAATCTTTTAAAATAGAGCTGTGGTCAAGTATGTGCCCTTAGGTGTGACAAAACCAACTAGGCCGAGGAGGAGTGTGGAACTCAGGATTCCCCATTCTAATGATCAGTGAATAGTTCATAAATGTTCATTGTGGGACAAAAACTTCAATTTCAAATGTGGAATTTTATTTTGCTATTATTTTTATAGTGGAAATGAAAATGGTGGCCTGAAATCTTTGTCTTAGACTCTGTTGATATCTTATAGAAGGTGTCAGCAAAGACCAAATTTAGTGAATGGCCCCGACATAAGCTTGTCATAATGTGACCACATGAGATGGAAAAGCTTGATGTCTGGAATAGTAGCATTGGAGCCATTGAGCTGCAGTCCCTACCCGTATTACAACGCAATATCACCCAAGGTTTTATCCGGAACCGGATGTTGGAACGCAATACAAGTTTACTGAGTGAGGGCTGGTGACCCTTGGGCTCCTCATAACTTCAGAAGAACTTGAAATCTTATGTTCCCTCTGTATTTCTCCACATAGTGGAGTACAAACAGCACTGTACTGTTTGTATTGTGTAATGCTAATATCCTAAGCAGACCTGTAGATACTGTTGTTATTCTATGTGAGGTATACGCTACAATATTCTTCCTCCTTATGCGTAAATACTCTTTTTTATATATATTTTCCATGCCTGTCATAATGTGGCTGCTGTTATCAGTATCATCTATCAGAAATAATCCAGATCTAAATGCTGAGTTGGTATGCAGTGCATGTTATCTGATAGAGCCAAAAACAGGAGCTTATCCATAACTTTAATCAATGTTTTCCAGTGTGTTCATGGTTGGAGACTCACTGGTTTAATGGAATTTATCATGAGTCACTATGGTCAGATTTACCAGTTACTCATGCATTTACTTCAAGCCTAGGTCAGATCTGTTTCAAGATACTTAAGGGTTATATGGTAAAAGTTTGCATTATTTTACATTTAAAGGGAATATGTCATCAGGTTTTTGACACCTAACCTGAAAGCAGCATAACACAGAGACCCTGATTCCAGTGATGTGTCACTTATTTGGCTGCTCACTGTAGTTTTGATAAAATCACTGTTTTATCAGCAGGAAATTAACACTAGAGAACTTGAAAACCTGGTAGCAGGTAGTCAGGCATATTCATGAGCTCTGTATACCCCACCACTGATTGGCAGCTTTCTGCTTATGCACAGTGTACAGGGAAAGCTGCCAATCAGGGGTGTGAGAGTAGTTATACCAAGCTTTAGAAAACCAGTAGATCTGAAGCAGATAAAATAGGGATTTTATCTAAATTGTAGGAAGAAGCCCAGTAAGTGTTATATCACTGGAATCAGGGTCTCAGGTGTGTTAACAAAAACCTAGTGACATATCCCTTTTATATGTGACATGTTTATATTTGCGGTATGTATGTAATAAGTTGTCATTTGCAGATAGATAATATTGAAGCCTTTAGAAGTACATGTATGTTAATTGCTTCTGATGATTTGCTCGGCTGTGAAACCTTCCTTCCCAGTAGTGAGTCGATGCCTCCATGTGAATGTGCAGCTACAATTCTCTCTTTGATGTGTTTGTAGGTGGTGTAGGTTTACATTGACCCTGTCAGCAATCAGCAGCTCTGCTGTGTCTCAATCTCCAGGTATTGTTAGGCAGCCTGCTTAACACAAAGTAAATAGTGGCAGTAAATTGGAGCGGTGTAGGGCCGGAAACATACGGGCAGTGCCAAGAGGTCAGTCACCTACCAATAGCATAATAGCTAGGAGCAGGAATGGGCTAGGAGCAGATGTTGCTTAAGGAATCAGAAGGGCGTTTCTTCTTCTTCTTGGGCTGACTTCGAGGAGGTTGCCTGTCATTTCAGGAGAAGCCAGACGAGAGCTGCACAGCTGATCAGACACTGGATTGTACAGAGCAGCACCCTTCTGCGTAGTTTGGATTTCTTCTTCTTTGTTGGCTTCAGGGATTAAACTGTGAATATTTTATATTTTATCTTACTTTGTGCCTTCAGCGGATATAGATGATGCTGCTTTTCTGGTGTTACAAGGAGATCTCACGGTACTCTTCAATACAGGAGCTGATCTATTTGCCAACAGGTCTATTTATGGGAAGATTAATATAAAGATCACGGGACGTAGAAGTGTTCAGCGAGAAAGAGCATATTTGCAAAGTGACCTTCACAAACTTTTGCCAAAGAGGAATTAACTGATGACTCGGGATAAAGGTTTTACTTTGTTCCATGGTACGTCCCTCGCATGGCACTCGTTATAGACAGTTCTTTGGTTTTCTTAAAACGCTGCACTGCCTCTTGCCGGCTGCTTCATACAAGCCATTGAAATAGATTACAGTTAACCAATTATCTGCACAGGATTGGGATCTCCCAGCCATCATCTTAACGTAATGCTTTGAATCGTTTCATTTGTGGATACGTGCCAAAACCTGCAAGTTCTGCCAAAAAAAGGGACTGCATGGTAATGACTATTAATGGAGCACCTTATGGTTCTTGCTTAGTATATTTAATATGAATTGTGAATGGAGCCCTTCATCAGATCTTAGAAATGTTTCGAGGTATTTATCATTTCACAAATGTTAAGGTTTGCCTAGTTTTTTTCTAATTTTTCTTTAATCTGCTATTGCACTTGTAACAGGATGGGTAAGCCATTAAGCAGGCCAGATTGTCTGAGACAAAATCCAACATGTGTTGGAAAAGCAGAGGAAGAGGATCTAAACATTGAAGATTGTTATGTCCCCCAGAGGTCCATTTATGACACTGTGCGGTTAAATGAACAGATCGACTCTGGTAGTAAAGGAAGCCTCACCTCGCGGCATTTTACGGATCGTACCTTGCCTTATAGCAATAGAACGCTGGACAGCAACACCCTGTGCAGCAATGGTGTCCTCGCATGTAACAGTGAAATCAGAAATCGGGATTTGGAACCAAGCAAACTGGATGAGAAAATGATTTTTGATGCCCTCAAACTTAATAGAGAGATCAACCGCCCCGGTGGAGGAACCAGGAATAGACATAAAACAGACAAGAGGGAGCACCGGAGGTCCTGGAGGATTTTTGTACCTGTGAATTTAGCAGACTATGTCAGTAGAAATGAAGGCTCTTATGTTGAAAGTCCTACAAGTGATACATTGACTACATGTAGAAAGGAAACACATTCTTTAACATCAGAGGATGACTCTGGGTTGTGCAGTCCCCAAGCTGATGGAGATGAAAAAGCAGATCCCACTGTTATAGATCTTGAAGGGCAAGAAGTTTCTCTTCCTTGTGAAGAAAGTAGCAACATGGTGGACCAGTTATTTCCAGAGATTTCTGACTCTGCCCAACATTCTCCTTTCCTTTTATATGCAAAAGTCCAGAACAACTTAAATTTTAGCCTGATTGCTTGTAGCATTACAGATCCCAAGAGCGCCGAATTCCACAGTGCCCTTAATTCTGACATGGATATGGATAGTGAATGCTCTATTCCCTGTGAGGAGTGTATTCATCTGGAGGGTAGCTTTAACTTGTTTGACGAAGGTGATCAGAGTTACATCTATGACCAAGTCAGGAGGAAACATCAGGTAGACTATGTGTCTAATGGCTTGGGTGTTTACAATGGAGTTAATTCTTCCTCAAGTGGTAGCAGTTACGGTGTGGATCTTCCAAGGCCTAATCATAAACATATCAAGATGGCACGTGCAGGATCCTTGGGTGTGCTGAGTTCTTCTGCATGTGATAAATGTAGGGTGATGCACCCAAAAACTATTCCTATGAGGGATCACAAATTTCGGACCAAAGAATTGCGAAAGGTGCAAGCATCGGCTGAATATTTGTGTTCAAAGGTAATTTCAGATTTTCTGTAATTGATCGCCCATGCGTTTATGTTTATGTTGTTCTCCACCATGCTGTAAATAAGTAGCTTAGGGTTAGTACTGCATGTCCTGCTAAAACAGTTTAGCGGGGGATGTCATTCGGACCCTCATGTTTCACATAGCAGCTATTTTCAGTAAACTATTCCGATGTCAAACAATCCACATGTGCAGCTCCAGCCAGGCTGTGCTGAACAGATGTCTGCTCCGGACCTTCTAGCACATAGCAATTGGTTAAATGCTAATAAGAACTCATTTTGGAAAGGTTACATGGTCAGCACATAAATGGCACCAATCTACCAGCCCTGATTGCTGCCAGCTGTTAGGAACAGTGGACATTTGTCTGTGACTCTTTAACAATGCACTTACCCGGGCATGTTCATGGCTTTGATTCAGCACAATGGCGAGATTTACACTTTTCTTAGGAAATATAAACAATTTGTGTGCGTGTTCTGTTCTTTCATCTGCAGAAACACAGCCTAGCACAAATTATTTCACAGAATATTAAATGCTATGTTGGAAATGCTGTACATAGCTCTTATTGTTCCTCAAGTGAAGGAAGGAGCGGATACATTTAATTATAAAAAATACCAGCTATTATTTAACCGCTTCACTTTACCACCACTTGTAAGTGACGCTCTGAAAAGCGCAACACACAAGACTTTTATGTAACCTCTGCGTTACTTGGATGTGCATTTATGCTTCCCCACCTATCCGGAATGTGCAAATTCCAAGGTAATAGGGAGTGAGTCTCTTTTCTGGATCTTTTAGCTAGAGTGTTTTTTTTTTGTTTTTTTTAGAATGAATGGTTCTTGCTCTGTAAGACCTGTCCTTTATTAAACTGACAACCCATTGATTAGAATGGACACTGTGTAATGCTTTATATACTCTATGGTGATGCTGCAGAGAAACTGAACACTTCATCCCTGACTCATCAAAGCTTTTCACCAGAATTCTGGTGTAAAAACTTTGAAAAGTTGCAAAATGTTTACACAGTGCGAGGTGGTGCAAAAAAATGTGCGATCTTTTGTATTTTTACGCCATTTTTGCCCATCTCTGACAAAGAGGGCAGAGCTGGGGCATGGAGGGCAGCGGCGTTTCCTACACCACAAATCTTAGACTTGAACTGGAGTAAGATCGTGGTGAGGTGCGCCACTTTGCGCTTGCCTGATTCATTAAGAGGCATTTGACTCTTAATCAGGCGCCTTGTACGCTACCCCACCCCCTCATCATGGAAATTTTCTCACTAATTGAAATTCATCACTGGGATCCCAGCAGGGGTATAGTTTGTGATCAGTTTAATGTAATGGGAGCATTCTAACAAGTTAGGATTGTCCAAAGCTGTCAGCAGTTGTATGAGATTCTCTTGTCCATAGACTGTGCCTACTTGTGCAGTCATAAGTACCTGCCAGACACAACCTGTAGACAAATGTGATACTATTGACTAAACACCTCCTTTAAGGCTATGTGCCCATGATGCAGAAATGATCCGGATTTTTTCCTGAGCGTTTCTGATTCTCCCTGGCAGAAAAAAACGCATGCGGATTGTACATGCGAATTGTACATGCGGATTGTACATGCATTTTTCCTGCCAGGGACATGCGGATGTGAAGCGTTCTTCACTTGCATTTCCGCATGCGGGTTATCAAGCGATTTCAAAGCGATTTTAGCATCACTTGGAAAGTGCTTGATAACTTGGTCACACTATATAAATCCATGCAAACAGCATGGATTTATATAGTGTGACCGTAAAGAATGTTAAAAAATGAAAAAATAAATCTATACTTACCTTCTGATGGCCCCCTGAGTCTTGATTCGATGCGTCTCGGCTTGCCGGCAGCTCGCAGTACACTGAAGACCTGCCGACGTCAGCGGTCACGTGACCCATCACATGACTAAATGACGTCAGCGCAGGTCCTTCAGTCCACCGCGATCTGCCGGCAAGACAAGGACACCGGGGGCCATCAGAAGGTAAATGTAATATTTATTTTTTATTTTATTCTTTTTTTTACAGGTTCTATGGTACCTGGGTCCAGAGGAGAGTCTCCTCTTCTCCAGACCCGGGTACCATCCGCACATTGAAACGCTTGGATTCCGCATATACAGATACAGTGATGCGGAATCCAAGCGTTCCAATGCAAGTCAATGGCAGCGAAAACGCAGCGCTTCCGCAAAATAATTGGTAGTGCTGCGTTTTTTTCCGCAATGAGAACCCACAGCGGAAATTTCCGCAGCATGTGCACAGCACATGCGGATTATCATTAGGGAATATGGCAGGCCTTCTACCAAGCGTTTTTTGAGCGTTTCTGCAGCGGAATTGCCGCTGCGGAAACGCTTCAAAAACGCATAGTGGGTTATCATTGAGGAAAAAAAACGCAGCACTACCAATTATTTTGCGGAAGTGCTGCGTTTTCGCCGCCATTGACTTGCATTGGAACGCTTGGATTCCGCATCACTGCATCTGTACATGCAGAATCCATGCGTTTCAATGTGCGGATGGTACCTGGGTGTGGAGGACAGGAGACTCTCCTCCGGACCCGGGTACCATAGAACCCGTAAAAAAAGAATAAAATAAAAAATAAATATTATATTTACCTTCTGATGGCCCGCGGTGTGCTTGTCTTTTCTTGCTGGCAGATCGCGATGGACTGAAGGACCTGCGCTGACGTCATTTAGTCATGTGACGGGTCACGCGATGCTGACGTCGGCAGGTCCTTCAGTGTACTGCGAGCTGCTGGCAAGCCGAGACGCATCGAATCAAGACTCCGGGGGCCATCAGAAGGTAAGTATAGATTTATTTTTTTATTTTTTAACATTCTTTACGGTCACACTATATAAATCCATGCCGTTTGCTCACCCCCTCCGACACAGCCTCTCCTGCTGCACTTTCGTATGGCGGATTCCACCTCTCCCATACCCCCCGCCCCACCGGCAAGCACAGTGGAGGAATAGGTTTCCTCCTCTCAGAAAACTGCTCCTTCACCCATATCCCACTGCCGCCCTCAATTACTCTCCCCTCTTTTGAAGTGCCCTGCGTGCTCATCTACTCCCCATCCAACCTCCAACTGGCTGTCATCTACTGCCCCCCAGGATCAACCACCACTTTCTTTGACCACTTCACCACTTGGCTACTTCATTTCCTCTCCGTTGACATCCCCACTATCCTCATGGGCGACTTTAACATCCCCATTGACACTTCCCTCTCAGCTGCCTCTAAGCTTCTATCCCTCACTTCTTCCTTTGGTCTTACTCAGTGGTCTTCCACACCCACCCACAAAGACTTCCACACACTGGACCTCATCTTCACCCGCCTCTGTTCCCTATCTAACCTCTCTAACTCACCTCTCCCTCTTTCTGACCACAACTTACATTCTTTTCTCTCTCCTCTCCAGGGCAACAATCCCCACTCCACAAACTTGCATACCCTCGCAGAAATCTCAAACAACTTGACCTACACTCACTCTCTGAATCCCTCCTCCCTCTTACAGACATTAGTTCCTTACATGATGCAGATGTTGCTGCCACTTTATACAACACCACAACAGCTGCAGCTCTCGATTCGGTCGCCCCCCTCACACATACCAAGGCTCGCACAATCAACAGACAACCCTGGCACACCAGCCTAACTAAAGAACTGTGACGGGCCTCCAGGGTTGCTGAGCGTAGATGGAAAAGGTCCCACTCCCATGAGCACTTCATCGCATTCAAACAGTCCCTCACTACCATCAAGTCCACACTCACTGCAGCAAAACAAACATACTTCACATCTCTCATATCCTCCCTGTCTCACAACCCCAAACAACTATTCAACACCTTCAATTCTCTCCTCCGTCCCCCAGTGCCTCCTCCCTCTCCTCTTATTTCAGCCGAAGACTTTGCCTCATTCTTCAAGCAGAAGATTGACACCATCAGACAAAGCTTTTGCCTAAAGCCCCCACAGCCCCTCCCCACACCTACTCAACCCCCTTCCTCCAAAACCACCTTCTCCACCATTTCTGAAGATCAACTTTTACTCTCCAAATCACACCTCACCACCTGTAAACTTGATCCAATCCCGTCCCACCTCATCCCAAACCTTACCACTATCTTCATCCCAGCCCTAGCCCACCTCTTCAACCTGTCACTAACAACTGGTGTCTTCCCCTCATGCTTCAAACATGCCTCAATCACACCCATCCTCAAAAATCCCTCCCTTGACCCATCCTCTGTGTCTAGCCATCGCCCCATATCACTTCTCCCCTATGCCTCAAAACTACTGGAACAACATGTCCATTCTGAACTGTCCTCCCACCTCTCCTCCTGCTCCCTCTTTGACCGCCTACAATCTGGTTTCCGACTGCACCATTCTACTGAAACTGCACTGACTAAAGTCACCAACGACCTACTAACCGCCAAATCTAAGCGACACTACTCTGTCCTCCTCCTCCTAGACCTGTCATCTGCCTTTGACACAGTGGACCATTCCCTCTTACTACAGACTCTCTCATCTGTACTAGATACTCTCGGCATCACATACTTGGCCCTATCCTGGATCTCCTCATACCTAACAGACCGGACATTCAGTGTCTCCCACTCACACACCACCTCCTCATCTCGCCCCCTATCTGTCGGTGTCCCCCAAGGTTCAGTTCTAGGAACGCTGCTCTTCTCCATCTACACCTTCAGCCTGGGACAGCTCATAGAGTCTCACGGCTTTCATTATCACCTCTATGCTGATGACACACAGATCTACCTCTCTGGACCCGATATCACCTCCTTACTAACCAAAATCCCACAATGTCTGTCTATTTCATCCTTCTTCTCTGCCAGATTTCTAAAACTTAACATGGACAAAACAGAATTCATCATCTTTCTGCCATCTCATTCAACCCCCCCAACTGACCTATCTATCAACGTCAATGGCTGCCCACTCTCCCCAGTCCCTCAAGCTCGCTGCCTTGGGGTAACCCTGGACTCTGAACTCTCCTTCAAACCACATATCCAAGCCCTTTCCACTTCCTGCCGACTCCAACTCAAAAATATCTCCCGGATCTTCACATTCCTCAACCATGAATCTGCAAAAACACTAGTGCACGCCCTCATCATCTCCCGCCTTGACTACTGCAACCTCCTGCTCTGTGGCCTCCCCTCTAACACTCTCACACCCCTCCAATCTATCCTAAACTCTGCTGCTCGACTAATCCTCCTGTCCCCCCGCTATTCCCCGGCCTCTCCTCTCTGTCAATCTCTTCACTGGCTCCCCATTGCTCAGAGACTCCAGTTCAAAACCCTAACCATGACATACAAAGCCATTCACAACCTGTCTCCTCCATATATCTCTGACCTAGTCTACCGTTACATACCCGCACACAACCTCCGATCCTCACAAGATCTCCTTCTCTACTCCCCTCTTATCTCCTCCTCCCACAATCGCATACAAGATTTCTCCCCTGCTTCCCCCCTACTCTGGAACTCTCTACCCCAACGTATCAGACTCTCGCCTACCGTGGAAACTTTCAAAAGGAACCTGAAGACCCACCTCATCCGACAAGCCTACAGCCTGCAGTAACCACCGCTCCACCATACCTCTGCATGACCAGCTCTACCCTCACCTACTGTATCCTCACTCATCCCTTGTTGATTGTGAGCCCTTGCGGGCAGGGTCCTCGCTCCTCCTGTACCAGTCACTGTCACATTGTGTTCAAGATTATTGTAATTGTTCTTGTATTATACCCCTTTTTCACATGTAAAGCGCCATGGAATAAATGGCGCTATAATAATAAGTAATAATAATAATAATTTATATAGTGTGACCAAGTTGTCAAGCACTTTCCAAGTGATGCTAAAATCGCTTGGAAAGCGATTGACAACCCGCATGCGGAAATGCATGTGAAGAACGCTTCACATCCGCATGTCCCTGGCAGGAAAAACGCATGTACAATCCGCATGTACAATCCGCATGTACAATCCGCATGTACAATCTGCATGTGTTTTTTTTCTGTCAGGGAGATGCAGAAACGCTCAGGAAAAAATCCGGAGCATTTCTGCATCGTGGGCACATAGCCTAAGAAGACTTTTTGCCTCACTATAGGCCTCATCCCATTGAGATAACAATTCTAATTCTGACCATTGATGTGGTCTTACAAGCTCTCCAGTCTTTTTTTCATCTATGGACCGTAGTAGCATTCACTATTAATTTTTTTTTTACAATGAAGAACGTAAGACTTCTCTACATAAATGAAGCACACTTTCTATTTTGGCAAAACCTTCTATCCAGTTGGGATTATTTACCTCATTCCTACTTTACTGTGAAAAGTGATTATGTGAAAAGACAGCAAAGCTTAACCGCAAATTGCTTTAAAGAAAATTCATGAACACATGTAAATCTTACTAATGCTGAAAGGACGTGATAAAGTATAGCATGGAAGTGTTAATTCTTCCTCTGCACTATAGATTTCTTTTTAGTTCTTTAGTTCTTTGTGCTTGACAACTCTCATTTTTTTCATGGTTGTTCTCTATTTCATGGTATCAGGGTGGTTCTATGGGTTCACAAAGCATTACTATTTGGCCCTGTGATCACTGGTGTATGGCATTTTGGAGACTTTAGTCTATTTTCAGTTTTCCTTGCATTTCAGTCCTGAGATAAATTGGGTGGTTAACAAAGCAGATGCAGTCATGTAGTATTTGTGTAGCTGAGGCCTGCAGGTAGGGAGAAGCCTCTTGGCTATGAAGGGTGGTGGTTGAACAAATATTTTTTTATTCCTTTAGATACTGTAAAAGCGCATGAAACATTGCTTAAAGACCTGGATGGTAATAATAATGGAATACATTTTTCTGGGGGCATAATATTGTGTTGGACTATTGTAAATGATTGCATGTATTGTAATAATGCAAAGTTGTGGATATGTAAAGTAGAGTAACTACCCTGTGATGGTGCCTCCCTGGAATGCGATTTTGATAACTTCTTACCATAACTTTCTATTTGTGCTCAGTGGCGTGTGATGTTCTAAGTTATCTTTTTGTTGGATCATTTCTCTGCATATCTACACGGTAAGGTGTGGAGTTGAATGTGTGAATGTGATAGCACCTGGCCAGAAAACTATTGTAAACTCGATACAAAGAAGAAAACTAGGGCTGCCGTGTATGTGATCTGTGTAAATAATATATTCAGCACGGTAGGTCTGAGTCTAAGCAGGTTATAACTATTCCAGGTTTCTGGATGACAGTCTTCCAAACCCAGCTCCCATCTCTCAAGGCCGCGAGGCTTAAAATGTTTTGCTGCACAGACATCACCATGTAACAATCAGACTATCTTAATATGACCATATCACTATATTATTATATTGCTATGGCAAAGCATCAAAACAGAAAATGACATTACTCCTGATTTTAATGCATAGCAAATCAGAGCAACCGCCTACGATTAATCACTGGAGGACAGTAATCAGGAAAAGTAGCATAGTAAAAGGAGTTATCTACTACTTTTATATTGATGACCTATTCTTAGCAGCGGCCAAACGTAAACAGTGTATGGAGCGGAGCATCACAGCTCCACAGGGTCATAATTACCAGTAGGCCCTGAAGGTCCAGCGCCTAAGGCGGCGCCTTGCAGGGGGTGGCACCAGCAGCTGTTTATAAAAATGACATTGTTTTTATTTTTTTACAACTCACCACACCCTTCTCTCATTTTAATATTAAACCTGACATATTTTTCTGAGGGGGAAGCTAAGTCAAAAGCTGCATAAAGAGGATGTCAGCACCGCCTTTCCTGGAAAGTGATGTGATTTGTTGTGTCAAGTGCCGACTGCAGCCAATGAGTAGCCGCTCGTCAGCTTCAGCTCATACACATTCCCTCTGGGCGGATGTCCACTCTGACGAAATACTAAAAGATTGCAGCTAACAAGCGCCCGCTGCCTGCACATAACACAAGTCACATCACTCACCTGGAACAGCAGTGCCAACATCACTAGAGCCACACTACTGCAGGAGGTGAGTATACACTGTTTTCATTTTAATTAGCGTTCTGAATTGATTAATTTGGATTGGAATGGTAGTGGACAATTCCTTTTATGTTTAATCGTTGACCTCTTATGTTAACATTGACTAATTACCATCTTATTATTATTATGCCTCTCAGAAACAAGGGAACCAGGATGATAATTGCGAGTGTGAACGAGCATTATGGGGGCACCACAGGCTTAGTGCAACTTCAGCTCTAAATATAACTGTTCAGCTCTCTACATTGTTTAGTGACTGCTGCCGGCTACCGCAGACCAGCTCTTGTTGAAGAGAATAGCAGCTGATTTCCCGTACAATTGAGCAGCAGTGTGACGGAGTAGTGTTGTTCCGCTCCATGTAAAAGATGTGGTGTTCCGCTCCATGTACAAGAGGTGGTGTTCTGCTCCGCATACAAGAGGTGGTGTTCTGCTCCGTGTACGAGAGATTGTGTTCTGCTCCGTGTACGAGGTCGTGTTCTGCTCCACGTACGAGAGGTTGTGTTCTGCTCCGTGTACGAGAGATTGTGTTCTGCTCCGTGTACGAGGTCGTGTTCTGCTCCACGTACGAGAGGTTGTGTTCTGCTCCGTGTACGAGGTCGTATTCTGCTCAGTGCGTAAGAGTTGGTGTGCCGCTACATGCATGAGTGGTGGTGTTTCGGTCTGTCCATGAGAGGTTGTGTTCCGCTACATCTATGAGTGGTGGGGTTCCACTCCGTGTACGAAGGGGGTGTGTCACTACATGTATGAGAGGTCGTGTTCCACTCTGTGTATGAGAGGTGGTGTGGCACTACATGTATCAGAGGTGGTGTTCCACTCCGTGTATGAGAGGTGGTGTTCCGCTCTGTATATGAGTGGTGGTGTTCCGCTACATGTATGAGTAGTGGTGTTCTGCTCTGTATATGAGTAGTGGTGTTCCGCTCTGTGCATGGGTAGTGGTGTTCCGCTACATGTATGAGTAGTGGTGTTCTGCTCCGAGTATGAGAGGTGGTGTTTTGCTACATGTATGAGTAGTGGTGTTCTGCTTCTTGTATAAGAGGTGGTGTTTTGCTACGTGTATGAATAGTGGTGTTTTGCTCCATGTATGAGTAGTCGTGTTCCGCTACATGTATGAGTAGTGATGTTCCGCTACATGTATGAGTAGTGGTGTTCCACTACATGTATAAGTAGTGGTGTTCCGCTACGTGTATGAGTAGTGGTGTTCCGCTACGTGTATGAGTGGTGGTGTTCCGCTACATGTATGAGTAGTGGTGTTCTGCTCCGTGTGTGAGAGGTGGTGTTTTGCTACATGTATGAGTGGTGGTGTTTTGCTACATGTATGAGTAGTGGTGTTTTGCTCCGTGTATGAGAGGTGGTGTTCCACTCTGTGTATGAGTCGTGGTGTTCTGCTCCGTGTATTGAGTTGTGGTGTTCCGCTCCATGCATGAGTAGTGATGTTCCGCTACATGCATGAATAGTGGTGTTCCACTACATGTATAAGTAGTGGTGTTCCGCTACGTGTATGAGTAGTGGTGTACCGCTACGTGTATGAGTAGTGGTGTTCCGCTCTGTGTATGAGTGGTGGTGTTCCACTACATGTATTAGTAGTGGTGTTCTGCTCCTTGTGTGAGAGGTGGTGTTCCGCTCTGTGTATGAGTGGTGGGGTTCCCCTACATGTATGAGTAGTGGTGTTCTGCTCTGTGTATGAGTAGTGGTGTTCTGCTCCATGCATGGGTAGTGATGTTCCGCTACATGCATGAGTAGTGGTGTTCCACGACATGTATAAGTAGTGGTGTTCCGCTACGTGTATGAGTAGTGGTGTTCCGCTACGTGTATGAGTAGTGGTGTTCCGCTCTGTGTATGAGTGGTGGTGTTCCGCTACATGTACGAGTAGTGGTGTTCTGCTCCATGTATGAGAGGTGGTGTTCCGCTCTGTGTATGAGTGGTGGGGTTCCGCTACATGTATGAGTAGTGGTGTTCTGCTCCGTGTATGAGAGGTGGTGTTCCGCTACATGTATGAGTAGTGGTGTTCTGCTACATGTATGAGTAGTGGTGTTCCGCTATGTGTATCAGTAGTGGTGTTCCGCTATGTGTGTGAGTAGTGGTGTTTCACTACATGTATGAATAGTGGTGTTCTGCTCTGTGTATGAGTAGTGGTGTTCCGCTACATGTATGAGTAGTGGTGTTCCGCTACATGTATGAGTAGTTGTGTTCCACTACATATATGAGTAGTGGTGTTCCGCTACGTGTATGAGTAGTGGTGTTCCGCTACGTGTATGAGTAGTGGTGTTCCTCTACGTGTATGAGTAGTGGTGTTCCTCTACGTGTATGAGTAGTGGTGTTCCTCTACGTGTATGAGTAGTGGTGTTCCGCTACGTGTATGAGTAGTGGTGTTCCTCTACGTGTATGAGTAGTGGTGTTCCGCTACATGTATGAGTAGTGGTGTCCCTCTACGTGTATGAGTAGTGGTGTTTTGCTACATGTATGAGTAGTGGTGTTTTGCTCCGTGTATGAGAGGTGGTGTTCCACTCTCTGTATGAGTCGTGGTGTTCTGCTCCGTGTATGAGTTGTGGTGTTCCGCTCCATGCATGAGTAGTGATGTTCCACTACATGCATGAGTAGTGGTGTTCCACTACATGTATAAGTAGTGGTGTTCCGCTACGTGTATGAGTGGTGGTGTTCTGCTCCGTGTATGAGAGGTGGTGTTCCGCTACGTGTATGAGTAGTGGTGTTCCGCTACGTGTATGAGTAGTGGTGTTTCGCTACGTGTATGAGTAGTGGTGTTCCTCTACGTGTATGAGTCGTGGTGTTCCTCTACGTGTATGAGTAGTGGTGTTCCTCTACGTGTATGAGTAGTGGTGTTCCGCTACGTGTATGAGTAGTGGTGTTCCTCTACGTGTATGAGTAGTGGTGTTCCGCTACGTGTATGAGTAGTGGTGTCCCTCTATGTGTATGAGTAGTGGTGTTTTGCTACATGTATGAGTAGTGGTGTTTTGCTCCGTGTATGAGAGGTGGTGTTCCACTCTCTGTATGAATAAGAAAAAACGCAGCACTACTGGACCTGGGTGCTTGAGTTGGGTCCAAAGCCTTGAGATATAGTGATAACCTCAGCACACCAAATGATATAAAAGGTACTTTTATTAGCAGTCCACAGTAAAGACGTTTCGGTCAACACGACCTTCATCAGTGTACTGCATGTAAACAGAAATATACAGAAATAGAGACATTACAATAATTGTAAAATTACAATTAATATATGTTAGACATATATAAAGAGAAGAGGTCTATGTGTCTATGTAACCTTTATCCAGCAAATAAAACAAGAAGAACGGAGCAACCTACCAAATTACTGGGATGGGAGCAGGAAAAAGGAAGGAGATGGGACCCAATACTGGGGATCCTATGGAGAGAGTGCATGTTATAAAGTTATGTGGAGCTGGAATAGGGTGAGGGCTATAAGAGAGCTAAACATACCGTATTTGTAAAGAGCCTGGAGTTAAGTGCTGCCTGGATCGCGGTATCCACCGCTGGATATTTGCAGGGTGTACGTATAGAGGGACTGTCTATAAGTATGGGTGAAGGGGAGGAGGGTTTAGCTGTCAGCCAATGAGAGGAGTGGATGTGCCGGTGAATCGCGCTATTAGCTATTAGACTGTATGAGTCGTGGTGTTCTGCTCCGTGTATGAGTTGTGGTGTTCCGCTCCATGCATGAGTAGTGATGTTCCACTACATGCATGAGTAGTGGTGTTCCACTACATGTATAAGTAGTGGTGTTCCGCTACGTGTATGAGTGGTGGTGTTCTGCTCCGTGTATGAGAGGTGGTGTTCCGCTACATGTATGAGTAGTGGTGTTCCGCTATGTGTATCAGTAGTGGTGTTCCGCTATGAGTGTGAGTAGTGGTGTTTCGCTACATGTATGAATAGTGGTGTTCCGCTCCGTGTATGAGTAGTGGTGTTCTGCTACGTGTATGAGTAGTGGTGTTCCGCTACGTGTATGAGTAGTGGTGTTCCGCTACATGTATGAGTAGTTGTGTTCCGCTACATATATGAGTAGTGGTGTTCCGCTACGTGTATGAGTAGTGGTGTTCCTCTACGTGTATGAGTAGTGGTGTTCCTCTACGTGTATGAGTAGTGGTGTTCCTCTACGTGTATGAGTAGTGGTGTTCCGCTACGTGTATGAGTAGTGGTGTTCCTCTACGTGTATGAGTAGTGGTGTTCAGCTACGTGTATGAGTGGTGGTATTCCGCTCTGTGTATGAGTGGTGGTGTTCCGCTACATGTATTAGTATTGGTGTTCTGCTCCTTGTATGAGAGGTGGTGTTCCGCTGTGTGTATGAGTGGTGGGGTTCCGCTACATGTATGAGTAGTGGTGTTCTGCTCCGTGTATGAGGGGTGGTGTTCCGCTACATTACATGTATGAGTAGTGGTGTTTTGCTACATGTATGAGAGGTGCTGTACTGCTACATGTATGAGTAGTTGTGTTCCGCTACATGTATGAGTGGTGTTGTTCCGCTACATGTATGAGTGGTGGTGTTCCGCTACATGTATGAGTGGTGGTGTTCGCTACATGTATGAGTAGTGGTGTTCCGCTACATGTATGAGTGGTGGTGTTCGCTACATGTATGAGTAGTGGTGTTCCGCTACATGTATGAGTAGTGGTGTTCCGCTACATGTATGAGTAGTGATGTTCCGCTCCGTGTATGAGTAGTGGTGTTCAGCTCCGTGTATGAGTAGTGGTGTTCCGCTACATGTATGAGTAGTGATGTTCCGCTCCGTGTATGAGTAGTGGTGTTCCGCTCCGTGTATGAGTAGTGGTGTTCCGCTCCGTGTATGAGTAGTGGTGTTCTGCTCCGTGTATGAGTAGTGGTGTTCCGCTACATGTGTAAGTAGTGATGTTCCGCTACATGTATGAGTAGTGGTGTTCTGCTACATGTATGAGTAGTGGTGTTCCGCTACGTGTATGAGTAGTGGTGTTCCGCTACGTGTATGAGTAGTGGTGTTCCGCTACATGTATGAGTAGTGGTGTTCCGCTACATGTATGAGTAGTGGTGTTCCGCTACATGTATGAGTAGTGGTGTTCCGCTACGTGTATGAGTAGTTTTTGTTCCGCTACTTGTATGAGTAGTGGTGTTCCGCTGCTTGTATGAGTAGTGGTGTTCCGCTACGTGTATGAGTGGTGGTGTTCCGCTACGTGTATGAGTGGTGGTGTACCGCTACATGTATGAGTGGTGGTGTACCGCTACATGTATGAGTAGTGGTGTTCCGCTACATGTATGAGTAGTGGTGTTCCGCTACATGTATGAGTAGTGGTGTTCCGCTACATGTAGGAGTAGTGGTGTTTCGCTACATGTATGAGTAGTGGTGTTCCGCTACATGTATGAGTGGTGGTGTACCGCTACATGTATGAGTAGTGGTGTTCCGCTACATGTATGAGTAGTTGTGTTCCGCTACATGTATGAGTAGTGGTGTTCCGCTACATGTATGAGTAGTGGTGTTCCGCTACATGTATGAGTAGTGGTGTTCCGCTCCATGTATGAGTAGTGATGTTCCGCTCCGTGTATGAGTAGTGGTGTTCAGCTCCGTGTATGAGTAGTGGTGTTCCGCTACATGTGTGAGTAGTGATGTTCCGCTACATGTATGACTAGTGGTGTTCCGCTACATGTATGAGTAGTGGTGTTCTGCTACATGTATGAGTAGTGGTGTTCCGCTACGTGTATGAGTAGTGGTGTTCCGCTACGTGTATGAGTAGTGGTGTTCCGCTACGTGTATGAGTAGTGGTGTTCCGCTACGTGTATGAGTAGTGGTGTTCCGCTACATGTATGAGTAGTGGTGTTCCGCTACATGTATGACTAGTGGTGTTCCGCTACATGTATGAGTAGTGGTGCTCCGCTACATGTATGAGTAGTTGTGTTCCGCTACATGTATGAGTAGTGGTGTTCCGCTACGTGTATGAGTAGTGGTGTTCCGATACGTGTATGAGTAGTGGTGTTCCTCTACGTGTATGAGTAGTGGTGTTCCTCTATGTGTATGAGTAGTGGTGTTCCGCTACGTGTATGAGTAGTGGTGTTCCTCTGCATGTATGAGTAGTGATGTTCCGCTGCGTGTATGAGTAGTGGTGTTCCGCTACGTGTATGAGTAGTGTTGTTCCGCTACATGTATGAGTAGTGGTGTTCCGCTACATGTATGAGTAGTGGTGTTCCGCTCCGTGTATGAGTAGTGGTGTTCCGCTACGTGTATGAGTAGTGGTGTTCCGCTACGTGTATGAGTGGTGGTGTACCGCTACGTGTATGAGTGGTGGTGTACCGCTACATGTATGAGTGGTGGTGTTCCGCTACATGTATGAGTAGTGGTGTTCCGCTACATGTAGGAGTAGTGGTGTTCCGCTACATGTAGGAGTAGTGGTGTTCCGCTACATGTATGAGTGGTGGTGTACCGCTACATGTATGAGTGGTGGTGTACCGCTACATGTATGAGTAGTGGTGTTCCGCTACATGTATGAGTAGTGGTGTTCCGCTACATGTATGAGTAGTGGTGTTCCGCTACATGTATGAGTAGTGGTGTTCCGCTACATGTATGAGTAGTGATGTTCCGCTGCGTGTATGAGTAATGGTGTTCCGCTACATGTATGAGTAGTGGTGTTCCGCTACATGTATGAGTAGTGGTGTTCCGCTACATGTATGAGTAGTGATGTTCCGTTGCGTGTATGAGTAGTGGTGTTCCACTACATGTATGAGTAGTGGTGTTCCGCTACGTGTATGAGTAGTGGTGTACCGCTACGTGTATGAGTGGTGGTGTACCGCTACATGTATGAGTGGTGTTGTACCGCTACATGTATGAGTGGTGGTGTTCCGCTACAT
The DNA here is from genome assembly GCF_046119375.1 of Phyllobates terribilis. Classification (NCBI taxonomy): domain Eukaryota; kingdom Metazoa; phylum Chordata; class Amphibia; order Anura; family Dendrobatidae; genus Phyllobates; species Phyllobates terribilis. The sequence goes on along the minus strand of NW_027362763.1, from coordinate 381,564,554 downwards.
GTATGAGTGGTGGTGTTCCGCTACATGTATGAGTGGTGGTGTTCCGCTACATGTATGAGTAGTGGTGTTCCGCTACATGTATGAGAGGTGGTGTTCCGCTCGGTGTATGAGTAGTGATGTTCCGCTGCGTGTATGAGTAGTGATGTTCCGCTGCGTGTATGAGTAGTGGTGTTCCGCTCCGTGTACTGTTTACCTCCAGCTGCTGACGTTGCTGGTAGTGGCTGATTGGTAGTGGACAATATAAGTCGTGCACAATTCTTCCCCAATAAAATCTGCTGATCTCTGTTTTATGACAGACATGTTTTTATGATATTAATCCGTTTTCTGATATTTTGGAGGGAACTACTTAATACATTTGAGCTTGGTCCCGGGAGCTTCATACGTCTCCTAGGATTTTGTGAGCACACTACATGGGCATATGATGTGGAGACCAATGTGGTTAGTGGATTTGGTCATTAGACCACAGGAGCGGTGTAATGTGCTGCAGTCAGACATTAGCAGTAGTATTGGTCATACAGTGAAAAGCTCAGTAACATTCTACGTGGCATTTTCCAGCGAGTCAGTTTCTGCGTTCTGCCTGTGGGAACTGTGCTGTCCACTGTAAGAGCTAGAACATTCAGGGGCAAGAGTGGTGGTATCAAGCTCACAAACGGCAATGGTAGTAGCAACCAATTAGATTTCACCTCTCATTTCACAGAAGAACATGAAAGCTGCAACCTGATTGGAAGCTATGGACAAAAACTCCACTGTATCAATTGACAACTTTGAGCTACTTTAAAGGCCTACTGATTGAATATAACATTTATGGAATGTCAGATTGTGCCATGCTCCCAATGGCTTTCCTGGTGTCGCTGTATATCAATGTTCCCTTGAGGGGTTAAAATAAAAAAGACCAATTTAGCTTGTTCCCCCTGATAATGATTGCTCTACAACCCATGACAATAGCACATTGAATACTTGAGCTCGAAAGCAGCTGGTAGATATGGAGCACTTCTAAGCTTGCCAGGGGGCTAGCTAAGCTTGCATCACTTATGAGCCCTCGGACAAAGCATCTTGAAAACCCCAATTAAATATATTGCAAAAGATCTAACCTCTTCCCTTATGACTGCAGTGAGCACATATTAACTCCTCTTCTGCCATATAGTCCGGGGTTTCTTGGTTTCATTGACCTGTTTGCTTATTAAAACAGATGTCTTCTGAGACAATGCATATATTACCAAGATAATTACTTTCCTCTACATTTTCTGTTTCTTTGCGCTCGTGCCGACGACCGTATTTTTGGTCCAAGTGCGATCCGACAAAACATCTGATCACACTCAGACCAATGTTAGTCTATGGGGACGTGCATATCTCTGATTTTTTTTCCTCGCACCAAGTCTGCCCATGGAAAAAATTGTAGCATCCTCGATTTCCATACGTAAATTGGATCGCACTCAGCCATGCAAGTCAATGGGTCTGTGGGAAAAATAGGATCGCACTCAAATGTTATCCGAGGGTGGTTTGATTTTCGCCGGCTGGCAGAATGGAGAAGATGGAGAAATTTTTCTTTCATCAAAATCAGATCACGCTCTGATCAAAGTCTAATCAGAGTTCGATCAGAGCGTGATTAGCATAATCAGACCGATTTTCTCGGATGAGAGAAAATACAGTCGTGTGACCCCAGCCTTTCTCTGACTTATTACTTTGTTTTTATCCATTTCCATCTCTTGCTCCACACTTTGACTGTGTAGTTTCCTTTCACCCATTATACACATCCATAGATTGTTAGCGTACCCTGCGCTTGATTTGGAGCTCTTTGACCAGTTTTATGGCCGACTCATGGCTATCATAAATTTCTTAGGTATATGCCCATGTGTCCATAGACAATGATCAAGCCTTTTGGCATACTTTTGGCTGAGATGTTCATTATTACATGTAGCATAGGACAGACCTATTTCTCTTTGGTCCTGAGACATACATTGATTTAAACTATTTAGCAAAGTAAAATATGGGTTTCTGTGTAATACTTTTGCAAATGTAGTATTTCTTATCCAATTATTTTGATGAAATAAAAGTTTTTTCAAAGGAATAGTTGAAAAATTCTCCTAAATTGGGAGATGATTATTCGCTATTTCTGAAAGATATTTGTGTAGACAGATTACAACATGCACTGTTTATTGGTGTCATTTTATGGAGTCAGTATAACTTCAGGAATTACCGTGAGTTGGAAACTATCATTTCTGGTCATTTATGTATAGATTTGCTTTAAAAGGGTCTATCTCATATTGATGACTTATCCGATGGATAGTATAAAAATACCAAAAAAGCTGACAAGCACCTCCTACCAGAATGAAGCATATGTGAACAGGTGCATGCTGCTATGACTGCATTATTTACAGGCCAAAGAGTGCAGCAGCACGCTGTGTGTGCCAAGATATATGCAAATTCTGAATGTTTGACATGTAAAGTACATTACTCATATATAGATTAAACTTCTAAAATTAAAGGGGTATTCTGATGTTTGAAAGATATCCCCTATCAATAGCATAGGGTATAACTTCCGGATCTCTGCTGCTCCGACAGCTGGGAACACCACCGATCCTGAACACGGTGTGAATGGAGTGGTGGTCGATCATTGTTTAGCTAGTCTTTGGGACTCCCATAAGAATGAATGGACCAGATATGTACATTATTGACCACAGGACCATTAACCCAGGGCACTTCAGAGCCCCAGTTCTTGGGATTAGTGGAGGTTAAAGCAGTCAAACCCCCATGATCGTGAAGTTATCCCTTTTCCTAAGGATAAGGGGTAACTTTTAATCTTGAGAATATCCCTTTAAAGTACTTAGCTCACAAAGTGGCCAATGCATCTGTGCCCATCAGCCACCCCATGGCCAACTTTTTTTTTACTTTTAATGGGACTTTAATTATTTTTATTAGATATTCCTATCCCCTAAAAATTTAAAGGGTAAGTGGGATCCAATGCTAATTGAAAATATCCTTAGGCTATTGATAGGGCATCAGTAATTTTGTCTGAGACAACCCCATTAAATCTTTTTTTTTTGTTGTTGAATGCAAACCAATTAATCAAAACTATTCATTTTAAGTACAAAAGATTTTTTTCCACTTATGACATTTTTATGTATTTTATTGAACCCTGCAGACTTTCCAAAAGGAAGAAATTGAGCCTCTTCAAGCTCGTCTTCAGGAGGTGAACTGGTTGGGTCAAGGACTTGTGCAGAGTGCAGCCAAAAACACCAGCACCCAGAACCTTGAACATGATCTAGAGGAAGTGAACACACGGTGGAATACGCTAAACAAAAAGGTGCCTACGAAAGGGTTTTATTACGTTGGATTTGTTACCAAGCTTTATTTTCTTTCCAAGCTCTTAATATTTCTTATGTCTGGGCTGATTATAACCAGTTCCATTTCTTAACTATCATGGTGACATGGTAGGCTATGTTCACACGTAGCATTTTTGCAGCATTTTCTTCTGCAGCCAAAAACTGCTCTCTTGACAGTAATAATCCTGCATTCAAAATGCAGGTTTTGCTTTTTTTTGTGTTTTTGCTGTGGATTACGTGCGTGGTCTGTCTTCAGTACATGTTTTGCACTCATTACTTTCTATGGGTGATAAAACTGCAAAAATGCTGAAAGAATTGAGGGTATGTTCACATGCAATGTTTTTGCTGCATTTTTTATGCAGAAAAGAAGCTGCATTTTACAGTACCAGCAAAATTTTATAAATCTCATGAACACGCGTGTGTGTTTTTTTCCTGACTGAATGTTGAGAACTGCAGCATTTTTTAAATCTGCAACACGTCAATTCTTTCAGTGTTTTTGCCTTGTTTTTTCACCCATAAAAATGAATGAGAAAGTGCAAAAAGGCTTGAAAAACGCATCAAACCAGTTTTGCTGCTTTTTTGTTGAATAAAACTTATTTTATTAAACATCTACTTTAGACAATGAATGTAGCATTTTTACTGCCACGAGATCAGGTTTTGGCTGCAGAAAAAAAACAAATTCAGCAAAACCATTAAATGTGAACATAGTCTGACATGTTGCAGATTTAAAAAATGTTGCAGTGCCCAAATTCAGTCAGGAAAAAAAATAAGCGTGCATGAAATTTCTGAAATCTCATAGCATCTGCTGGTACTGTGAAACACAGCTTCTTTTCTGCAGAAAAAGCACAGCAAAAAAATGCTGCATGTGAATATAGCCTTATGGTATTTTATGCAGTTTGTCAGGTTGCAGTTTGGCATAACACCATGAGAAGTTTTCATAACAAGATACAAATGGAATACATCATGGAAAACAATGTTATATCTTATTTAATTTATAAAAATAGCCATCATTCATTCATGTATAATTTATGATTGCAAGTGAAGATTATTCCTGTCCTGAAGATTATTCCTGTCCGCAGGTCCTTGTTATGTGTGATTAAAGGAAAGCTCTGTACTTTCAGGTTGCCCAGCGTGCGGCACAGCTTCAAGAAGCACTTCTCCATTGTGGCAGGTTTCAAGATGCTCTTGAGTCCATTCTGAGCTGGCTCACAGACACCGAGGAGCTCGTGGCCAATCAGAAATCACCATCTGGAGAATATAAAGTGGTGAAGGCTCAGATTCAGGAACAAAAGGTAAGAAACTCATTTTTATATACATTTTCCCAAATGATATCTAAATGTTAAATAGTGTATATGCAATGTTATACTTCTAGACACTCTTGTGTGACAATCCCTTTTCAGCGTTAAGTTCGTCCAATGTACAGCAAGTGACCTTCAGTGTTACATGAAGGTAGGTCAGAAGGTTTTATAACTGCTCATTACAAGTAACGGGCTCTTCTTCTCGAAGCTAATTTTATAGTCACAGTCAGAATTGATTTCTGTACTGAGAAACTAAAAAGCACCATTCATTCTAGTAACAGAACAGAAACGACTGATAAATCGAAAGTGTACATTTCTTAGGTTTGTGAAACATGGACTGTGCACCTACCAGAAACCTGACCCAACCGCCTGGTCTCCAGACCTGAGCTAACTGCCTCATATAGGCCTAAGAGAAAGTTATATCAATTCAGGAGATCCGGCCGTCTGGCCAGGTATTATCATCAGATCTCATTCCATATTTATTGGACTTGTGAAACCATAGAATAGCACAGTGAGAGAAATAAACCAGAACTTTTACTTATCATCTATAAAAACTACTATAGTAGTATAAAAATGACAACACCTCTGTCTCTCATGAATATAGATTTTAATGAAAATACCGCCACTCTGGTGGACAGTGTATACACAAAATAGACCTGCAAGAAAACTTGATACATATGCCTAGAAAATGACATTGTTCACATATAATGCATACAAGATAAATAGGAAAATGTCAAACTGTTTGCTACTGAGGAAATAAAATTGGAAATCTCTCACCCAAAGTGATCACACTATTCTGATAACTAGCAGGGTGGGCAGTGGACATTCAGCCTTTAACTCTTCATGTCCCCTTAGAAAGCTACACGCGAAACGCGCGTCGGGGTACTGCTGGTGGGCACAATAAGCAACATTATCTATGATTTACTCCTTCTGTCTCACTCTATGCTTATGGCTACTTTGCTTTTTACTTTATATGTCATGTTGAGACTGACTGTGTAGGTGCATTGCACATTCAAGTGCTGTTTGCAATGTTGGATCTATTTGTTGCTCTCCACTTTTTTTTCCTCCTTATTTGACATATGTATGTACTGATGGTGATTATTTTTAACATTTTGTTTCAATAAATAATGAATTTTTATATGTATTGGTGGTTTATGGCTACTCCATTTTTCCTTTTCTTGTTTTGCTCATTATGTTTGGAGTACTCCACCGCTTGATATTGCGGTATTAATTTACTGTGTTAGCAGGACATTAAACTCTAGTCCCTTACCTGAATAATGATTCTGTGCTACATGAATTTTCCCTTAGCTATAAATATGTGAGTTGTGGGGATCACAAGATTTGTATGGGCTCACCGACCCCCATATCTTTTGCTATTATAGTTTGGACTTGTGAAACCAGCCTAAGTGAGTAACATCAACAACTGTGCATGGATTTAAAGGGGTTGTCTGGCCTTGCGTTAAAAGTCTGCAGTTGCTCTATGTGACTGCAGACTTGTGAATCTCAGATGCTAGAACAGGGAGCGGTGGGCCCATGAACATAAGAAAAAATGCAAAGCCACTGACTTAAGAAAGTTTTTTTTATGTAAAGGGTTTGTCCTTTTGTCAGACAGCACCTTCTCAATTGTATTCCCCCTTATAAATTATAAACAGCCTATACTCATCACTAGTTCTTGGACGTCATCGGTGCCTGGTCTACCGGGGACCATGTGGCATTGTTATCCCATGTGAGCCCTGTAGTTGGTCCGTGGCCTCGTCACTCTCACTTCCTTCGGACGTAGCTGAGATTCGGAGGAAGTCAAAGAGCAGCAGCTGCTCTCAGTAATTCCAGGTGTTAGTTTAGTCCGAAGGAAGTGAGAGTGAAGTGGCATCTGATTGGCTGCAGAGCCGTGGATGAGCCAATCCCGTCATTGCTGGAACGGCGACGGCACAAGGTGTGAGTATAGGCTGACTTTATTTTTAAAGGTGAAAATACAATTGAGAAGGGGACGTTCAAGGAAATAACAACCCCTTTAATGGTATCAAATTGTATCTAGACATAATCACACGTAAGCAATAGCTGAGGAAGAGAAATTATGCATAACTTCTACTCATCTATGAATTGTGCTGTCTGTACCTCTTAAGGCCTTGAGCTTGCCCTGTATAAAGCGCCCACATGTGCCACTATTACCAAAGGAATTATCTACAGTTGCTTTAAATCTTGATGAAATGTTAGACATGCAATGTATGAAATCACTGTACATTTTTTGCATATCATTAGAACATGCCATAGTTTTATGATTAATTGGTATTATGTTACACAAATTGAAATCACGTGAACCCTTTTTTAATTACAATGTACTCTGCATGGACAAAGTATTGGGACACATCTCCTAATATCTGAATTCAGGTTTTTAATTCAGTCCCATTGCTACAAGAGTATAACATCCAGTCCCTCACCGTACAGTCTGTCTTTACAGACATTTGTGAAAGATTGGCTCATTCTAAAGCGCTCTCTGAATTTGATTGTGGTCCTGTAATAGAATATCACCGTTGTCACTTCATGAAAATTCTTTCCTTCTAAATATTCCACAATCAATTATGGTGGTATTATTGAGAAATGGAAGTATTTAGGAACCACAGCAACTGAGCAACAATGTGGAGACCATGTATATTTATAGATTCAGGGTGCAGAGTGCATAAAAGTGGATCCTGTCTGATGAAGGGTTTTCACCCAAAACATTATCGGAATACTGTACTTACCACGGTGTAACCAATGGATATGAAATACTGACAATAAATCCTTTGTGAAGCATCTCCAAGTGCCTTCAGGCGTGCAGCTCCTTCACTCTCTCTACTATTGGTCTACAGGAGCTCAGAGATTGGCTCCAGAGGAGCTAGCACCCTTCTCAAGCTAACTCTACCTAACTGGGTGTGCCACCTACCTGTTTGATGAGTATAGTGCATAAAAGTCACCAACGCTCTGCTGACATAATAACTGCAGGGCTCTAAACCTTCTCTGGCATTAACATCAGCACAAAAACTGCCGAGAGCTTCATGGCTGCATGTAAGCCTTACATCACGAAGCACAATGTCAAATATTGGATAGAATGGTGTAAAGCACACTGGAGCTGTGGACACGTGTTATGTAAAGTAACAAATTATGTTTCTCTATCACTATGATCGATGAGTCTGAATACCAAGAGATTGTTACTTGTCTGGTGATACTGCGCCAACTGTACAGTTTGGTGGAGAAGGGACAATGCAATGGGGTTGTTTTTCAGTGGTTGACGAGAAGGTGAGTCTTAATGCTTCTTCCTATCAGGACATTTTGGACAACTGTATGATTCCGACTTTGTGGGAACAGTTGTATGAAAAGTCAAGAATTTCCACAGGCACCCATCAAAATCATGTAGAAGGCCTTCCCAGAAGAGTGGGAACTGTTTTAGCTAATAGGTGGTAGGGGAGGAAGTAGCGGAGCTATTAATGACTATGGATTTAGAATGGGAGGTCATGAAAGCTACTATAGGTGTATTGAGTCTGTGTCCCTATACTTTTGCCCAGGTACTGTATGTTACTAAATCCTCAGAACATTCAGTGTCACCCAATCCATCACTCCCATTAAAATGTCTAGTCTTCCCTCTCTTTCAGCTTTGCTATCCTATTCCTGTCTGTTTTTGATGAATGATACTGACACACAAGTGAAACTTAGCATGTTCCAATGTAATTGGGCCCAGATCAATTCATAGAATGAAAACAGAAAGTGTGGGGCAAATAAAATCCATTTAGGTTTACAGTTCTGTGCATTACAATCTGCATCTTTTGAACAGAAATGACTATTTTTTTTATCATCTTTTTTTTTTCTTACCAGCTTCTGCAAAGACTACTAGATGACCGTAAACCTACCATTGATGTCATTAAGCGAGAGGGGGAAAAGATTTCTGGCACCGCTGACCATGCTGATAAGGATAAAATGTTGAAGCAACTTAGTGCCTTAGAACGGAGATGGGACGAGCTGCTGAAGAAAGCGGAAATACGGTAGGACAAGTATTTTTGTAATTATTCCACTTAAAACATGTTAGCTTATAGGTTGAACTCGATGGACTTATGTCTACCTTCAATCTTAAAATCTTTAAAAATAAAACTATAAAGAAGGGTTTTGTGTTAGAAATATATTAAACATTTTCCCAGACATCCCTTTTATAATTAAATGGCAACACTGTGCTTCCTAAAACCCTATATACATATTGTATAATGTCATGTGGCACCATGTACAGGAACTTGCTCTCATTTGCATGCATTGTTCTTGCATTTCTATGGGATAATATTATTTCCTTGACTAATGTCGTGTTGGCAGGAAGACACAGGTTTGAGATGAATAGACTTAATAGCTTGTGCCTGACACTTGTTCTTATTTCCAGCTTTTATGATCTTGTATTCTCATGTGTACATATTATTGCTTCCTCCTTGTATCGTTACTTTAATGCGAAGTTAATGTAGGTGGAAAAGCACAAAACATAGGCATTAAGAGGTTGTCTTTTTTTAAAACAGACCTATAGGATTAGGCCGTAGATTAAACCCATCTGGTGTCTGCTTCCTCCATGCTTATCCTTAGCTGTGGTTATTAATACTGCCGTGTTACTGTTTTGCTTTATATGTGGATGGGTGGATAGCTTTAGTGAACAAAGATATCCCGTTAATCATCTTAACAGTGAAGGTTCCCAGGAGCCTTGGAAAGATATCCATCCATAGATAGCACAGAGGAAAATAAACTTCTTAACCACACTAAATCAACTTACAGGTTTACTTTTTATGAATGGAACTTGCAAAGAATATATGAATTTATTAGAATAATGCTTTTACCTTCTTGATTACATTATTTATCTTAAGATTTTCTCATTAAAACAAAACTTGCTAATTAATCCTTAAGATTTCTTCATCTAGAATAGTGTTGTTAACCCCTTCACAACATGAGCCGTATATGTACGGCACAAGTCGAAACTGGGTTATGGAACGGGCTCAAGGGGTAAGCCTCGCCATACCAAACAGGTCATTGCCCTGTGTTTACAAACAGGGCCTGTCTCTAACAATAACTGGGGAAGCGGAGCTGTATATAGTACAAGGGATCAGACAATCGCAATGTCAAGTCCCTTAAGGGGACTATTAGAAACATTGAAAAGTTAAAAAATGTTTTGAAAAAAATAAAAAAATTATAAAAGTTCAAATCACCCCGTTTTCCTCAGTTAAAAATAAAGATATTAATTTTTTTCTAAAAATACACATATGTGGTATGACTGCATTCAGAAAAGTCTGATCTATCAAAATGGAAAAATAATTAATCTGATTAATAAACTCCGTAACTGAAAAAAATCAAGGATGCCAAAATTATTATTTTTTGGTCTCTGCAATTCCATAAAAAATGCTGTAACAAGCGATCAAAACATATATATCTATCCCAAAATGGTATCAAAAATTTTGTCTTGCCCTGCAAAAAATATGCCTTCACCCAGCTCCATCGACTGAAAATAAAAATGTTTACGGGTCTCAGAAAATGAGGACACAACCCCCAAATTTTTTTTTTTGCAAACTTCTGTTTTCTTCACCACTAAAATAATAAACTGGATATTTTTGGTATCGCCATAATCATACTGATAATTGGTGAGCAAACTCATATTACGACATCATTTTTACCACAAAATATACACCGAAAAAACAATTCCCAAGCAACAATGTCAGAATTTCGTCTTTTTCACAATTTCTCCCCGCTTGGAATTTTTTCCCATTTTCCAGTACACTGTGTGTTAAAATAAATGTTTTCATTTGAAAGTACATCTCGTCCCGTTAAAAACAAGCCCTCATATGTCTATGTGGACAGCAAAATAAAAAAGTTATAGCTCTGGCAAGAAGGGGAGGAAAAAACAAAAACGCAAAAAAGGAAATTGGCCGTGTCATGAAGGGGCTAAAGAGGACCTTTCGCCAAAATTCTCATGCTGATCCTGACAAACAATGTAATAGGCGCAGCAGAGCAGAATAAAACATTTTTTATTTTTTTTTTAATTTCGCCTCTCCATTGAGTACATAGTAAATATTTGGCACCTAAACAGTTATTTTTTTTTGGGCCAGAAAGATTTTACTGGGTTCGTGTACTCCTTCCCCCTATATGAAGGTGACCGATCATAAGCAGGCAGCAACACATTGGAGAAAGAAAAAACACATACCCACAATAGGATTTTCAAACAGCAGACTACAGATTCCTCACTGCAGAATGATGACATGTGCTGGAGCATAGCACACCTGAGTGTGATAAACTGACAGCTTTCAGCTCTCATCTCTGGCAGTCAGTGTGGGAGGAGCAGTACTGCAGAGTTAAGTCTCATTACAAACACTACTAGTAGCTCTCCATGCAAATTCAAATTGGCTTTATTGGTAGGGCCGAATACACATTAGCATTGTCAGCGCAAGTGTAGTTCTGTAAACTTTGCTGTATTGCCCCTACCCCACATAAACCAGGGCTGTGGAGTCGGTAAGCCAAACCATCGACTCCGACTCCTCAATTTCCATGACACCGACTCCAACTCAGACTCAGACTCTCTCATACATGGCTCATGTTTAAGTGATAAATTTACAGTAGGACACATTTTTCTCAGCTAAAAGTCTAGACCCTTAGATCAGGAATAGGACAGACATTTATAGGACATTTCATAATTTTCCCAAATTCTTATGAAAAAATATTCCTCACAAACTGCATTGAACTACTGTACCCAATTTATTATATATTTTAGGACTCGGAGTCAGTCCATTTTATACCGACTCCGACTATACAAAAATGGGCACCGATTCCACGACTTAATCACACTCAGGTCTGCTGTGCTTTGGTAAGTGTAATCACTCTGTGGTGAGGAGAGCAGACTGTGACATTATCTTTCACAAAGAGCCTGTTCTAAGCCACAGTGGGGGGTGTTCTTTTTCCCCTTGTATGTGCATGTCTGCTTTTTATTAGAAGAGCTGGCAGCACTATGAAAGGACAGCTATTATAATTGTTTGTAATGAAACTCAACTCTTCAGCACAGCTCCTCCTTCCACACTGAATGCCAGAGATGAAAGCTGAAAGCTATTAATCACACTCAGGTCTGCTGTGCTCCTGCACATATCATCACACTGCAGTGAGGAGAGCAGACTGTTTGGCAATGTTATTATGGGGGTATGTTCTTCTTTCTCCAGTGTGTTACTGCCTTCGTATGATTGGTCAGCCTTATGCAGGGGAAGAAATACATGCCTCCAGTGAAATCTCTCTTGTAATATCCACTTGGAATAAATGTTTAAGTGCTAAATACTTTCATTGCAAATATCTCTGTAATGGAGAGGTGAGATATGTTTTATTGTGCTCTTCAGCGCCTATTACATTATATGTCCTGTTCTAAGTGAAAAATTTGGTGAAGGGTCCTCTTTGAAACCATGGCCACTAGTACAACTCTGTTGGGTTCTGGCCTCCAACTTTTCCAGATTTTCTCAAAGGGAAATCTGTGGTTACGCCGCAGCACATCATTATATCATGTATTACTGCTGCAGAAAATTAGGTGAGTGACAACTACTGAAAAACTGTACATTAGATGTTTTGGCCTAACTCTCCAGAAAACAGAAGAGAACAAGTACTGTGTTCAGTGATCATATCCCTGAAACAAATTTACTTTTTAAATAACTGGTAAAAATTGTGTCAGTCATTATCTTAGAGGGATGTTCCAGCTCTGCTCACTTTCGCATCAGGAGATGAACAGGTCAGCCACGTCATATCTACTGATAGCTGCCAGGTGCTCCTCTCCTATTCTGATCAATAGTATAAGTGCATGATATCTGCCAGTCATACACTCCGATGCAGAAGTGAGGAAAGCCTGAATACTATTTTAGTACAAGCTTGAGGAATTGAGCTGAGAAACATTTTTGGGGATGACTATGAGATCTGCTCCAGTATGTTTCCCCAGTGCAGTGTGTGATTGAAGGAGGTTCTGACTCATAACCGTGCCAAGTGTTTAGAACTTGGATTTGAGCTTTCGCCTCCTGCCACAGGATAATGATAGCTGATTTACAAGTGTATTCATTTGAAAATCATATTTTAATCAATTCATATTTGAAAACAGGCATATGTACATCGATAACTCTGCCCTGGCTTTTGAGGTCAGAGTTCAGCCCAGACCTAAAGGTACCGTCACACTTAGCGACACTACAGCGATCCCGACAACGATACGACCTGACAGGGATAGTTGCTGCGTCGCTATGTGGTCGCTGGTGAGATTTCAAACAGTCAGATCTTCCCAACGACGCAGCAACGATACGGCGACCCGTAGCGACCTGTATAATGATGCAAGGTCGTTGATAAGGTGTCAAACACACCGATGCATGCTACCCAGCGGGACCTCAACAATCAAAGAAATGTCCAGACCATTCCGACACGACCAGCGATCTCACAGCAGGGGCCTGGTTGCTGCTACGTGTCAAATGTAGCGAGATCGCTGCTGAGGTCGCTGTTGCGTCACAAAACTTGTGACTTAGCAGCGATCTCGCTAGCGATCTCGCTTAGTGTGACGGGGCCTTAAGGCTTGGGTGATTGCAAGTTTCAGATAAGTCACAAGTCCAAAATCATTTCTCAACTTGCCCTGTTGCTTGACTATGTTAGTTACAATTCAGCTGTACAGAGAGCAGCTAAATAACAAATCACATGTGACTTACCTTAATATACACACCTCCTCTTTAAATGGGGAGGAAGCAACGCAACATCACGATCACCATGTCATGTAACGCATGTTGCTCTGTAGACCTAGGCTAATAGTATTCTGCTAAAGATAAATCCTTTCCTTTTTACATATTTAGGCACAGTCAGAAGGCCGCATAAATCGGCCTGAGATTGGAACACAGTGCAGTGACTGGCCGGCGGTTCTCCCAACCCGAGGGTGGCAGGTGCATAGAAATACATAAAGCTGTCACTCTCGGGCCGGGAGAGCCGCCGGCCAGTCCGTGCACTTCATTTGGATCTCGGTCTGATTTATGTGGCTGTCTGACTGCGCCCTTAGAACAGAAATGCTCACATCTAACTGAGGTTCACGGAAAGTCATGTTCTCCTTGAAGAAACTTCGTGACCTAGCATTGACTGACATAAAAGCAAACACTGTGCATATTTCTTATATTAAATCTTCGAGGGCAATCACTGCCGAACATTTAGTAAAGCCCAACTAAGATGAAAATAATTCCTGATAATTCCACTTTCATATCTGTGCATTATAGTCTATGAACTTTTGCTGCACTTTTTACACAAAAGAAATCTTTATATTGTTCCATTGTGAGCCAAAAGAATGGTAACTTTTCAAAGAGGGAAACAGCAGGCAAGTTCATAAGGGCAGCAGTGGAGTGGCAGAAAAGTAAAGCCAATACTTGCTTTTTCGGCTAGAATAATACACTGAACCCACCCAAGCTGTTTATTTAACACTGTAATTGCATCTCGGGGCTCTGGTTTTTCTCTTTGCTCCAGTGACGTCACCAGATTCCCTCAATGTAATTACAACACAGCCATGATGCATGTTCTCAGATGTAGCACACGCCATTACCGGTTTATGCTTAAGTCGGTAGCCTGTGGTTTGCTAAAGGAATTCTAACTATTTTAACATGCTATAGAAAAAAGTGAGTTTCAGATTATCATTATGACATAGAATCATCACAAGATAAGTGCAGAAGTGTTATGGATGAAAAAATGGATGAAAACCTATTTTTTTCTGAGCGATTTACCGTATGTTGTATTCAATTTACAGGCAGTTCCTAGTGAACTATGGTAATATACTTATTACAGTACATTAGTCTTGGTAGATGCTGACAAGATTGGGGACACTTTAGGGCACAAAGGCAATCCCACCCCAAATAATATGCCGCAGCGCAAAAAAATACAGTGACAGACGTTCTGTTCACCCAAGGTTTCTCCTGCTCTTTACTGTTGTGTATAAAATATATGTAAAGCCTTATATCCAGGTACAAAACATAAATGAATGGGAACCTAACAGCTGATACATGCTGCTCGATCCACGTGCAGCATGTATCAGACAATGGCTGTAAGATTTCCACCATTTATGTATGACTCCACCGAGCCACATCGGAGACTAATCAGACAGGCAAGTCCTTGGGGGCTTCTATCCGCCCACTCCCCTTGAGTGACAGGTCTCTGCCTGCATGCATGTACAGTAGAAGGAGAGACCTGTTACTCCAGGGCAGTGGGCAGGGAGAGGCCTCTGGTGACCCTCCTGTCCGTCTAGTCTCCCTTGTGTCTCGGTCCTCCGCCAGCTTTTAAGATGTTTTTCTCAGAAACGCCACATCATTTCAGAATCAAGCATACCTGTCTGAGATCAAGCAGTCAGTGCCTGATACATGTTGTCTGTAGATCGGGCCTCATGTATCATGTCAGGTTCCCTTTAACCTCTGCTCGGCTGAGCACTAACTAGGCATCAGCTTCTCTGAGTATATAGGTGGCTTGCTGACAGCCACCCAGAAAAAGAAACAAAAAGAAAATGTTACCACACACTAATTGTACCTATTGGAGACTAGCAGCTCTCACAAGAATATCACCGGCAGAGATGGGAAAATTGATTTGCAGAACCTCGATCCATCGGACAGGTCAGTACTCTGTGACCGCTGAACTAGAGGCCTGGGAATCTCCGAACCTCCCAGCATTCCAGCTTCTCTTTTAATTAGTTGGGCTAGCATGGCATCATGTGCCCGTCATGCCACAATGGGGATGTGATGCCAGCCATGGTTAATCTAAACAGGAGCCGGGGTGCCGAGAGGTGAGGAGATTCGCAGATCTCCCGTCCTGCGGTCAAGGAGTTCTGACCTGGCTGATGGATCGAAGTCCAGTGATGTGTTTCTCCTATTTCTAATCACCAGCATATGACAAGGAATAATAATATCACCGTATAGTGGTAAAAATACAAGTATTCTTCAGGTGGTGCGGTGGGCAAAACTATGCTGTTGTCCAGGTGAATATAATACTTCATTAAAACCGATGCTGCAGTCGATTCAAGTAGTGTGCATATTGTCTTTTTGATTTGGTCTCCACCTTTGGTTCCTCTTTTTTGCAGCACATACTAATAAGCCTAATTCGTAGTGATGAGCGAGTATGTTCTGTTAACCCTTTCGGCGAGCATGCTCGGGTGCTCGCCGAGTATCTTTAGTGTGCTCAGGTGTTATGTTTGAGTTGAGCTGTGTGCATGATTTGCGACTGTTAGACAGCTTTAATATATGTGAGGAATGCCTAAGAAACAGGCATTCCTCTCATGTATTAAAGATGTCAAACAGTCGCAAATCATGCACACAGCTCGACTCAAACATAACACCACGAGCACGCTGAAGATACTCGGGAAACACCTGAGCATGCTTGTAAATCTCGAGTAACGAGCATGCTCGCTCATCACTACTAATTAGCTTTCATTAAATAGCACTAGCATGCTCTCCCAATACCCTGACCCTTCATAGCGTATTTGCTGCTGTTTCCCCAATAACTCGTCTGCAGCTGTGCTTGCGGCCCCCATAACTGTAACATATTATCACCGGCACATATTATAATGCAGGTCATCAGTCCAGGGTCTAGCTGTTCACATGTCACTTTCACCCATGGAATCATGTAGCACCTGGGATCTGTGGGATAGTTTCTAATGCTATTAGTCCTTACTTCCGGTGCCACATGTTGGTACTTTGTTACTGTGTAGGTTGCTTGTGATTGCTGTTTCTCTAAATTATTTGTAATTACTGTGTACAAATGTTATATTTCACGACAATTAGTCATTTCTGATTTTCTGTATTTTATAAAACAAAGAATACTTCTGCCATTCTTGTGACGTTTGGTTCCATTTTAAAACTTACCCTTCACTTCTAGGACAATAGTTTTGATGTAATATTTGGTATTATTTGCCATCACAAGGTTGTCCGCCTTCTATTTTATTTTTAGAATTTTGTTTAGCTACATGTATGACATTTTTTTTGCACTAATACCATGGCGTTTGCTTATTTCAGAAATCGACAGCTGGATGGTATACTAGTTGTGGCGAAACAGTTCCATGACACATTGGAACCTTTGTCCGATTGGCTCAGTAACACTGAGAAGAAGCTAGCGAACTCTGAGCCCATAGGAACACAGACACCCAAGCTCCTTGGACAGATTGCTCAGCACAAGGTAAGGCTAACAACATGTTTTCACTAAGCTTAACATAACAAACAAGTGCTGTCTTTTGTTCTTCGTACCACTTAAGGCCACAGTACCATATATATTTTACATTCTCATATAGGGTGCTGATAAGCATTCGCTTTGTAAAGAATACACTGAGCTACAGGATTGCCACATGTAGGCCCCGATTCACCAAGACAGTCTATCTTCTCGCCAGTCCTTAGGGGCCGTGTAGGAGTCAGATGCTCCTGATTCATTAAGAGGCTCACTCCTCTTAATGAATCAGGACCGTCTGATGAGTGGTGTGGCCTTCCGTGCGCCAAACTATAAATCTTACTCCGGTCCCCAATTGGAGTAAGATTTCTGGCATAAGGAATGCCACAGCTCAACAGGAATTTGATGAGCTGTGGCGTCATGCCCTTGCCACGCCTCAGACCAACCCCAGCTTACCCATTTTGGCGGAGCCAGGAGAAACTCAAGTGAAAACGGCAATAGTTGTAAAATTAATGCACAGTTGCAAAATTAATGCACAATTGCAAAATTGCTTCAATGAATCGGGTCCATACACTTTACTGAGTTTAACGCACATCTATCGATGGCCAAACACTTCAAATAGCCACCCATTCAACAACCACAGACTCTCTGGCCATATTAAAAGACAACTTCTCTGTCATATTTTTGCCAACATAAGAATTTGTGGCATACACTAGTTGAGCTGTGTTCAGGCAAGTACAATTTTTAGTGGATCCAATTATATGTCCAGCAGGAACTCTATAATATGTCCTAATAGCCATTGGCTAGTGAAAGTTATTGCCCACAGATCCCATATTTTGCATCCTCCAACCATGAAATGAGATTCACTATTTCATGTAAAGCATGCACCCTCTTGCACTCCTAATCATAAGTTGGGGGGACGGTTTCCTTCCCTTTCAACTACCCATATAGAACATGGCTGTATACTACAACAGATAACCTTCAGATTTTTCATGAAATTTAGCAAAAAATTTAAGTTTAGAGAGGCCAGATTAGGTAAGGCCAAAATAAAAGGACCCTATATATTCCCATGATTCTTCAGGGTCATATTCATATGCATGGGTCCAACGTCAGCCAACCAGGAACCATGTATACTTATATATGTAGTATGTACATAAGAGGAATTTCCATTTCATAAATGAAAATCCATCTCTATTATAACAAAGTTACGGCATAATTTTGGTACTCTGCTTGGTCTTAATGGTGCTTCAAGAACTTCTATGTCGTAGGAACTAACAAACTTTACTCGTTCCCCAGCCAGATTTTCTTCTGCTGAAGAATTTTAATCTCCTTGTCGTCTGTTTGATTTCACAAGCTAAACGTGAAGCTCCTTCTTTTCTTTCTCACCTCCTGATTAAACTAACAGCTGCTGATTGAATTTTTGATTCTTCATTTGCATTAATTCTTTTGGCCATATTTTCTCGTTGTTTTATATATATTTTATTTCATTTTCATCCCCTCATTCAGGCATTACAGGAGGAGATTACAGCTCATAACACCATCTTGCACCAATCTCTGAGCATTGGCCAGTCGTTAAAAGCCTTAAGCTCCAGGGAAGAAAAGGACATGGTTCAGGAAAAATTAGATAATTCCCAAACCCGATTCATGGAGGTCCAGGAGAGAAGTAGCAGGAGAGGGGAACTTCTGCATCAGGCTCACTGCAATGCTCAGATATTTGGGGACGATGAAGTTGAGCTAATGAACTGGCTGACTGAAGTACATGACAAGCTGAGCAAACTGTCTGTCCAAGATCACAGCACAGATGTTCTCACAAGACAACACACTGAGCTGCTGGTATTTTCTGTTTATTATTTCACTTTTCCCATCATGTTCATGTATTTTTCTTTTATTATTTTATGACCATATACATTTTTTTTATTCCATAAATTTGTTGGGAGAAGAAAGTACACTATAGAATATTTTTCCTGGAATGTATATTATGGGTGCTTCAGGATTAGTAGCATTAATGTGAATATTATCCAGTTTCTTAGGTGGATCTCTACAGATTAAAGTATCCTACTGGTATATATATATTTATATCTTACTGTGCAGTAATAATCTTGCTGTAGGAAAAACATAAACCCAGTGGATCCTTCACCAAAGTCACTTGAGTCCATCATGGTTTGCCAATATTTATGGAGCAGTTAAGCTGCAAAAGAGAAGACTGAGAGGAGACTTAATAGCGGTCTACAAATATCTCAAGGGATGTCAGTGTAGAGGGAGCAGCTTTTTCCTCATTTGCACAAAGAAAGACTAGAAGCAATGGGATGAAGCTGAAAGGGAGAAGATACAGATTAGATATTAGAAAAAACTTTTTGACAGTGAGGGTGATTAATGAGTGGAACAGGCGGCCATGAGAGGTGGTGAGTTCTCTTTCAATGGAAGTCTTCAGGCTGGACAGACATCTGTCCAAGATGGTTTAATCAATCCTGCATTGAGCAGGGAGCTGGACCAGATGACCCTGAAGGTCCCTTCCAACTCTAACATTCTATGTTCCTATGGGGAGCCAGCTGTCAAGCAGCATGAGTTCAGCAGAGACACTCTGTCAATATAGCAGAGCAGAAGAGAAGACACTGCTCTGTCAATGTGATGTCAACAAGAACAAGGGAATTGCTGGAAAGAGCGGCATGACCTCTATGAGCCAGCAGAGATCAGCACTAGGCAGAAGAGGCAGGTAGTTGGCAACTACCTGACTGTAAGTTCTTAACCCCCTACGCAAAAATAGTAAAAGTTCTGAATAACCCCTTTTAACTCATTCACCCCTGTGCCATTTTTTGTTTTTTCCTCCCCTTCTTCCCAGAGCCATAACTTTTTTATTTTTCTTTCAATATAGCCGTATGAGGGCTTATTTTTTGCGAGACGAGTTGTACTTTTGAACAACACCATTTATTTTACCATATAATGTACTGGGAAACGGGAAAAAAATTCCAATTGCCATGAAATTGCAAAAAAAGTGTAATTCCACAATTGTGTTTTGACATTTTTAGTTTACCATGTTTGACATATGTTAAAACTGACCTGGCAATATAATGACAGTACAAGTACGCAGATACCAAACATGTCTAGGTTTTCTTTATTTAAGTAGTGAAAAAAAATCATAAATTTGTATGAAAAAAAATTGCCGTTTTCAGAGACCCGAAGCATTTTCATTTTTTGGGATCTGGGTCTAGGTGAGAGCTTATTTTTTGCACCTTGAGCTGACATTTTTACTGATACCATTTTGGGATAGATACAATGTTTTGATTGCCTGTTACTGCATTTTATTGCAATGTTGCAGCGGCCAAAAATTCTGACGTTTCGATTTTTTTCTTGTGACGATGTTTACTGATCGGATTCATTTATTTTATATTTTGATAGAGCAGACATTTCTAAGCGCAGTGATCGACTTGCAGACACCTGTTGTTGTAATTGGTGAGGGTCCCAAGGTTCTTTTCCCACTTTTCCCACTGATAGTACACTTATCACTTATTCAGTGGTTTGAAAAGTAATTTTTGGTTTCTAAGAAGATTCATCTAAGCTCATAATTTTTCCTCTCCCTATAGCTCCTCCAGGAAGACATTCTGTTGAGAAAACAAAATGTTGATCAGGCCATTCAAAATGGATTAGAGCTACTGAAACATACCACTGGTAAGTGATAATGTTGAACCGCAATGGTAAGGCCTATAAAACTAGCGTTATAGTATGCAGCATGGTGCACAAAACCAGGCGGCTTCATTTTGGGTATGGGAAGCAGGTTCGTCCCAACTAAGAAGAAGCTGCAACCCTAGAACTTACAGATGTATCATCTCATCTGTAAAATGTAGCTACTAGAGGATGCATTGGATCTTAACCATTATTAGAGCTCCTAACTGGATTTTGTAACCGGTCCCTCAATTTTGTAACCCTTCCCCATTGTTATGGATGAAACATATATGGCTGGTTCATGGATAACACATGGTAGACATGGTTTTGAGGGACACTGGGTTATGTAATATATAAAACATGTGTTTTCTTTTTTCTATTTAGGTGATGAAGTTGTCATTATTCAGGAGAAATTGGATGGAATAAAATCTAGATATTCTGAAATCACAACGCTAGGTTCCGATGTTTCTAAAGTGTTAGAACAGGCCTTAAACCTTGCTACACAGTTCCATTCAACGCACGATCAATTGGATAGGTGGCTGGACAAAGTGGAGTTAGAGCTGAAGAGCTTTGATACAGAAGACCAAAAATCAGAGGAAATCAATGCTGCACAGCAAAGAAAGAAGGTATAACGCACCTCACGTTTATTTCCATTGACCATAACCCTACAGTCATAGAGATAAACTTAGATCCGCACCTGTAGATCATCCAATGTATATGTTCTTTATTCTTTTTAAGGAACTGCAGGTAGAAGCCAGGACTAATAAGGCATTGCTGGACTCCTTGAATGAAGTTAGCAGCTCTTTGCTGGAGTTAGTGCCTTGGAGAGCAAGAGGAAGCCTTGACAGAATGGTAACAGAAGACAATGAGCGCTACAGATCAGTAAGCGACACCCTAACACAAATGGTGGAAGAGATAGATGCTGCCAGATTACGATCTCAGCAGGTATAGAAAACCTTTGATTCTTCTGGACTAGAACAAATGCTTAAAAAATAATGTTTCTGCTGATTCGATATGCACAGAACACAAAGCAGAGCGTGCAAAGAATTCTAGTGTGTGAGATATTTAGACGCAGGGCATAGCTAATCTGTGTATTGTGAGCACCAGCCATCTGGCTTCATTGTTCACAGAGCATCCTAAGATAGCATGCCTTCCCAGATAAAGAAATAAGAAAGATAACAGCTATGGTATACTACTATATATCATCCTGCTAATCTCATATTTACAAATACATAGGCCTCTTCCATTAAACTTGCCAAAGCTTTTACAAAGGTTTCAGTTAACAGGAATAGGATTTAGTGCGCCTGCACTTGTTTGCTTTGATTAATCCATAATAATTCATAGTTAAGATATTGTAAATTTAAGATATTTATATGATACTTGTTTTGAAATGGTTGGCCTGATAATGCAGGTAATTGTTTATTGTTTTGATCACTTATTGGATGCTTATACTTATACTTAAAGGGGTTTTCCCACGAACAAAAGTTCATCTTAATCAATAGATCTTGGAATAGTAATAAGTTCCACAATTGGATTCCCGTGCTGAGATAATATTATAAATGTGCCCCTGCTGTGTACTGTGTAATGACTGTGTCTGACCGTACAGGAACGTGTTCTGATCATTCCACATCTCCTGGGCAGAGGAGGGCGCAAAAGAGTATACAGACAGGACAAAACGGGATCACAAATGATTCTTTCTTTGAAGTAAAACATTGTTTTTATGAGGTAAAACATTTCCCTACCTGTTTTTAAACAATCAGCTGTGATCCCGTGCTGTAATGTCTGTATACTCTTTTGCTTCCTCCCCTGTCCAGGAGATATGGTATGATCAGACCGTGTTCTGTGCACGGTCAGACACAGCCATTACACAGTACACAGCAGGGGACATTTATAAGATTATCTCAGCACAGGAACATTTTATTTAAACACGTCCAATTGTGGAACTTATTATTATTCCAAGATCTCTTGATTAAAAACAACTTTTGTTCATGGGAGATATTATTACATTTAGGATGTATAGGAATTTTGATAAGAATATTGCGGGATTAGAGGAAGTGTTGGTAATATTTGGGGTCTATATTGTTGTTTATGTTGCACCTTATGATGTTGTTCAGTATGTTTGGAGAACATTTACTTTTATTGAACAGTCCATATTTAAAAAATGTGGTCGTTTTTTAGAGTTTAAAAACATAAAGAGAACCTCTCACTTGAAAAAACGCTATTAATCTGCAGATATGAGGTTAATCTGCAGGTTAATAGCATTGTGAATCTGCCCGGCATTGGCACTTAGACCCCCGCTGCTGGGAGAAAATTAACTTTATTCCTCCCGGTAACGTTTGGATTTCAGTCACGGGGGCGGCACCAGCTCGGGTTCAATCACCGCTCTGTGTATAGATAGTGGCAGCTGTAACTGTGCCCCCGACTCTGACTGACAGCCGGCTATGATCCAGAACTGCTGTCAGTTTTTTCCCTTTAAAGTATAACCATCATTTCATGAAGAAATACATAAACACAGCACTCTTCATATTATTGCTATGGAGCTTAGTAAACAGAACATTGTAGAACAAAAATTGGGGAAAGGACCGCTCTCCAGTGATGTTTGCCAGACCCCCTATCTGCAGCTCTGCTCACTGAGACACAAGGGCTTATTTTAGTTGTGTGGAACAGGCGCACTTCAGCGAGGACATCCCCCAATCATATATCCATACTCAGCCGGAACTAAGCTGTGTACGGATAGAATATAGCATCACACATGTACTGGAATGAAAAGAAGGGACAGGGAAAGCAATGATGGAGCAGCATAAGGCATGAAAGAGACAGAATCAGGTGATACATTATATCACAAAGTACCTTAAAATAGTTAGATCTCTGTTATTTAATACAAATCTGAATGTTACTCTTTTTAAAGGGAGTAGAGATTCATGCTGCTTAGATCATGGGCAGCATGAATCCAACACTGGCTGTGTTATTGCAGTCATGTATATTTTACTCTGAAATGCTGAGACGTTATGCTGGGCACTATGCATATCAGAGGATTGTCCTAGTAGGCTTCTGGTATATAAGGAAAAAAAGGGAAAATTTTAGCCTACCATGCATATGCCGTAAGGGTCCACTGGTGCACGGAAATCCTTGGTAGCAAATCCAGGGATGAGAAGCAGTAGGAAGTAGATGAGAAAAACTCCAACACCTTCTCCGTATCCATCACAAGGTTCGAAACGCGTAAGGTGGCGCTTTTTTAATGGAACTAATAAAATGGACGTTTTAACTTTACATTTCTTGTGATGGATACGGAGAAGGTGCTGGAGTCTTTCTATTCTACTTCCTACTAGTAGGCTTCTACCTACTTTCCTGGTACACTAAAATGTATATGGCAGCAATAAAGCAGCCAGACTCTAGACACATGTTGCCCAAACCGCAAGCAGCCCCAAACAATGTCAGGTTCCCTTAAGACCAATCATTCTACATATATTTTTGTCTACAGAATCAAAGAGTTGCAATAGATGCATCATTTAGTTCCCAATATAGTTAGGCATCTCCTTTCACTGGGCCCCCTGTAATTTAGAGAATGGGGTTCTGCAGAGCCCCATCTGTATGGAGGAGAGATCAAGCATGTGAGTCATTTTCTATGGGAATGCCAGAGAACGTGCTGTATGCACCTATCTTGGGTCGTTCTATAGACAGTGAATGGAACCGAGGTGCAAATGCTCAACCTCCTCCATTTGAACCCCCAGCGAGCAGCAAGTTGTCCCTTATACTCTGAGTAGGGGATAAATTACTATCTTGGGGGGAAAAAAACCTTGAATATGCTTTCCTAAATTGTTTGTTATAGTAAATACTTGTATTTAGCATTAAATAACAATTCTGGAGCATCTGTTCCCATAACTCTGTGTAATTCTCTCTATAAATTCATGATTAAATTGACCACTCTTCGTCTCTTATATGGCTGTATATAGCAACACCTCCAAAGGGGTGTGTCCCTACAGTCATATCCTGTCCGCACTGATTGGCCATCAGAGTCTGTAGGGACACACCCCCAACTGGTGACACCCAGCTGTCAATTTATTCATAAAATTGGAGGAAGAAGAGGGAACAGCACAAACAGGTATAAGAAAAGATACTTCAGAGCAGTTTTTCATGGGAAATAAAATTATTTAGTGAAACTTGTCAGAAGAGCTGACGCACGCTTTGTAATTTGCTCTTTGTTATAATTGTTAGATTATTTACAATAACTTTGTTTGCAGCTCAGCCCAATGTTAAACTACTTATACATTCAAAGAATAGCAGGCACGGTTAAAATAAGAATTACATCCATCAGACTGTCAAAGTGAGCTTTGATGTTTGTCAGAAAGAAAAACATTAAAAGAATTGGAAAGAGCCCGCACAGTGTGTTTCAGATTACACCCCTACTGGAGATACAAGCTGAATGACATCTCCTTGAAGGACCACGATCACAGGAGAACTTTCATCTCTTTTAGTCCGAATCCTCGAGATTGTACTTGTTCTGCTGTCACCAATGTCACGGTGAAAGGAGTCTTTATGTGCAGCAGATTCACACTTACTGGAGTCTTTGTACAGGAATATTCAGAAACTAGATGTGATAATTCGCCCAGTGTCCACATAAGAGTAGATGAGCAAATGATTCTACTCTGTCACATTTAATTACTTTTTTAATATCAGCAGTACTGGTAATGATTTATTATTAAAACAGATTAATTGACCTTTGAGGTCACATGATAATAAGTAATCAAACTTACGACAATGAGCTCTGTTCAACGTCTCAAGCAACAGTTCATATAGACAAAAATGACGTAAACGAACATATTCTGTTCAAAAAGCTGTTAAATTTATTAGTACATATTAGTAAAAAAAGACAAGATATTCATTAGAAAAGTAGCACAAATACATGAATAATGAGCAAAAACAAGGATGCCAGCATTGACACACAACAAATAGATATATAAATATATAAAGCAGATAGAGACAATATGCACACATATATACATGCATGCATAAATATACACATACATATATATATACACATGGGTAACAAGCCCCAACCCACCCATACAGTATAATCACAAAGCTAAAGCTATAAATGTAAAAGTGCACAGTGCATATCCAAACAATGAATATAATGGAGGTAGGTGTAGGTATATAACTCACATGTCCCCATCCCAACTATAAGCATATATATCAAGGCATCAAAATATCCAACTACCAATAGAAAAACACAAGGCTTTAAACTGAGCCCTAGAAAACATGAAAACCGCTCACAGAGGTCAGGTCAGATAGACACCTAAGGTCCTACATAATAGCCAAGTGGGGATAGAGCATTACTTACTTATTGTAGTGTTATGTCAGCACGGGCATCCGCAACCCTACGCGCCGAAGGCACAGCGCCGAAACGCGCGTAGGGTTGCGGATGCCCGTGCTGACATAACACTACAATAAGTAAGTAATGCTCTATCCCCACTTGGCTATTATGTAGGACCTTAGGTGTCTATCTGACCTGACCTCTGTGAGCGGTTTTCATGTTTTCTAGGGCTCAGTTTAAAGCCTTGTGTTTTTCTATTGGTAGTTGGATATTTTGATGCCTTGATATATATGCTTATAGTTGGGATGGGGACATGTGAGTTATATACCTACACCTACCTCCATTATATTCATTGTTTGGATATGCACTGTGCACTTTTACATTTATAGCTTTAGCTTTGTGATTATACTGTATGGGTGGGTTGGGGCTTGTTACCCATGTGTATATATATATGTATGTGTATATTTATGCATGCATGTATATATGTGTGCATATTGTCTCTATCTGCTTTATATATTTATATATCTATTTGTTGTGTGTCAATGCTGGCATCCTTGCTTTTGCTCATTATTCATGTATTTGTGCTACTTTTCTAATGAATATCTTGTCTTTTTTTACTAATATGTACTAATAAATTTAACAGCTTTTTGAACAGAATATGTTCGTTTACGTCATTTTTGTCTATATGAACTAATGATTTATTATGTAGATGAAATACTAAGAACATTATAGTGGTATAACTATTGTTGGATTATCACAGATTTTCTAATTTGTTAGAATATAATGCTCATGCTATAAACCTATTGCATTGCATTGAAGCCACCTGAAGAGATTGATAAGTTATTCTTGTCCCCTTTAATGAACCTATAAAATGGTCCTAATATTGCAGGTTCATTGTATACAGCCAGTACCGCCGCACTGAATGGATATAGGATTTGGTAATAAGGTCTGCTTTTATTTTATGAACAGCACCTCTCATGTCCACTGGCCATGTTTGGTATAGCAACTGAGGCTATTCATTTGAATTATTTTTAATTTGGACTGAGCCGCAATAGATTGATAGAGATGATAGGAGTAAAACTGTTTTAAAGAATAAAAGTATATGCATCCCATTTATAACTGCGCAGTATGAAGTTCATTCTTTAAAGGGAATGTGTCAGCACACGTTTGCTATGTAGTATGAGAGCAGCATGATGACGGGACAGAGACACTGATTCCAGCGATATGTCACTTACTGGGCTGCTTAGTGTAGTTTTGATACCATCTCTGTTTCCTCTGTTGTAGATGTAGCAGTGGTCAGTATGCTGTATTGGCCGCTTCCTGGGTTCACTGCATTGTTAGCAAGCAGCTAATCATTGGTAGGGGCGGAGCTACACATATTAGCCTGACTGCAGTGCACATGAGACCTAGTCCTCTAGTGATAATCTCCTGCTGATAAAACACTGATTGTATTGAAACTACAGCACAGCCTAAAAAGTGACACATCCACCCCTACATTATGCTGCTTTCAGAATAAATACCAGAAACCTGCTGACGTATTCCCTTTAAGCTCAGTGCACATTAACCCCTTCTCTCCTCATGATGTAAGTAGTACATCCTAGGAAGTTTGCGGGCGTATAGAGTGACCACAAGAGCTTGGCCACTCCATGCAGGGCAGGGGCCCATTGTGTTAAGCAACCGGGCCCTGTCTGTGACAGCAGCGATCAGAGCTAGCTCCATGTGCTGCTGTTTAACCGCTTAAAGCGAACCTGTCATCAGGCTATCACATCTCTAGCTAATGGCATGTAAGTTATTATATCAATACCTTGCTTGTAGAATTTTATTTTGACATCTTAGAGAAATCCAGCGTTGAAGTTTCAATTGGAAGTGCAGGGGGTGGGCACTGGACTTCCAGCTCTCCTGCCTCTCTCCCTTTTCCTCACCCACTGCCGGCCTCTGACAGACGGGTTCACTCTTCTCTCAGTCACCTGCCTCCATGAGATTTTGTGTAGTTGCTGTCATTACCCTGGGTTGTCTCTTCAGAAGCTCCTGATGATGTTGCGGGAACTGGACTATTGATCTGCGCATGCGCTGCTTCCTTGGAGAAGACAACCCTGGGGCAATGACGATCCCTACGCAAAATATTGGTTGAGAGTAAGCAGGTCTGAAACTAGATTGGAGGCCATTAGCAGGCGGCAAACAGGGAGAGAGGCAGAAGAGCTGGAATTGCAGTGCGCACCCCCTTCACTTGTAATTGAAACTTCAACGCTGGATTTCTCTTAAGATGTAAAAATAAAATTCTACAAGCATGGTATTGATTTAATAAGGATTAAAAGCTCTTTACTTACATGCCATTAGTTAGATCCTGATGAGAAGTTTCTTGTATATGCCGTTGTCAATCAGCTCATCCATTATAGCACCACTGTGGTCCTATGAGGGTGGGGTTTGGTTCTGACAGGATGTTGATGGTCAAAACTATCTTGATGCTGTACATAGAACATATAAGGGACTCCTGTGAAGCCCATACTGTTGCTGTGAAGCCCATACTGTTGCTGGGCTTCACAAGAGTTCCTTATATGTTCTATATAGTGCAATACTGAAGTATATAGTACAGGTGATCAGGTCAGGTACAAGTCCCCTAGGGGAATTTTGAATGGTTCTGAGCCACAATAATGGACATCGTTGATAGACTGGCGTGAAGCTGAAGAAAAACTGCTAAAAAATAAACTGTGATGAAAAAAATGTTTTTGAAGGTTTCTCTCTGATTCTAGAGTTGTTATACTAAGCAACAACCCAAACATATCTGTGCCCCTGTGAACAGCTGATCCTAATAACTATTCATTGGTGAGTGTGGGGGTCACCCGACCATATGTTCTTCATCCCAGAAAAACCGTCTGATTCTGCTCATCACACTCCTATCAGACTCTGATCAGAGTTTGATCAGAATGTTTCTCCATCTTCTCCATTCTGTCAGTCTGTGAAAATCAGACCGCTCTCAGATGTCATCCGAGTGCGGTCCGATTTATTTCACGGACCCATAGACTTAAACGGCCGAGTGCCATCCGATTCAGAGGTAAATCGTGCATGCTGCGATTTTTTTCCTCCGAGCACTCAGTCCGAGGAAAAAATCGGACATGTGCATGGTGTAATTTAATAATATTGGTCCCAGTGCGATACGTTATTTTGATGGATAGCACTCGGACTGAAACTAAGGTCATCTGAACGAGCCCTTAGGGGTATATTCACACAAACCATCTCAATTAATGCAGTGCATAGAGAAAACCCCACATCATAATCTGCTGCATATGATGTAGCTTTGTCAGGAAATAGTTCATGTCTGAATAGTGATATTTTCCTTATGTGTATATTTGTACTTTATCTATTTTATTAAACACTGGATATCATTTTACACACTGTTAATACAGATGGAAGGTGTAGAAAAGGCGTTGATTATTCTAGTGGGGTACATTTGCATAGTCCATGCACCTTCCTATTCGGAGTGTCTGGATTTTAAGCCTCTGGCTTGATGACAGCACTGTTCTTGTAATGAAATGTGTTCTTACTTTCTAGCCATGTAGAACGTCTTATTGCAGCATTGGGTCATGTAATCACATTTATATGGTTTCAGTTCTCGCAGGCTGTGGGCGCAGAGCTTACATGGATTGAGGATACTAAAAATAAAATGACGGCTCTAGGTCACATTAGGCTTGAACAGGACCAGACCATGGCTCAGCTACAAGTTCAAAAGGTAAAGAAATGGCCTTAGGATTTAGGGCGACTTGTCGTAGACCAAAGTGAAATTATATTATAGGAACTGATTGATATTTTTCTTTTTACAGGGATTCACTATGGAGATCTTGAGACACAAGGATACAATAGATGAGCTAGTCAAATCAGGAGAGGAAATAGTGAGCTCTTTCAATGAGGAGGAGAAACAAACAATGCTGGTATGTTCAGTTCTGAAAAAAATAATATTCATACTCTCATGTTACTTTTCATATTCTCGCTCATCTAGTGTGCTTCTGATAGTTGTAAATTCACTTTTATTCAAAATGAACCCGCTCACCAGAGCACCCTATTGATGGCACAGACTTTGACGTGAAAATGGGACCTACCACAAAGAAGATCCAGAAAAGCTACTTGCTGCTGAGTTTAATCACTATTTTACTTTTCCTTTCTCCCTTTGCATTCCCCTTAACCAGAGGCATAACTGTAGTGGGTGTAGGGCTGCAGTCGTATCCAGGCCCTGGAACCTGGAGGGGCTCAAAAAGGTCCCTTTATCCCATATGAGAAGACCAATACTATTGGACCCATGCTAGTTGTGGGCCTTGTCAGAGATTTTGCAAGGAAGTCCATAAGTTTGAAGTTATGCCAGTGCTCTCAGCTTGTAATTATTATTATTGTTTATGGTACCTTTTTGTGCAATGATATCATTAGAGAGAAGGATGTAATTAAAAGGGGGCATGTACATGTTCCAAATATATAGAGGTGGCCTTCTTTCAAATCCCCTCTATGGAAGCCAGCGTATCCCAGTTTTCCTATGCCTCTTAGCTATAATCATCCTACTAATGTGCCTATTTCTTTGTAAGCAATGCAAACACATTTTCAGGTTTTACCTGGCAGTTGCCCACTAATCACCTTGTGTCACTAGTGGTTTATTAATCTAGAATCATTCTTCCATTACTGTAATAGAAATCAGCCCTACGTATAGTGACTTACTGACGAAGTTGTGATACATGTGTTATACACAGCAGCCGGTCGACAGAGACATAGCTGTAGGAGAAGGGATTAAGCGGCAGCCTGAGCCAATCGTGAGACAGGGGGCGTGTCCTAGACTACTTGTTGGTACTTGTAGCTAAACTGAAGTCAGAAATCACAGCTATGCTCTTAGGCCTCATTCAGGCGAGTGTATTTTTGGTCCACATGCCATCCATGTGCGCAGATGACTGCACGGAAGCAGGGCATGGACCAAATGTAGCTAATGAGCAACTGCACATAAGCGATGATATGCATGGAGAAACTTGCAGCATGCCCTATTCTGGTCTGTTATGTGGCCAAGAATAGTGCATGCAGCTCCAGTACCTATCTGTAATGTGCGCTCACACACGGAGCTGCAAATGGAGGCCATCACATCTGCAAATTGACTGACCCTGATGTTTAATAAGGCTGTCTGATCCCTGCCTAATCTAGATAAGCTAAAAAAAATAGCCAAGCAGCAAGATAGGTACTGTTTGACATAAAATTTTTGAGCTTTGTATTGAACAGTCAACTTAACTAGCCATTAAGATACGGTAAGTTTGACCAATAATTTTCTAAACAATTACAAATATGTGCAAACATCACTAGATTTAGTGTGTGAGGGGTAACGTTTCTCCTTGTGGCATGTTGGGGTAAGGAGACTTGTATGCCGTACTTTTAAGTCACATTGCAAGGCTTGTTAAAGGGTTGATATTGACTTAGGATCGCTGCTTTCAATAGGTGGCACTGGAGGTCAAGTCCTCTTCCTCTCTCAAGAGCCAGTTTGCATATTACATTTAGTTTTAAACATTATTACCACCCTATTCTAATGGCTGATCTGCTGCTTCCGTACCTTTCTTACCAGAATTTTAGCATTTCTTCATGAGGAAAAGAATCCAACACTCAAAATTACAATATTGAGAGACTGTGAAATATTGGTTGTATAAGTCTCATCAGTTGACCACTTACGTTTCATGCACCAGTTATCTCATGTCAAAGATCAACTCTTCAAATACGAGTCAATTGTGAGAAAGGGTCCAGCCATGTAAGCTTACAATCAGTGTTTTAAAATGCCTTGTAATGCATATGTACTAGAGTTAAGCTACAGTTGGGTCATAACGTTGCGCGGCTTACTAAGCACAAGAGGCTCCTGGGATGCCGGGCTGAGGACGCTGGCCGCAAAAGTGAAGACTGCATCTGAGCACTGGACAGGATGCCAGACCAGGGCAGCCTAAATCTGTTCACTCTAGTATGGACTGGAGGGTTCTGTGAATCGATTCTCTAATTTTGAGCTCTTCGGGTAGAGGTAGATTGCAGAAATCCTGGAAAGGCTGGATTGTCTTGGATGTTTCATCTCCAGCATTTGCCAATGAATGTTACAATAAATGAACCTCATGAAGATATCACAAACTGGCCAAAAAGCTATCACACAAACAATGCATTCCAGCTCCTTAATTCTATTAGCACTGATGCACTCAACGGAGTGTTGACTTTCTGTCATTTATGATTATCAGATAAAATCATATGAGCCGATATAACACTAATTTATGACAGGCCATGTTTTATATTTTCAGCCTCATAAAACTTGAAGGCATGTTAATAAGATGAATGTGAAAGATCATGCCAGCTACATTTCACACTGTGATACCAAATCATGGGTTGCAGTGAGAACGCAGTTATGAAAGTAAAAGGCTCTAATGTAGCTGTTTTGCAAAGGCTTATTGGAAATAATAGACTCAAAAGCATGACATACGGATATCATATTACCATCTTGAGGTATGGAGCATTTAATGGATCTAGCACAGGTTTCTGGTATAACTGTTATCTTTGTATCTCTATCAATTTCTAAAGAAAAAGCTTACAAACCTGGTGAAGAGTTACGAAAACATCTGCCACTTGAATGCTGAAAGGAACCTTCAGCTGGAACGAGCCGTGTCCTTAGTGAACCAGTTCTGGGAAACTTATGAAGAACTGTGGCCGTGGTTGACAGAGACAGAGAAAGGAATATCGGAACTGCCACCGCCCGCTCTAGATTATGACACATTAAAGGAACAACAAGAGGATATCCGGGTAAGAACTGATACCAAAGAATTGGGGAGTTTTTACAGATAAAATGTTAGCAAGAAATTATTTTAGCTTATTGAAAGTGAGAATATATAATTAGTTTTCAGATTCATTTATTAATATGCATTCTTTTCTTCTTCTGTTCATTGAAAGAGTGGGATACTTGACTTTTACTTTTGCTATGTAATCTGAGAGCACCATAATGTAGGAGCAATGACTCTGACTGCAGCAATGTGTCAATTACTTGGCTGTGTTTTGCTGTTTCAATACAATAAGTGTTTTATTAGCAGGAGATTATCATTACTGGACAACTTGGCACATGCAGGGTAGTCCAACCACCCCCCAGCACGGATTAGCAGTTCCCTTCACTATACAGTGTACACAGAAAGCTGTGGTGTGGGCTGGTTTATACACCGCTCAACAACTGAGCTCTGCTAGATCTGCAGCAGAGAAAGCTGTGACTATATCATAACGTCTGTTCCCAGTAAACTAAATTATACATTGCTGGAATCGGGGTCTCTGTCCCTACCTCATGATGCTGTCAGATTGCATATCAATGACCTGCTGACGATTCCCTTTAGTGACTGGAGTTTAAATATGAAATGGGCTGTAACATCCCCAGCTTGCCCAGATGATACTGCCCTCTTATAGTGCATGCACACTGTTTATTGTCAATCACTTACTAACCTGTTTACACAGGCAGACCGTGCTTCAGATCTGCTCTTAATAATATGTAACAGATCGGTCAGTGCACATAGGTAGCCATTGTTCTGAGTAGCCCAGGTCCCATTTACACAGAAAAATGTTTACACTACACGATTATCGTGAAACAAGCATTCCTAGGGACTATGGTTCACAATTATTGTGCAGAGAATGGACCTTCACTCCACCTTGTGTAAACTGTGTACACTGTTCTGGTAGAAGATACTCAGTTTTCCTATAG
The DNA here is from genome assembly GCF_046119375.1 of Phyllobates terribilis. Lineage (NCBI taxonomy): Eukaryota > Metazoa > Chordata > Amphibia > Anura > Dendrobatidae > Phyllobates > Phyllobates terribilis. The sequence continues at coordinate 381,531,068 of NW_027362763.1, read as the reverse complement.
ACAGATACTTTCTTTTTATCGGTCTGCAGTTAGATCGGTTTGCCCTGAGATTTAGCAATCCGGTTTTGCCGTTGTACCATAGTATAATAATTGTCACTGATCCTATTTTTTGTTAGATTAGTTTTAGCTGTTATCAGAGTCTACCAGTTGTAGTGACCTAGTGTTGCTCTGCAGGAAAACATAGTCAGTCCCCATGTGCTGAACAGTGAGTTGACGTTAGCGGTTTACGCAGGATCTAGACTCTATTGTTAGACCTAAATATTTCCGACAGCATTTTCCCTCTGTCGGACTTGGCAGGACAACATTAATGTAATTACAGATCTCCATTAGTAAAGTCTGTGTACCTGGTGCAAATCCATAATAATAACGTCCTCAATGAAAAGAGTAAGACACAACTATACTGTTGTGCGAATAAACTCTGGCATTGTCTGATCATTGCAGTATACCTTCATAATAAAGATTTCATGGCAGATTCTGGGCACTTGGCACGCCATCTGGCTGCTGTGAATTAGTAAAACATTGATCTATTCAAAATGCATTTAAAAAATGTTCCTTTCTAATCCTATTTTTATTTTGTTTCTATTTTATTAATATATTTGCCAGTTTATTTCTACACTGCATAGTTTACATTTTCATCATCTGTTGAGGAAAAGTGGGTATCATTGACAGCAATCAAACAATGAGTAGGAATTTATTAGAAAATTGTATATATTTTTTAAGAAAATGATTAAAAGGGTTGACCAATTTTTGAAAAAAAAGTAAAAGGACAAAAATAGCAAAAAATACCCATCTCCCCAAAAAACCTTCCAGCAAATGGTGTGCTCTGCAGTGCTCATGTGATGTACCGCTGGCATCACCCCTTGGCTTAACACCATAACGCCAGTATGGCATGGTGAGTATTAAAGAAGTTCTTCACTACTTGGACAACTCCTTCTCATCCCCTACTCTTGGCCCCGATAAATTAAAAATGCTTATACTGCCCTCCCATGCCAGCCCTGTTGCTGCGGTATCGGTACTCTCTCTCCCCGGGGCTGCCATTTTTATGATCCCAAATAGATCCAAAAACAGAAATGGCTACTGCACATGTGAACAGAACCAAAGAGTAATAGGAAACGCTACACCTCAGCCTTGCTGCCAGATAATAACTGCTGACAAATGGTAACCTGTGTATTTAGTAGACAATAATGATCTTTCTTTTCGTGAGACAGTACTGTTACATTATTATTTGACAAACCATTGGGTTTAGAGAGATTATGTATTCAGTTCTTAATTATGTAAACTTTGCTTTTCTCTGCCCACTCTGCTAAAACTCACATAATAAATGTAGTGATCTATACTTGTAGTGATCCTCCGCACCATTAGACATCTTCTCTGAGAGCTCTTGTTTAGATTTCTTTGCCAGCTGGATACATTACGAGTGCACAAACCAGACATGTTGGGAGTTTGGTTCTTAAACATTATTAACCAGTTTGTATTTTGTCTTAGCAACTGCGGGAACTTATTGCTGAACACAAGCCTCATATAGATAAGATGAACAAAACCGGACCCCAGCTGCTGGATCTCAGCCCTGAAGAAGGCTTCTTCATCCAGGAGAAATATGTAACGGCCGATACTCTATATAGCGACGTTAAGGAGGTTGTAAAGAAACGTGCAATCGCTTTGGAGGAAGCTATTTCCCAATCATCACAGGTACTAAATACAATTTAATTCCCACCTTTCAGCACAGAAAACAACAGCACAGAAAACAAGAGGACAAAAACAGCAAACAAAATGCATCATACGAGTGATTCAGTTAGCAATAATGTTTGAAAAGTCTTATCTATGAAGACATTGCACCATTTTACTGAGGGCTGGTACACCGCTCTTACTAAATCTTCCCCTTGTTGTACCATGTTGAACATGATAATCTTTTGGGACAGTTTCAGACATCCAATATTCATGTTCCGAGTACAGACCACGATGTCCTGATGGGCCATAGATCTCCTGACCCCGAACTCAATAACCTTTGCCTATGAGACTATTGAGTTCAACTCAAGAGACCTGCGACTGCTTCGGACTTCGTGGTCTGTACTGTGGATGTTGGACTGTGAATCCGGCATTGTGAGACTAATATCTGACAGACTGAGAAGCATTAGCTCATTATATTTAAAGCCATGAGCATACGTAGTGGTAAAGGGGTTTTCTGCTTTCAATAATCTTGATTAGTTAGAAGGATATCTTGATAATAAGCTGATCCCAATGTGTCCCACCGCTTGATCCCCCGCCGTGATCAGTCATAAGCTGAGTGAGAGCCTGGACATAAGTGTTTAATTTCCCTGCAACGTAAGAAGAGAAACTAGTGATTACACAGTTCTCCTTCAAAACAATGAGTTATCCATGTGTGGCGCCCCTGCGGGTTCATTCGCCACAGAGGTACTGCATCTCACCCAGAGGTGTGGTATCTCAGTCTCAGGTAAGGATGGAGTACTGCCCGGGACCCACACACTTGCATCCATTACACTCCACTTCAGAGGGAAAGGCGAGATTGCTCCTAAGGGAGAGCACAGTCCCTGGTCCCTTGCTGGAGGGTGGAACCATGTAGTGGGTGTGGGTGGAGGAAGTAGTTTAGGGGAGCACTTCAGTAGGTGTATAAAAAGAGGAGCCATCTTGGGAGTGGTCAGAACAGTCTGAGGAGAAGGAGTGGGAGTAGGAGCTCTGTAGGAGCTCTGCTCAGGAGGAGTGGGCCTGAGTTGAGAGGCCCAGGAGGAAAGGCTGGAAGAGGAAGAAGCAGGGAAGGCTCCAGGAGGAACAGAAGGGATCCTAGGGGCACGGGAAGTGCGAATGCCAACCGTGCGCCCAAATCTGCAGGAACGTAGAGGGATCAGGCCACAGAGGGGATCGACCCCTAAACTAGTGGAGAACTACAAGGCTCAGCTAGAAACCGGAGGCTGCTGTACTTGCAAGGTGCAGCTGCCAACCACAACAATTACATCGCCGAAAAGGTGGCCACAGAGGGTCCAGGGGACTGCAGGTCGCCCGACAAGACCCGAGGCTACCAGCTTGGGACACTGATTGTGAGGCGCAGGGCAGGAGGGTGAAGGCCAGTGCAGGAAGACGACCGAGGAAGGCAAATAGAACGGGGTCCCGTTTAAGTACTCCTGAGTTACTTGAGAGATTGCTGAACGCCTTCCTTGGTGAACGCAGGACGACGTGGGAGGTTACCCTGGTCCTGGTAACCTGGAGTTCAACAACAGTGAGTAAACTTGAAGACTGCACCCCACTGTGTCCTAGAATTATTATCTGCCCCATCCCCTGCACTACACTGCACAGCAACATCTACCTCATTAATCATCACTGCACCGCCCTGGCGCTTAGCTCTATCTGTGGAGAGCTGAACCAACTCTGCTGCGTCACCATCAGCTCCAGAAGATCTGCACCGCACCGGCGGCTCCATATAGCCGCATACCACAGCTGGCGTCACGAACATTAAATTATAAAAACTATAATCCCCTTTTATTGACCGCCCTGGGTCACGGACCGGGTCACCGCCACTGTGACATCCCCCAGCACCGACCGGCCCGGCACCAAGTACCCCATGGCCCAGGGGGCGCGTCACATGTTATAGAAGACACGAGCGGTCCTCCAGAGCAGGAGATGCAACATGTAATCATTCCATGCTTTGGGCTTTGAGATATGGGACCTGAACAGAGAACTCTCTCTAGTAACTTGAAATTTCCTTATAGAATATATAACAAATATAAATTTTCTAAATTAGGCAACCCCTTTTAAGGAGACAACGGGATAAACTGAAAATAGAATTAATGAAATATTGTATTCTGTGACTGATAGTTAAACATTTGAGATGCTTGTCACAGTATTTGACTCAAAACAGCTGTAAAACGGAGTTTCAAAACTTACAATAAAGTGCACCTATACACAACTTTATTACGTACTTTTTGTAGTATTGTTCGTTGGCCTTCTAGTGATTTACTGGTGTAGATAATTGGATTGCTATCAGTCAGCAGTCCTGTAATATCTTCATTATGATATTACTTTTATACCTTTTCATTATGATTCCCCGGCTAATATTACTCTACCAATAGAAATTCCTCATGTATTTGAAGAGTGACATGAGTTTTCTCAGTCTGTGGTTGGAATGAGATCTCGTGTCTCACAATTAATATGTACAGTTTCTGTGACTGATAACTTACCTATCACCACATGACGACCGCTGTAGATGAAAAAAGATGTAAAGTATAATTGTAGGAGAAATATAAAGAATTAATGAGGATTAATATTGGACCTGCCATGCATTTGCATGGCCTTGCTATTTGTTTCCTAGTTCCATGACAAGATTGAGCCAACCCTTGAAAGCCTACAACGAATAGCCGAGCGCCTGAGGCAGCCGCCTTCCATCTCCGCTGAGTGTGAGAAGATCAGAGAACAGATAAGCGAAAATAAAAACGTTTCTGTCGAGCTTGAAAAGCTTCAGCCTGTCTATGAAACACTCAAGATGCGGGGAGAGGAAATGATTGCTCGCTCAGAAGGTGCTGATAAGGACATCTCGGCCAAAGGTAATCCATTGTAGAAGACAGGAACCATTCTTATCACTCCACGAATGGGAAACAGGACAGTCTTCTGCATTCTTATCATGAAAAAAGTTATATTTCATGACTCTCTTTGAAATATCTTTATGAAATATTATTTGGCAAGATAGAGCTGGTGCTGTAATTTTGGTTGTTAGAATTTATGAGTCATTAAGGCCTAATTGCAATTTTATTTTCATCCACAGTAATATATAAACTATGAACAAGTCTGATTTAATTGAATATGAATCTGATCGTAGACAAAGCCAGTTATAAATTGTGTTTTCTTCTCCAGCTGTTCAAGATAAGCTTGACCAAATGGTCTTCATCTGGGAGGACATCCAGGCCTTGACAGAGGAAAGGGAGGCTCAGTTGTTGGATGTGATGGACCTGGCAGAGAAATTTTGGTGTGATCACATTGCATTATTAGCCACAATAAAAGACACCCAAGAATTTATCCGTGAACTTGATGAACCTGGAGTTGATCCCTCTGTTGTGAAGCAACAGCAGGAGGCAGTAGAGGTGAGGAGACTGAGAAGACCTTATAAACGAATGGTGGTACAGAGTCACAATAAGAGGAGCGCAGGTGTAATTCATAGCAGTGAGGTGACTGAGAAAAGCTTAAAAACTAATAGTTACACACAGTCACAATCAGAGGAGTGCAGTGGTAAGTCATAGATGTGAGAAGACTAAGAAAACCTTATAAACGAATGGCTAGACACTGACTTAGGAGTGCTGTCATAATTCTTAGTCATATGGAGTTTGAGAAAATATCAGAGAGGAACTGTGATATGTAGTCACAATAAGAGGAGTGCAGTCATAAGTCACAGGAGGCGAGGAAACTGAGAAAATCTCATAAACAAATGGCTATATACAGTCACAATAAAAAAAGTGCAGTTGTAATTCTTAGAAGGTGAGTTGACTGAGAAGGCCTCAGAGAAGAATGGTGATATACAGTCACAATAAAAAGAGAGTAGTTGTAATTCTTAGCATTGAGGTGACTGAGAAAACCTTAGAAAAGAATGGCGATACAATAACAAAAAAAAAGAGTGTAGTCGTAACTCTTGGAGGTGAGGATACTAAAGACCTTATAAACTAATGGCTATACACACAGTCAAAGTAGTGTGGTCGTAAGTCATGGAGGGTAATGAGAAAACCTCAGAGAAGATCTGTGATACACTGCCACCATAAGAGGAGTGCAGTCATATTTCATAAAGGTGAGGAGACTGAGAAAACCTTATAAACGAATGGTTGTTCACAGGCTTAGGAGGAGTGTGGTAGTAGTAAGGTGTCTGAGAAGACCTGATAGAAGAACTGTGGTGCAAAGTCACAATAAGAGGAGTCCAGGCGAATTCATAGAGGGGAGGTGGCTGAAAAAACTAAGAGAACTGTGATACACAGTCACAATAGAAGGAGTTCATTCATAATTCATAGTGGTAAGGTGTTGGAGTAAACCTATGAAAAGAAAGTCAATACAGTCAGAATAAAAGGAGTGCAGTTGTAATTCATAGAATTAAAATGATCGAGGAAACCTTAGAGAAGCATGACTATACACGGTCACAATAAGAGGAGGTGATGTGACTGAGAAAACCTCAGAAAAGAGCGGTGATACAGTCACAATAAGAGGAGTGCAGTCATAATTCATAGCGGTAAGGTGACTGAGAAAACTTCAGAAAAAAGCGGTGATACAGTCACAATAAGAGGAGTGCAGTCATAATTCATAGCGGTAAGGTGACTGAGAAAACCTCAGAAAAGTGCGGTGATATAGTCACAATAAGAGGAGTGCAGTCCTAATTCATAGCGGCAAGGTGACTGAGAAAACCTCAGAAAAGAGCGGTGATACAGTCACAATAAGAGGAGTGCAGTCATAATTCATAGCGGTAAGGTAACTGAGAAAATCTCAGAAAAGAGCAGTGATACAGTCACAATAAGAGGAGTGCAGTCCTAATTCATAGCGGAAAGGTGACTGAGAAAACCTCAGAAAAGAGCGGTGATACAGTCACAATAAGAGGAGCGCAGTCATAATTCATAGCGGAAAGGTGACTGAGAAAACCTCAGAAAAGAGCGGTGATACAGTCACAATAAGAGGAGTGCAGTCATAATTCATAGCGGTAAGGTAACTGAGAAAATCTCAGAAAAGAGCAGTGATACAGTCACAATAAGAGGAGTGCAGTCCTAATTCATAGCGGAAAGGTGACTGAGAAAACCTCAGAAAAGAGCGGTGATACAGTCACAATAAGAGGAGTGCAGTCATAATTCATAGTGGTAAGGTGACTGAGAAAACCAGAGAAAAGAGCGGCAATACAGTCACAATAAGAGTGCAGTCATAATTCATAGCGGTAAGGTGACTGAGAAAACCTCAGAAAAAGGGCGGTGATACAGTCACAATAAGAGTGCAGTCATAATTCATAGCAGTAAGGTGACTGAGAAAACCTCAGAAAAAGAGCGGTGATACAGTCACAATAAGAGGAGTGCAGTCCTAATTCATAGCGGAAAGGTGACTGAGAAAACCTCAGAAAAGAGCGGTGATACAGTCACAATAAGAGGAGTGCAGTCATAATTCATAGCGGTAAGGTAACTGAGAAAATCTCAGAAAAGAGCAGTGATACAGTCACAATAAGAGGAGTGCAGTCCTAATTCATAGCGGAAAGGTGACTGAGAAAACCTCAGAAAAGAGCGGTGATACAGTCACAATAAGAGGAGTGCAGTCATAATTCATAGTGGTAAGGTGACTGAGAAAACCAGAGAAAAGAGCGGCAATACAGTCACAATAAGAGTGCAGTCATAATTCATAGCGGTAAGGTGACTGAGAAAACCTCAGAAAAAGGGCGGTGATACAGTCACAATAAGAGTGCAGTCATAATTCATAGCAGTAAGGTGACTGAGAAAACCTCAGAAAAAGAGCGGTGATACAGTCACAATAAGAGGAGTGCAGTCATAATTCATAGCAGTAAGGTGACTGAGAAAACCTCAGAAAAAGGGCGGTGATACAGTCACAATAAGAGGAGTGCAGTCATAATTCATAGCGGTAAGGTGACTGAGAAAACCTCAGAAAAAAGCAGTGATACAGTCACAATAAGAGGAGTGCAGTCCTAATTCATAGCGGCAAGTTGACTGAGAAAACCTCAGAAAAGATCGGTGATACAGTCACAATAAGAGGAGTGCAGTCATAATTCATAGCGGTAAGGTAACTGAGAAAATCTCAGAAAAGAGCAGTGATACAGTCACAATAAGAGGAGTGCAGTCCTAATTCATAGCGGTAAGGTGACTGAGAAAACCTCAGAAAAGAGCAGTGATACAGTCACAATAAGAGGAGTGCAGTCATAATTCATAGTGGTAAGGTGACTGAGAAAACCACAGAAAAGAGCGGCAATACAGTCACAATAAGAGTGCAGTCATAATTCATAGCGGTAAGGTGACTGAGAAAACCTCAGAAAAAGGGCGGTGATACAGTCACAATAAGAGTGCAGTCATAATTCATAGCAGTAAGGTGACTGAGAAAACCTCAGAAAAGAGCGGTGATACAGTCACAATAAGAGGAGTGCAGTCATAATTCATAGTGGTAAGGTGACTGAGAAAACCACAGAAAAGAGTGGCAATACAGTCACAATAAGAGTGCAGTCATAATTCATAGCGGTAAGGTGACTGAGAAAACCTCAGAAAAGAGCGGTGATACAGTCACAATAAGAGGAGTGCAGTCATAATTCATAGCGGTAAGGTAACTGAGAAAATCTCAGAAAAGAGCAGTGATACAGTCACAATAAGAGGAGTGCAGTCCTAATTCATAGCGGAAAGGTGACTGAGAAAACCTCAGAAAAGAGCGGTGATACAGTCACAATAAGAGGAGCGCAGTCATAATTCATAGCGGAAAGGTGACTGAGAAAACCTCAGAAAAGAGCGGTGATACAGTCACAATAAGAGGAGTGCAGTCATAATTCATAGCGGTAAGGTAACTGAGAAAATCTCAGAAAAGAGCAGTGATACAGTCACAATAAGAGGAGTGCAGTCCTAATTCATAGCGGAAAGGTGACTGAGAAAACCTCAGAAAAGAGCGGTGATACAGTCACAATAAGAGGAGTGCAGTCATAATTCATAGTGGTAAGGTGACTGAGAAAACCAGAGAAAAGAGCGGCAATACAGTCACAATAAGAGTGCAGTCATAATTCATAGCGGTAAGGTGACTGAGAAAACCTCAGAAAAAGGGCGGTGATACAGTCACAATAAGAGTGCAGTCATAATTCATAGCAGTAAGGTGACTGAGAAAACCTCAGAAAAAGAGCGGTGATACAGTCACAATAAGAGGAGTGCAGTCCTAATTCATAGCGGAAAGGTGACTGAGAAAACCTCAGAAAAGAGCGGTGATACAGTCACAATAAGAGGAGTGCAGTCATAATTCATAGCGGTAAGGTAACTGAGAAAATCTCAGAAAAGAGCAGTGATACAGTCACAATAAGAGGAGTGCAGTCCTAATTCATAGCGGAAAGGTGACTGAGAAAACCTCAGAAAAGAGCGGTGATACAGTCACAATAAGAGGAGTGCAGTCATAATTCATAGTGGTAAGGTGACTGAGAAAACCAGAGAAAAGAGCGGCAATACAGTCACAATAAGAGTGCAGTCATAATTCATAGCGGTAAGGTGACTGAGAAAACCTCAGAAAAAGGGCGGTGATACAGTCACAATAAGAGTGCAGTCATAATTCATAGCAGTAAGGTGACTGAGAAAACCTCAGAAAAAGAGCGGTGATACAGTCACAATAAGAGGAGTGCAGTCATAATTCATAGCAGTAAGGTGACTGAGAAAACCTCAGAAAAAGGGCGGTGATACAGTCACAATAAGAGGAGTGCAGTCATAATTCATAGCGGTAAGGTGACTGAGAAAACCTCAGAAAAAAGCAGTGATACAGTCACAATAAGAGGAGTGCAGTCCTAATTCATAGCGGCAAGTTGACTGAGAAAACCTCAGAAAAGATCGGTGATACAGTCACAATAAGAGGAGTGCAGTCATAATTCATAGCGGTAAGGTAACTGAGAAAATCTCAGAAAAGAGCAGTGATACAGTCACAATAAGAGGAGTGCAGTCCTAATTCATAGCGGTAAGGTGACTGAGAAAACCTCAGAAAAGAGCAGTGATACAGTCACAATAAGAGGAGTGCAGTCATAATTCATAGTGGTAAGGTGACTGAGAAAACCACAGAAAAGAGCGGCAATACAGTCACAATAAGAGTGCAGTCATAATTCATAGCGGTAAGGTGACTGAGAAAACCTCAGAAAAAGGGCGGTGATACAGTCACAATAAGAGTGCAGTCATAATTCATAGCAGTAAGGTGACTGAGAAAACCTCAGAAAAGAGCGGTGATACAGTCACAATAAGAGGAGTGCAGTCATAATTCATAGTGGTAAGGTGACTGAGAAAACCACAGAAAAGAGTGGCAATACAGTCACAATAAGAGTGCAGTCATAATTCATAGCGGTAAGGTGACTGAGAAAACCTCAGAAAAAGGGCGGTGATACAGTCACAATAAGAGGAGCGCAGTCGTAATTCATATTAATCTATTGAAACTATGTGAACCCTCAGCCGAACCCAGTGCTCATGTATATTGCCAGCTTTAGGGTGAGAGAGACGATTTTTCACATGTGAAGGTATGATTGCATCTTTTTATATGCTATTATGACATTCGTTATTTATCTTTTAGGCAATTAAAGAAGAGATTGATGGGCTGCAAGAAGAGCTGGATGTGGTCACAGCCCTAGGGTCAGATCTGATAACTGCCTGCGGTGAACCCGATAAACCTGTTGTGAATAAAAATATAGATGAAGTAAGCACTTGATTCATATTTGGAGAATGATTGATACAGATCATATGGATTGATAAGGGTATACTGTAGCCTGCCCTGCAGGGAAAAAGGTTCATGTAGCAACAGGTTGTGTCCCCAGCAACATGTCTATGGGGTTCGTATGCCACAGTAACATGTCTGCTTGTAGTGTAAGTATAGTAAATACATTACATATATGTTTATATATATTCTGCTATATTGTATTTATTTACAGCTAAACTCTGCTTGGGAAATGTTGAATAAAACTTGGAAAGATCGAGTGGACAAACTGGATGACGCTATGCTGGCGGCTGTACAATATCAGGATGGACTGCAGGTGCTGTATAGTACATACATTTTAGAATGTAGAGCATGCACAGTATCTATTATTATTATTTCCTTTACAATTAAGATGATATTTTAGGATTTTGTAGAAAGGGAAGGAAGAACGCTACATGATGAAGCGAATACACTCCAGTTTAAAAAGTATTAATATTAGTTCTGAATTATGTATTGCTCAAGTGTTTCATCAAAATCTTGCGAAATGGGAACAGAAAATAAAAGTTCCATAAAACGTTGAATAATATCTGAAATATCTTGCTATTGATTAGCCTTGATTTATTGCCTGGTTAAACCAAAATATGTAGGTAAATTGTTACTGGCAGCTTCTGGGAAGTTAGCAGACACATCTCTTGGGCCACCTATACACCTTAGATGGCTGTCAGCCGAACAATGGTTTGACCGATCATGCGGCCAGTAGCTATCTCAGCAGTCTCTCTCATACACAGGAACGCTTGCTCTTCCGAGTCAAACACTTGTGTTCTTCATGAGAATTGCTGCAAGACATCTACGGTGGTTTTTCTCAGGGAGAACATAAGGATCGGCAGTCCAAAATCAGACATGCTGGATCCTTAACTTTCCTGACATTGAATTGCCAAGGGCTCCCATACATATTAGACTACCAAACCCTTCGTTATCGGCAGGTTTGACCGATGTTGGTCTAATGTGTATGGGGGGCTTTACAGTTGACATGAGTGCTGTATGTTGTATATTCTGTCAGAATACTGTACAATTCCTTGTGTGGTTTCTCAGGATTTAAATTGGAGAGCCGAGAAAGTTCTTTTTAGACTCTGAACAAGCAGGGGAGGCAGTGAGTGATGATTTGTAAGTCAGAATCAGATCTAGAGTAATGTATTTGTGAATAGAGCCATAACCGTGTACATGTATGTTGTTGAAACTAGTGAAACGACATTTTAAGAACAAGGACCTGGTCTGTTCTCTGGTGTAATTACTGTTAACAGACATAAAAGGTTAACGTGAAGTAGTCACCTGGACAGTCATATATGTATATTATAAATGTATATCATGAAGTTCTGAATTTTCCTTCATGTTTCTTAGGCACTCTTTGACTGGGTTGATATTGCCATGGGAAGAATCGAAACAATGCCACCTATAGGAACGGATCTAGAAACTGTAAAGCAACAGATAGCTGAGCTGAAGGTACTAAAAAACTTGTGTCTTGTGATGACCCCATCAGTATTTTGGTCATGATGGGTTCTTTCTAGAGATGTCAGTGATTTGTATGCCTTTATCCCTGCATCTCATCTTATGAGCCACATTTTTGTTGCTGCAGCATTTCAAGACTGAGGCATATCAGCAGCAGATAGAGCTGGAAAGACTGAATCACCAGAAAGAGTTGTTGGAGAAGAAGGCCACAGATGAGAATGATAAGCTAGCTGTGGAGGACTCCTTCAAAGAACTCAAATATTTATGGCAATCTCTAGAGGATAAGATTATCAACAGACAGGTAACATAGAATTGGTGTTTGCTGAGTGATTGAGACAAGAATTCTGCATGGTGCAATAAGTGATATGTATGTTGGCTTAGCCTATTGGGCTTTTAGGAAGGTAGCATGAGGTTTAGTGTGATATGGATATATACCTGCTTGTTTAAAATCCGGTGTATGGGTTTATTCCAGACAAGATAGGAATGAAGCGTGCAGGTCACTCGTGAAACCTTCATCAATGCTTTAGAAGCACTGATAAAGAACATAGGAATCTTGTAATAATACCCTTTCTGGATCAGACCAATGGCGCACCACACATCAGTGCAATAAATACTAATGCTACTTCTCCACAGATGAAACAGAAATAATCCTCCTTTTATCAGTTCAATAGACATTGCTATCTCTTTGTCCTAAAAGTGTTAAAGAGTAGCGCAGGTACTTTATGAATCTTTGACACAAAATTAAAGCGGAGCTCCCAGCATCAAACCTTATTACCATCCACAGGATAGATGATAAATATATGATTGCTGGACTTTTCATCACTGTGACCTCTACTGATGACGAGAATAAGGGTCCTAGGTCACTATTTGAATTGAGCTTTAGACAAACTTGCCGATTGCTGCTCCAATCGAAGCCTATGGGGCGGAGGAAGGTAGCCGAGCAATGTACTTGCCTGTCTTCCGTCAGACCCATAATCTTTGAGTAGAGAGACAGCATGCATGCCCCATCAAAATTAGTGGTATAGGAACTTTGTTTTAATGATTCAAGGGAGTCCCAGCAGTGGGACCACTAGTGATCAGATAACAGGTGACTGCTTTCTGTATAATAGTTATAGTTTCTGCTTTAGTTGTTAAGGTTGAGAAAAGACACAAGTCCATTGTGTTCAACCTATAGTTCTAATTTGTTGATTCAGAGGATGTCAAAATCCTGTGAGGCAGGTGTTAATGGGCTCATATCAGGGAACATCTCCAGATGTCCTCTGGCACATCCTTTCTTGTTGGTGTGAGTATAAATATATTTTGCTTTATTTTTACAGCATAAACTGGAAGGTGCCCTGTTAGCTTTAGGACCATTCCAAAATGCCTTGGATGAGCTGCTGACATGGATGACTCATACAGAGGGATTGCTAAATGACCAGAAAGCCATTGGTGGAGACCCAAAGACCATTGAGATTGAACTTGCCAAGCACCATGTGAGTAGAACTATACCATATGACGTTTGGTGTGATCTCATATCGATGTGTATGATGACATCACTGTCACTTTATATAGATTTGATCCCATGTTCTGTGGGCTGATATCTACAGTATAAAAACATTAAAAAAAAGTCATTTTGAATTCATAAAGGTGCTCCAAAATGATGTATTGGCTCACAAGTCCAGTGTAGAAACAGTACAGAAGGCCGGGAATGACCTGGTAGCATCCAGTGCTGGAGAGGAAGCCAGCAGTCTACAAAGCAGGTTAGAAGCTCTGGGCCAACGCTGGCAAAATGTCCTGGATAAAACCGAACAGAGGAGGAAACTGCTGGACAGCGCATTATTCCAGGTGAGTGAAGTTTTCTTCTCCATTCCTGTAGAAAACAGTCTTCAGATATTCAATAGTTTTCTTTGTATATATGTGCTATGACCTTCATATCATCATACCACACTATATTTTGGCCAAACATTACAAATCCTGTTTATTGAAGACTGGTTGTATGTTCAACATTACGTTAATATTCTGGTCCATTGGTCTTTCTCTATTTCTTAATGAATTTATGACTATGTGTCAGTGTTTTCTGTGTACCCGTTAAACATAAGTGACATTATTAGAGGGAATTAGCTCATGGGATCGCCGTCTCCTTGGCTAGATGGATGCTACAGCCATTCTCAGGCACAGTTCACACGAGGCAGGTTTGGTACAACTGGCCACAACCAGTTTTATTGGGTCCATACAGCAATAAAATGCAAATCCTAGGCCGACTGGCCGCTAACTAAATTATCAAAATCCAGACTCACCATGGCTGGGCCAAGTGCACAGCTCCTAACCAAACAATTGCTTTACCTCCAGCAGCTTTCCCAGGAGCAGAGAGAAAGCTTGTGGGGAATATCCTCCCTTTTATACCATAGCTGAGCATTGCAGGAGATTAGCCAGGGTCACATCGCCTGGAGTGGCTCAATGGTGCAGGGAAATACACAGTCCTCTGCTACCAAACTGCCCGACTGCTTTATTTACGCTGTATAAGACTTAGGAACCTAGGGGAAATGTGCTCTCCATCACACTGTTCCCCTGGTCCTGCTACTCATGATAGATTGTTCCCCTATTATGTCCTTATAAAGAAATAAAAAAACTTGTATATTATAATGAATAGCCTCATCTTAAATTCTCAACTCTGGATGACTATTTTCTGGAGTATGTTATATTTATAGATCAGTGGATGTCTCTTTGGTTGTGTTTGCCAAACAGTGTCCCCAAACACAAAAAGAGCCATATATTATAGTATTGCGGAAATCCACGTCAGGGAACAGTTGAGTAAGCACAGCATTATACTGCTGACATTTGTTTAACACTGATCTGTGCTGCGAAATTTAGGCTCAAGGTTTCCACAATGAAATTGAAGAGATGCATCAATGGCTGTCAGACACTGAACGTCACTTGTTGGCTTCCAAGCCTGTCGGAGGATTACCAGAGACAGCGAAAGAGCAGCTTGAAACTCATGTGGTAAGAATCTGCGATCTACCAAAGCTTCCTAACGTGCCCCTGATATGTTTATACATCTCTGCTATTTAAATACAGTCGTGTATAAACCTGACACAATGATACATCGAGAGAAATGGGCTATAATCGATGCTATATGGTGTCAAGCGATGATTTATTTTGTTTAGCTCATGAATTACAGTAAAGCACTCGCCAAAATGAGCCATTATGCTGCGAAAGAGAACGGAGAGTTGTAAGGGTGCTTATATGTTACTTGTGTAATTAACCCTTTGTTTCTAAAGTATTGAAAGGTAATTAAAGAGACAATTTATATTTAGACAGCCTCTAGTCATAGTTTTTTTCAGGCACGTGTAGCTAATTTAGCAGGGTCTTATCTGCCAGATATGGGAATTGCGCGTAGTTAAGTTCTCCAAACCGGAGGACTGTCAGTACACGATGGATGGGGTGGATGTTTATTTATTTTAGGGGGCCCCCATTTCATGCTTTGTTCTACCCACTCCTAACATATTGAAACATTGTATATAGTCATATACAAAGGCTTGTCCAAATCAGACATTTTTAAACTTTGGCTGTACCTTTTTCTGTTATATGGATTCTGATGGGTGTTATGTGTTTCTTTTAGGAACTGTGCGCTGCCTTTGAAGACAAAGAACATGTTTATAACAGTATAATGCATAAGAGCCAGCAAATGATGCAAAGATGCCTTGATGAACCTGAGGCAAATATGGGTCAAGATATTAATAATTTAAAGGAGAAATGGGAGTCGGTTGAGACAAAGCTCAGTGAGAGGAAAGTAAGTGTTGATGTGGGGTCAGATTGTTACTGTAGATGTTGCACACAGTTGATTTTAACCTTAAGCAATGCTGAGCATTGGTGTAAATGGTTCCTGATGCATTAACTTGCCCTGATGTTAAAGGGGTTGTCCTGTCAAAATCTGCAGTCACTGGGTGTGAGTGCAGACTTCTGAATCCTAGAAGTGTGCACACTCCACGCTGTAAGGATTCTCCGAAGTCACTGCCAAAACTAGGTAGTCACGTGACTGCAAGTATGCAGTTTTCAAACTTACGGCCACATTTCAACAAGACATGTGTGGCCTCACTCAATTTGTATTGAGCAAGGCCGAGCATGTCTAGTCAGCACTTGCCTGCATGTTTGCAAATCGCAGATCTCGGCAGCAACATTGGAGAATCCTAACAGTGTGCAATGAGCGCGCAGCATGGATTCAGAAGTCTGCTGTAACATAGAGTGGCTGTAGACTTTCACCAAAAGGCTGGACAAGCCCTTTTAAGCCCCAGTGCCACTTTAGAAGCATCCGTAATAATAAATGGAACAGAGAGAGATAGCTTATTGTGAATTAGTGCTCACTGGGTACATGTATATCCTCCGCACTGAAGTGTCAGAGCAACTCCTAAAGTAATCTTCAAAAAGGAAGGAAGAAATCCTGAATCCAGCTGCGTAGCTCGAAGGGTAAAACTTTTATTTTATGAATTAAAATCCGTTGTAGTTACACTTACTGAAAAAACATAGCAGACCCACGCGTTTTGGTAATATACCTTAATCATGGTCGCACCAGGACTTCCTTATATAATGGAGTACTGCATCACATGGCAAAATATGGCCAATAGTATATATCTATCAAAAAATGTAAAACTGTTACAAATAAAAACAATATGAACAACCATTTAAGTTAGCTTAATCAGAAAAGACTCTGTTTGCATGATGGATAATATAGTATTAATAATAATAGTCGAGATCGTGTTTCACATATAACTGTAGGTACTCGTGTTTCCAATAGGAAAATCCATTTGTTTTCGTGAATGAGTAGCAGCCAATTAATGGTCTATGCATTTGTCTTCTTGACTTGAAAATTATGTGTTACCTTGTCTAAAAATACACAGTGAGACACAGCTAACAGAGAGACGGTTACGCCTTCATTTCTGCATTTCACTAGGAATATGGATATAACATTTTCTTGCTAAGATATTTCCAAATCTAAAATGATTTTATTTTAATTCAGAAAGTGTTAGAGTAATGGACAGAATGGCTTCCAGTCTTTGGTATGACTTACCATTAAATACTGAGGGAATGATAGCAGTGCATCCTTTTTACTAAAAAGACTTTTAATGGGAATAGAGCTATAGTTGCTTCTCATTGTGTGTTTTATCTTTAGGTAAAATTAGAAGAAGCGCTCAGTTTGGCCACAGGTTTTCACAATTCTCTCCAAGACTTCATAAACTGGTTAACTCAGGCTGAACAGACCCTCATGATGGCTTCCCCACCAAGTCTTATTTTGGACACAGTATTATTTCAAATTGATGAACATAAGGTATGTAGACAATTATTTTATTATTTAGTTTTCGTTGAGAATCGTTGAGTAAATATTCCGATTATTGTCTCATGGTACATCTTATAACTTTGCATTAAAGTGTCACTACAACTTTATCAAAAGTATCTGAATTCTAGGGCTGACCAATTCCCAGAATTCTGGAAGACAAAGAGTTCAGTATTCATGTAAAAATGACCAAAGATTTTCTATATTTTCTCTTTCTGACTACTAAAATAATCAATTTGACTTGAAGAGGAGGCTCAAGTGTAATTTGCCCCAAACACAAAAGTGTACCAAAATATATATGTAATATATTTAGTAGAATGTATTAAAGAAAAATGTCTCTATGTGTTTTATTATAGGTGTTTGTTACTGAAGTAAACTCACATCGAGATCAGATCATGGAGCTGGATAAAACAGGCACCCATATCAAATATTTCAGCCAAAAACAAGATGTGGTATTAATTAAGAATTTACTGATCAGTGTACAAAATCGGTGGGAAAGTGTGGTACAACGTTCACTGGAAAGAGGCCGGGCTTTAGATGATGCCCGCAAACGGTCAAAACAGGTACATAGCTTAGATATACTAGTGAATATGTATCATATCTTTGGTATTTTATAAGGCTTTTATTGGGTAACATCTTCATATTCTCAGTTCCATGAAGCTTTTACTAAACTTATGGAGTGGCTTGAAGAATCTGAAACATCTTTAGATTCAGAACTTGAGATTGCAAATGATCCAGACAAGCTTAAGACACAGCTGACACAGCATAAGGTCAGTGATTTCTTACAAAAATTTCAATTGTGTTGAGCATGTTGTATATTTGAAAAGGTTGAAAATAACATCAGGTCCAGCGCGTAGTCCTATGGTGTATATCAAAAGGAATGACGTTAAAGCAAGCTGTCCATTATTTGCTGGCTTCATCTTCAGAGGGTAGGGATAAATTAAAGGGCTGGCGGACAGCAAAAGAGGGCAAGCAGCCGATGCACTGTGGTCCCCGGGAATCTGCTTGGGGGCCGGAGAAAATGACATAGGGGAGCGGAGGTTCCCCATCCCTACTGTATAGTATGGGTTCTAACTGATAAAACATCACATACCATAAATCATTATGTGGTGTCTTGGTTACATATAGGTTAAAGGGAATTAAATATACTGTATCAAACTTTATAAAGACTATTAAATGATTACAGTTCAGTAGTAAACTGTTTCAAGACAAAACAATATCCAATGTATGCTTAAAGAGGTTGTCCACGTCTCGGACAACTCCTTCTTAATCCTTATGTTTCCCCCCCAGTAAAATAATAGCACCAATACTCACCTCCAGTGCCGGCTCCATTCCAGCTGTGTCAGCACTGTCTCCCGGGGCTCTTTTGACACTGTTATGTCATGCAATCCCTGCGGCCAATCAGATCTGGCATCACCCTCCTCTCCTATGGACGTAATTGACATCTGGAGAAAATGAGAGGACAGCCACAGCTGTGACTCCCTCTGATTTGTCCAAAGAAGAGTGAAGCCAGCGCCAGTTAGCTGCAGGGATCGCGTGACATTGTTAGGCCCTGGAACAGCGCTGGCATCGGAGGTGAGTATAAGTTTATTATTTTTCTAGGTAGAAAGCATTGGGGTTGAGAAGGCGTTGTCTGAGTAGTGGACAACCCCTTTAATGGGAATCTGTCAGGATGATGATTTTCTTATTCAAACTTTATCCAAAAGTAAGCCTAATCAAATGCTCCATTTACAATTATTACTAAAAGCGGCAGTTCAGACAACATGGGAAAATTTGTTAGAATCACTAAACCATGAGTACTAGATTATAAATTGCAGATCCAATTTTTTTCTTCAAAGCCTGCGGCCACAATGTTGGCTGATGGATGATTCTAGAAAGTGCAGATTTGTTTTGGCTTTATGGAAGAAATAGCATTTTCCATTTTGACAAGACTGTGCTACCTCTGATGACCAGCCAATGCATTAAGTAATATGTATATTATATCACACCACTAGAAGAAGTATAAGATTTCTCTGGCACTGCAGAAAGCAAGCTAATAATGTAATCTGTGCTACATCTCTATAAAAGACTAGCACATTTGTTTGGAAGGTAGACCTTATGAGCAATAGTTTCCATCGGAACATTGTTAAGATGATGTATTGCAGTTTTGTACTGTATTCTCCATTTTGATTTACATTTTTATTGTTCCAGTCCTTTTGCTGCCAGAAGGATCTATCTCACATTTGCTGCCACAAAGCCATTGTCAAATATCTTGTGTTGTTCTTCTGTCTCCTGTACCGTTATGGAATTGTGGGAATAGCTGTTTATTGCAATTCACAGGAATTCCAGAAAACCCTGGGTGCCAAGCACTCAGTCTATGATACCACCACAAGAAGTGGACGCTCGCTGAAGGAAAAAGCTACGCTGAGTGATGATATCCAAAAACTTGATGACATGCTCAGTGAGATAAGAGACAAATGGGATACAGTTTGTGGAAAATCAGTGGAAAGGTACGTGCCGGAGATTTCATATTACAGTCACCTCCTAAAAATGATGAAGCACGCTGCGGTAAAGAAGAATTGTTCCTGTTCCAACATCTGTAGAAGTATCTCAGGTTGATCGAAATTGACATCACATGAGGTGCAGCGGAGGTGGATCTTGGGCTACGTTCACTTCTGTGTTCATACTCCATTTTTCTGTTCTGGATAATAATGACCGCACCTGATCTGACCCATGATGGAAACAATTAGTACTTGGCGGACTGTAATGCCTATAATGGGGTCAATTTGGTTTCTCCCATGGTGTCTGATATTTTACTGTCACAAGTCCTTTCCCTCATAGGAAATTACTTAGATGTTCTATGATAAGTGTAACTTGTCTAAGGATAACTTTCCATGTCATGGGCAATAATAGTAAATGCAGAACTAATTGCTTTACCCCTAATATTTTGTTCTTCAGTATAGTGGTGGACTTTTTGTTCACATTTTCATATTTTTTTCTGGGCAGGCAAAACAAGCTAGAAGAGGCACTACTGTTCTCTGGTAGGTTTACGGATGCTTTGCAGGCCCTTATTGACTGGCTATACAGAGTGGAGCCACAGCTGGCTGAAGACCAACCTGTGCACGGGGACATTGACATTGTGATGAACCTCATTGACAACCACAAAGTAATACTGAATTTACTTTTCCTTTATTTTCTAGATAATAGAAATTCAGTGTTTGGCATGTTGTCTGGGGCACTTGTCTGTTAATAAAGTAGTTACGACTGTACTTTTCTCTCTAGGTTTTTCAGAAAGAGTTGGGCAAGCGAAGTAGCAGTATCCAGGCACTGAGACGTTCGGCTAGAGAGTTAGTGGAAGGAAGTCGTGATGATTCTTCTTGGGTGAAGGCCCAGATGCAGGAATTAGGCACCCGCTGGGAAACTGTGTGCACTTTATCTGTGTCCAAACAGACCCGACTAGAAGATGCATTGCGCCAGGTGGGTTTTAAGAGGAATTAGGCATTAGTCATACAACATTCTTTTACTGCACTACATTTATGAGGTCATTTCTGAGTAGGAGTAGAGGTGATACCAGTAAGTCTTGGCTGTACTGCCTAGTGACTTGTTATATTAGTGCAAACTGTAGCGTGGCTACACCTGGCATATTTACTAGGTGGCTTATGCAATTAAAATAAAATATGTGATCTGTCTATTAATGCTGTAGTTTGGGAAGAAGTTAGGCCTGATACAGACGGTGAGGGATTGCTTATTAGGGCTCACTCACACAAGCGTATACATCAGACGAGAGTTATCCAATGTTTTATCGGATAGCACTCGGACAATATTATTGAATGGGGCAGTGCTGATATGCGTTTTTTTTCTCATCCCAAATCAGCATGAGAAAAAAAATCACAGCATGTTTCAATTTGCAGCTCAAATGAGATTTCACATGCCTATTCAAGTCTATGGGTGTGTGGAAAACATCCGACTGCACTCAGATGACATCCCAGTTCAGTTTGATTTCTGAGAACTCAAACAATGGAGAAGATGGAGAAATCTTGTTCTCCATCTTCTCATCTGTGCTGTGGTTCTCTCATCCGAGAAAATCGGATCACAATAAGCTGACACTCTGATCAAACTCGGATCAGAGTTTGATTGGAGTGTCATTAACATGAGAAAATCTACGCTCGTGTGACCGTGGCCTGAGTACCCATTTAGTTTGATCAACAATGACCTGTATTAAGATATTATCAAATGACGTCTTATTGCAGGCAGAGGAGTTTCATGCGGCAGTACATACCCTGCTGGAATGGCTGGCAGAAGCAGAGCAAGCGTTGAGATTTCATGGTCTTCTCCCTGATGATGAAGAGTCTCTGAAGACCCTAATAGACCAGCACAAGGTGAGAAGAAAGCAGCCGTTGAGCTCAGTCAGTGTAAAGCTTACTTGCAGGAAAGGTTACTGTCTCACTATGGTTCTGTGTATGAGAACATAAACACGTGAGCAATGAAACGATCCCAACCTTCCAGGACGTCTTTATTAGGGAAAGGCATGTAAAATGACAACATGCATGCTATTTATTTTGGAACAGCAGTAGAGGGTGGAAGGAAAATAGACGTGTTACTCCAATATTTTTTAGGCTCCATCTCCTCATTACCCGATAAAGTTTCCTCACTGCTGTTCTTCTCTGCGGAGTGCTAACATTTTTTGGACAGGTTGGCACAGTTCCCTGCTGGAATTTTTGTTTGTTCCATTTCCACGTGATTTGTAGTATTTATGTGGTTGTCATGGAGAGTATTTTGTCATTGATAAGATAATCTGCATTGTTCAGTCTGTGCTAAGATTAATTTCCTGTGGAAAAACGAGTGTAGACAGGTCTTTATTTTCTCACAAAACCCCAAGCCATCATATGATGATATTAATACACTCAGGGCTGGCCTCAGGGATGCCCAACCTGCGCAACTGCACATGGAGTATCACCTGTCCGAACTGAAGGAGGCGCTACTGGTACTGATGCCCTGGGCACCCGGAGCTTTCAGCGCTGATCAATGCACAATTCTATGGAAAGGCAGCAGGATACAGCTATACTACTTAATGGTTCAGTAGCTGTACTCAGCTGATTGACAGTGTTCTTTCGACACCCACAACAATGGTATCTTTTATTATCTGGGCATTATGTAGTACACCATATGGATGGCATCGGTTATTGCACGATGCGCCTTGAAAGAAGATTAGGACCAGTTTACAACTGAGCAATAATCTTGATCTGATCCTAAACATGAGCTGTTTTACATGCCTCACTCAAAATCTATTTTTTATGGGGTTAAAGGCCTATTGCCATCAAACAAGCAATATTTTAATTTACAGGTAATTCAAATTCCTCCCTTTGCTCAAGAATGGAGTCATTTTTTTTGGTTTTATTTTATTGATTGTTGCTCTTTGCCAAGGGCACCAGCCATCTCTGCAGTCTAGCAGCGGTGGCCGAACCTGCGCAATATATACAAGCTCTGTCCAATAGGTCAGTGGTCACCAGCCATCAGGCCAGTTACTCAGAAATGGGGTCATTCAAAATGTTATATAACATCATTTCTAGAAAGGTCTCCTCATCCCACCAGCTTCAGTGCAAGTGTGCTTCTCCGTTGCTGCCGAAGAAAAGATGCCCCATGTAGCAGCTTCGGAGAGCGGACAGTTGAGGCCAGCAGTGCAATAATGCCATTGGTCCAAACTGTCCATCAAGTATAAGCACCGACCTTTTCCCAGGAAGCTGGGGGGCGGTGCGTTCCTGAAAAGACATGGTGGAACAAACCCTTTATATACATATACACAGTGTGCAGAATTATTAGACAAGTTGTATTTTAGAAGATTATTTTTATTATTGATCAACAACTATGTTCTCAATGAACCCAAAAGACTCATAAATATCCAAGCTTAATATTTTTGGAAGTTGGAGTGGTTTTTTTTTAGATTTGGCTATTTTAGGAGGATACCTGTTTGTGCAGGTAACTATTACTGTGCAGAATTATTAGGCAACTTAATAAAAACCAAATATAATCCCATCTCACTTGTTTATTTTCACCAGGTAAACCAATATCAGTGCACAAAATTTAGAAATAAACATTTCTGACATGCAAAAACAAAATCCAAAAAAATTAGTGATCAATATAGCCACCTTTCTTTATGATGACACTCAACAGCCTTCCATCCATAGATTCTGTCAGTTGCTTGATCTATTTTCGATCAACATTGCGTGCAGCAGCCACCACAGCCTCCCAGACACTGTTCCGAGAGGTGTACTGTTTTCCCTACCTGTAGATCTCACATTTTATGATGGACCACAGGTTCTCTATGGGGTTCAGATCAGGTGAACAAGGCGGCCATGTCATTATTTTTTCTTCTTTTAGACCTTTACTGGCCAGCCATGCTGTGGAGTAGTTGGATGCATGTGATGGAGCATTGTCCTGCATGAAAATCATGTTTTTCTTGAATGATACCGACTTCTTCCTGTACCACTGCTTGAAGAAGTTGTCTTCCAGAAACTGGCAGTAGGTCTGGGAGTTGAGCTTCTCTCCATCCTTAACACGAAAAGGTCCCACAAGTTCATCTTTGATGATACCAGCCCATACCAGTACCCCACCTCCACCTTGCTGGCGTCTGAGTCGGAGTGGAGCTCTCTGCCCTTTATTGATCCAGCCTCTGGCCCATCCATCTGGCCCATCAAGAATCACTCTCATTTCATCAGTCCATAAAACCTTTGAAAAATCAGTCTTAAGATATTTCTTGGCCCATTCTTGATGTTTTATCTTATGTTTCTTATTCAAAGGTGGTCGTTTTTCAGCCTTCCTTACCTTGGCCATGTCCCTGAGTATCGCACATCTTGTGCTTTTTGATACTCCAGTAACGTTGCAGCTCTGAAATATGGCAAAACTGGTGGCGAATGGCATCTTGGCAGCTTCACGCTTGATTTTCCTCAATTCATGGGCAGTTATTTTGCGCCTTTTTTGGCCAACTCGCTTCTTGCGACCCTGTTGGCTATTTGCCATGAAACGCTTGATTGTTCGGTGATCACGCTTCAAAAGTTTGGAAATTTCAAGACTGCTGCATCCCTCTGCAAGACATCTCACAATTTTGGACTTTTCAGAGCCCGTCAAATCTCTCTTCTGACCCATTTTGCCAAAGGAAAGGAAGTTGCCTAATAATTAAGCACACCTTATATAGGGTGTTAATGTCATTAGTCAACACCTCTCCTCATTACAGAGATGCACATCACCAGATTTACTTAATTGGTAGTTGGCTCTCAAGTCTATGCTGCTTGGAGTAGGACAACATGTATAAAAAGTATCAAAGTGATCAAAATACTCATTTGCCTAATAATTCTGAACACAGTGTATATACTGTATAATATATATGAATATATATATATATATATATATATATATATATATATATATATATATATATATATTCACATGTTACTAATCCATGAAAAGTACTAGAATGCATTTAGCATCATGTAATATCTTGTGTATTTTGACATCTTGTGTACGTTGAATATTGTTTGGGCCCTACATTGGAAATGCTTAGTTCATGGTGTTGCCTGTAGAGTCTCATTAAAACAAAAAAGCAAAGAATACATTCACTAATTATTCACTAATTATTGTAAGGACGATACACTATTTTTCTAAATGTTACTGACTAGAAAAGCTTTCTTGGCGCCATGCTGTGGTTGCACACTGATTATTCCTGGAATCCCGGCAGCATTTGATGGGCTCTGCAGATTGTGGAAAATCTGCTGTCCATACAGAATGTAGAATCCAGCATTGTCCGTGCCGTCATCATGCTGTATTTTCTTTTGCCTTGTTTAAGGAATTTATGAGAAAAGTGGAGGAGAAAAGATCTGAACTGAATAAAGGAGCGAGTATGGGAGAAGCTATTCTTTCGATTTGTCACCCGGATTCTATTACCACTATAAAGCACTGGATAACCATCATCAGAGCCAGATTTGAGGAGGTATCGTGTGCATGTCATCTGTACATGGTCATGGTGACTTGTTTTATAAGTTGGAGGGATCTAATGCGTGAGGATATGTATAAAATACTGTTTCTAAATGAAACACTTTACTCTTCTGAACTCTTTTTGGTGTTAATTTGTGATGGATTTGGCTGAATATAAAAGTAGATAACAACTGGAAAATTTGGAAAATTCACAGGTATTTTGTACTTTTATTTTTAGGTCTTAACATGGGCAAAACAGCATCAACAGAGGCTGACTGTTGCTTTGGAAGACTTAATAGCCAAAAAGGAGCTTCTGGAGTCTTTGCTCCAGTGGTTACAATGGGCAGAAACTACACTCAATGAAAAAGACAAGGAGGACATCCCGGAGGAGATAGATGAGGTTAAAGCTCTGATCGCAGAACATCAGGTACAATAACTTCTCCTAATTAAGTTATGTGCTCCATTGTTCATTTTGTGCCACATTTTATTTAACTCTTGTCATTTCCAGACTTTTATGGAAGAAATGACTAGGAAGCAGCCAGATGTAGATAAAGTTACAAAGACTTATAAGAGGAAAGCTGCCGAGTCTACGTCAGGTCAATCTCAAATCCCTGTCTTAGGGAAAGGAAGAACAGACCGTAAGTATTAAAGACCCACAAAAATCATGGCTATAGTTAGCTATGTAGTTAAAGCCCCACTGCTTATAACTGTAGGAAAGAGATTGTAATCAGTATCCTGAATTACATCAGTCCTGGAAACGCCTATCTGAGTCCAATGATGACATTTTTTTGAAAGTTAATGTTCCGCATAAGTATTTGGGTTCATAAATTCTATCTCTCTGTCTGTCTAATTGAAAATTTGGGTAACTGTTTTTATATTCAGTTATGTTTTCTCAAAAATCAATAGTGCAGGTAAAAATAAGAAACTTTGTATTAGATCTCATCAGTGAAATACACTTCTTTCTCCCCCTGGACTGATCTTTCATTCTCAAAATTCTCAAATCACAGGTAAAATCTGTCTTTATTGAATACAGACTTTCCCTTTACTGAGATAGGAGATGGCAGTTGGTGCTCATACACTTCTATGAAACCATATGGAACTAGCAGCTGAGTGTCTGTGTCTGCCTGTATCTCCTTCCACTGTAGAATTTAAAAAAGTCTTCTCTTATCTCAGTACTGAGTGACTGATCAGTCCTGGAGGAGAAAGACGCAGATTTCTCTGATAAGATATAATACAAAGTTACTGTACTTGTTTAAATGTGTACTATTGATTTATGAAGTAAAAATTAAAATGATGGTTATCCTTTACATATTGTGTTTATGCACTGCTGCACAGGTTCTGTGCTATATTTTTGAGGAATTATGTAATTTTGTTTGATTATTTTTTTGTATTTTAACAGGAAAACGCTCACCAACTCCTAGTTTGTATCCATCTGGTTCACAAACATCAATTGAAACTAAAAACCCAAGAGTTAATTTACTGGTCGGCAAATGGCAACAAGTTTGGCTTTTGGCGTTAGAGAGGAGAAGAAACTTGAATGATGCCTTGGATAGACTGGAGGAGGTACCACATATACCAATGTATTATAATTAATCCTAAATTTCGTTCAGTAAAACAGTGGACTCCTGAGATCTTATATGTACTTAGATTAACGCACCACTCCAGCTTTTTTATTTATTTCACCACTGGAGTTCCCTCACCCTAGTATTATATTCACAAGCCGCTGTCTTCAGTTGTTCCCGGCATCACTCTGGTCCTGCGACGCCATCTTTTGACCCCAACTTCTGACTGACCGGAAGTCAGAGGAAACGGTCACAAGTTCTGTGTAAGTCTATGAGAGCCTCGTTATGGTTCTCATAGGATTACACTGAGTAGTGACCTCTTGCTCGCCCAGCAAATACTGGAGCGATTTGGCAGACCACAACCTGTAGAAGACCGACCGGAGTGGTGCGAGTAACAGATGAAGATGGCGGCTGGTAAGTATAATACTAGGTGTAGGTATGCTGGAGTGGTGCTTTAAAGTCTACAAACATTTAACAGTAGTATTAGATAACATTGCTGTAAAATCCATTGAAAAAAGTTTGAAAGACAGCAAAATCTTGTATAATTGCAGGCAGTGTTATTTTAAATGGAAAAATTCAACCCAAAAGATTGCACTGTATTTACCGATATTTGTTTTATGGCATGACCTCTACGATAAAAACAGTTGACCTTTTTAATATATTTACTTACTGTAAGTTAACTGTGAACATTAAAAGGAATCTGTGAGCAGGATTTTGCCATGTAATATGAGAGCTGCATAATATAGGGTCAGAGATCCTTATTACAACAATTTATCTCTTACTGGGTTGCTCGGTGCAGGTTTGCTAGAACCCTTGTTTTCTCTGCTGTAGATATAGCAGTGGTCAGAGTGATGAGCTCTGTATAACCCCACACACAACGCTGATTGGCAGCTTGCTGACAATGTACTGTATACACAGGAAGCTGCCAATCAGTTTTGGGGGCAGTGCTATACAGATTAGTTGGACTGCTGTGCATGTGGAACCTAGTCCTGTAATGATAATGCTGATAAAACACTAATTGTATTATAACTACAACCCACAGCCTGATGAAGCTTCACGCGAAACACGCGTCAGGGTGCTGGGCAGTGTTGTCCTTTATTCATGATAGGTATAGTGGCTAGTTCATATACTACTTTATTGTATAGACACCAATATAAGGGGTTATTTTGACTGTCTCAGTTAATATACATCAATGATATGATTATTTATCTAAGTGTTGGTGCTACATATATTCAGGGACAGGTCATACCAATATTGAATATAGTTTCTATATAGACTATATGTTCCTGGTATTTCTGAGAACTATAATTCTATGCCCTCATAAACTTACATTGTTTGACTTATTGTGCATTTCCTGTTGTTAATTTTTCTTACCACATTGCCCATTTTGCTTTTATTTTTAAGGGTTTTTGTTGTTTGTAGTTGTGTTTATAATTTGTCTATTAATAAAGTTGTTATACTATTTGTATAAGGATTTATTGGTACTTTATTATATACGTTTTGGTGATAATTGTAGGATTATGTACACAGTACATTGTCAGCAAGCTGTCAATCAGTGGTGGGGGCAGGGTTTTACAGATTAGCTGGACTAAAGGCCCCGTCACACTTAGCGACGCTGCAGCGATCCCGACAACGATACGACCTGTCAGGGATCGTTGCTGCGTCGCTATGTGGTCGCTGGTGAGCTGTCAAACAGGCAGGCTCACCAACGATCAGGGGAGCAGCGACATCGTGGACAGAATCTTTCCACGATGTCCTGCTCCTGGTTACCAACCTGCTGAAGCAGGAGCAGGCTGGTAACCATGGTAAACATCGGGTTACTAGGGGCACACGCGCACCTAGTAACCCGCTGTTTATCATGGTTACCACTCTGCTACGGTGAGCGGGAGGTTACCGCTCACTTTAGCAGGCTCGTAACCATGATAAACAGTGGGTTACTAAGTGCGCGTGTGCCCCTAGTAACCTGATGTTTATCATGGTTACCAGCCTGATCGCTGCTCCCGCTGGTCACACACAGCGATGTGTGCTGACCAGCGGGAGGGCAAAGACCAAAAAATGGTCCAGGACATTCTGCAGCGATCAGCAACCTCACAGCAGGGGCCTGATCGCTGCAAAGTGTCACACATAGCAACATCGCTGGTGAGGTCGCTATTGCGTCAGCAAAACCTTGACTCAGCAGCGATCTCGCTAGCGATCTAGCTATGTGAGACGGGGGCTTAACCTAGTCCTGTAATGATAATGCTGATAAAACACTGATTGCATTTAAACTACCACCTACAGCCTAATAAGTGACAGATCCCTGGAATCAGGCTTTCGTTCCCTATTTTATGCTTCTCTCAGATTAAATAGCAAAAATTTGCTGACAGATTCCCTTTAAGGCTTTTCAAAACAAGGGCCCAGACATGTGTGGGTAACATCACATTATCCTGGTCACAATCTTAAGACATACATTTACACTGACGATGATGGACTGAAATGCTCATCTCACAATTATCAGCCGGTCAACTCATGCTGACAATCGCTCAACAAACGAGCAAAATGTTTGCTTAAAAATCATGTAAACAGCACATGTACTGGTGAAAACCGGGGTGTTATATGCAAAAAGATCATTCTGTGCGCATGGAAGTGCTATCAGCCTAAACAAGCTGTTAAAAGGCCACCATCAGCTGGCATGTAGCCGTTTGGTGGTCATTTAAACAGCTGCTGTTGGCCAGTGTAAATGCACCCTTAGAACGCCAAAACATATTCTCATGCACTCCGTCTGTCACTCAATGTGTATACTAAAGAGAGGCCTTCTCATTTCAGCTACGAGAATTTGCCAACTTCGATTTTGACATTTGGAGAAAGAAATATATGCGATGGATGAACCATAAAAAATCTCGAGTGATGGACTTCTTCCGTAGAATTGATAAAGACCAGGATGGAAAAATAACACGACAAGAATTTATAGAAGGGATTCTTTCCTCAAGTAAGTGCCACAAAGATGGCTTTATATAATATAGCTGTAGGTGCTGCTAGGTTGGTGCTTTCCTGGGTGGAATGGCTCACTAACAAAATTGAAAATAGTTGAAAACTCATAACTAGACGTAAATGAAGCATGAGCATAAGCATGGCCGCATACACTGTGTCATGTAGCACTCTTTACACAAGCACATACAGATGTGTCCTTCCTTACCTTTCCTCTTGGCTTGACATATCTGGATATGAGCGCCGGGAGATGTCCAGCTTTGAAACAGATCAATTTTTTGCAGTACTCTGTCACAAGATGTGTATATTGTATGTGGCTCCCCCTTTTGGTTATAATGTGAATTTTGGTGTGGTTAAGGTTTTGCTATCTCGGCATTGTATTGGATTTGTTTAAAGTGAAAATTGGAGCTCTTAAACGGGTTGTTCCCATTGAGAAAACTTTTGGTTATAAAAAACAGACTGATTATTACTTATCTTCCCTGGGACTAGCGCTGGCTCTTCGACGTTGACCCAGCCTCTTTTACTTGTCTGCATTGCTTACATCACGTCAACAGCGCTGCAGCCAATCAGCTCGTGTTGTCGGGACAGTCAAAGCTGCTGAGCTCTGTGTTTATGTGTGAACGTGATGTGAGCACTGCAGACAAACAGCAGAGACTGGAGCATTAGCTGAGACCTGCCACTGAAGAGGGGTAAGTATGAAAAAAATAGAAAGTTTTTTTTAAAGGGGACAAAGCCTTTAACTAAATTTGTATAACGGTACGTAAGTACACATCTGTATAATAAATTATCTTTGTGATTGCAGTTTATTTCACATACAAGTGACAGTAGAGTCTCAGAGACACATTTTTATTAAAAAAATTATTTTTTTCCAGACTTTGCCTGTAGTACACACTATTTTCATCTTACATCTGATAATGGAAATAGTTTGTGATTGGGTTGATAATCTCATTGGTTTTCCATACTACAAACTCAGTAATTTCTGAAATCCTATATAGAGACATTGGAATAGACTTGATAACCATATTACAGTT
The DNA here is from genome assembly GCF_046119375.1 of Phyllobates terribilis. Lineage (NCBI taxonomy): Eukaryota > Metazoa > Chordata > Amphibia > Anura > Dendrobatidae > Phyllobates > Phyllobates terribilis. The sequence goes on along the minus strand of NW_027362763.1, from coordinate 381,500,370 downwards.
CTATGGCGCACAGAACTTTGATGTCATCGTCTTCTCTAATGTAATATTTTAATTTTTCCTTCTCATTAAATTAGTGACCTCTGAAGATAATGCAATTTTTCCCAATTTACCGTTGTTTCATCCTGTTCTGTAGAGAAATGACTGCATTTGCTTTTGATATTCGTTTTTTTAAGAATTTATATGCTGTATGTGCTATATATTGTCTTATGGTGAGATATTTTAGCCATTTGTTTTTTTTAATTATCATACGGGAAATTATATTCATGGACACTTATTTATATCCACATTGTAAGTATAAGTATTTTGTGTATGATGTACAACTTGTTTTTCTCTAGAATTCCCCACCAGTCGCCTGGAGATGAGCGCTGTGGCTGACATCTTTGACCGGGATGGTGATGGGTACATTGACTACTATGAGTTTGTGGCTGCCCTTCACCCAAACAAGGATGCATACAAGCCTGTAACCGATGCGGACAAAATTGAAGATGAGGTACTTCATCCATAATGTCCAAAATAGTCAAAACATTTTATGTGCACAAGAAATATATTCTAATTTATATTTTTCCAGGTTACAAGACAAGTGGCAAAATGCAAGTGTGCCAAACGTTTCCAAGTGGAGCAAATTGGGGACAACAAATACAGGGTAAGTAAAAGCATTACGTATTCAAATGTCACAATTATCATGCATTGTTGGGCAGGAACATTCCCATTTTACAGTAAAAAAGAGTTTAATTAACAACCGGTAGTCAGAATCTTTCTGCCATTTTTTTGTTAGCATTTTGGAAAATTTTGTTTAGCAGCTTGTCAACTTCAATGGCGATGCATGCAGCTGCAACTCCATTGATCACTATGGATATTTTGGCTGGCGCACATTCTCCTGGTAAATGAGCGAAGAAGTGGGACCTTCACCTGTCATGCATCTATAGTATATCCACAGGATATGCTGTAAATACTTACAATATGAATACTGCTTGAAATTAAAGAAGCACCAATAAAGAGTAAACTTGATTTTTTTTTAAATAATTTTGACCAGCATATAAAGTTATGAAATTTTTCAAATCACTTTATTAGGGGATTTGTCTTCATTCCTGTAAAAAAATGCATGTAAGTGGCTTCCAAACCCCTGCTTTTCACCAGTGCATATGGCTGTTTTCATTAATATCAGCACCTAATCATTTGGAGTACAAATGATGGCAGTGAAAGGGTTAGCACCTGTCTCCTCCTTTGAGAGTTGTGCTTACCAGAACAATCTCCTTCAGGAGCACAACACTCAGAGGATGTTGACCCTTTCACTGCCATCATCTGTACTCCAAATGAGTACATTCTGATAGCAATGCAGCTGAAGGCAGACAAATAGACTGGGGAAAAGCAGGGGTTTCGAAGCCACTTACATGTAATTTTCTTTTATAGGAATTAAGATAAATCCCCTAATAAAGTAATTTGCATAGTTTCATAACTTTCCATGCTGGACAAAATTATATAAAAAATGAAAGTTACTCTTTATCAAACATTATTCTCATTGTAAGCCTTTACTATGTATCCTGGAGATATACTATAGAGGACTGACAAGTGTAGGTCCAACCTATTGGCTTATTACCAGAAGAACGTGGGCCTGCCAAAATCTCCAGAGAGTTCAGTGAAGTTGCAAAGTTTCATAACTTTCTATTCTGGAAAAAAATTTAGTTAAAAAAATGAAAGTTTACTCTCTCTTTAATATAAAATTACTTATTTATTTCTATTATCCAAAAACTGAAACTGTTTATTATTAAACCTTGCACTAATGTTATTTTCTTTCCATTTTTTCTATGCAATCAGTTCTTCCTTGGAAATCAGGTATAAACCAGTAAAATGTTTCCATTGTATATAGATGGTCATCTAAGCTTGTGCTCAATGTCACCTGACCGTACCCTACACTTCCCATCATTGCTTTGGTGGAGGGTCTATCACCGTGCGTTACTTCTGAATAGTAGTTCTGTAGCCATAGGGTGGTCTCAGTAGTTAATGTGCATTACGTGCAGATTAGGATTTTCCAGCTTCTCTTCGGTGATTTGGTGGTTTGTCATGGTTTTGTCATGTCAGATTTCTTGCATGTCCAGCATGATGCACAATCAATTCACATGGTAGACGATCAGTAAATCATGGTAGTCACCAACCATATCATTATATTCACAGCTACAAAATCCAATTTAACCAACATCATTTTTTATGTAAAGCACACTGTCTACTTATGTTATAATTTATGTACTTGCTCCATACCCTGTAATGTATTCATATGCAGGTCACACCGATCATATATTATGAGTAGCACTATGCACAGTGTCACCTAATGGCTAAACACTTTATATTCCTTCCTTCAACCTTTAAATATACTATAGCCGATATCCATCATAGTACTGCAGGTAATCTGCGTACCTAAGGCATGGTATATATTGCTATACAGTTCCTAGTACATTAGTTCCTTGAGACAGTGTCTAGCAGGTAAAGCCCTATAATCAGCTTATCATTGCCATTGATGCATGCAACCACATGTCCAGTAACCACAAGATCCACATCCCCAACTTTGTGTGTCCAATAGTTATAACCTTAATCTTTGCATCAGTACCTGGTGAACATTAATCACCCCACCCTTTTGTTGCATGTTTGATTTCTGTTATAAAGTCAGAGACCAAAGCTTACTACTTTCTTGAAGCCCTACATTTTATGACTTCTGTCTTGCAGTAGTGCTTTGTAGTCTTTTTAAACACCTTGGCCCCAATTCATCAAAGTGTTTTTGCCAGAATTTTGGAGTAAAACAGTTTGAAAAGAAGCAAAATTTTAGCAAAATGCACCAAAAATTGCAACTTTTGGCGTTTTCACTACACTTTTGGCCAGTACCACCAAAGTAGGCAGAGCAGGGAGGAGGTGGGGTGGGAAAGCGTATGGTAACGCCTGCCCATCAAATTAATCAAAAGTGGCAGCGTACATCACGTCAGAAATTTTTCTTGAGTCCCTAACTGGAGTAACATTTCTGGTGGAAATGCAAGGAGACAGGCATCACTGATTAGATGTTTTGAATTCATTAAAGTTCATTTAAATTAAGGACTTTATTATTAAAGGGGTATTCCCATCTCTAAGACCCTATCCCAATATATAGTAGGTGTAATAATAATAATATTAGCAAATACCTCCAATTAGAAATGTAGTATAGTTCTTCTGATTCTCTATGTCGCTTACCTCATGTGCAGGGCATTGCCGTAGCTTAGGTATCCATGGTTATGATGACTAGCAGCTAACTGACTAACTTTCACTATATGAGTGGTTTTCACCATGGATACCCAAGCTACTGCAATGCCCTGCACATTGGGTAAGCGACATAGCGAATCAGGAGAACTATACTACATTTCTAATTGGAGGTATTTGCTAATAGTATTATTATTATTACACCTACTACTTATTGGGATAGGATCTTGGAGATAGAAATACCGCTTCAAGTGGAGTGCTCCTCTTAATGAATTTTATCTTATCTTATTCCTGCACGTCCTCATTGAGACTGACACATGAAATCTTAGCCTTAATGAATCAGTGCCCTTGACTTTGGCTACAGTTATATGAAAAAGTTTGGGCACCCCTATTAATCTTAAACTTAATGTTTTATAAAAATTGGTGTTTTTGCAACAGCTATTTCAGTTTGAACTATGTAATAACTGTTGGACACAGTAATGTTTCTGCCTTGAAATGAGGTTTATTGTACTAACAGAAAATGTGCAATCTGCATTCAAACAAAATTTGACAGGTGCATAAGTATGGGCACCTCACCAGAAAAGTGACATTAATATTTAGTACATCCTCCTTTTGCAAAAATAACAGCCTCTAGTCGCTTCCTGTAGCTTTTAATGAGTTCCTGGATCCTGGATGAAGGTATTTTTGACCATTCCTCTTTACAAAACAATTCCAGTTCAGTTAAGTTTGGTGGTCGCCGAGCATGGACAGCCCTCTTCAAATGATCCCACAGATGTTCAATGATATTCCGGTCTGGGGACTGAGATGGCCATTCCAGAACATTGTAATTGATCCTCTGCATGAATGCCTGAGTAGATTTGGAGCGGTGTTTTGGATCATTGTCTTGCTGAAAGATCCATCCCCTGCGTAACTTCAACTTTATCACTGATTCTTGAACATTATTGTCAAGAATCTGCTGATACTGAGTGGAATCCATGCATCCCTCAACTTTAACAAGATTCCCGGTGCCGGCATTGGCCACACAGCCCCAAGCATGATGGAACCTCCACCAAATTTTACTGTGGGTAGCAAGTGTTTTTCTTGGAATGCTGTGTTTTTTTGCCGCCATGCATAACGCCTTTTTGTATGACCAAACAACTCAATCTTGGTTTCATCAGTCCACAGGACCTTCTTCCAAAAAGAAATTGGCTTCTCCAAATGTGCTTTTGCATACCTCAGCCGACTCTGTTTGTGGCGTGCTTGCAGAAACGGCTTCTTTCGCATCACTCTCCCATGCAGCTTCTCCTTGTGCAAAGTGCGTTGTATAGTTGACCGATGCACAGTGACACCATCTGCAGCAAGTTGATGCTGCAGCTCTCTGGAGGTGGTCTGAGGATTGTCCTTGACTGATCTCACCATTCTTCTTCTCTGCCTTTCTGATGTTTTTCTTGGCCTGCCACTTCTGGCCTTAACAAGAACTGTCCCTGTGTTCTTCCATTTCCTTACTATGTTCCTCACAGTGGAAACTGACAGGTTAAATCTCTGAGACAGTTTTTTGTATCCTTGCCCTGAACAACTATGTTGAATAATCTTTGTTTTCAGATCATTTGACAGTTGTTTTGAGGAGCCCATGATGCCACTCTTCAGAGGAGATTCAAACAGGAGAACAACTTGCAAGTGGCCACTTTAAGTAGCTTTTCTCATGATTGCATACACCTGGCTATGAAGTTCAAAGCTCAATGAGGTTACAAAACCAAAAAAAGTGCTTTAGTAAGTCAGTAAAAAGTAGGTAGGAGTATTTAAAACAAGAAAATGATAAGGGTGCCCATACTTATGCACCTGTCAAATTTTGTTTGAATGCAGATTGCACATTTTCTGTTAGTACAATAAACCTCATTTCAAGGCAGAAACATTACTGTGTCCAACAGTTATTACATATATCAAACTGAAATAGCTGTTGCAAAAACACCAATTTTTATAAAACATTAAGCTTAAGATTAATAGGGGTGCCCAAACTTTTTCATATAACTGTATGTTCATATGGAGTTACAGTATATAAAGAGTTTTCTTGGAAGAGATCCACTCCAGATTCCTAAAAAATGCTTGTAACACTGTTCCAATTCATTTATATGAGAAATTCACTTTGTGAATCATATGGGGAGTTTTTTATGTGTTTTTTCCTTAAGAGTTTTTTTAAAAATGCCTGGTGGGGAAAAAATGCATGTGACTTCTTTAAAGCGTACCTTTATGGAATCCACTCCAAACTGTGTACTGTCAAATCAAAAGGCTGCAAAAAATACTTCAAAACTGCTTCAGAAGATGCTTCAAAAAAAGAAAAACTCCTTCAAAACCTCCCCAAAAAAGGAGTGTTTCCAGAAGTGGTTTCTGCTTGAAAAACTCATATTTGTCCACCTCAAGGTGTGAATATGGCCTTAGGGTGTGTTCACATTGAATCCTCTTGCTGAGTTTTTGGAGCGGAAACTGAGCAGAAAGTCTCAAAACTTCTCAAAAACTTGGAGTTTTTGCTATGTTTCCATTCAGAAAACAGACACCAGCCCAATTCATAGTGCTGGGCACAAAATGTGCACCTCCGTGTACACCGGGGCATAAATCTTACTCCAATCAGTGACTGGAGTAAGATTTGTTGAGCAAGATATGCCACCACGCTTCCTGACTTTTACCTTTTACAACCAAATATTCCCATGCCCCATCACTCCCTTGTCTTTCTCCAACTTTAGGCCAAGTCCACACTATCAGTATTTGTTTCGTATTTGGTCAGTATTTTTTCTCAGGAGTGGGAGTCAAAACCAAATGAGGAACAATCAGAGAAAAGGTATAATAGAAACAAGTCACCAATTCTGCATTTATCACCCACTCTTGGTTTTGTCTCCCACTCCTGAGAAAAAATACTGAACAGAAGTTTGCAGATGTGTTTAAGAATACTATTAGAAAGAAGAAACTACATTGAATTGCATGGTTCATAGATGTCCCTTTTCACATCTGTGCTGTATAAAAGGAAACTTTATTCCACTGTACTAAAATCAATTTCCATAGTATAATTTCCAATATTCCTGCCTGTTTGACCGTTGCATTATTAGAGAGAGTTAAGAATGGGACCTTCTGTCATAGTTCTATAAATCAGGCTCTAGTATAATAATTACTCCTGGCTGTTTGGTAAGTATTGTGAATAGAGTTGGTGCAAATTGATTTTCAAGACCTGGTCCAGTGGCCCGGTCAAATCTCTTACCGATGAACAGGATCTTGGAGGACTATCTATAAATTCCCAGCATCACCAGCTCTTCTTTTGAGTAGCGGACCTGTGCCGACATTACATATGCATTATGCCACAACGATGACATTGCGCCTGGCCGGCTAATCATACGAAGAGCCGGGGATGCCATCCGGCAAGAGATGGTTCACAAGGCTCCCGTGAAGTGGTCACAGATTACTTACTGACTTAGCCGGTGAACTGGTTCCTGCAAATCGATTAATAATGTTATGAAGATAACATGTTTGTGACTCACTACATTGCTTACTCGCCTTCTTCATTGCTGTCACTGTTGCCCATTGCTTTAATCAGTTTGCCTTACTTGGTGTTGCATGGGTGTTCTCAGATCTACACAGATTAAGGCCTCTTTCAGACGTCCGTTTTTGCTCATCCGTGAAAAAAAATGACCGATGTTCATCAGTGTCCTAGACCAGATCTTCAGTGTTTTCATTGTGTCATTTCTTACCATCAGAATATCATCAGCTTTTCTCATATTTAAAAACTGATGGATGATTCTCAAGCTTCTCCTATCAGTCAGTGAACATGAACAGTACTAACACACAAGTGTGTTGGCCAAGTTTTTCATAGAACCCTAGACTTGCATTGGGGAATTTAAACAAAATTGAATTGGGGATTCGAAACCAAAATGGAAATGTCTTCGTTTTTTGTTTCTTTTTTTTGCGGACACTCAATCTTTACAAAAATACAGTAATGTGAACAGCCCCATAGATGATATTGGATAGATCCTATCTGTGGAAATCATGGATACAACATTTACGTGAAACACAGACCTCTGAATAAGGCCTAAATATGATCAACCCTGGGTGACTAATAGGATTTAATTTAATCTCCATTAAGGTATATTATATTACTTGTAGTTCAATTGTTTTATTTGCTCTTGTTTCACCCTTCCTAAGTTTGGCGATTCCCAGCAACTTCGCCTTGTTCGTATTTTGAGGAGCACAGTGATGGTTCGTGTAGGTGGAGGTTGGATGGCGCTTGATGAATTCCTAGTGAAAAATGATCCATGTAGAGGTAAGCACTAATAGAGTCTAAGAACAAGGTACCACTGCCAGAAATGGCCATCAGGTTGCTTCATGCTACCAGTAGGCTTCTTTCACACTGTTATCTTTTGGCTTATAGAAAACAACATGATTTTGATGTTTTGTACAAATGCTTTTTGGGTGGCTTTTTTATTCATTGTTCTCCTGCATTTTTCTGTCCTATAGAAAAAGCCTAAAAAGTAGATGAAAAGTAGATGGAAAAAAAAACATACATAGAGCTGTGTTTAAAAATGCCCCAAAAAAACAAACAACAAAAAAACTTCAAAAGGAAAACGCATGGTAATAAACTCCACATACAAACTTCAGCATTTTTTTCTCTCAAAAACGGTTGTGTGAAACCACCCATAAGCTGCATGTTAAGCTGTACAAAGGGAGTTTTTCTCAAATGACAAAGAAATCGTGATGCAAAAAGATATCCAGGCACAGAAAAGTTTGGCATAACATCTAACTATAAAATTCAATGGCTGTTGTTGTGTTAAGAGTAGCGGTGGGAGAATATATTCGCGAGTACTTGAGCTGTAGTCGAATTTTGCAAAAACCCTCATTTACCAAAATGCGGATATTTTGTAATTCATTTCTACGTGGTTTTAGCTAAATAGCGGCTGTCGGACACCATTTTTCTAAACCATGAAGGGACATCAAAAGATTAAAAAATGTATAAAAAATATTTGTACTTGCATAACTCTCACCTCTCTGGCCTCTCCACTGCTCACCGTCACCCGTCCAGTCCTCTCCTCACCTTCTGATTGCCCCCACAAGCACTGAAATCCCTGGGCATCTCACACAAGGTCAGGACTTCCGGCTCTGATGAGTCTCAGGATAATTCTGCGCATTCACGCAAACGCATGTCATGACTTTTCGCGCTCTTGCGCAGAACCCTCCTGGGCCTCATCAATAGCCTGAGGGGCTACTCAAAAGATCCCTCCAATAAATTTAGTATTGTGGTATAGAAGCCAGTCCAGGTTACAAGTTGGCGAAAATACAAATATTGTAAAGTCCTCATAGTTAAGAAATGAATTGGATCTTAAGCTATATATTATATGAGAAGTTTCTTAAGCAGATCAGCATGGAAGCCAAATGGATCAGTTTGGTGATATCTGCAGATAAAAGATGTGTCGGGTGTTTGATGTTTTGTGCATACATGGAATTTTTGTTGCTTTTTTTAAGTATATGTTGTCACTTATAGCAGTACTTTACTACTTCTCCTTTCTTACCTAATATTCTCCATTATTTTACTTGACTGGTATTCTTTCTTTTTTCGCTAGTTCATCATCATGGAAGTAAAATGTTACGTTCGGAATCAAACTCTTCAATTACTACTCAGCCTCTTATAGGTTGGCAAATATCTCCCTCTTTCATTTCTTTTTATCTTCACTTTTTCTTTTCACTTGCTTTGTTTTATTTATGTCTTTTGTCGTCTTTTATTTTGTGTGTAGTGCATGCTGTTTTTTTTTTAACATTCATTGTGTAATCTCGCTACCAATTTGAAAGGTTTGGACATTGCTGTGGTTACTGTGCATGGTGAGGTGGATATTCAGAGCCATCATACGTGTTCACATTTAGTAGGCATAAGTGTCATATATTGAATGCTTGGTCTCCGACTAGTTTGTGTTTGGACATATCAATGATTGTTGCAGATTTTATTGTGGGTTCATGCTCAGGAATACCCAAGAAGGAAATATACCTGTATGTAGGAGCGAAAGAATCAACAAGTGTTATCAGTGGCTCGGCTCAACTAAGAACTTGATATTTTATGTAATGCCCCTCTTTCCTTGAACATTTTGAACGTTTACTCCAAAGCCCCTACTTGTCAGATATTATTGGCAGTGCAAACTTTTGTAAAGTAATCATGAACTGATCTGGTCCTATTGTCATTGTATCATTAAAATGCAAGACTCATCACAAATGCTAAAAGGGCAGAAAAACACTGTGCTACATTAGCCTATGTTGGGTTCTCTAGCAAGCACCATTATCCTTCATGCCAATTTGCTACAATCTTAGACCATTTCAGACATCTTGAGCTGTCTTACAGAATATTTATGTGTATATGTATATACAGTGGGTACAGAAAGTATTCAGACCCCTTTAAATTTTTCACTCTTTGTTTCATTGCAGCCATTTGGTAAATTCTAAAAAGTTCATTTTTTTCTCATTAAAGTGCACTCTGCACCCCATCTTGACTGAAAAAAACAGAAATGTAGAAATTTTTGCAAATTTATTAAAAAAGAAAAACTGAAATATCACATGGTCATAAGTATTCAGACCCTTTGCTCACTATTGAGTAGAGGCACCCTTTTGAGCTAGTACAGCCATGAGTCTTCTTGGGAATGATGCAACAAGTTTTTCACACCTGGATTTGGGGATCCTCTGCCATTCTTTCTTGCAGATCCTCTCCAGTTCCGTCAGGTTGGATGGTGAACGTTGGTGGACAGCCATTTTCAGTTCTCTCCAGAGATGCTCAATTGGGTTTTGGTCAGGGCTCTGGCTGGGCCAGTCAAGAATGGTCACTGAGTTGTTCTGAAGCCACTCCTTTGTTATTTTAGTTGTGTGCTTAGGGTCATTGTCTTGTTGGAAGGTGAACTTTCGGCCAAGTCTGAGGACCAGAGCACTCTGGAAGAGGTTTTCATCCAGGATATCGCTGTAATTGGCCGCATTCATGTTTCCTTCAATTGCAACCAGATGTCCTGTCCCTGCAGCTGAAAAACACCCGCATAGCATGATGCTGCCACCACCATGTTTCACTGTTGAGATTGTATTAGGCAAGTGATGAGCAGTGCCTGGTTTTCTCCTCACATACCGCTTAGAATTATCACCAAAAAGTTCTATCTTCGTCCCAAGAATCTCATTTCTTATGCGTTTTTTCTGCCAGGGAGAAGCGGAAAAAATATGCAGCTTTTCTGCATCGTGGGCACTTAGCCTAAGGAGAGGCTTCCGTCGGGCCACTCTGCCATAAAGGCCCGACTGGTGGAGGGCTGCAGTAATAGTTGAGTTTGTGGAACTTTCTCCCATCTCCCTACTGCATCTCTGGAGCTCAGCCACAGTGATCTTGGGGTTCTTATTTACCTCTCTCACCAAGGCTCTTCTCCCACGATTGCTCAGTTTGGCTGGACTGCCAGGTCTAGGAAGACTTCTGGTGGTCCCAAACTTCTTCCATTTAAGGATTATGGAGGCCACTGTGCTCTTAGGAACCTTGAGTAATGCAGAAATTCTTTTGTAACCTTGGCCAGATCTGTGCCTTGCCACAATTCTGTATCTGAGCTCCTTGGGCAGTTCCTTTGAGCTCATGATTCTCATTTGGTCTGACATGCACTGTGAGCTGTGAGGTCTTATATAGACAGGTGTGTGCCTTTCCAAATCAAGTCCTATCAGTTTAATTAAACACAGCTGGACTCCAATGAAGGAGTAGAACCATCTCAAGGAGGATCACAAGGAAATGGACAGCATGTGACTTAAATATGAGTGTCTGAGCAAAGGGTCTGAATACTTATGACCATGTGATATTTCAGTTTTTCATTTTTAATAAATTTACAAAAATTTCTACATTTCTGCATTTTTCAGTCAAGATGGGGTGCAGAGTGTACTTTAATGAGAAAAATATGAACTTTTTAGAATTTACCAAATGGCTGCAAGGAAACAAAGAGTGAAAACTGTAAAGGGGTCTGAATACTTTCCGTACCCACTGTATAGCAGGTGAAATAAGTATTGAACATGTCACCAATTTTCTAAGTAAATGTATTTGTAAAGGTGCTATTGACTTGAAATTCTCACCAGTCGTCGGTAAAAACCCATCAAATGCACACAAGCAAAGAAATCAAACCATAGGTGTCCATAAATTATCTGTAATAATGAGAAGTGAGACAGGGAAAAAGTATTGAACATGCTTACTGATTTATTTACTAAAGATTTGCTTACTTATTTATTTAATACTTTGTGCAAAAGTTTTTTTTGGTGATGACCGCTTCAAGACTCCTCCTGTATACTCAGGTGTGATTTTGGCCCGTTCTTCCACACAAACTATCTTCAAATCCTGAAGGTTCCATGAGCTCCTTCTATGAACTCTGAGCTTTAGTTCCTTCCATACATTTTCTATTGGATTCAGGTCAGGTGATTGACCATTCTAGCAGCTTTGTTTTCTTTCTTTGAAACCAATTGAGAATTTCCTTGGCTGTGTGTTTGGGATCATTGTCTTGCTGAAATGTCCATCATTTGGTGAAATTATGTTCTTTCCACTTCGGGATTATGGCCCCAACAGTTCACTGGAGCCTTCAGTAGTTTAGAAATTCTTCTGTCACCAATGCCATCACCATGTTTTACAACAATAAGGTTGTGAAAGTCTTGAGACAGCTCACTGTTTTTACCCATCATGAGATGTTTCTTGTGTGGCACCTTGGTAATGAGAACCATCAGTTGAACCATCTGATATTATTTTTCACTAAATGACAGGATTGCTTTCTAATTCCTGATAGATTTCAGCTGGTGTCATGACTTTCCATGCCTTTTTACACCCCTCTTTCTTTATGTGTTCAATACTTTTTCTCTGTGTCATTCCTCATTATTACACATAACTTAATTTATAGATATCTATGGTTTTATTTCTTTGCCTTTGTGGATTGATGGGTTGTTACCGACATCTGGAGAGAATTTCATGTCAATAGCAACTTTAGAAATATATTTACTTAGAAAATTAGTGACGTGTTCAATACTTATTTCACTCGCTGTGTGTGCGTGTGTATATATATATTTATACATGCATAAATACATGCAGTGGTTATATGAAGTCTACATATCCCTGTTAAAATGACAGTTTTTTGTCATGGCAAAAAAAAAATCATACTAAGAAGAATCGTTTCAGAACTTTTCCACCTTCAATTTCTCCTGTAAACTATACAATTCAATTGAGAAATAACCTAAAATCTTTTTGGTGGAAAAATAAAAGTAGAGAACCAAAAATAATGTGGTTGTATAAATATGCACACCCTTAACCTTTGAATTTATGACAGTCTTTTTGTGTAGCGGTCTATCAACATGGCACATCTAGAATTTGTCAGATTGCGAGGGAATCTCCTATGTACAGGCCCTTTTTAGGTCAATCCACAGATTTTCAATTAGATTCAGGTCTGGGTTCAGGCTGGGCCATTCCGAAACTTTCATCTTCTTCTGGTGAAACCATTCTTTTGTTGTTGTGGAAGTATGCTTAGGGTCGTTGTCGTGCTGAAGGAAGAAATTCCTGTTCATCTTCAGTGTTTTAGCAGAGGCCTGAAGGTTTTGTTGCAAAACTGATATATATATATTATTTTACCTTTTAATTTTGTAATCATGAATGGCTGCATTTGACTGCTGTTTGCTTACAGTTAAAGGGTTTGTATAAAATTAGAAACTTGGCTTTTATGTTCCAGAAACAGCACCACTTTTGTCCAGGGGTTAAGTGAACAGGGCTGAGAGGTGAAAACAGGCCACCCCATGGTTGGAGCTTTTTCTGGGAGGCAGCCATCATTGTTTCAAATGGCAAACAATCCCTTTACTTCTTTCCATTACCATATTATTTGAAGTGTCAATCATTCTCCCATTCGATCTTACAATGGGCATACAAAGTATAGATTGGGCAGTACAGTTGTAGAGACAACACTAGGAAACTTGAAGATTCATTTGTATTAATTACATAAGAACATGGGACATATTTTATTTACATTTATGATTCATTTTTAGCTGAAGTATCCATATCCATCTTAGCATCTGTAGGGCTTAGAGTACATGTCGTGCCTACCCATTGTAATATGCATTGTGATAAAGTCGGTCCTCTACACCTTATCTCAGGACTGTCATTGCATCTTGGTGCTTCTCACTATGGCCAGTCGACTGTGCCGATGATCATAACTCTTGATAGTCGAGAGCGAACATATCTCATATACTTTCTCTATAAATACCTCTACATGAATGATTTACAATTCCACAAACCCCGATCAGCTCTTACTAGCTTTTATCATAGGGTATATTAAATTCTAATGCCTCACTTTATATTTCGGCTTTTTTTTTTACCTTTTTTTTTTTCAAGATCCCAATATAAACGTAGCATATTTTTTAGGCAGATATATATGATGGTGACATTTTGTTTTCTCCTCTCATTCCTAATGTTTATGTGTACTTGTATTTTGCCAACAGTGAATGTTCAGATTTCAGTTGCTTTAGTCATCGTAGCTGTGTTTTCATGCTTGTGAAGTTATTACTAATCATATTATGGATTGCAACATGGCTGTAGATTTTCTGATAAAGTACAGGACTGATACTCGTTTATTTGCAGCTAAAGGAAGAACAAACATAGAGTTACGAGAAAAGTTTATGTTACCTGAAGGCATTAGTCAAAGCATGACTCCTTTCCGGCCCAAAGGCCGAAGGTCAAGGCCATCTTCAAGAGGCGCATCACCCAACAGATCCAGCTCAAGTCCAAATGTTCAAGCCTGTCCATCACAAGCCACGTGCATTAGCACACCCAAGGTAATTGTTTCTTTTGCTCACCTTCCGCATTAAAATATAATTCCGCCACTCTGTTTTTTTTCAATGAAAGCCGTCTAAAAACACAGGTCATATAACAGTGCTTGAGAAGAAAGGCTGATTTCTGGGGCGAATGCCTACAGTATTTATATAGATTTATTTTGTTATTTGCTTTACCTGCTAATGCATTTTCTTTGTCAGACATAAAATAAATATGCAATAAAAAGGCATACCATGAAGGGAGGGAGGCTGTAAGACATCTCGTACATACACCTTAGACGATTGTTTGGCCAGCAGCTATCTCGTCCAGCTTTCCCACACACAGAAGCACTCGAGAGACATGTGGGAGAGCTGCTGCCAGTCTTCGTTGGTGGTGGCAACTTATCTTAGGAACAACAAAAGTATCAACAGTCTAAAATCGGACATGCTGGATTTTAACTTCCCCATTTGTCTGGGGCGACCATCCTTACACATTAGACTTTTGGCTAAACTCGTTAATATCGATGGGTTCGGCCAACGTTATTCTAATATGTATGGGGGCTTAACTGTGTGCAGACCTTTCTGCTCAGCTGAGAATTATAGAGCCATTTATACAACTAGAATAAGTTTCTGTAGTTCTCAACAATCCTTCATCTCCCACACAGTAGTAGTTTTTTAATTATAGGTCTGTACTGTAAAGATATAATGGCAGTTGTCCCCTGCCATTGATACCAATACATTTAGGTTATAATGGCTGCACAATTTTTTCCTGCAGAATTATGAGACAGATGGGCAAGAGTTTTGGTGCAGGTGTTGATCCTATGATATCAGTGTAGTCTCTACACTACTACTTCCACCAGTGAAATTGCCTAAATTGATTTGCCATTGTTTCACACAGACACCCCTTCATATTACACGCAATTATGGTAAACCTTGGTTGACAAACAGCAAAACAACAACTCCTTGTAAGAGCCCCGAGTCCCCCGAGCAAAGGCTGTCTTCCGAAGAGGTATAGTACTTACGGGGCACCCAGTTGTGTAATCTCTCCCAATCACAACTGCTCTGTTCACTAACTACTGTCATCACTGACAGGCCTACCTTGCACGTCTACACCCTGTTTAACCGATGCTCAAGTATCAGTATATAATCCTTTTCAACAATCTATTCTGATAATTTACCTCATCACCTCATACATCTACTTCATCATTTTTAAGACTCACTACTACTGTCTAGCTGTTTAATATGACTGCTCATGTATTAATTGCTCTCTAGTACTGTCGTCTTAGAATCTGATGCATGATTTTCTTTTCTGTCCACAGTTTATATGTAATTGTACATGATGATTTTGAGTGTTTTGTTTTTTACCCAAAGGTGACCATACACAGTACCTTAGATAGCGTTCGACTGGTCAGCTGACAGCGCTCTCTTCCCACTCCCCCATACACCACTCGGTCCAAGCATGCATGTATTCTCAATGGGGACAGTGGGGTAAATAGTCACCAGACTCCTCTAGTTGCAGCTTACCTTTGGGGAAATAAGAGAATCGCATTGAAATTGAACATGCAAAATTCTTCTCTCACCAAATATCGTTTGTCAGGAGATAGTCGGGAGGCCCCCTATACACAAAAGATGTTGGCCTTTGTTGCCAATATTGTAGAGTTGAGCAGACCTTAATTTAATGTTGCCGGTGGTCTTAAAAACTTCAAGTCAGAAAGTGCTTCATACTTCAGTTTTACCAGTGAAGTTTACCGGAGCTCAGGAATCTTCAACAGCTTATCACAACCAACTCCGACCAAAGGGTCCAAGGGTCCATCCCATTCATCTAGTGATACATCTACTGATGCATTGAGGGACATAAAAATGGGCAATTTATTGCAAAAATGTATATTCAGCACAATAAAATGATGACTCTGGTCTATGCTGCTGCCCAACAAGCTCATATAGATATAGATCATTGTTTGCTGCCTCCTAGAGCTGCAAAATAATTATATCTAAAATGTGCTAGAGAACGGAAGTTAGGAAACGGTTACAGCTTGTGTGAGACTCAAAGATACAATGTTAAAAGTGAGACTCCAGAGCCATGAAGTAGAGATATGCTGCATAACACCTCGATGATGGCGTAAAACTTTTGTTCTTGGATCTATGCACTTTCTTGCAGAGATATGTCCTATGACTCTCCAGTTTCACGGTCATGTTCTTTTGATTTCCACATGTGTATCCTAAAGACAAGAGAAGACTCCAGTTACATCCCTAATAAGCAGGTGCCTCTGGGAGTTAATGTTTTTACACTAAACATTCTACTTACCTGATACAGGGAACTCCTATCCAGGGGAGCAAATTACGACTTCCAGGATACCTGTCCGGAAAAGGATTCCAATCTGCAGAGGAAAGCAGCATATTAACTACGGCAGCCTCCAAAGTCAGAACACAGTTTGCAGGTAAAGCATGGACAAATATAGCAGCAACGTAAAACACATACTCCATCACTAGCATATGAATGTATACTGAAGGTGAGGTTCAGTAATGTTACGCGATTCATTAAAAATAATGCAAAACAGGATGTAGCTAAAATATACATTTCATAGCTGAGAACCTTTGAATTATAGACATCTGCTGTGTGTCTAATGGAAATCACTTTGAACATTCGTAGAGTGTAGATAAAACTTGGATAGTGCGTCTTTTCATGTCAATAAATTTGTATAATGTTCTCTCGGTTATCAATACTGAGACTATCATTTTGACCCATCCTTTTTGAACCACCCTATGTATCCTGTTGTTCTCCTCCTACCATAGTTTAGTATACTCTTTAACAGACTTGGGCAAAGTGCGGCCCGCGGGCCACATTCGGCCCTCTGGCTGTTCCAGTCCGGCCCGTGGACCAAGACTGCCAAGGGGCTGATAACAGTGGCCCACGGGCCGCACTATGCCCTTCCCAGCTCACACACATGCCGTCACTGCCCGCCGTCACTGCTGTCTCAATCCGCGGTCTCAATCCGCTGTGAATGCATTGGTGGAGGAGGGGCCGCTACCTCGCTCTTCCATCAATCAGCATTAGAAACAGCTGACGCGATGGCGTCAGCCTGTGCACTGCGGAGAGTCAGTGCTTCTCAGACAGGAGCGCCAGGGGAACAGGGAGTGAGGTAAGTATATGCTGGACATAGGGGGGGCTTTAATGATGGACACAGGGGGGGCACTCTCATGCTGGACGAAGGGGGGGCTTTAATGCTGGACACAGGGGGGGTACTCTCAGGCTGAACACAGGGGGGCTCTCATGCTGGACACAGAGGGGCTCTCTCATGCTGGACACAGAGGGGCTCTCTCATGCTGGACACAGAGGGGCTCTCATGCTGGACACAGGAGGGGCTGTCATGCTGGACACAGGGGGGGCTGTCATGCTGGACACTGGGGAGGGCTGTCAGGCTGGACACTGGGGAGGGCTGTCATGCTGAAGACACTGGGGGGCTCTCATGCTGGACAATAAGGAGGGCTGTCATGCTGGACACAGTGGTGCTCTCATACTGGAAACTGGGGGGCTTTAATGCTGGGCACTGGGAGGCTTTAATGCTGGAAACTAGGGAGGGCTGTCATGCTGGACACTGGGGAGGGCTGTCATGCTGGACACTGGGGAGGGCTGTCATGCTGGACACTGGGGAGGCTCTTGGGCTCTCATACTGGACATGAGGGGGCTGTGTGAGGCTCATGCTGGACATGAGGGGGCTGTGTGGGGCTCATGCTGGACACAGTGGGGCTGTGTGGGGATCATGCAGGACACGGGTTGGCTGTGTGGGGCTCATGCTGAACATGGGGGGCTGTCATGCTGGACACTTGGAAGGGCTGTCATGCTGGACATGAGGAGGCTCTCGAGCTCTCATACTGGACATGGGGGGGGTGGGTGGTGCACATGCTGGACATGGGAGGGCTGTGTGGGGCTCATGCTGAACATGGGGGGGCTATGTGGGGCTCATGCTGGCCTTGTGGGGCTGTGTGGGACTCATAATGGACATGGGGGGCTGTGTAGGGCTCATGCTGTATATAGAGAGGCTGTGTGGGGGCTCAAGCTGTATATAGGGGGATGTCAGCACACTTAATTCTGCTCAATATTAAGTTACACAATTCATATTTATGTAATCATTAATAATAATAATTAGAATTAATATGTTAATATTAATATTGAGCAGAATTAATTTCAGCCTATTGGTTCGGCCCTCCCCAACAGTCACAGTCTCTCATGTGGCCCCTCGGGAAAATTAATTGCCCACCCCTGCTCTTTAATATAAGCAATGCCTCAAAAAGATCCTTTCCCATTTTTGCTGAGATCTAATGCATAAGCGCTTCAATTTGAAGCACTTTCCTATGTCAGCATCTTTGATCTGGTTGTAGTTTTCTGAATATTACCCAGTAGCCTAAGAAACTGCAGGTAGCATGTCCAAAAGGCTTAGATAATTTTTTCAAGAAAAAAAGGGATGTAGCTAATACCAAAAGGACACATGGCCTATTAACATCTAACTGTGCAGGATATATCAACATAAAAAATTAAAACAGAAAAAAAAAGCAGACAAACATTCTGAAAATATGCAAAAAAGCTCTTATAGAGTAGGGGTATCACATGTAATGAAACTAAAACAGAAAGTCTATTAACTACAAATATATATTTTTGTAATGTAAGTAAATTCTTTATTCATTTGAAACAATTTTTCTCTGCACAGAAATAAAGAAAACTCCAAGCCGAGCCGGAAGCAAGGCTGGTAGCCGATCTAGTAGCCGACGGGGCAGTGACGCCTCTGATTTTGATATTTCAGAAATTCAATCTGTATGTTCTGAAATGTCTGAGACTGTTCATAACAGCAACAGGCCCTCTCCACGAGCAAGTTCCCGGTCTTCAACAGGTAGACCTTCCAAAATTCCCACCCCACAACGGCGGACACCGATCAGCAAACTAGCAACGAAATCTACAAAAAGATAGGGCGCCAAGCTTCGGAGAGATTTTCTTTGTGTATTGGATATTTAAGTTTGTAAGATGTAAAATATTATGTAGAAAGTATTGTGGAATAATGCAAATATTTGATTTTAACCCTGCAAAAGGCCTTAAATGTGTGTTTTTCTTGTTTTTTTTACACATATTTTTATCAGAAGAAACATTTGTTTTGTCTAATAGTTTGGAAATGCTTGAGGGATGAAACTAACGTCGCGGTTCTGTAAAGTTCAGAAACTAAAACAGTCATTGAATGTATTTATAACCGAAATCTGGAGGGACGATCAGTATGCCAAACACTGCTTCATTAGTTAGCAATTATGAATACCTCATACCTATTTATAATAGAGCAAAATCATGGACATAGATGCCAAGCTTCCAAACACTACCGAATCTCCATTCACTTGGACCTTATTATGCACACTGCAGTTATTTACACAGTTTTAAGTTCAAAGAACTCACAGAAAGGTATTTAATCATCGTAAGAAATTATATTTTATGTTGTTTTTTAATTTTTATTTATGTCTGTGAGATTCAGTCTTAATAGAACTATAATACTGTTCAAATAATAGCATTTGGGGCATATGTGCAGTTTTCTTTTGCTTGAGTGGATGGTAACATTATATGAACTTTTGTATGAGATCAGTTTTGCTTGCAAAAATCTATGAAATAAACCTGTTCAAATTGATTTGTCTGATTCTTGCTTTAATAGTTATTGAAAAAAAAATACATCACAAGGAATTTAGAGAAGGTTCTTACACTATATTACAATAATAATTTAGGTATATTAGATCCAGTGGAGCAGATTTGTCATTGTCTAAAACCTAAAGGGAATCTGTCAGTAGGACCAACCCTCCTAAGCCATCTATGTGGGAATGTAGGCGCCGGGGCTCTTTGACCTTTCCCGGCGCCTGCGCACTGCAGTACTTTGCTCTGCCCTAGACAGGGCAGAGAAATACGCCTGTGCAGGAGCACATTGCCGGAGAAACTGTGTGGATGATGAAGGGACGCGTCATACACACCAAGCAAGAAGGAGGACGGCATCGAAAGAAGAAGGGAGGTGCCGGAGCAGAACGAATGACACCCATTGGACTGGCCGCCCCCCCAGGTGAGTATAATAAAATCTCTTTTTCTTCTCTTGCAGGTTGGATCGGGGGCTCGTATACAGCATTATAGAATGCTGTATGTGAGGGATGAAAGGTGCTGGCCGTATTTCATATCGGCCAAACCTGGCGACAGGTTCCCTTTAAGTGAAGCCTTGTGAATATAGTGACAGTGTATTCAATAATGTATGCAGTTTGCATTGTGAAATCTAGTGACAGAATAATAGGCTACTGTTACTAGCCAGAGCTAGTCCATCAGTGAGAATACGACAGCAAATGAGGAAACACGTTTCATGTTACTCTAAGACAGAGGTCCTCAACAGATGGCTCACAGGTTACTGATATGTGGCTTGCGACTGTATGCCAGGTTGGTATATTAGCAACAGGTCTAATAAACAGTTATGAAGAGCAGGTCTCCAGATGATGACTTTTGTGAGTAGCCCACCGCTGAACATCAGATCTGGATGTACATATACTGACCTAGGGGTTGGAGCGATCAATATGTTAAGCTGAAGATAGGATGATATTGCCAGTTAAAAGTTTGCTTGAAGCTGGATGCAATAGTGTGGTGGAAGTGCC
This sequence comes from Phyllobates terribilis, assembly GCF_046119375.1. Classification (NCBI taxonomy): domain Eukaryota; kingdom Metazoa; phylum Chordata; class Amphibia; order Anura; family Dendrobatidae; genus Phyllobates; species Phyllobates terribilis. The sequence continues at coordinate 381,479,718 of NW_027362763.1, read as the reverse complement.
CATTGTGAGAATACCAAATGGGGGTAAGGTGGGAACCTCTACATGTTAGTATAATGCCTCAGTGTGAGTTCTATGCGGAGGCTTTGACTGTCAATATACCAGTATTGGGACTCTGGGTGTCACTGCTGGGGGATGGAGCTGGATGTCACTAGTCGAGGGGCTCTAGATTTGGCCTGCTACCCTCTCTTCAAGCTCTCAAGGTGAGAAAGGTTTTGGACACCTGTTCTATGGTTTATCCAAGAGGATACACAAAAGAATCTGGATGCATGCGCAAACATTCAAATTTAGTTGGACTTACTGTAGATTTCCTTATTAGATGCTGTTCATCAAGATACAACATTTTCTTAACTAGTTTGTGTTAAGACATTTTCAGAGTTTCTTCTTTCAGGACATGGATCCCAGGCATCAATGTCCATGCCAATCCACATGCGGAAGTTGCAGTTCTTTACCCTATTGGTCTTCTACCTGCATTTTGCTGTTGTTTTATGTGTATCTCATTCGTGAGATCACTCATGCTGCAAAGTAATAACTAATACAGCTTTAGTTTAGTTTAGTTTAGTTTGGGGTCACATATAGCTTTCTGTATTTGTTTACCACGCATTGAAGGTGCGTCTTCTGAGGACAAGCTTCCTAAATGTCACAGCAACTTCCCACTTCATCACTGCTAATGATTTGTCTATTTTAATTAATTTTGTAGAAACTGCATTAAAATAAGCAAGCCATGAGCAGTTTGTTTCTAAAAATGGAAAGCCACTATAACATTTATAAACAGAAGCTGGGGAGCAAAGAGCGCAATATGGCCTTATCCGATGAAAAATGGCAAGTAAATGAGGAGTGCTTACTCACCTGGTAAAGTTGTGTGCACCCAAGAGTTACAGAGTTTATGTATAATCAGCTGTCGCGGATCCACGGGTCATAAAAACCAAGGAAAAAACAAAGTGGAATGTTGAGGGGTTTTACTGCGCTGCTGGTGGAGTCCCACAGGAAGGATACATGACTCGCGAAGGATGAATCAATGGGGTTTTATTTATCTACGCATTTCGAAGTCATCAGATTTCTTCAGGATACAACCGCGATAAAAAAGTGATGACAGACAGCTTAAAAAGGGGTTGGCATTCGAATAAAGCCGCCATAGGGGCAACATGATATATCAAAGTTCACCTCTAATACGTTACAATAAAAAATAATGACAACACCCAAACAAGAAAAAGAAAATGCATATATGTATCTCTAAATGATAGGAGATGGGATAAAAAAGATGTATCCTATGTGTTCAAGGTCTCAGTGCCTGTGAGAGGTATTGCTCAGTGAGCTATAGACGACAAATGAAAAAAATATTTCTAAAAAAATCTAAAGAAGAAAACGCTATTTACATTCTATGTGTACTGATACAGTATGTATTTTTTTTTTATCTCATCTCCTATCATTTAGAGATACATTAGATATACATAAATGCAAAGAACCAGAGCGGTGACAAGGTATTTTGGTGCCCTAGGCAGATGAGGCCAAGGGCGCCCCATCCCCAAGCAAAGGAATGGGTCAGATACCAAGGTAACAAGACTTCTAATGCATCCCCCGACCTCTCCAAATGTATCAGGTAACAATTTCTGATGACCACTTCCACTAGAATTATTTTTTTTTCACCAAAAAATACAAGTAAAAGTAAAATTAGTAGTGTACTTTAGGAGTGAGGCTTAGTAGGGGGTGAAATTTCACAGTGGGGTATAGGAATCACTCTTTGTGGACCATTTACACAATACCAGGGACAAATAGTGATATTTATCCTTCACATCCTATATTTTAAATGTCAAACCCAACGATATTCATGGAAACTAATATAGCTTAACTACAGTATAAAGGTAGCTGTTTTTCAGTTTAAGTGTACAGCATTTGACGAATACCCTAATGGAAAGCAAACAGACCTCATTGTAAATAAAGTGATATGTCTCATGGTGTTTGTGTCCATCGTGCGACAAATACACTTTGCAACTGATAGTTGTTCTTGTGCATCTTGTGCAGTATTCCTGTACTGATGGTGGTTCTATGTGAAATCATGTAGGAATGGTTGTTCTGTTGCTGTATTCATGTACTGTTGGTGGTTCTAGTTATGTGTTCCTGCATTGATTGAGATTCTGGTTATGTATTTCTGTACTAATTATGGTTCTGGTGTTTTTTTCATCACAAGAACAACATCTGTAATGAATATAGCACCAAAATTGTCATCAGCACATGAATACGATGCTGAAATCATCATCAGTACATAAATACCACACCAGAGTCGTCAATAGTACATGAATACGAGACCAGAACTATTATCAGTAATAAATACATCACCAGAACCATCATAAGTACTTGACTACAAGAACAAAGCTTAGTACAGGGGTCTCACACACGCGGCCCCTGAGGCTCCATTGTGCGGCCCCATGCCCCTGAGCTTCCGAAACGCAAGACAATCGCGTCCAGGGAGTCGGGGACTGCTGATGCCATCGCTTGTTTCTAGCTCTCTGCACCACAATACCTATACCAGCCACCGGCCAATCAGAGGCCAGCAGCTAACATTGTGTCCGTTGTAACAGGGCATGATGTCACTGCCATGTGCCACCCTGACTGAGGAAGAGGAAGCTATTCGCTGAGGGAGCGAAGTCAGGTGTGAAGATTTTTTTAAATGTGTATGTGAAAAACAGCATATTGAGGGATATTATTACAGGAAGGGGACTCGGATGGGAACCTGACTATAAGGCAGGACCAGGATGGGAGAAATTACTACAAGGTGGGACCAGGATGGTGACATTACTACAAGAAAGGTAGAAGAATGGGGCACATTACAATAAGATGGGGACCGATATCAGGGATATTACTACAAGATGGGACAAGGATTAGAACATTACTACTAGAAGGGGACTAGGATGGGGGCCATTACTATAAAAGGGGGACCAAGAAGAGGATATTACTACAAAATGGGACCAGGAGAGAGACATTACTACAAGATGGGACAAAGATGGGGACATTACTACAAGAGGGTGACCAGGATTGGAACATTACTAGAAGATGGGACATTACTACAAGATAGGGACCAATATTTTGCCACTAAAATCATGTTTTATGGACCGATATCAGGGATATTACTACAAGATGGGACAAGGATTAGAACATTACTACTAGAAGGGGACTAGGATGGGGGCCATTACTATAAAAGGGGGACCAAGAAGAGGATATTACTACAAAATGGGACCAGGAGAGAGACATTACTACAAGATGGGACAAGGATGGGGACATTACTACAAGAGGGTGACCAGGATTGGAACATTACTAGAAGATGGGACATTACTACAAGATAGGGACCAATATTTTGCCACTAAAATCATGTTTTATGTAAAAACTAAAGTAAAAAAAAAACTTGTACCATAACACATGTGATAAACACTATTAAAAAAATCACACCAAAAATTTTACAAAATGCTCAAATAGTCATATAGGACAAAAATGTTATAACTAAAAACATCATCTTGTCCTGCAAAGAATGCGGCCCATCATATTAAAATTTTTACTATGTGTGGCCCATTTACGTGGCTGAGTTTGAGACCCCTGGCTTAGTACAACAATTAATTGTAATGTCAGGTCAGCCCTATATTCAATTGTATCGCATGAACCTATGACTTCGGAGATATTGATAGTTTTTGTTACCAGTCATCATTACAATGGAGACCATACAGGAACCACCATACTGATGAGACACAGACAGTATCACAAATAATTATTACAACCAGGTACCTTATAGGTGACATCCCTGATTGTAGTTGTTCTGGACTGTTCACATCCACAGCTTGTCTCTGCAGACTTCCCTCTTCTCCGGTCTTCTGCACCATAACCCAACATAGTGGTCTTAAAAATAAGAGTGTTATTATAATGCCCTAATACCTAATCATTTAACTATAGTATCTCTATGTATTAGCAGTGGCCACTGGGTGGCAAGATGCAGTGATGTTATTCCGTTGCCCAATGTCTCCTACGTGGATTCACCGTCCTCTAACAGAACACGTCTTGCTGGAGTAATCGGCAAAGCAGGGAGGTGATTAATGCCCCTCTGTTCCTGTCCTGGCGCTAACACCAATTGTACAGGTGCATCTCACTAAATTAGAATATCATCATAAAGTTAATTTATTTCAGTTCTTCAATACAGAAAGTGAAAGTCATATAGTCATTACAAACAGAGTGATCTATTTCAATTGTTTATTTCTGTTAATGCTTATGATTATGGCTTACCGCCAATGAAAACACAAAAGTCATTATCTCAGTAAATTAAAATAATTAACAAAAAACACCTGCAAAGGCTTCCTAAGCATTTAAAAAGGTCCCTTAGTCTGTTTCAGTAGGCTCCACAATCATGGGTAACACTGCTGACTTGACAGATGTCTAGATGGTAGTTATTGACATATGACGCGCCCCCTGGGACATATTCCTTTTTGAGGGGAATACCCGGCACCGGATCAGATGGGGGGGTTGTAGTCTCCGAGCGGCTGTGACCCGGTCCCGTGCCCAGGGCGTCAAGCTCAGTGTTATGTGGCAGTCTTTACTGATGTTATTAAAGTTCGTTGTGTCGACTACGCCACCCGTTGTGATGCGGTCACTGTGGCCGCCGCTGCAGCAGGGTCCGCTGAGGCTGATGGTGGATGCGCAGCTTGGTGGGATAACCCCCAACGGGAGGGGTATAGCCTCAGAGGGGACAGGCGCAGAGGATGGGGGTTGTGGTGGTGCGGTGCAGCCGGTAATGATGACAGACTCGGGTAGTGCAGTTAAGGGTCTTTACTTACTGCAGATGTTCCTGGTCACTCTAGCTCCAAGTGACCTCCCGAGCCGTGCTGCGTCCACCAGGTCCTGGATCCGGCCAACCCCCAAACAAGTCCGGAGCGTGGCCCTGAGCTCTCCCTCTGTCCTTCCTTCAGCCGTCCCCACCAGTGATTCACCTAAATCCAGCTCCCTCGGGCCTTCTGTTGGGCAACCTTTGGCCTCAGGTTCCCTGACCCTCCATGTGGTGTGCCTTCAGGGTGAATGTAGTGGGTGACCGTGACAGACACTGCCCACGGTCTCCGGTCTCTGGCTGGGGAATGTCTTTGCCCCCACCAGCTTGGGTTCCGGTACCCTCTTGCTGACTCCTCACCCGGTGTTCTTATTTGGGTTCTTGGGTCCCTTCTTTGTCCCCCTCTGGGTCTTTCTTCACTCCACTCTCTCTCCAGGGCTGTTGTTTCTTTCTCTCTCTTTCTGCAGGCTTGTCCTCTGCATCTGACTTACTCTCTGCGTCTGACTTACTCTCTGCGTCTGACCCTGATCCTAGTTGGTGCCCTCCTTATATATCCCTCTATGTGTGAGCTCAGGTGACCAGCACCCAATGAGCTCCTACCACTACCCAGACTGCTCCCCCTATCTGCCCCTACACTACATGGGATGTTCCTCCCCCCTCCCACTCCAGCCAGGAACAGGCTCGGTCGCACCTGCACATTTCTAAGTGGGAGTGCCGTCGGCCTGCTCCTCTGGAATGGGATGTATGTAGTGCATGCAGTCTATCTGAGCTCAGTTCCACACTCCTTCCTTACCCGGAAGTGGAATATCACACCTCTGGGTTGAGGTGCAATACCCCTGTAGCAGCCGAATCCTCAGGGTGCTACATTCCCCCCTGGTAAACCACAGCACGTCCTCGGGCTGCAAAGACAAAAACACCAAAACATACAAATTTTTATAAACATATAAAACATATAAAATAGTAGATATATTTATATAAATAACATTCTCGTCGTCTCTTTCTTTCTTCCTCCTCTGGTCACCGTGCAACTCGTGACCAGGTAAAGTGCGACAGTCTTTTGAAAAGCAGTTCCTTATAAAACCAGTAGGGGGCGCCTTAGGAAGCGCAACTATATACAGGGGAATTTTTGGCCGTTCTCAGTCCCCGGCCAGGTAAGGGAAAGGGATGGCTGCTCACAGTCCTCAGCCTGGTTTGGGTAGGGGACACACGGGTTAAACTGTTCACTGGTCCCAACGGGGACTAAACTTTAAAGCAGCCACGGTTACTTGTGTACCCCGACGGGTAACTATATACAGTTTTTCTTTACTACTGTTCTTAATCGTAGTACCTCCTAGCCTTGAACCCGTCCGGGTCTTCTGGCTCTTCCTCCCTACACCGCAGCTCCTCCTCTGTCAGGCGATGCACGTGGAGGGCATAAGGTCCCTTGGCACACTTGTGCCGGGTGAACGTTACCTCATCACCGACGTAGAGGTCACGGCCTTTGTGACCCTCTGGCAGGTGAGACTCGACATCCCGTCGGGTAACGAAGACGTCACCCATGGTGTTCTGGTCCTTTATGAAGCCCCACCCATGCTGCGCATTAAACTTTATTACCGTCCCGATGGTACGGGGACGATCTGCTGCACGGGGGTCCCTTCTGGTCCGACTCTTTTGCTCCGCGCTGCGGGTCCGGGCCCATTGCTCTCTGGCCCGCCTCTCCTCCCGCTCTCTCTTGAACTCTGCCAGCTGTTGACGGCAACACTCGGTACGCTCTGCTGCAGCTGCCCGAGTCTCTCCGGTGAACCCCATCAAATCTTCTCCCGTGGGGTCCCACACGAACTGGGCTTCCTCGAGTGGAGGCGAGACCCGAGTCACGGGCTTTGGAGCCGGGATCAGGGGCTCACACAAGGGCCCTAGTCTTTGCTGCCGCTCTAGCTCAGGGTACCCTTCGGGCCAGATGAAGGGCCGCCCGTCCGGCCATGTGAGCTGGCCGAAGAGGTCCTCCCCCAGGTGTGGCACCCTTGGTATTACGGGCGCGGGCGCGGTGGTGATGGCGCCCGGGTTGCCCAGGCCTTGCGGCCAGGCCTGGGGCACCTGGAAGGTGAAGGGCACCGTTATGACGGCGGCGCCCTGGGTTACCTGGCCTTGCGACCAGGCCGGAGGCTCCGCGGAGGTAGATGGCTCTGCTTTGGATGCGGCGCCCGGAAACGCTAGGCCCTGTGACCAGGCCGGAGGCTCTTCTTCCTGCGCCACGCTCCGGGTCACGACGCGTGACGTCACTGGGGTCGCGTCGGCGGCTTCCGGTCGTGGCCTAGTCGGTGGCGGTGTCATGGCGGTCTCGGGTACGGCAGGGGGACTTTCGGGCTCTGCGACGGGGAGCTGGGGCAGGTGGGTGGTCTTCCGGTATGGGGTATAGGCGTCCCCCTTACCTGCTGCCATACGTCTCGCTCCCTCTTCTGCGCCGTCTCCGGCCTTGGGTCCTCCCGCGTCATCCGCAGAGGTAGTCGGTGTCTTCTTCCAAGGGAGCGGGTTCCGTGGACGGATTCCAGCTTGCTGGGCCATCTCCCGGCCCCACTCCGCCAGGATCTCCCTCTGCACTCGGGCCATCCTTCCCGCGAGGCCCTCCAGGGCACTCCGCGCGCACTCCCGATCTCGGGGAAGCTGCGCCAGGATCTCCGCTAAGCCTAGCGGGGTTGTTGACTCCAGCAGGCTCCTGACCATCGGGTCGGTGCTGCTCTGCTCTGCTTCCGGCAGGCTCCTGGCCAGCGGGCCGGTGCTGCTCTGCTCTCCTCCTTCTTCCTTCTGCAGGCTCCTGGCCAGCGGGCCGGTGCTGCTCTGCTGCCGCTCCATTCCCGGGTCTACTCTTTCTCTCCTCGACTCCGGGTGCTCTCGCTCTGGACACCTTGCCTCCGGGTGCGCTCGTTCTAGACTGCTCCAAGCGACACCCATCTTTGCTCTTTTCTTTCGTCTCCTCCCACTTCGAGGGCGGTCCCGGGGCAACTCGGTGACTGTCAGCTCCAGGGGTAGTTCTTTCACGCTGACAGACACCTCCAGCATCACAGTCTCTGTTGGTGGGGGCGGTCCCCACCCTTGGCGCCATTTTCTGTCCTGGCCCACGATGGGAGGTGGCCTCCTGCCCTCCTTTGGCACGCCCATAATGGCGTCCGCTGCTCTTCCAAGGCGGGAAATCTGCGGTTTTGGCGGGAAGCGTCGCCCAGTGGCGGGAAACTCTGCAGATGGCGGGAACAAGCTGGAAATGGCGGACAATCGGCGGGAAACGACTGGTGATGGAGTCCGATGGCGTGGACCCTCCGGAACCGGCGGGAGACTTCTTTCTGAGGTAAACTTGCACTTTTCTTCAGGCACGCAGTACCCGGGTGTTGCGGGCACGTAATCCTGCCGACTACGCCAAAGTTGACGCGCCCCCTGGGACATATTCCTTTTTGAGGGGAATACCCGGCACCGGATCAGATGGGGGGGTTGTAGTCTCCGAGCGGCTGTGACCCGGTCCCGTGCCCAGGGCGTCAAGCTCAGTGTTATGTGGCAGTCTTTACTGATGTTATTAAAGTTCGTTGTGTCGACTACGCCACCCGTTGTGATGCGGTCACTGTGGCCGCCGCTGCAGCAGGGTCCGCTGAGGCTGATGGTGGATGCGCAGCTTGGTGGGATAACCCCCAACGGGAGGGGTATAGCCTCAGAGGGGACAGGCGCAGAGGATGGGGGTTGTGGTGGTGCGGTGCAGCCGGTAATGATGACAGACTCGGGTAGTGCAGTTAAGGGTCTTTACTTACTGCAGATGTTCCTGGTCACTCTAGCTCCAAGTGACCTCCCGAGCCGTGCTGCGTCCACCAGGTCCTGGATCCGGCCAACCCCCAAACAAGTCCGGAGCGTGGCCCTGAGCTCTCCCTCTGTCCTTCCTTCAGCCGTCCCCACCAGTGATTCACCTAAATCCAGCTCCCTCGGGCCTTCTGTTGGGCAACCTTTGGCCTCAGGTTCCCTGACCCTCCATGTGGTGTGCCTTCAGGGTGAATGTAGTGGGTGACCGTGACAGACACTGCCCACGGTCTCCGGTCTCTGGCTGGGGAATGTCTTTGCCCCCACCAGCTTGGGTTCCGGTACCCTCTTGCTGACTCCTCACCCGGTGTTCTTATTTGGGTTCTTGGGTCCCTTCTTTGTCCCCCTCTGGGTCTTTCTTCACTCCACTCTCTCTCCAGGGCTGTTGTTTCTTTCTCTCTCTTTCTGCAGGCTTGTCCTCTGCATCTGACTTACTCTCTGCGTCTGACTTACTCTCTGCGTCTGACCCTGATCCTAGTTGGTGCCCTCCTTATATATCCCTCTATGTGTGAGCTCAGGTGACCAGCACCCAATGAGCTCCTACCACTACCCAGACTGCTCCCCCTATCTGCCCCTACACTACATGGGATGTTCCTCCCCCCCTCCCACTCCAGCCAGGAACAGGCTCGGTCGCACCTGCACATTTCTAAGTGGGAGTGCCGTCGGCCTGCTCCTCTGGAATGGGATGTATGTAGTGCATGCAGTCTATCTGAGCTCAGTTCCACACTCCTTCCTTACCCGGAAGTGGAATATCACACCTCTGGGTTGAGGTGCAATACCCCTGTAGCAGCCGAATCCTCAGGGTGCTACACATACTCCACAAGGTCCCAGAGTTCCAATTTTCATTCGGAAATCAAGGTCCCAGAGTCTGGAGGAAGAGTGGAGAAGCACACAATCCAAGCTGCTTGACGTCTAGTGGAAGTTTCCACAATCAGTGATGGTTTGGGGAGCCATGTCATCTGCTGGTGTAGGTCCACTTAGTTTTATCAAGACCAAGGTCAGCGCAGCCGTCTACCAGTAAACTTTAGAGCACTTCATGCTTCCCTCTGCCGACAAGCTCTTTGAAGATGGAAATTTCATTCTCCAGCAGGACTTGGCACCTGTCTACACTGCCAAAAGTACCAACACCTGGTTTAAAAACAACAGTATCACTGTGCTTGATTGGCTAGAAAACTTGCCTGACCTTAACCCCATAGAGAATCTATGGGGCATTGTCAAGAGGAAGATGAGACACCAGACCCAACAATGCAGACGAGCTGAAGGCTGCTATCAAAACAACCTGGGCTTCCATAATACCTCAGCAGTGCCACAGGCTGATCGCCTCCATGCCACGCCGCATTGATGTAGTAATTGATGCAAAAGGAGCCCCGACCAAGTATTGAGTGCATTTACTGAACATACATTTCAGTAGGCCAACATTTCTGATTTTAAAATAATTTTTCAAGCTGTTGTTATAAAGTATTCTAATTTACTGAGATAATGACTTTTGTGTTTTCATTGGCTGTAAGCCATAATCATCAACATTAACAGAAATAAACACTTGAAATAGATCACTCTGTTTGTAATGACTATATAATATATACATTTCACTTTTTATATTGAAGAACTGAAATACATTAACTTTTTGATGATATTCTAATTTAGTGAGATGCACCTGTATTTGTGTCTTTAAGAAGTGAATACAATTGAGTGCAGAGAGGGAATGACAGCCGGGGCGCAGCCAGCGAGCGGTGAGCAGTGTTAGTAACTCACTGACGCTGCTCATCTGTGAGTGCACCCCGTCCATCAGTGTGCTGATTGCCTGTGGTCAGAGGAAAGTGCTGGGTGGCTGCCAGCACAGCACTGCCAGTGATTTTTTTTTAAAACTGCACCCATCCCGAGGGAGGCAAGAGGTAGCGCCCTAGGTGGGTGCCTTGCCCTCGTCCCAGGTCTACAAAAAAACGCCCTCGCTTGGCGAGCATCTGCAGATTTGTGCCTATCGTGTATGGAAACCCTGCAACAGCACCCTGCAATTATTAAAATTAATGTCCTCCCCTATAATTAGACACATACAAGAAGACCTGAAGTGCTTTGTTTAAAGTTTTGAACAAGTTTGTAGAAGTCCAGCCACCAGCAACAAGGTGACCTCATTTCAGACTGGACCCTAAATCTTGCAAATTCGTCTCTCCATGTGACTAGGCTTTGGACTTTGTAAGAACAGATAGGTAACCTAATAATGGGTGCAGTCAACAGTATATACGCACTTCCAATTACAATACATACCAATCTTTTATTGATATTTTATTATGAGTGCTGAAATAAAGAAATTGTTTTATTGATTACGCATTTTTCTTCTTCCTTTTGTTTTTTTGGTAGTTGTAAGAACAGAATCCAGCTATACTTTTTTCTAATTAAGATAGGCTAGAAAAGATGGGTGGATAAAGGTGCATTGGGGAAAAACTCTCAATAAACAATGTGAAAAATACAGGCTAAGGCCAGCATACCTTTAGTATGCACACCATGGACAATATATATATGTATACAGTTATATGAAAAAGTTTGGGCACCCCTATTAATCTTAAGCTTAATGTTTTATAAAAATTGGTGTTTTTGCAACAGCTATTTCACTTTGATATATGTAATAACTGTTGGACACAGTAATGTTTCTGCCTTGAAATGAGGTTTATTGTACTAACAGAAAATGTGCAATCTGCATTCAAACAAAATTTGACAGGTGCATAAGTATGGGCACCTCACCAGAAAAGTGACATTAATATTTAGTAGATCCTCCTTTTGCAAAAATAATAGCCTCTAGTCCCTTCCTGTAGCTTTTAATAAGGTCCTGGATGAAGGTATTTTTTCTTCCATTTCCTTACTATGTTCCTCACAGTGGAAACTGACAGGTTAAATCTCTGAGACAGCTTTTTGTATCCTTCCCCTGAACAACTATGTTGAATAATCTTTGTTTTCAGATCATTTGACAGCTGTTTTGAGGAGCCCATGATGCCACTCTTCAGAGGAGATTCAAACAGGAGAACAACTTGCAAGTGGCCACTTTAAGTAGCTTTTCTCATGATTGCATACACCTGGCTATGAAGTTCAAAGCTCAATGAGGTTACAAAACCAAAAAAAGTGCTTTAGTAAGTCAGTAAAAAGTAGGTAGGAGTATTTAAAACAAGAAAATGATAATGGTGCCCATACTTATGCACCTGTCAAATTTTGTTTGAATGCAGATTTCACATTTTCTGTTAGTACAATAAACCTCATTTCAAGGCTGAAACATTACTGTGTCCAACAGTTATTACATATATCAAACTGAAATAGCTGTTGCAAAAACACCAATTTTTATAAAACATTAAGCTTAAAATTAATAGGGGTGCCCTAACTTTTTCATATAACTGTATATACAGGTATGTATATATACAAAAACTATGCTACAGCACTCTGAATACATGCACTCCACTAAAGCTACACACATAAAAAAAATTAAATGCTAAGTTTACAGTTTTGATTAAAATTGTACGAGCCCACCCACCAACAACAAGCTGCCCTCATTTCAGACAGGTCCCTACATTCTGCAGACTCATCTCTCCATGTGCCTAGGCCTCAAATAACCTGGGGAAGAGCAGGATCCAGCCCTGACTCTGGCTGTTGTCCAGCACACAGTGACCTTGTTTCATGTACTATTTTTTATCAACAGACTGACTGCTCAGAGGGGCCTTCCCAAGACTGATACAACGCTGACTAAGCCTGAATTTCAGCACCACCGCAGGGTTATAATAAAATTCTTGTGACTTTTAAAGAAGGCAACACAGAATAATATTATATCATTGAATAACACGTGGCTTGTAGCCACACACAGTTTAGTCCTATGTTCATACTATACTGTCATGGCCAAAAGTTTTGAGAATGACACCAAAATTATATTTTCACATGATCTGCTGGCCTCTGGTTTTTATTAGTGTTTGTCTGATGTTTATATCACATACAGAAATATAATTGCAATCATATTATGAGTACCAATAGGTTATATTGACAGTTAGAATGAGTTAATGCAGCAAGTCAATATTTGCAGTGTTGCCCCTCTTCTTCAAGACCTTTGTAATTCTGCCTGGCATGCTCTCAATCAACTTTTGGACCAAATCCTGACTGATAGCAGTCCATTCTTGCATAATCAAGGCTTGCATTTTGCCAGAATTTGTTGGTTTTTGTTTGTCCACCCGTCTCTTGATGATTGACCACAAGTTCTCAATGGGATTAAGATCTGGGGAGTTTCCAGGCCATGGACCCAAAATCTCTTTGTTTTGTTCCATGAGCCATTTAGTTATCACCTTTGCTTTATGGCAAGGTGCTCCATCATGCTGGAAAAGGCATTGTTGGGCGAAAAACTGCTCTTGGACGGTTGGGAGAAGTTGCTCTTGGAGGGCATTCTGGTACCATTCTTTATTCATGGCTGTGTTTTTAGGCAAGACTGTGAGTGAGCCGATTCCCTTGGCTGAGAAGCAACCCCACACATGAATGGTTTCAGGATGCTTTACAGTTGGCATGAGACAAGACTGGTGGTAGCGCTCACCTCTTCTTCTCCTAATAAGCTGTTTTCCAGATGTCCCAAACAATCGAAAAGGGGATTCATCAGAAAAAATGACTTTGCCCCAGTCCTCAGCAGTCCACTTCCTGTACCTTTTGCAGAATATCAGTCGGTCCCTGATGTTTTTTCTGGAGAGAAGTGGCTTCTTTGCTGCCCTCCTTGAAACCAGCCCTTGCTCAAAAAGTCTCCGCCTCACAGTGCGTGCAGAAGCACTCACACCAGCCTGCTGCCATTCCTGAGCAAGCTCGGCACTGCTGGTAGTCCGATCCCGCAGCTGAAACAGTTTTAAGATACTGTCCTGGCGCTTGCTGGTCTTTCTTGGGCGCCCTGGAGCCTTTTTGACAACAATGGAAGCTCTCTCCTTGAAGTTCTTGATGATGCGATAGATTGTTGACTGAGGTGCAATCTTTGTAGCTGCGATACTCTTCCCTGTTGGCCATTTTTGTGCAGTGCAATGATGGCTGCACGTGTTTCTTTAGAGATAACCATGGTTAACTGAAGAGAAACAATGATACCAAGAACCAGCCTCCTTTTAAAGTGTCCAGTGATGTCATTCTTACTTAATCATGACTGATTGATCGCCAGCCCTGTCCTCATCAACACCCACACCTGTGTTAATGGATCAATCACTAAAACGATGTTAGCTGCTCCTTTTAAGGCAGGGCTGCAATGATGTTGAAATGTGTTTTGGGGGTTAAAGTTCATTTTCTGGGCAAATATTGACTTTGCAAGTACAGTAATTGCTGTTAAGCTGATCACTCTTTGACATTCAGGAGTATATGCAAATTGCCATTACAAAAAATGAAGCAGTAAACTTTGGAAAAATTACTATTTGTCTCATTCTCAATACTTTTGGCCATGACTGTACAATACCAGTAGTCAATTTACATTTGGTACGGAAAGTATTCAGACCCCTTTAAATTTTTCACTCTTTGTTTCATTGCAGCCATTTGGTAAATTCTAAAAAGTTCATTTTTTTCTCATTAAAGTACGCTCTGCACCCCATCTTAACTGAAAAAAAACAAATGTAGACATTTTTGCCAGTTTATTAAAAAAGAAAAACTGAAATATCACATGGTCATAAATATTCAGACCCTTTGCTCAGTATTGAGTAGAAGCACCCTTTTGAGCTCGTAAAGCCATGAGTCTTCTTGGGAATGATGCAACAAGTTATCACACCTGGATTTGAGGATCCTCCGCCATTCTTCCTTGCAGATCCTATCCAATTCTGTCAGGTTGGATGGTGAACATTGGTCGACAGACATTTTCAGGTCTCTCCAGAGATGCTCAATTGGGTTTAGGTCAGGGCTCTGGCTGGGCCAGTCAAGAATGGTAACAAAGTTGTTCTGAAGCCACTCCTTTGTTATTTTAGCTCTGTGCTTAGGGTCATTTTCTTGTTGGAAGGTGAACCTTCGGCCAAGTCTGATGTCCAGAGCACTCTGGAAGTGGTTTTCATCCAGAATATCTCTGTACTTGGCCGCATTCATGTTTCCTTCAATTGCAACCAGTCGTCCTGTCCTTGCAGCTGAAAAACACCCCCATAGCATGATGCCGCCACTATGTTTCACTGTTGGGATTGTATTGGGCAAGTGATGAGCAGTGCCTGGTTTTCTCAACACATACCGCTTAGAATTATCACTAAAAAGTTCTATCTTTGTCCCATCAGATCAAAGAATCTCATTTCTCATAGTCTGTGAGTCCTTCATGTGTTTTTGAGCAAACTCTATGCAGGCTTTCATATGTCATGCACTGAGGAGAGGCTTCCGTCAGGCCACTCTGCCATAAAGGCCCGACTGGTGGAGGGCTGCAGTGATAGTTGACTTTGTGGAACTTTCTCCCATCTCCCTACTGCATCTCTGGAGCTCAGCCACAGTGATCTTGGGGTTCTTCTTTACCTCTCTCACCAAGGCTCTTCTCCCACGATTGCTCAGTTTGGCTGGATAGTCAGGTCTAGGAAGACTTCTGGTAGTCCCAAACTTCTTCCATTTAAGGATTATGGAGGCCACTGTGCTCTTAGGAACCTTGAATACTGCAGAAATTCTTTTGTAACCTTGGCCAGATCTGTGCCTTGCCACAATTCTGTCTCTGAGCTCCTTGGGCAGTTCCTTTGAGCTCATGATTCTCATTTGGTCTGACATGCACTGTGAGCTGTGAGGCCTTATATAGACAGGTGTGTGCCTTTCCAAATCAAGTTCTATCAGGTTAATTAAACACAGCTGGACCCCAATGAAGGAGTAGAACCATCTCAAGGAGGATCACAAAGAAATGGACAGCATGTGACTTAAATATGAGTGTCTGAGCAAAGGGTCTAAATACTTATGACCATGTGATATTTAAGCTTTTCTTTTTTAATAAATTTGCAAAAAAGTTCTACATTTCTGTTTTTTTCAGTCAAGATGGGGTACAGAGTGTACTTTAATGTGAAAAAAATGAACTTTTTAGAATTTACCAAATGGCTGCAATGAAACAAAAAGTGAAAACTTTAAAGGGGTCTGAATACTTTCCATACCCGCTGTACATTCCATGTTCCGATGTACAAGCGCTTCTTACTAAATTAGAATATCATCAAAAAGTTAATTTATTCCAGTTCTTCAATAAAAAAAGTGAAGCACATATAGTATATAGAGTCATTACAAAGAGAGTGATCTATTTCAAGTGTTAATGTTGATGATTATGGCTTACAGCCAATGAAAACACCAAAGTCATTGTGTCAGTAAATTAGAATACTTTATAACAACAGCTTGAAAATGTTTTTAAAATCCGAAATGTTGGCCTACTGAAATGTGTGTTCAGCAAATGCACACAATACTTGGTCGGGGCTCCTTTTACATTAATTGCTGCATCAATGCTGCGTGGCACGGAGGCAATCAGCCTGTGGCACTGCTGAGGTATTATGGAGGCCCAGATTGCTTTGATAGCAGCCTTCAGCTCATCTGCATTGTTGGGCCTGGTGTCTCTCATCTTCCTCTTGACAATACCCCATAAATTCTCTGCCCAATCAAGCACAGTGATACTGTTGTTTTTAAACCAGGCATTGGTACTTTTGGCAGTGTGGACAGGTGCCAAGTCCTGCTGGAGAATGAAATTTCCATCTCCAAAAAGCTTGTCGGCAGAGGGAAGCATGAAGTGCACTAAAATTTCCTGGTAGACGGCTGCGCTGACTTTGGTCTTGGTAAAACACAGTGGACCTACACCAGCAGATGACATAGCTCCCCAAACCTTCACTGATTATGGAAACTTCACACTAGACCTCAAGCAGCTTGGATTGTGTGCCTCTCCACTCTTCCTCCAGACTCTGGGACCTTGATTTCCAAATGAAATGCAAAATTTACTTTCATCTGAGAACAACACATTGGACCACTGAGCAACAGTCCAGGTCTTTTTTTCCTTGGCTCAGGTAAGACGCTTCTGGTGTTGTCTATTGGTCATGAGTGGCTTGACACAATGAATGCGACACTTGTAGCCCATGTATGTCCTGGATATGTCTGTGTGTGGTGGCTCTTGAAGCAATGACTCCAGCAACATTCCACTCCTTGTGAATCTCCCCCAAATTTTTGAATGGCCTTTTCTTAACAATTCTTTCAAGGCTGCGGTTATCCCGATTGTTGTACACCTTTTTCTACCACACTTTTTCCATCCTCTCAACTTTCCATTAATATGCTTGGATACAGCACTCTGTGAACAGCCAGCTTCTTTAGCAATGACCTTTTGTGGCTTACCCTCCTTGTGGAGTGTGTCGGTGACTGCCTTCTGGACATCTGTCAAGTCAGCAGTCTTCCCCATGATTGTGGAGCATACTGAAACAGACTAAGGAACTTTTTAAACGCATCGGAAGCCTTTGCAGGTGTTTTTTGTTAATTATTCTGATTTACTTAGATAATGACTTTTGTTCTTTCATTGGCTGTAAGCCATAATCATCAACATTACATTAACAGAAATAATCACTTGAAATAGATCACTCTGTTTGTAATGACTCTATATAATATGTGAGTTTCACTTTTTGTATTGAAGAACTGAAATAAATTCACTTTTTGATGATATTCTAATTTAGTGAGAAGCACTTGTAATTATAATGGGACCAGCACATCTTTTTTTTTATCTTTTTTTATTTATTTTTTTAATAATGTGATTATTTGTAGAATCGGCTACTTCACCATCAGTCACTACAACAACCTATGTGACTAGGTCCACATTATTACACAGCTACCCTAAAAAAAGGCTTCATGTGTTTAATGAAAAACTGACCCTGCAAATATAACTGTAACCTTTTCTTCCATCCACAAATGAGGTCCTTGGAGATCAAGCAGTGTTTGTGATAAAGTATGGGTATGTATACACAAGGTCTTTTAAACTTGGGCGAATCCCCTGAGTTTTTGAAGGGACACTTTAGGACTAGTGATGAGCGAGCATTGCTCGCTACTGCTCGGTGCTCGTCTGAGCATCTCATTGCTTGAGATGCTTGGCGCTCGCTGGGTATTTCCGGTTTCTTGGGCGGGAACTCTGGTCCCCTCCCTGCATGTTTGGCGCTCTTTAGAGAGCCAATGAACATGCAGGGATTGTCTGCCATACACTGTAATGCCGTAGCCATGTTGGTTGTGGGCATTACAGTGATTGGCTGGCCGCACAGCGTCATCAGGTCTATATCAGACCTGGCACCGCCATGCTCGTCACAGTTACTCCGGATCAGACAGTGTAGGGAGAGCTGTTGCTGCGTTAGGGAGAGATTTGATTGTGTATTAGGTAGTGTAGGGAGAAAAACCGTACATTACACATATTCATCTTAACAAACAGTCCTTCTGAGGACTAATCCATCTGCAGAGATATCAGGCAGGCAGGGTGTATAGGCAGGCAGTGTATATAGCAGACTGCAGTGCATATAGCACAAGAGGCTCCATTCCAATTCTGCCTTCTGCTACTGTTAGATATTTCTATACAAAGGCCCAGGTCTCATGGGCCAGGAATACTTTTCTTTAGATCTTAATCCTTATTATTTGCTTAAAAAGCAATCCAGAGAACACAGTTTTTTCTGCGCCATTTGCTTGTTGGCACTGCAGAATACAGCCAGGTCCTTTCCATATTACAGCGCTAGAAATCCAGCTATGTAAAACTGTGTTTTCTCCGTCAAATGGATCACATATACGTTGTCAGAAAATACTGCCATTTCTGGCCTCCATTAAAAATGTCCTTTAGTGTGTCAGTGAAGCAATTCACCGCAGTTTGCTGTTCAAACTACTTACCTACAGGCCAGGTATTTAAAACTCTGTTTTCTCCATCACACGGATGACACATACGTTGTCAGAAAATACTGCCATTTCTGGCCTCCATTAAAAATTTCTTTCAGTGTGTCAGTGAAGCAGTTCACAGCAGTTTGCTGGTCAAACTACTTACCTACAGGCCAGGTATTTAAAACTCTGTTTTCTCCATCACACAGATCACATATAAGTTCGCTCCAAACTCAGTCATTGGTAGTGAGCGTGGAAGATACTGTCCTCCATTTAAAATGGGCAAGGCACGTGGCAAGGGATGGGGAACTGGATGTGATGGTAATGGTGCATGCAGAGGCCGAGGACAAGGCCGTGGGCAAGCCGAAATTGTGTCAAAACAAATCCCACATCTTCTCGCCTGACCTTCCTGTCCCAATTTCTAGGGGACCGCAGCACACCACTATTGAACCCAGAGCAGTGTCAAAAGGTTGTTGGTTGGATAGCGGATAATGCTTCCAGTCACTTAGCCACCACCACCACCCTGTCTTCCACACGGTCAAGTCTCAGTAGCCGTGAGTCTGGACCCCATATTCCTCACCCTGATCCTCCTTCCTCCCACCATGCCGAGTACCCAGAGACAACTGATCCCATACTTGGACACTCTGAAGAGCTGTTCACTTTTCCATTTATAGATTCGGGCCTCTTGCCCAGTCCACTTGAAGTGGGGCAAGAGGAGATTGCGTGTAGCAATGCCCAAATATTTGAGCAGCCATGGTCACACGAAGGCGACGATGGGAAAGTGTCACAAGAGGTGAACGATGATGAAACACAATTGCCAGAAAGTCAGGAGGAGGACCAGGGCGTGGAAGTGGAAGACGAGGTGGTGGATGATATAGTAACTTACCCCAGCTGGCAGGAGGACATGCAGAGCGAGGACAGCAGCACACAGGGGGAGGGAGGCAGAGCACCCCAACAGGCAGGCAGGAAGAAGCAGTGTGGTGGCCGCAGACAGAAGGCAGGCAACTGTTCCCCGTAACACCAACACGAAGGAAGTTGCCAGTACAACTGTTAGGTCTTCCCGAGTCTGGTTGTTTTTTAAAGACTCTGCCGATAACCCCAAAAAGGCCATTTGCACCACCTGCCAGGCCAGCATCAGCAGGGGTGGCAAAACGACCAGCCTGACCACCACCAGCATGATCAGGCACATGGCAGGAAAGCACCCGACTTTGTGGACCGAACCCCAGGGTCCAGGAACAGTGTCTGCTGGTGGCACCATTGCTTCTTCCGCTGTTGTGCATGCAAGCCAATCCCCTGTCCATGGTGCATGCGAAGATGCCTCCTGCCCTGCACCTGTCGTTGCACACTCTCAAGTAGCAGCATCAGGAAGCACGTCCATGTCCTTGTCCCAATGCTGCGTTCAGTTGTCCATACCCCTGTCCTTGGAACGCAAGTGCAAATATGCAGCCAACGCCCCACAGGCCACACTACTAAATTCTCACATTTCACGACTGCTTGTGCTCGAAATATTGCCTTTTAGGCTCGTGGAGACGGAAGCATTCTGCAACCTGATGACGGCGGCCATCCCTCGGTACTCGGTCCCCAGCCGCCACTATTTCTCCCGGTGTGCCGTCCCGGCATTATACAAGCACGTGTCCCAAAACATTATCTGTGCCCTCAAGAACGCAGTTACCGGAAAAGTTCACCTAACCACGAACACGTGGACAAGTGCTTGTGGGCAGGGACGGTACATCTCGCTGACGGCACACTGGGTTAATATAGTGGAAAGCGGGACCCAGTCGGACCTTGGGACGGAACGCATCCTCCCAACACCAAGGATTGAGGGCCCTAGGTCAATCAGGGTTGCCCCCATGGTCTACAGCTCCTGCACCTCATCCTCCTCAGCCTCCCCCTCCTCTTCAGCCTCCATCTCCGAAATGACCACATCAGTCACAAGCTGGAAGCACTGCAGCACTGCCTCGGCCAAGCAGCAACAGGCTGTGCTGAAGCTAATATGCTTAGGTGACAAACTGCACAATGCTGACGAGTTGTGGACAGCTCTGAAAGAGCAGGCAGATCTGTGGCTCACACCGCTGAACCTACAGCCAGGCATGGTCTTGTGTGACAATGGTCAGAACCTGGTGTCGGCTCTGAGGAGAGGCGAGCCTGGCCCATGTGTTTAACCTTGTGGCTCAGCAGTTTCTCAAATCCTACCCGGAGCTGCCGGATCTGCTTGTTAAAGTACAACGCCTGTGTGCCCATTTTAGAAAGTCAGCTACAGTTTCCGCCGCCCTTGCCTTGTTTCAGCAGCGTTTGCAGCTTCCGGCTCACAGACTGGTGTGTGATGTCCCCACGCGTTGGAACTCTACACTGCAGATGTTGGGAAGTATTTGTGAGCAGAAGAGGGCAGTTATTGAGTACCAGCATCAACAAGGCTGTCGGTATTCAGTTCAGACTCCACACATAAGACCTCTGGAGTGGACATGGATGTCAGACATATGTACCATCCTCCAAAACTTTGAGGACTCCACAAAGATGGTGAGCGGCAATGACGCCATAATTAGCGTCACCATCCCACTTCTCTGTCTTCTGAAATGTTCTCTGCTCACAATCAAAAAGGATGCATTGCTGGCAGAGCACGATGAGATGGAGCAAGGAACCATACAGGGTGATTACACACAGCCAAGCCTCATCTCATCCCAGCTGTCATACCGTCTGTTCAGCGTGGATGGCCAGAGGACAGAGAGGAGGAGGAGGAGAGCATGGTCAGTCATCCTCTTGGTGAGGACATGAAAGTCTTGCCTGTTAGTAGTCTGGCACGCATTGCTGAGTTTATGTTACGCTGCCTTTCCCATGACCCTTGCGTTCTCAAAATTTTGGGTGACAGTCATTACTGGTTGGTGATGCTTCTAGACCCACGCTACAAGGAGAACTTTATATGTCTTATTCCTGAGGCAGACAGGTCTACAAAAATGGGGCAGTACCAGAAGGCCCTTGTTGCGGAACTATTAAAAAAATTTCCCATCTGAAAATGCTGGCGGCAGAGGGCACACTTCGTTGGACAACCAAGGAGTACAGGCAAGAGAGACACAACTTCAATCCAGCAGAGACAGGGGAACACTGTAAAAGTTCTGTGAGAGTTTTCTCAGACCCTCGCATCGCACAGGCCCTGAGGCGCGGGGTACTCTCACAAGTTTGGGAAGATGCTGAGGGAGTACCTTGCTGACCGTACCAACGTCCTCCGTGATTCCTCTGTGCCTTATAATTATTAAAAACCAGCAAAAGAACAACAACGATCAATAAGCCTTCAATTAGTATAGAAAAATATCAACGTTTATTAGGAATAATAACAGGCATAATTGGGGTAGGGTACAAGTGCAACGGTAATGAACCCCAAACACACAGCTCCACGTGATACATTATAAAATATATTATAGCAAGTTGCAGATATATTCTAACAGCCTAATACATTGAATTTATATCATAGATAATGTCATATATTAATGTGCCCTTGATAGTAGATTATGTAATATGTCAGACTTGCTGACATCAATGGTCATATATCAACAGTATAGAGTCCATAAAGGCCCCATCTATACATACCAGGAAATCACAGGAGGACCATAAGAACAAATAGCCAGAACACAAGGGCAGTGATGAAGAGCTGCACACGTGGAGTTGTAGCCCCGACCCGCATTTCAATTTCCCTTCGTCAGGGGGCATAGAGAATTGTCTAGTGGATCCATTATTTGTAGGCGCCGCAGAACGCCGAAGACCGGAAGTGACGCATGCGTAGCCATAGAAACCGGGATGCTAGGCGGCGTCCATGTCACATGACAGCTGGCGGCAGGCCACACGTGACCCAACGCCGGGCGCCACCCAAGACACAGAGAGCCAACCAGCATCACGGAGTAGTAGCACGCATGCGTACAAGGTCAGTGATACACAACACAGATTCTACATTCCAGGTTATGCACATAAAGAGATTTATAACAACAAGTAGACACAAGACACATAAAAACAGCATACCAGAATTAGTGTCATAGATATAGAAACCGCAAAGCTATACTAAAAGGTATATGGTAAGATGTGTAAGATCACCATAGAGCAGCTACAACATAGATACAGATTATCAACAATAGGGCACCATTCGATCACAGCATGGATACAGAATATTACATTTTAAACATATCAATATGTGTATATCTCATATAGATTCAAATTTACAAGGTTCAACAATCATATCCATATCTACAACAGCGATAATGTTAAATATTTATAGTACCCATAGAGGGAACAAAGAAGGCCAACATGCAGACCATGTAGGTACATGTGAAGGCCACCAAGAGACATCAAGAAAATCTACATAGCTGCATGTTGTATCAAGATATAACCTTTACCACACTACCTTTTATTATTTATCAAAACCAACATAAACATTTGACATAGATTAAATACATATAGTTGCAAATTTTTCATTGTATATACAGATGTTCAAATTCTGTCGGCAACGGTTCCATATATATAATGTAGAAGAAAAGTATAGGTCAAAGAAGGAGGGGATCCTAAGCAACATAAGAAAAATATATTAAAAACAGATAAAAAATAATAAAAACATGGTTCAACCATAGGGCCTAGTACGGACGGAGAAATTAGGATCGTACACACATAGTACATATATATAACATATAGTATATGATTGTAGGTGGTGGATGATCAAAGGTAGGGCGCATAACTAATACTTTCATTTAATCCACTTGGGTGCAAAGTGTTTAGGGTCCAGATCCAACGGGACTCAAGCTGGGCTAATTTCTGTCCAATTTTGCCCCCCCCCCCCTGTATATTAGGTACAATGGAGTCGACCCCCCTGATCTTAAGGAGCGAGGCATAACATTTATGGTGAACCTTAAAATGACGCGGCACAGTTTTCAGAGTGGATGAATCCTTGTGGTCGGCGGCAGCAATAATTCCCAGCACGTGTTCACGGATTCATAATTTGAACTGGCGGGTAGTCATACCCACATAGATCAGCCAACACGGGCATGTAGCAAAATATATCACATTCTTGGTGGTGCAAGTAATAAATTTGTTAATCTTATAGATTTTTGATCTATCAGATCCGAAGAATGTGTCACTACGTTCAACATTGGGACATGCTACACACCGACCACACGGAGTACATCCACACCTTCTAGGCTGTCCCTCCAGAAATGTACCGCTCACAGAACCCTCATAATGTGAACGAACCAAGTAATCCCGAAGATTCTTGGAACGTCTGATGGTAATCGATGGTCTATCAGAGATGTATCTCGAAATGACAGGGTCGGCCTTTAGGATATGCCATGATCGAGATAATACCTCTCTAAGCCGGGGGAACTGGGAGTGGAAATTGGTGACAAACCTTACTTGCGCAGTGCCACATCCCTTATCTTTATTGCCATATAGTAGACTTTGTCGAGAAGTATATCTAGCCCTATTGTATGCCTTTTTTATCATACGTCGGCTATAGCCACGAGCATGAAATCTGTCCTTGAGCTCCAGGGCCTGCCTCTCAAAATCAGTATCGGTAGAACAGATCCTCCGAATGCGGAGGAACTGCCCCACTGGCACCGACTGAAGTATGTGTCTAGGGTGTGAGGAAGAAGCATGCAGCAGCATATTAGTAGAGGTAGGCTTACGAAATACGGTAGTCTGTATACAATTGGTATTATCCCTCCTCAAGGACACATCAAGGAACTCAATCTGATCTGCATCAAAATGGTATGTAAGATGAATATTACGGTCATTTGAGTTCAAATGACACATGAAAGTTTGCAGAGAAGTTATGAATCCCTGCCAGATCAGGAGGACATCGTCAATGTACCGCGTCCACAAGAGGGCGCGGCTCATCGACTCCCCATGATCCGACAGGCAGAGGTCCCTCTCCCACAGCCCCAGGAACAGACAAGCATAGGCTGGGGCAAAGGCCGCACCCATTGCTGTTCCCTGGAGCTGCAGGAAAAAAGACCCCTTAAACATAAAGAAATTATGATTGAGGGTGAATTGGAGCAATTCGAGGATAAGATCCCTTAATAATCCCAGTAAAGATGATGTCCCCAAAAATAATTTTACGGCTGAGAGTCCATCCTCATATCTAATGTTGGTGTAGAGTGACTCCACATCTGCAGTCACCAGGATGGTATCACTCTCAATATACAAGCTGTCTATCTTCCTCAATAGTTCACCCGTATCTTTAAGAAACGATGGCAGGCTGTCCACAAGTGGCTGCAGATGCGAGTCTATCCACCTATTGACATTCTCCAAGAAATTCCCCTCTCCCGAAATAATGGGGCGACCTGGAGGAGTGGCAACATCCTTATGGATTTTTGGCAGTAGATACAATGTAGGAATCGTAGGTTCAAGTACAAGTAGGGCAGCGGCCAATTCCTTGGTAATAGTTCCATTATCTACTGCCTTATTGATAATGGATTTAAGTTCCGCCACATATGACGTGAGGGGGTTATATGTAAGTTTTTTATAACACGTTTTATTATTTAGTTGTTGGTATGCCTCTTATTCATACATTGACCTAGGCCAGATAACAATGTTGCCCCCCTTGTCTGCCAGTTTAATTATTATATCGGGCAATTTTTGTAGAACACCTAACCTAGCACGTTCATCTCTCGACAGATTGTCACGGGAGATGTGGCGGGGGAGTGCCATAAGTTCACCCGAGACAATCCGGACAAAGAGATCAACATTAGCACAGGTCACCATCGGGGGGAATTTCTTGGAGCGGGGGCGTATGGATTCAGGGATCTTACCTCCTATAGGAATATTGTGTTCAGTAGAGAGTTCCTCAAGTGTCCTTAGCACTGCCTGTTCCTCCTCTGTAGGAAAAAGATCATTGAGACCACCATCAAAAAAAAGCTTCTTAAAAATCAGAGCCCTGACAAAGATGTGCAAATCTTTAATTGCCGTAAACGCATCAAAGTGAGCAGCTGGTGCAAAGGATAACCCCTTACTCAATAGGGAGTAATCTGACTGAGTCAATATGTGATTACTGAGGTTAATTACCTTAGAGTCATTCCTCTTATGGTCAGGTGATTTCTGATCTTGGCGTTTATATGGATGAAAGTTGACGTCCCGCAACCTCTTATTAGAAGTGCCAGACCTTGTCAACATGGATGAAGAGGAAGCCTCAGAGCAGTCACTGAATGATGTAATGGAGGAATTGGAAAATTTTCACGGGGGGTTAGGCATTTGTACTCCAGATTTGCGCCTGAAATATACCTTCTTCTGATGGTAGTCTCTTATGTCTCTATTAAATTTGGTCACCTGTAGATCATGTATCTTTTTCACTGTGGAGTCAAGTATCTTATCAATTTGAGAATCGAAATTTAAATTTTTCTCAGATGGATAGTGGGATCTAAGATCCGCCTGTGCCGCGTCTATTTGAACATACAATTCTAGGATGGACCTAGAATTAAGGTCTACCAACAGTTGCAAAAGAGACATTGAACACTTTGTACATGTTTCCTCCTATTTACTGACGAACGGTTCATCATCTACTGGAAATGTAGGGGTGACACGTATGCGTAACCCTCTTGGAATCATTTGTCGACGAATATATTTTCCCAGAAAGGCTCTATTCCACCAGAGTTTTGTTCTTTTAACTAGTAAATTTTGGATTAACATAGATTTATCATCCCATCCTTGATCATCCACCACTTGTACATCCGTCACATTACCCCCAAAGGCCTGATCAAACTGAGACAGCCAGGATTTTTCCTTGGCCTTGTAGTCCATAGTACCAGAAAAGAAGATACCTGTGCAAAACACAGCATAAGTTAAGTAGTACACACGATTCATCGAACAGGTAGTATATTTTACCCCAACAGGGGAGTCATATATGTAATAATCATTAAGTATCCCAATTAAAACTACCAGAGTACGGACTTTTTGCAGGCTAAATCGTAAAATTAACAAAAACCAGCAAAAGAACAACAAAGATCATGTGACGCTGACGCCGCCTAGCGTCCCGGTTTCTATGGCTACGCATGCGTCACTTCTGGTCTTCGGCGTCCTGCGGCGCCTACAAATAATGGATCCACTAGACAATTCTCTATGCCCCCTGACGAAGGGAAACTGAAACGCGCGTTGGGGCTACAGCTCCACGTGTGCAGCTCTTCATCACTGCCCTTGTGTTCTGGCTATTTGTTCTTATGGTCCTCCTGTGATTTCCTGGTATGTATAGATGGGGCCTTTATGGACTCTATACTGTTGATATATGACCATTGATGTCAGCAAGTCTGACATATTACATAATCTAGGGCACATTAATATATGACATTATCTATGATATAAATTCAATGTATTAGACTGTTAGTCAAAATATATCTGCAACTTGCTATAATATATTTTATAATGTATCACGTGGAGCTGTGTGTTTGGGGATCATTACCGTTGCACTTGTACCCTACCCCCAATTATGCCTGTTATTATTCCTAATAAACTTTGATATTTTTCTATACTAATTGAAGGCTTATTGATCGTTGTTGTTCTTTTGCTGGTTTTTGTTAATTTTACGATTTAGCCTGCATTAAGTCCGTACTCTGGTAGTTTTAATTGGGATACTTAATGATTATTACATATATGACTCCCCTGTTGGGGTAAAATATACTACCTGTTCGATGAATTGTGTGTACTACTTATAATTATTGGGTATCCAAGCTGCATACGTGGAATGAACTGGCTCTCTATGCCTTGGAGGTCCTGGCCTGCCCTGCCGCCAGCGTTTTATCCGAGCGGGTTTTTAGTGCCGCTGGTGGAATTATAACTGATAAGCGCATCCGCCTGTCAGCTGAAAATTCTGACAGACTGACTCTTATAAAAATGAACAAGGGATGGATTGGGCCAGACTTCTCAACACCACCGAATGATAGCAGCTTAACATAAACTCAAATCCAGTGTCTTTTCTTGGGAGGTGTATTCCCATGCAACACCCACATAATTTTTTTAAAGGGTGTGTATGATGCCCGTAAAAAAAAATTTATACAGTATGTTCATGTATACCCCCCAGGGGTAAATGTTTGTCGGCTCATACATGCATGGGCATTACAAGTATAGGAGGCCCGCTCCTTTCTAATGGGAACATTTTTTTATGAGGTCCTTCTCCACGTCTCTTCCAAGGGTCATTGAAGTGCCTCCAAATTTTTGGCAGCCCTTGCATTCACTGAATAGGCCAACACTATGGGAGACTCTCTCCTTTCTAATGGGAATTTGTCGTTACTGTGGCCCTGCTCTGTGTATCTTTAAATTCTTAGTGGGTTTTTTCCTAAAATTGGTCAGCTGTTGGACTCACTGCATACCCTATAACTGTATAGCAGACCCTCTCCTTTCTAATGGGAACATGTCGTACCTTGTTACTGTGGCCGTGCTCCGTGTGTCTTTAAATTCTTAGTCCGGTTTTTCCTAAAATTGGTCAGCCGTTGGACTCACTGCATACCCTATAACTGTATAGCAGACCCTCTCCTTTATAATGGGAACATGTCATACCTTGTTACTGTGGCCCTGCTTCGTGTGTCTTTAAATTCTTAGTGGGGTTTTTCCTAAAATTGGTCAGCCGTTGGACTCACTGCATACCCTATAACTGTATAGCAGACCCTCTCCTTTCTAATGGGAACATGTCGTACCTTGTTACTGTGGCCGTGCTCCGTGTGTCTTTAAATTCTTAGTCCGGTTTTTCCTAAAATTGGTCAGCCGTTGGACTCACTGCATACCCTATAACTGTATAGCAGACCCTCTCCTTTCTAATTTGAATTTGTCGTTATTGTGGCCCTGCTCCGTGTGTCTTTAATTTCTTAGTGGGGTTTTTCCTAAATTTGGTCAGCCGTTGGACTCACTGCATACCCTATAACTGTATAGCAGACCCTCTCCTTTCTAATGGGAACATGTCGTACCTTGTTACTGTGGCCCTGCTCTATGTGTCTTTAAATTCTTAGTGGGGTTTTTCCCAAATTTTGGCAGCCCTTGCAGTCACAGCATGGGCATTACCACTATAGGAGACCCACTCCTTTATAATGGGAACATTTTTTTTACTGAGACCCTCATCTATGTCTCTTCAAAGGGGTATTGGGTTGCGTCCAAATTTTTGGCAGCCCTTGCAGTCACTGGATACGCAATAACAGTATAGGAGACCCACTTGTTAATAATAGGAACGACAAAGCATAGCCGGCTGATGGCTCGCTAACAATAGCTAGGGCCTACTGCTGGCCTTTTAAGAATAGTAAGGGCCGTCTGATGTCCCTATAAAAATAGGCTTTATGACTTTCAGAGTCCCTGCATCATAAATAAAACAGGATGTGTCTGATGATGTGTCACACACCACATTGCCAGATAAGGTTGTAAAATGTTAAAATGACATTTCCCAGTGAATGCATTTGTCTTAAAAAATAACGTAAAAAAAACAAAACAATAGGATCGTTCTTTAGTATAAAAAACAGCGGCACCAATTTAACCTCAATGTAATCACATTGTTCAGCTCATGCACCTCCTCCTCCATCTCCGAAATGACCACATCAGTCACAAGCTGACAGCACTGCAGCACTGCCTTGGCCAAGTGGCAACAGGCTGTGCTGAAAATAGCATGCTTAATGCTTAATTGACAAACCACCCTGTGCTGCAGAGTTGTTGAAAGCTGTAACAGAGCAGCCTGATCTGTGGCTCTCACCGCTGAACATACAGCCAGGCATGGTCGTGTGTGACAATGGGCGGAACCTGGTGACGGAGAAATGACAGCCGGGGTAGATATGGTTTCCCTCTATGCCAGTCCTTTCACCGAGCTAAAGAATATGGCTCTGGTGAAATACAACTCCCACTGAGAAGCTGTTTCAGATTGAAAAACATTGTGCCCACCAGAGGATTTGATTCTGAGGGCTAACCTTTCTCACCCGCTCAAGAGCCCCATAGCAGCTGCAAAGTTAGCACTATCATGAACTCTCCTGAGGTAGAAGCAAAGGCACACCAGAGGATTCTCTGGTGGGTCCGTTCAAGCCTGCCGAGAAGCAGTCCTGGCTAAGAAAAGTGTGTGGGAAGGTTCCCGGACACTCTATGGCTGCTTTTTTACAGAGGAGGAAACACACGCAAACACGGGGAGAACATACAAAGTCCTTGCAGATGTTGTCCTTGCTGGGATTTGAACCCAGGATCCCAGCGCTGCAAGGCTTCAGTGCTAACCACTGATCCAATGTGCTGCCGTTCACCCTCTAATATCTAACAGGCTGGAGAAACTTGCACCTACTGCCACTCTATCTTCAGCTCCTTTGTGAGAAAATGTATTTGGGCAGCCACTCAGTCTACCAAATAAAATTCCTGAGAAGGAAATTGGGGATGCCTTCGCTACTGGTACTGGGGGCAGTGCTAATACCATGGCATAGTTTGCTGGAAATATTCCAGGCTGGTAGGAGGCAAGCAAATTCCCACAGAAAAGTACCAGCAGTAATGTTCAGGCCACATTTCAAGTGCAAGCAGCTTTAGAGGACTTCCTGGGAGAAATGACACGCAGGGTAGATACGGTTTTCCTCTATGCCAGTCTTTTCACTGAGCTAAATACAACTCTTAGCAAAAAAAGTTGTGGACTGGCTCCGTACCATCCCTGGCCACATTCACCTGTCCACGTGTTTGTGGTTAGGCGGGCCTTCCCAGTAAGTGCACTGGGGAGGGCACGGGTAATGTTGTGGGACCCATGCTTGTGGAAGATGGAGGCGATACCGGGAAATATAGTGGCGGCTGGGGACCGAGTATGGACGGCATGAGGTTATGAAAAGCTGTATAGTATTGCAGCCTATGGGTAGGTGGGTGGCTGCCTGCATACTTGCACTTGCATTCCAAGGAATGGGGTAGGGACAACTGAACGCTGCAGTCGGACAAGGACGTGGACGGTGATTGTTGCAAGTCTGCAACGACAGGTGCATGGCGGGAGGCATCTTCGCATGCACCAAGGATCACTTATGATGGGCACACTTTAAGGCAGTGACCTGGGAGTCAGAGATGCTTCCAGAGGTCTTCCCCATGCGGTTCCCATGTCTTTTCAGCACTGTATGCATGTGTCTGATGATGTGTCACACACCACATGGCCATGACCAATATTAAAATGACATTTCCCAGTGAATGCATTTGTCTTGGTTGAAAGCAAGGCAAAATTGCAAAAACGCATCAAAAACATTATGTGTGAACATATCCCAAGGTGTGGAGAAGTATTTTTGTATTTGGTTATTTATTTTGCCTTATATACAAGTCATTACCCTGGAAAGGATGTTCTTTAACATATTTGCCAGGAAAATCCATTTTAGTTTCCTTTTTGTATGTTTTATTGTGAGTCCGTAAAAGTGGCGTAATACTCTGACCACGTTGTTGACAGCAGGGATCTGGGAGTTAGAGATTCTTCCAGGGGTCTTCCCCATGCTGTACCCATGTCATTTGAGCACTGTTCCCATCGATTTGGGCAATTTTTAGGCCCTCTGAAGACCCCCGAGGGGAGCCGCCTGAAAAATGCTCGAGTTTCCCATAGACTTACATTGGGCTTGTTACTCGGTCTGAGCACCCGAGTATTCCAATTTGCTTGACCCGAGCAACGAGTACCCGAGCATTTTAGTGCTCTCTCATCACTATTTAGAACACATCTGTATTTCTTTTTCTGGTGTCTTTATTTCACATTTTCTTAGTCATTTGCTGAATGCTTGCTTACTTGTTTTTAAGCATTTTTCCATCATTTTTGGATTGTTTTTTTTTTAACTACTACTTGCTGATTGCTGTTTTCATTCAACAATGAAAAAAGCACAATTGGTTTCAGAAGCGAAAAAGCTGAGAAAACGCTCAAAAAGATACCCGGTTATCTTCCACACATCTTTATAGCCTTTCCACTGACTTATGTTGTAAAATATAGAGCGAAAGGCTGCTTGGCATCTTTTGAAACCTTATAATGAAACCAAAATCGCGCTACTAATTATTCACAACTGTAGCACTTTTGTCCACCGAATGCAATAAGAATAATTATACATATATTAAGAAAAAAAACTACATGCACATATGTGAATGAAAATAAGGAGAAGAACTGTTTGAAACATATAGGAAAATTAGCCTCCTACCAATTCCACTCAATTGTCCTGGTGTCCAAAGCACTACAACGATGTTTAGCTATTAGTGTTGATCGAGCACTAAAATGCTCGGGTGCTCGAAGCTCGGGCCGAGCTCGCCGTGATACTCGGGTGCTCGACCCGAGCAACGAGCCCAATGTTAGTCTATGGCAGACCCGAGCATTTTTGCGGCGGCACCCCCGGCAGTCTTTTAAAAGCCTAACAAGTGCCCAAAACGATAGTGACAGTGCTCAAATGACATGGGGACAGCATGGGGATCGCCCCAGGAAGCATTTCTGACGCCCAGGTCACTGCAGTCAACAACGTCGTCAGAGCTATTAAGCGACTTTTAAGGGCTCACAATAAAACGTTCAAAAACTAAACTGAAACTGCTTTCCTGTGAAATATGTTAAGGAACTTCCTTTCCGGGGTAAAGAGTCTTGTGTATAAGGTAAAATATATAACCCCCCACAAAAAAATACTCCTCCACACCTTGGGCTATGTTAACAAGTAGCATTTTAGTAGTCATTTTAACATTTTACAACCTTATCTGGCCATGTGCTGTGTGACACATGCATACAGTGCTGAAAAGACATGGGAACAGCATGGGGAAGACCCCTGGAAGCATCTCTGACACCCAGTTCACTGCCTAAAAGTGTGCCCATCAGAAGTCATCTTTGTCGCATCAGAAGATGCAGACTTGCAACTATCCCCGTGCAAGTTCTTGTACCAGGGCACTGATCAATTGTACCTCCCCCATTCCTTGCAATGCAAGCGCAAGTATGCAGCCTGCTACCCACCCACCCCCAGGATGCAATACCATACTGCTTGCTTGCTTGCACTTGAAATTGGGCCTTTTAGGCATGTGGAGGCGGAATCTGGCCACGACGTCATGGCTGCGTTGGCGGCCTGGAATCCATACTCAGTCCCCAGCCGCCCGGCGGCCGGGTGTCCACACTCGGTCCCCAGCCGCCAGGGGGCGGCCGGGTGTCCATACTCGGTCCCCAGCCGCCCTGCGGCCGGGTGTCCTCACACGGTCCCCAGCCGCCTGGGGGCAGCCCGGTGTCCATAAACGGTCCCCAGCCGCCCCTATTTCTTCTGTCAACTTCCCCCCACTCACTTTTCGTAGCCCGGCCTGCTTTAGGGCAGCATTGGACGAGACCACCAGAGAACCAGACTCCTCTGGTGGGCCCTGGCTTCTCCATCAGGGGAGTTGAGAGTGCCAAGGTGAGGAGCATGATGATGATGATAGAAGTTAGCATCTGCTTTGTTTTCTTTTAATGCAGGCATAAGTGTGCAGCCTGCCACCCACCCACCCCCAGGCTGCAATGCCATACTGCTAGTTTGCACTTGAAATGGGGCCTTTTAGTTTGGAGGAGGCCGAAGCTGGCCACTACCTCATGGCTGCTTCCGCAGCAAGGTATCCATACTCAGTCCCCAGCCACCCCTATTTGTCCTGGTGTGCCTTATACATAAGATTAAGCGCGTATACCAAAACATTACCTGTGCCCTCCCCAGTGCATTTAGTGGGAAGGACAGCCTATTCCGCTGTATTGTGTGCATACCAATCCCCTGTTCAGGGTACATGCGAAGATGCCTCCCACCCTGCACCTGTCGTTGCAGACTTGCAACTATCCTCGTTCAAGTCCTTGTCCCAGGGCAGTGTTCAATTGTACCTCTCCCATTCCTTGCAATGAAAGCGCAAGTATGCAGCCTGCCACCCACCCACCCCCAGGCTGCAATACCATACTGCTTGCTTGCTTGCACTTGAAATTGGGCCTTTTAGGCATGTGGAGGTGGAATCTGGCCACCAAGTCATGGCTGCGTTGGCAGCCTGGAATCCATACTCAGTCCCCAGCCGCCCCGCGACCGGGTGTCCACACACGATCCCCAGCCGCCTGGGGGCAGCCGGGTGTCCATAAACGGTCCGCAGCCGCCCCTATTTCTCCTGTCAACTTCCCCCCACACACTTTTGTTAGCCCGGCCTGCTTCAGGGCAGCATTGGACAAGACCACCAGAGAACCAGACTCCTCTGGTGGGCCCTGGCTTCTCCATCAGGGGAGTTGAGAGTGCCAAGGTGAGGACCATGATGATGGTGATACAAGTTAGCATCTGCTTTGCTTTCTTGGAATGCAAGCGCATGTATGTAGTAGCGGCTAGGCCTGAGGTGGTCAGCGTTTTTGCGCATATCCTACCTCCTCCGAGGATTGCTGGATGCTTTCCTGCTACTATCCCAGTTCTATGACTCCCGTTAAAACAAAGCTTCAGGTGATAAATGATGGATGAGATAGTGGCAAAGGAGAAAGAGCAGGAGGAACAGGGACCATTCACATCAATATCAGGCCAGTCAACCACATATGTCTTGTAGGATATGTTTCTGTAACAAAAGGAGCGGTTCGGCTACACAGTTATACAGTGAGTGCAATGCCTACCAAAAATTTTGAGGCACTCCAATGCCCGTTGGAAATGACATGGAGGTCAGAGGGCCTTAACTAAACCATTTTTTCCATTTATACCAACTGGGTCTCCTGTACACTGTTAGCCTAAGCAGTGAATGGAAGGCTTTCCAAAAATTATGAGGAACTTGCAATGCCCCTTACAAGAGCTATGCAGTACAGCATATTACAAACATAAGTCCCATTATTGGGGAGTGGGTCTCCCATAGTATTTGCTTATGCCTTCCAAGCAAAAGCTTCCAAAAATTAGGACGGACCAACTTGCAATGCCCCTTACAAGAGCCATGCAGTACAGCATATTACAAACATAAGTCCCATTATTGGTGAGTGGGTGTCCCATAGTATTTGCTTATGCCTTCCAAGCAAAAACTTCCAAAAATTAGGACGGACCAACTTGCAATGCCCCTTACAAGAGCCATGCAGTACAGCATATTACAAACATAAGTCCCATTATTGGGGAGTGGGTCTCCCATAGTATTTGCTTATGCCTTCCAAGCAAAAGCTTCCAAAAATTAGGAGGAAATGCAGTGCCCGTTCGAAGACTCGTGGAGGTACCAGTAGCTTAACAAGACGGTTTTAATGCCCCTTACAAGAGACGTGGAGGTCAGAGTGGTATAGCAAGACGCTTTTAATGCCCCTCAGAAGAGACGTGGAGGTCAGAATGGTATAACAAGACGCTTTTAATGCCCCTTACAAGAGACGTGGAAGACAGAGTGGTATAACGAGATGCTTTTAATGCCCCTCAGAAGAGACGTGGAGGTCAGAGTGGTATAACCAGACGCTTTTAATGCCCCTCAGAAGAGAAGTGGAGGTCAGAGTGGTATAACAAGATGCTTTTAATGCCCCTTACAAGAGACGTGGAGGTCAGAGTGGTATAACAAGACGCTTTTAATGCCCCTTACAAGAGCCATACAGTACAGCATCTTAAAAATATTATTCCCATTATTGGGGAGTGGGTCTCCCACAATCTTTGCTTATGCCTTCCAAGCAAAAGCTGACAAAAATAAGAATGGAGGAACTTTCAATAATGGCAACACGGACCACGGTCACCCTGGTGGTATAGTGGTGGTGGAGGCTGAGGATAAGGAGAAGAACATAAAACAGCCGAAATGAGGAAGCGTATACCCATGTGTGGGTGTGAAGCAGTGCATGGGAATACACCTCCTGAAATAACACAGTGGATTTGACTTTATGTTACTCTGCTGTCATTTGGTGGTGATGAGAAGTCTGGCCCAATCCAGTCCTTGTTCATTTGAATAAGGGTCAGCTTGTCAGCATTGTCAGTTGACAAGCGAGTGCACTTATCAGTTATAATTCCCCCAGCGGCACTAAAAACACGCTCCGATAACACGCTAGCGGCAGGGCAGGTCAAGACCTCCAAGGCGTACAGAGCGAGTTCATTCCAAGTGTCCAGCTTGGATACCCAATAATTAAAAGGCACAGAGGAATCATGGAGGACGCTGATACGGTCGGCAAGGTACTCCCTCACCATCTTTTGAAACTTTCCACTCCTTGTGAGAGTACCCCGCGCCTCAGGGTCTGTCCGAAGGGAGGGTCTGAGAAAACTGTCCCAGAATGTTGACAGTGTTCCCCTGCCTCTGCTGGATTGGAGTTGCCTCTCTCTCGCTTGTACGCTTTGGTTGGTCAACGAACAGTGACCTCTGCCGCTAGCGTGTTCAGATGGGAATTTTTTTAACAGTTCTGCAGCAAGGGCCTTCTGGTACTGGCCCATTTTTGTAGACCAATCCACCTCAGGAATAAGAGAGTGAAAGTTCTCCTTGTAGGGGGGTCTACAAGTGTCAACAACCAGTAATGATTGTCACCCAACATTTTGACAATGCGAGGGTCATGGTTAAGGCAGCGTAACATAAAGTCAGCCATGCGTGCTAGACTGGTAATGGGCAAGATTTCCGTGTTCTCACCAAGATGACGACTGACCATGCTCTCCTCCTCCTCCCCCCTGTCCTCAGGCCACCCACGCTGAACCGACGGTATGACACTTGTACAGTTACTACCGTCTACAGCGCATGATAACAGCTCCTGTTCTTCCTCCTCCTCCTCTCCCTCATTGTCCCCCAATGCACGTTGGGATGAGATGAGGCTGGGCTGTGTGTAATCGCCCACTACGGCTTCTTGATCCATCTCATCATACTCTGGCTGCAATGCCTCCTCTTTAATTCTCTGCAGAGAGCGTTGCAAAAGACAGACAAGTGGGATGCTGACACTAATGATGGCGTCATCACCACTCACCATCTTGGTGGCCTCCTCAAAGTTTGTCAGGATGGTACATATGCCAGACATCCAGGTCCACTCATGAGGTCTTATGTGTGGAGTCTGACCTGAATATCGACGACCTAGTTTCAGCTGGTACTCCACAACTGCTCTCTTCTGCTCACAAATCCTTTGCAACATGTGGAGGGTAGAGTTCCAACGTGTGGGGACATCACACACCAGTCTGTGTTCCGGAAGCTGCAAACGCTGCTGGAACACAGCAAGGGCGGCGGAAGCTGTAGCCGACTTGCGAAAATGAGCTGACAGGTGGCGTACTTTCACGAGCAGATCTGGCAACTCGGGGTACGATTTAAGAAACCGCTGAACCACAAGGTTAAGCACATGAGCCAGGCATGGTACGTGTGTGATCTCGCCTCGCCTCAGAGCCGCCACCAGGTTACGGCCATTGTCACACACGACCATGCCTGGATGTAGGTTCAGCGGTCTCAGCCACAGATCTGCCTGCTCTTTCACAGCTGTCCACAACTCACAAGCAGTGTGAGGTTTATCACCTAAGCTTATGAGTTTCAGCACAGCCTGTTGCCGCTTGGCGGAGGCAGTACTGCAGTGCTTCCAGCTTGTAACTGATGTGGTGATATCTGAGATGGAGGCTGAACATGAGGAGGAGGAGGATGATGCGCAGGAGCTGTACACTGTGGGGGCAACTCTGACTGACATAGGGCCCGCAATCCTCGGTGTGGGGAGGATGTGTTCCGTCCCAAGGTCCGACTGGGGCCCGGCTTCCACTATGTTTATCCAGTGTGCCATCAGGGAGATGTCCCGCCCTGGCCACAAGCACTTGTCCACGTGTCTGTTGTCAGGTGGACTCTCCCAGTAACTGCGTTGTTGAGGGCACGGCAGATGTTTTGGGACACGTGCTTGTGTAGTGCGGGGATGGCACACTGGGCAAAATAGTGTCGGCTGGGGACCGAGTACCGAGGGACGGCCACCACCACAAGGTTGCGGAAGGATTCCGTCTCCACCAGCCTAAAAGGCAGCATTTCCAACGCAAGCAGTCGTGAAATGTGCGAATTTAGGACTGTGGCCTGTGGGGCATTAGCTGCAAATTTCCGCTTTCGTTCAAAGGTCTGGGATATGGACAATTGAACGCTCCGGTGGGCCGTGGACGTTGATGCTGTTTCTTGAGAAACTGCCATAACAAGTGAAGACTGAGAGGAGGGGGCATCTTTACATGCAGTATGGACAGGGGATTACCTTGCACACTCAACAGGGGGTTCTATTGCACGCACAACAGCGGAAGAAGCAGTGGTGACACCCGCTGACACTGGTTGTGGACCCTGGGGTTTGCCCCACAAAGTCGGGTGCTTTGCTGCCATGTGCCTGATCATGCTGGTGGTGGTCAGGCTGGTAGTTTTGTCACCCCTGCTGATGCTGGCATGGCAGGTGGTACAGATGGCCTTTTTGGGGTTATCAGCAGAATCTTTAAAAAAATTCCAGACTCTGGAAGACCTACCGCTTGTACTGGCAATGTCCATCGTGTTGGTGTTACGGGGAACGGTTGCCCGCCTTCTGTCTGCGGCCACCACACTGCTTCTTCCTGCCTGTTGGGGT
The DNA here is from genome assembly GCF_046119375.1 of Phyllobates terribilis. Lineage (NCBI taxonomy): Eukaryota > Metazoa > Chordata > Amphibia > Anura > Dendrobatidae > Phyllobates > Phyllobates terribilis. The sequence continues at coordinate 381,441,925 of NW_027362763.1, read as the reverse complement.
ACTCTGCCTCCCTCCCCCTGTGTGCTGCTGGCCTCACTCTGCATGTCCTCCTGCCACGTTGGGTCAGTTACTAGATCATCCACCACCTCCTCCACTTCCACTTGCACACCACGATGCTCCTCCTCACTTCCTGGCAATTGTGTCTCATTATCGTCCACCTCTTGTGACAAATTTCCAGCGTTGACTACCTGTGGCCGTGGCTGTTCATATATTTGGGCATCGCTACATGGGATCTCTTCTTCCACCACTTCAAGCGTAGGTGGCGAGGGGCACAAATATGGAAATGGACCAGTGAACAGCTCTTCAGAGTGTCCAAGTGTGGGATCAATTGCTGTCTGACGACACTCGGCATGGTGGGAGGAAGGAGCATCAGGGTGAGGAGGAGTATGCGGTCGAGATTCACGGCTACTAAGACTTGACCGTGTGGAAGACAGACCGGAGGTGGTGGTGCCCAGGTAACTGGAAGTATTATCTGCTATCCAATTAATAACCTGTTCACACTGATCAGTTCGCAATACTGGTGTTGTTCTGTGCTTCCCTAGTAATTCGGTCAAGAAGTGGGAGCGAGAAGATGTGGCTGTTGGTTGTGGCACATTTTCGCCATGGCCACGGCCCCGTCCTCTGCACGCACCATCACCAGAACGTCCAGTTCCACGTCCCTTGCCACGCGCCTTGCCCATTGTAGAGGAAGTAAAATAGCTTACACTCGCACTATCAATGGAAAAAGGGTAATAAAAAGTAGATTATAACCGTGGAAGAGGAAAACCACAGTTCTATTTCTCTGGCCTACACCCGACTCAATCAGAACAATCAGGGAGAAACTATTACTGTTTTTCCTTACGGAAAAAATACCAAAACCTGAATAATAGAGATTGCTTACCGTGGAATGGCAAAACCACAGTTATTGTTTACTGGTGTATACCAGACTTTTTAAAATATATAGATTTGCGGCTGAACAGTGAGCGACACACTCAAACTGTTTTTTTTTTTAGATACCAAAGGCCCAAAACGATACCACACAGATTTTACCCGTTGAACTGCAAATCCACACTGGGATTTGTCAGGCGTACAGCAGACTATTTTCAACAGATATATTTTTGTGTCAGAACACTCAGGAGACACTACTGTTTTTTTTTACTGCAAAAAATGCAAAATGCAGGATAATAGAGATTTTTTACCGTGGAACAGCAAAACCACAGTTTTAATTTACTGGTGTATACTGGTGAAAATACTGCCATTTCTGGCCTCCATTAAAAATTTGTTTCAGTGTGTCAGTGAAGCAATTGACACCAGTTTGCTGCTCAAAATAGTTAACTACAGGCCAGGTGTTTAAAACTGTGGTTTGTCCGTCACACGGATGACATATATGTTTTCAGAAAATACTGTCATTTCTGGCCTCCGTTAAAAATTTGTTTCAGTGTGTCAGTGAAGCAATTGACACCAGTTTGCTGTTCAAAATAGTTACCTACAGGCTAGGTATATAAAACTGTGTTTTCTCCGTCACACGGATCACATACACATTTTCAGAAAATACTGCCATTACTGGCCTCCATTAAATTTTTTTTTCAGTGCGCCAGCAAAGTTTTTGACACTGGTTTGCTGTTCAAAATAGTTACCTACAGGCCAGGTATTTAAAACTGTTGTTTCTCCGTCACATGGATTACATATCACTTCGCTCCAATTTCAGCCATTTGTAGTGAGCGTGGAAGATATTGTCCTCCATTTAAAATGGGCAAGGCACGTGGCAAGGGACGGGGAACTGGACGTGATGGTGATGGTGCATGCAGAGGCAGAGGTCGTGGGCAATCTGAAATTGTGCCACAACAAACACCCACATCTTCTCGCCTGACCTTCCTGTCCCAATTCCTAGGGGACCGCAGCACACTACTATTGAACCCAGAGCAGTGTCAAAAAGTTGCTGGTTGGATAGCAGATAATGCTTCCGGTCACTTTGCCACCACCCTGTCTTCCACACGGTGAAGTCTCAGTAGCCGTGAGTCTGGACAGCATATTCCTCACCCTGATCCTCCTTCCTCCCACCATGCCGAGTGCCCGGAGACAACTGATCCCACACTTGGACACTCCGAAGAGCTGTTCACTTTTCCATTTATAGATTCGGGCCTCTCGCCCAGTCCACTTGAAGCGGGGCAAGAAGAGATTGCATGCAGCGATGCCCAAATATTTGAGCAGCCCCGGTCACACGAAGATGACGGTGGGAAAGTGTCACAAGAGGTGGACGATGATGAAACACAATTGCCAGAAAGTCAGGAGGAGGACCAGGGTGTGGAAGTGGAAGACAAGGTGGTGGATGATATAGTAACTGATGAAACCTGGCAGGAGGACATGCAGAGCGAGGACAGCAGCACACAGGGAGAGGGAGGCAGAGCACCACAACAGGCAGGAAGAAGCAGTGTGGTGGCCGCAGACAGATGGCAGGCAACCATTCCCCGTAACACCAACATGAAGGAAGTTGCGAGTACAACTGTTAGGTCTTCCCGAGTCTTGTTGTTTTTTAAAGACTCTGCCGATAACCCCAAAAAGGCCATTTGCACCACCTGCCAGGCCGACATCAGCAGGAGTGGCAAAACTAGCAGTCTGACCACCACCAGCATGATCAGGCACATGACAGCAAAGCACCCAACTTTGTGGGCCTGACCCCAGGGTCCAGGAACAGTGTCTGTGGGTGGCACCACTGCTTCTTCCGCTGTTGTGCATGCAAGCCAATCCCCTGTCCATGGTGTATGCGAAGATGAATCTTGCCCTGCACCTGTCGATGCACACTCTCAAGTAGCAGCATCAGGAAGCACGTTCACGTCCTTGTCCCAGCGCAGCGTTCAGTTGTCCATACCCCAGTCCTTGGAATGCAAGCACAAATACGCAGCCAACGCCCCAGAGGCCATACTACCAAATTCCCATATTTCATGACTACTTGCGCTCGAAATGTTGCCTTTTAGGTTCGTGGAGACGGAAGCATTCTGCAACCTGATGGTGGTGGCCGTCCCTCGGTACTCGGTCCCCAGCCACCACTATTTCTCCCGGTGTGCCGTCCCGGCATTACACAAGCACATGTCCCAAAACATTAGCCGTACCCTTAACAACTCAGTTACCGGGAAAGTGCACCTAACCACGGACACGTGGACAAGTGCTTGTGGGCAGGGACGGTACATCTCACTGACGGCACACTGGGTTAACATAGTGGAAGCCGGGACCCAGTCAGACCTTGGGACGTTACACGTCCTCCCGACTCCCAGGATTGCGGGCCCTAGGTCAATCAGGGTTGCCCTCACAGTCTACACCTCATCCTCCTCAGCCTCCTCCTCCTCTTCAGCCTCCATCTCCGAAATGACCACATCAGTCACAAGCTGGAAGCACTGCAGCACTGCCTCGGCCAAGTGGCCACAGGCTGTGCTGAAGCTAATATGCTTAGGTGACAAACCGCACAATGCTGAACAGTTGTGGACAGCTCTGAAAGAGCAGGCAGATCTGTGGCTCACACCGCTGAACCTACAGCCAGGCATGGTCGTGTGTGACAATGGCCGGAACCTGGTGGCAGCTCTGAGGTGAGGCGAGCCCACACATACCATGCCTGGCCCATGTGCTTAACCTCATGGTTCAGTGGTTTCTGAACCCGGAGCTGCCAGATCTGCTTGTTAAAGTACGCCGCCTGTGTGCCTATTTTAGAAAATCACCTACAGCTTCCGCCGCCCTTGCTGTGTTTCAGCAGCTTTTGCAGCTTCCAGCCCACAGACTGGTGTGTGATGTCCCCAAGCGTTGGAACTCTACACTGCAGATGTTGGGAAGGATTTGTGAGCAGAAGAGGGCAGTTGTTGAGTACCAGCATCAACAAGACCATCGGTATTCAGTTCAGACTCCACACATAAGACCTCTGGAGTGGACATGGATGTCAGACATGTACCATCCTCCAAAACTTTGAGGACTCCACCAAGATGGTGAGCAGCGATGACGCCATAATTAGCGTCACCATCCCGCTTTTCTGTCTTATGAAATTCTCTCTGCTCACGATCAAAGAGGATGCATTGTAGGCGGAGCACGATGAGATGGAACAAGGAACCATACAGGGTGATTACACACAGCCCAGCCTCATCTCATCCCAACGTGGATTGGGTGACAATGAGGAGGAGGAGGAAGAGTAGGAACAGGAGCTAGTTTCATGCGCTATAGACAGTAATACCTGCACAACTGTCATACCGTCTGTTCAGCGTGGATGGCCTGAGGACAGAGAGGAGGAGGAGAGCATGGTCACTCCTCCTCTTGGTGAGGACACGGAAGTCTTGCCTGTTAGCAGTCTGGCACGCATGGCTGAGTTTATGTTACTCTGTCTTTCCCATGACCCTCGCATTCTCAAAATTACTGGTTGGTGACACTTCTAGACCCATGCTACAAGGAGAACTTTATATCTCTTATTCCTGAGGCGGACAGGTCTACAAAAATGGGGCAGTACCAGAAAGTCATTGTTGCGGAACTATTAAAAAAATTCCCATCTGAAAACGCTGGTGGAAGAGTTCGTTGGACAACCAGAGACTACAGGCGAGAGAGACACAACTCCAATCCAGCAGAGGCAGGGGAACACTGTCAAAGTTCTGGGAGAATTTTCTCAGCCCCTTCCATCGCACAAGCCCTGAGACGCGGGGTACTCTCACAAGGAGTGCAAAGTTTGGGAAGATGCTGAGGGAGTACCTTGCCGACTGTACCAACGTCCTCCATGATTCCTCTGTGGCTTATAATTATTGGGTATCCAAGCTGCATACGTGGATTGAACTGGCTCTCTACGCCTTGGAGGTCCTGGCCTGCCCTGCCACCAGCGTTTTATCAGAGCTGGTTTTTAGTGCCGCTGGTGGAATTATAACTGATAAGCGCATCCACCTGTCAACTGAAAATGCTGACAGGCTGACTCTTATAAAAATGAACAAGGACTGGATTGGGCCAGACTTCTCAACACCACCGAATGATAGCAGCGTAAAATAAACTCAAATCTAGTGTATTTTTTTGGGAGGTGTATTCCCATGCACCTCTTCACACCCACACATGGGTATACGCTCCTGATTTTGTCTATTTGCTCTTGTCCTCCTCCTTCTCCTCATCCTCATCCTCCACCACCATATCACCAGGGTGACCGTGGTCCGTGATGCAACACCCACATAATTTTTTTAAAGGGTGTTTATGATGCCCGTAAAAAAAAAAATGTATACAGTATGTTCATGTATACCCCCCAGGGGTAAATGTTTGTCAGCCCATACACTTAGTGCATGGGCATTACAAGTATAGGAGACCCGCTCCTTTCTATTGGGAAAAAAATTTATGAGGCCCTCCTCCACGTCTCTTCCAAGGGGCAGTGGAATGCCTCCAAATTTTTGGCAGCCCTTACATTCACTGCATAGGCAAACACAATGGGAGACCCACTTCCTAATAATGGGAACTTTTTATTTCAGGAGGCCCTCCTCTACATCTCTTCCAAGGGGCATTGGAGTGCCTCCAAATTTTTGGCATCCCTTGCATTCACTGCATAGGCAAACATAATGGGAGACCCACTTCCTAATAATGTGAACATTGTTTTCAGGAGGCCCTCTGACCTCCACTTCTCTTCCAGGGGGTATTGGAGTGCCTCCAAATTTTTGGCAACCCTTGCATTCACTGCATAGGCAAACACAATGGTAGACCCACTTCCTAATAATGGGAACATTGTTTTCAGGAAGCCCTCTGACCTCCACGTCTCTTCCAAGGGGCATTAGAGTGCCTCCAAATTTTTGGCAACCCTTGCATTCACTGCATAGGCAAACACAATGAGAGTCCTACTTCCTATTAATGGAAACATGGTTTTCAGGAGGCCCTCCTCTAAGTCTCTTCTAAGGGGTATTGGGGTGCATCCAAATTTTCAAAGTGGTATTGGGGTGCGTCCAAATTTTGGGCAGCCATGCCACTCACTGCATACGCAATAACAGTATAGGAGACCCATTGTTTAGTAACTGGAACAATAAAACATAGCCGGCTGATGGCTCTCTAAGAATAGTGAGGGCCGATTGCTGGCCCTTTAAGAATAGTAAAGGCCTCCTGATGGCCCTATAAAAATAGGCTTTTTGACTTTGAGTCCCTCCTTCATAAATGAAACATGATGTGTCTGATGATATCTCACACACCACATGGCCAGATAAGGTTGTAAAATGTTAAAATGACATTTCCTGGTGAAATACTTCCAGGGGTCTTCCACATGTTGTTCCCATGTCATTTGAGCACAATTCCCATCGATTTGGGCAATTTTTAGGTCCTCTGCAGACCGCCGGGGGGAGCCGCCTGAAAAATGCTCGAGTTTCCGAAAGACTTACATTGGGCTCGTTGCTCAGGTATACCTGGGTATTCCAATGTGCTCGACCCGAGCATCAAGCTCCTGAACATTTTAGTGCTCGCCCATCACTACCTAACAGGCTAATTAAAGGGGTTATCCACTACTAGGACAACAACCTTCTTGAAATAAATGTTTGTCCCTGATAAAATAAAAAAGCCTATACTCACCTCTCGTGCCGACTCCATTCTAGCTGTGTCAGCACTCGCGGTCCCGGGGCTACCTTGCGGTTGTTGTGAGACATGACACCGGAGCTCCGGGGAGAGCGAGTGCCGACACCACGGGAACAGTGCCAGCATGGGAGGTGAGTATAAGCTTTATTATTTTATCGGGGCCAAGCGTGGGATTTGACAAGGAGTTGTCCAAGTAGTGGACAACTTCTTTAAAGTCTGAAACATTGGTCAAAGTTATCTGAGCACACAAATCTCCATGGGTGACCAAACTTTTGCATCGGCCCATTTTCCTTTTTGTAATTTTTAAAATGAAAAAAAAAAAATGAAAATATATATTTTTTTCCTAAAATACAAAGGAAATGTGTCATCTTCAACTTAAGGCCTTTTAGAGATCATTTCATCTTCAACTTGCTTAACTGTTCACAATACCAGTAATTTTGACCAGTGGTGTCCAAACTTTTACATACCACTGTAGGTATCTTTTGAAACCTGAAATTTTTAAAAGATGCTCAAAAGCCTGAAATTATATGTTCATTTTTTGAGTATTTTCTAGCGTTTTTTTCAGGCAGGTTCCGGGGCAGCAAAACCAAAGAAATGAGCCGGTACATAAGTTGATATAAGTGTAATATGTAGGAGCTGTAGGGTTTTTGTACTCACTCCACCGTGTTAGAGGTAGGCACAGGATACTGTCTCTTTAAAATGTCCAAAGCAGGTTTATTCAGACTTCATAAAACGCACTTCCAAAGAAAACACAACACAGCCTTCTCCGGCACAAAGTAACAAAGCAGAAAAATAAACAGTCCATATATCACAGCCCCAGCCAATTAAATGAAGTGCTTTTCCTTCCCTTCAGCAGGGTCTGAGCAGCACATGCAAGGTCGCCTCACCTTGCACAACACACAGCCAAACTGAGACAGACACAGCTGTCTTAAATCAAACCTTCCAAGACCTGGACTGGAGGTAAGTGAGCATCTGATCCCCCCCAGCTCTTTCAGCTGATCGTAAAACCCAGTCCCGTAATCTGGGCCCATTAAACACTTCTCAGCACTATGTGTGCTGGAGCCTGCTTTTCCGAGTCCTACATCACCGAAGCTTGGCACCTCGGGGACACATACCTCCCATCCACGACCTTTCCGGCAGCAACCTTATATACCTGCCCCCCTCTGCCCAAAGCCGGGGGGCTTGGCACCTTCTGCCAACATACAATAGACCCTTGACAGGGCATCAGCATTCCCATGTTGTTTCCCAGGCCTATGCTCCACCTGGAAACTAAAATCTTGTAGGGCTAGGAACCACCTAGTTTCTTGGGCATTGTTCCCCTTCTCTCGCATCCTCCTCAGTGGGGCATGGTCCGACACTAACCTGAACCTTCTACCTCGCAGGTAATACCTCAGAGTGTCCAACGCCCACTTGGTGGTTAAACATTCTTTTTCCACTATTGAGTAGTTCTTCTCACACGTGGACAGCTTCTGACTGAGGTACATTACAGGATGTTCCTCTCCATTAATCTCCTGGGACAAGACTTCTCCCAGGCCGACATCCGATGTGTCCGTCTGGACCCCGAACTCTTTGGAGAAGTTGGGCGCCACCAAGACTGGCTGTTTACAGAAGGCCAGTTTTAGTTCCTGGAAGGCCACCTCAGCTTCCCGGGACCACGACTTTGTCCCTTTCAGAAGATTCGTCAGCGGAGCTGCTATCAGGGCAAAGTTAGGGACAAATCTTCGATAATAGCCCGCGATGCCTAGAAATGCCCTAACCTGCTTCTTCGAGAGGAGCTGTGGCCAGTTCAGGATCGCCTTGACCTTATTTATTTGTTGTTTTATTTCCCCTCTACCAACTACGTAGCCCAGATACCTGGCTTCCTCCATCCCCATAGCACATTTCTTTGGGTTGATGGTAAAGCCTGCCTTCCTTAGGTTGTCCAGTATGGCTTGAACTTTGCCAAGATAACTTCCCCAGTCCTGACTGAATATGAAGATGTCATCTAGGTAGGCCGCTGCATACTTTTTGTGGGGTGCTAAGATCCGGTCCATGGCTCTTTGGAAAGTGGCTGGAGCTCCCTGCAACCCAAACGGCATCCTGACGTACTGATAACATCCGTCTAGCTTTGAGAAGGCCGCCTTCTTGGCCTCTTTAGACAGGGGAATTTTCCAGTATGCTTTTGTGAGGTCCTGGGTGGTGATGTACCGAGCAGGTCCTAGCCTTTCAATAAGCTTATCTACCCTAGGCATCAAACTTACAGACCTCGTTCCGCTTCCTATAGTCATTGCAAAACCGCCATTTTTCATCTGGTTTCGGCAGTAAGACTATGGGACTGGACCAGTCACTCTCGGACTCCTCAATGACTCCCAGGTTAAGCATCCGCTTCACCTCTTTCGAGATCACCCTTCTGCGGGCCTCTGGGATCCCATACGGTTTTAGGTTGACACGAACATGAGGCTCTGTGAGTACTTCATGCTCTAGGACCTGAGTGAGTCCTGGCACCGCCAAAAAAAGGTCTTTATTTCACTGCAACAGCTCCCGACATTGCTGTTTCTGTGAGCAGGACAAGGTGTCTGCCACCTTAACATCTTCCACGTTGACTTCAGACTTGGCTACCAGACAAGGAGCTTCAATGGGTTCTCTGTCCTGCCACGATTTAAGCAGGTTAACATGGTAAATTTGGTAGGGCTTCCTCTTCCCCGGTTGGTGGATTTTATAGTTGACTTCCCCAACTTTCACTACCACCTCATAGGGGCCCTGCCACTTGGCCAGGAATTTGCTCTCCACTGTGGGCATTAACACAAGTACTCGGTTTTCTGGGTTGAACTGTCTCACTCTGGCTGATCTATTATACACCCTGGACTGTGCCTTCTGTGCCTTGAGGAGGTGCTCCTTCACAATGGGCATCACGTTGGCAATCCTCTCTTTCATCTGGGCAATATGCTCCACCACGCTCCTATTGGGAGTGGTCTCAGCTTCCCAGGACTCTTTTGCCACATCCAGGAGTCCTCAAGGGTATCTGCCATAAAGTACTTCAAACGGGTAGAAGCCTGTGGAAGCTTGGGGAACTTCCCTGATGGAGAACAACAGATAGGGAAGCAGACAGCCCCAATCTCAACCATCCTTCTCCACCGCTTTCCTCAACATCGCCTTCAAGGTTTTGTTAAACCTCTCCACCAGTCCGTTTGTCTGGGGGATGGTACACTGAGGTTCTCAGCTATGCAATCTGCAGTGTCTTGTACAATTCCCGCATGACCTTCGACATAAATGGAGTCCCTTGGTCCATTAGAATCTCTTTAGGCAACCCCGTTCTGAAAAATATATGGACTAACTCTCGGGCTACACACCTGGCGGAGGAGTTTCGTAGTGGTATGGCCTCCGGATACCGTGTAGTATAATCCAATACCACTAGGATATACTGATGCCCTCGGGCAGACTTGACCAGGAGCCCAACTAGACCCATTGTTATGCATTCAAATGGGACCTCAATGACAGGTAGCGGTACTAGGGGACTACGGAAGTGGGCCACCGGGGAGGTTAGATGGCATGTGGGGCAGGAACGACAATATCTCATTATTTCTCTGTAGCAACCTTGCCAGTAGAATCTCTGGAGAATCCATTACTGAGTCTTATTTGCACCCAGGTGACCACCACCCAACCCATGGGAATGAGCCATGTCTAGTACCCGGCTCTGGCACTAGCAACTGTTCTATTATCTCACCCCTTGGCTTGGTTACTCTGTACAGAAAATCCCCATTCACAGCAAAATGAGGGAACCGACTGTTGTCCCCCGGCTACTGAGGCACTCCATTTAACACGGAAACATTTTCGAATGCCCCTTTAAAAGTTAAATCCCTCAGTTGGCAGTTCCAAAGTTTCCCTCGGACACCTCCAGCTCAGGGATATTAGCCTCAGGGGATGCTACCTCATCCTCATCGTCCACAAACACACACATGGGAAACTCATCCGTTACAGCCTGCGGCGAGGTTTCTTCAGGGGTGATCGTCTGAGCAACCAGGTGTCCCCGCTTTCCCCCACATGTCCCAGAATAATGCAAAGTCCCATCCGATTATTATCGGGTGCATCAAGTCTTTAACGAACCCCACTACCTGAGATGTGGTGCCACAGTCCGTGTTTACATCCACCCGGGCCACAGGATAGTTTTTAGCGTCCCCATGGAGACACCGGACACCTACCACCTTCCCAGGAACCAGCCAATAAGGGAGTGTGGTGCTTATCAGGGTCACCAAACTTCCTGAGTCCAACAGTCCTGACACTTGCACCCCGTTTACGGACACTAAGCACGCCTGAGGGACCTCGCCACGTTGAGGAACCACGCTGCAGGTGGGGTAGGCAAAATAGGAGCAATGCCGGCCTATGTTACAATCCATTAGCTCAGAGTTCATGGGACACCGGGCGGCTATATGGGCAGGGACATGACACCTCCAACAGAGGATGGAATGGGACTGATTACCCATCTGTGATTAAGCTGCCTGCTGGGACTTTGGACGCCCACCCAGTGAAGATTTAGTCCCCTTCTTTTGGGAGCCCCAGAAAGGTGATCTAACCCCTGCTTGACCACCCAGGGAGAACCCTCTACCGCCCGGTACCTCTCTACTAGGCCCGCCAGGTCATCTGCATTTTGGGGATCTCCCTGGGTAACCCAGGACTGAATCGGCTTGGGCGGTGAGTGGATAAACCGATCCATGACCACTCTCTCGACCATCTGGGCTGGGGAACAAGTCTCTGACTGCAGCCACTTCTCTACCAAGTGCAAAAGACCAAACATTTGTGATCGAGGAGGTTTGTCCCTGTGGAAGTCCCAGAGGTGGACTCGTTGTGCCCTGACTTCCAGGATTACACCCAGCCGTGCCAGGATCTCAGCATTAAGCTTGCTATAATCCTTAACGCCCTGTAGGGCCAGATCAAAATACACCTTCTGTGGTTCCCCGGTCAGATATGGCACTAGAACCTCTGCCCACTGCTCCGGTGGTAGTCTCTCACGGTCGCCACCCTCTCAAACATAGCCAGGAATGCCTCGACGTCATCCCCCGGAGTAATCTTTTGCAATGCCCCTCTCACGGTTTTCCTCACCTGGGTCTTGTCGCTTCGACCTGGAGGTGGCACGGCTCCTCTGACATGGACGGCCTCCTCCAGGAGTGTCATCTGTTCCTGCTGCTGTCGCTGCTGCTGTTGTATTAATAGTTTATTCGTCTCTTGCTGAGCTTGCTTCTGATGCAAATTCGCCTGTACCAGTTGCTTTATCAGCTCCTCCATGCTGCCGAACGACCCTTGCAGACTGGCGGCCTTTACCCAGGACATATACGGTTTCCTGTAGCAGTCACACTGCCCCATGGGATTCATGCCCGTGATTCTAGCACCAATTGTAGAGTTTTGGTACTCACTCAGCTGCGTTAGAGGTAGGCACAGGATACTGTCTCTTTAAAATGTCCAAAGCAGGTTTATTCAGACTTCATAAACTGCACTTCCAAAGCAAACAAAACACAGCCTTCTCCGGCACAAAGTAACAAAGCAGAAAAAGAAACAGTCCATATAGCACGGCCCCAGCCGTTTAAATGAAGTGGTTTTCCTTCCCTTCAGCAGGGTCTGAGCAGCACATGCAAGGTCTGCTCACCTTGCACAACACACAGCCAAACTGAGACAGGCGCAGCTGTCTTAAATCAGACCTTCCAAGACCTGGACTGGAGGTAAGTGAGCAGCTGATCTCCCCCAACTATTTCCGGCCCCATAATCCGGCCCCCTAATCCAGCCCCATAATCCAGCCCATTAAACACCTCTCAGCACTATGTGTGCTGGAACCTGCTTTTTCGAGTCCTACATCACCAAAGCTTGGCACCTCGGGGACACATACCTCCCGTCCATGACCTGTCCGGCTGCAACCTTACAGAGCACATTCACAATTTGACTTTTTGACATGCAAAATCTAAAGTAAAAGCAAAATGAGCATATACCCTATAGTAACTAAATAAAGAAATATTAATAGTACTTGTAAATAATATAGGGTACTTAGTTAACACTATTTTGAGTAAAAAAAGCGTAATGTCATGGTTTGACTTTGGTGCTCGATCTGGTGACCTCTGCTGTGTGATTGGTTTCCCTCTCTGTTGGACCACAGCCTGTGTTGTCGTTGTCTTTGTCCAACTGCTGATTATGCTCTTGTATTTGCTTTGCTGTTTTGCTTCTGGGCAGGTGTTTTCACTTCCTTGTTTGGTTAGTCCTATCACATCTTGGGACTAGCTATTTATACTCTCATGGCACATGCAGTCTTTGCTGACTATATGCCAATTTAGATGGACTTTTGGAGTCCCAATTCCCAGATAAGGATTATCTTGCCTAGGTTTTCGCTATTGATTCTCCTGTGGTTTGTTTGAGTGCTCCCCTTCCAAGCACTCTTCCTGTTTGTTATATTTAGGGTCTGAGGGTTTCCACGTATACTGAAGGTCTTTTTGGGTTCCTTTAATTTTCTTCCATCTTTCATGCATGACTTTGTGAACACGTCCTTAGCCCTGTGCCTCACCCTCTGTCTGTGTGTACCACATTCTGTCGTTGTTGTTTTGGGTTACACTCTGAGTATAGTTGAGGGTGCAGTTAATAACACTCAGGGTCAGCCTATGTTGAGTAGGGGCGCCATTGCGTAATTTTAGAGGGCCAACCCCCACGGTCAGGTAGGGACAAATTAGGGTCAAGTTAGGGATCTGCCTAGTCTGTACAGGAACCTGTGTTGTGCAGATTGAACATCTCCCCTAGTTTGTTCATCCCAGTGCGAGTGTTAGGGCTCAGTCATAACATGTAAAACCATCCCAACGTGACAAGGTGTACCCAATCGGGACAGTCCTACCTCTAGTATTAAAACCTCACCTTGTGTCAGTCGACATCAATATAGATGGGGGCAGAGCAGGACCCAGGCACGACTGTTCAGACACCTGACAACCTGACTACAGGAAGCTATATAGAGGAAATGCCTAGCTAAAAAAGGGGAGCGATGTTCCTGTTTGTACAAAATACAAGAAACTACAGCAAAACCAAAGAAAGAAGCCAGAATATAACTTGGCATAAGGGTAATGTGTGGGAGCAGATTCACACTGTGGTTATTTACGAGACAAATCCTAAGATAAATACAAAAAATGTGCATATGCTCCATAGTACCGTAAGTAAAAAAATGGCAATAGTACATGTAAATAACATAGGGTACTTAGTTAACACTATTTTGAGCAAAAAAGTTAAAAGCCACCCCCCTGACAAGGTGTACCCAATCAGTATGGTCCCATCTCTAGTATTAAAGCCTCATCTTGTGTCATTCAAACTTAATATACATTGGTGCAGAGCAGGACCCAGGCCTGACTGTTCAGACACCTGCCCATGGGAAACTAGATGAAATGCCTAGTTCAAAAAGGGGAGCCATGCCCCAGTTTGTTTCAGATCAGATCTGCCTGAAAAAGAAGTTATGTGCACAAAATTAATCTTGTGCTTCTTGAGTAATTTGGTTGTTTTTTTTAAAGCTATTGGCTATGTGCACACAGACTTTTTAAAGGAGTTTTTGGAACAGAAACTGATCAAAAACTGAGCGGAAATTCCCCAAATCCTTCTAAAAAATGCAACAACTTGGAGTTTCTGCTCGTTTTCTCAGCAAATAGATTCTGTGTGCACATGACCATTTACAAATTTCTTGAGACCTCCTTAGTCATCCACCTCTTATGTCTCCATTTATGACTATTCTCCATTCAGACTGCACTGCACACAATTCGAGTGTTACCTTGAGAAGTCAGTAGAAGGTGGAAAGTTAGTTTAGACAACCATTTTTTTGTAATTTATTATGTTTGGAGTCTTAGTAAAACACGAATGGTGAATAATGATTTTAGCAGTTTGTTACCTTAGATGACATGGATTTTATATTTATAATGCTTTCAGTTAAATATTTAGATTTCAGATCATAACCATATTGTCTGCCTCCGTCTGATCCCTAATAATTCTCCAAATATAGAAAGTGTCATTGTAAAACAGTTTATTTTATCTGCTTGGGAGAAATGCAGTTCTAAGTGAACATTTTTATGTTTGTAGATCTGTCTGGGACACTCGGAAAAGCACGGATAGCAGTTCATCTATTAGATATGGAAGGAGCTCTCATAATATAGTTGGCAATTCTCTTTGTTCACACAAACGCTTTAAATAGAAAGTTGTGTTCCAAAAATATACAAAATGGTGCAAAGTAAAACAGAGTATTAAGTATACAAAATATAAATAGATCTATCAGGGTAAAGAAGACAATTTCATAATGTTAATCTGCATCTAATGGTCCAGAAAATTCAAAATTTAGTCCCTAGAGGTTGTGAAAATGTGAAAAATAAGCAAGTTCACTAACAAGATAATTTCATATTCTAAAACAGCCTGAATCCATATTTTATTCAAAATCAAAAATGTAAATTTCTTTTAGGAAATTGGGGAAGTACCGGTGGGGAGCAGGCAGGAGATAATTTTCTCTGTAGAGATGAGGTCTGAGCAACTTCTCTATGATCACAGCTTTTACTCCCTTGATACTCAAACTTCCTTTGTAAACTTGGGCATGTAATCTCTAAATTAAAAAAAACATAAAATTCCCCTTTAATGATCACTATGTGCCTATTTCACATTTTTTAAGTCCATGTATTTCTGCTATTGAAAAAATGAAAAACACTTATTTTTAGTAATTTTCTTATTGTTTTGCAAGTTAACTTGTAAAAAAAAAAAACAACAAACAAAACAAACTAATTTTATTAATCTGCGGTGCTGAATGTGTTCCCTTATTATTCAATGTTTACTAGCACTGGGCTTTTATAAAGGCTGCTCTTATTAAAATGGTGTTTCCGAAACAAGAGCATGATGAACTTTAATTGCTCTATATTTAGACCAATGTCAGGCACAGAGATGTTTGCCAGAGCTGTTTTCTCTGCCAGCGTCTGCTATTCCAATCAATATAATTGTTGTGAGCGATTGCTCATTCTGAACTATTAAGCAATGGAAAACAGAGCAGACTGGAGTCTATTATAAATCTGATTCATGCTTTGGCACGGACAGTTACGTAGATTCTGTGTTTTACAGCTATGTAATTGTATCATTGTGGATCAGCTTTGCCATATATGCACATAATCTGCAAATCCATCCTCTTCTCTGACAAGGCATAAAGGCATTTAAAACACGCAGAAATAGCAGCAAGCTTTGACTTAATGTTGAACTTGATACCCAATTTATTCCCATCTTCTCTAGGAGATCCGAAAGAGGTTCTTATCAGATCTCACATTATTAAACAATTCTTCTAAAGTTCATACCAATAATCGAAGTTTTTGACTGTGGGATCTAAATTGATCGAAGGGTTCTGTACATGAGTCAGTGACAAATAAAGGAACCTTGTAATGTCTGAAATTGGTTACTAACAAGATTACAATAGAAAGACTATACACAATTATTACATGTACTGTAATTTTTTTTACATTTCTGACTATCTGTAAGGTGTGATTGGAGACGACCCTAATATGGACACTCACTTTTCCCCAGAACTCATAAAAATAGACTACAGCAGATGGTTGAGAGTACTATATGAATGCAGAGAAGCACTTGAAATAGGCGGAGCTGCTGAGCTGGCATTCTCGAAAAGGAGCTAGCCACTGATGGGTACGAGCAGTGATGTGACTAGCACGTCAACTGTTTTGATGAAAAAGACAAGGAAGAGTCAGTCTAAAAGCAATAGATTCTGTGCAATTGTTCCTCTACATGTGACTGGGCAGGTGGTCCTTGTTGTTCCACAAAAACTTTGCTTCTGTGATAAGGACAATGACATTTTGAAATTTGTCTGTTTTCTGGAAAATTCTCGATTTGTATTCAATACTGAGTAGTCTTCTAGAATATTGTTGATCTGCTACAATTGCGCAGAAGTTTCTACAATTTTCCAGAATTATCTAGAAGTTTCTCGAAACTTTTAGAACTTTCTAGAACGTTCTCGGACTGTTCAATACTAGTCATACAAGTATAAAAGCACAGGTGACTCGAACCAACATTTCGGTTTATGTTATTGCTGAGTAAGAGAATAACGAATCGTAGTTAAAGGGACACTTGTCAGGTAATTTTTCAGTATGATACTAATATTACCCTTGAATAGGGCCTGAGCAGACCTTTTAAAAACATGTAAAATCATTATTCTACCCTTTGTAGTTTCCATGTTATCAGCATTGTCAGACCCTGCAGGGAGCTGGTACATTAGTCCTCTCCATTATAAGCAAACAGGAATAGTCCGGCTGCTGTATAAACTGTCATGTAATTATGCACTCCCTCTCAGCAGCTCCCTCCTCCCTTGGCTCTCAGTGCAGTGTCAAATTTCAGTTTCCATAGGAGCTACTGTACTGTTCTGTTGAGGACATGGAGGGAGAGAGCTATTTGTTTTAGATGGCATCAAGAGGTTGTTTGCGCCCAGCAGATGCATTTTGCTACGTGTGTGAGCAATTTATAAAAACAAGAGCGAGAAAGTATTCCATGAAAGCATGTTGTAAGATGTGCAAGGCCTACAAGGCATATTTCGGCATGCCTGTCGGGGATCAAGACAAGTCCTGGGCACCTCATTTCACAAGCGAATATTGCAAGAAAACTCTTGAAGGTAAGGCGAACAATTGCTGCTTGTTTAGATGGCAGTGCTTTATTTTGTAGAATTTCAATGATTTAGATCTACTACAGTTTAAGGAGTTGCATTTTCACATATGTCAATGCACTAAAGTAAAATATGTATTAAGTAATGTGTAAAATTTCCTGCTTTTAAATTTATATAATTAATTATATTTGCTATGTTACAGGTTGGTACAGGGGAGAAAAGAGAGCCATGAAGTTTGCTATCCCGCGAATTTGGCGGAAACTGACAGACCACTCAAGCAACTGCTACTTCTGCACGGTGGATCCTGCCAAACGTCACACAGGCAAGAATGCACCTCAAATCGTTTATCCAGACATTCCTTCTTCCATTGCCCCAGTACCACACTGCCCCGAGCTGCCTGTTCCAACTCCCCTGAAGAGGGATCAGCCATCTTCAGGAAAAAGCAGCAAGTCAGTCAGTCCAACTTCTTCAGTTGGGAAGATCGGTTGTGCTTCTGCAACAATGTGGCTGGTCTTTTTGAGGCTATAGGTATCACCTGTAACCTGAGTGAATGGCGCCTATTCATAGACAGTTCATCCTGGAGCCTCAAAACCATGCTGTTTCACAACGGAAACAAGTACCAGTCTCTCCCTATGGCTCACTCTGTGTATCTCAAAGAGGACTACACCATTGTCAAGATGTTGCTGAGTGCCTTGAAGTATGACGACTATGGAAGGGAGGTCATCGGAGACTTTAAAATGGTGTCATTCCTGAAGGGCCTTCAAGGCGGTTTCACAAAATTTCCTTGTTTCCTTTGCCTCTGGGACAGCCTTGACACTAAGGCGCACTCTCACAGAAAGGACTGGCCACAGCAGATCGAGTTCTCTGTGGGGAAGAGCAACGTCAAGTGGGAGCCGCTGATAGAACCTCTGAAGGTGCTGATGCCACCACTGCACATCTAGTTAGGCCTCATCAAGCAATTTGTCACGGTTCTTGACAAGGAGTCAGCAGCTTTCAAGTACCTCCAAGATCTCTTTCCAAAGCTGTCCGAGGAAAAGGTCAAGGCTGGTATCTTCGTCGGACCGCAGATCAAGAAGATCATAGAATGTGTTGAGTTTGCGAAGCTGCTGAACAGGATGGAGAAAATGGCTTGGAACAGTTTCATTGCAGTGGTTCATGGCTTCCTGGGTAATCACAAGGCTGAAAACTATGTGCAGTTTGTTCAGACTCTCATAAAGAATTACGCCCTAATAATGGGATGCAGAATGTCTCTCAAAGTCCAAATCCTTGACGCTCATCTTGACAAGTTCAAGGAGAACATGGGAGCTTACTCAGAGGAGCAAGGCGAGCGCTTTCATCAAGTTATAGTGGACTTTGAACGTCGTTACCAAGGACAGTATAACGAAAACATGATGGGGGACTACATTTGGGGGCTTCTTCGAGAAAGCAATTTGCAGTACACTCGCAAATCTAGAAAACCTACTCATTTCTGAACCTTTTTGAGTGATTTTTGACTGTCTATTTACCATGCAAGTGTTGTTTTTTTATCAGACCACATGAACGAAAATATAATAATTTCCTTTTTTTGTCACAATAAATACAAAATTTTTCTGGGCTGTGGTCATAAAATCAAAGTTTGTGCTGAATGTAGCCATTTTTCCATAGTCTTTAAACATAAGCAGTTGAAATATTACACTTGGAAGCCAGGAACAAAAATTGTGTTACATAGAGTTATTATTGTACATTGTTATTATTGTACAAATATATGTGCTATTTCTTACTGTACGAATGAGATAAAAGAACTCTCTGCAACATGTTGTTTTAATGATTGATTCACTACAAAAGTATAAGGAGGCCATTGGTTCTTGAAATATAAAAATAAGTTAAAACCCAAGAATAAAAAACAAAATTAGTATATACCCTGTAGTAAGTAAATAGTAATAGTACGTGTAAATAATATAGTGTACTTAGTTAACACTATTTTGATCAAAATATCGTAAAAGCCATTCCAACGAGACAAGGTGTACCCAATCAGGATCGTCCTATACTGTCTCTAGTATTAAAACCTTGCCTTGTGTCAACTGACCTCAATGTCTGACTATTCAGACACCTGCCTATAAGAAGCTATATAGATGAAATGCCTAGCTAAAAAAGGGAAGCCACACTCCTTTTTGTACAAAGTACAAAAAACTACATCAAAACCAAAGAAATGATCTGGCGCATAAGTTGGTATACTGTACATGCAATGTGTAAGAGAACGTTCAGACTTTGGCCATTTCACAGACAAAACCCAAGAAAAAAAACCAAATGAGCATATACCCTGCAGTAAGTAAATAAGTAAATAGTAATAGTACATGTAAATAACATAAGGTACTTAGTAGTGTTGAGCTAGTATGTTTCATTAACTCGCCGTGCTCGCCGAGTATTTAGGCCTGCTCGGATTTTTTTTTTTACTGTCGCCTTAGCTGCAAGTGTCACGGCTGTTAGACAGCTGTGACACATGCAGAGATTACCTGTCTAACAGCTGTGACACTTGCAGCCGCGGCGAGAGTAAAAAAATTAAAAACGAGCCCGCCAAAATATGTATGTTTCATTAACTCTTTCGGCGAGCACGCTTGGGCCGAGCACCCAAGTGTGCTCGCCGAAAGAGTTAATGAAACATACTCGCTCAACAATAGTACTTAGTTAACACTATTTTGATCAAAAAACGTAAAAGCATTTGTGTCAAGTTCGAGTTCAAGTGGCGGTGTGCTGGAGGCTTGTGAAGTACATAGTCTTCTGGCAGCATGAGGTCATACCAAATTTCCTGCGGACTTTCCTGTAATGTCCAGGGCCTAAGGCCCGAACTAGGCACTGGGAAGTGTGCCTTATTTCCTTCCATCCAGAGGAAGCCAGACAGGGAAACGCATGAGGGAGATGTAGCGGATCTTGGGAATGCTGTGATGCCAGACGGCAAATTCCTGGGGCTGACGAGAGGATCAAGGATAGTCCAAACTGACCGTAGGCAGAGGCTTGAAATGTACTGTGTTAAGGACACTGGAATTGGAGTGTGCTGTGCCCAAAACTGCATGTTAAAGTTTGATATACTTGAACTGTCTAGTAAAGTTGAACTTATTATAAGGAACCGTGTGTACCCTGATGTGTGTGTGGCTGATCCTGGACCTGAGGATGAGGATGCAGCGGCCTAAAAGTGGGCACATTACAAATGAATGCATGAACTCCAATATTGCTATACAAGATAATTTTTTTTTTTTGTTGTAGCACATATCGGAGAATGTGACCTCCTCCAGGGCTCAGCATCCTTATCTACATATCCTTCCCAGACAAGGTTGTAATTACAGGGTATGCCTGGTTTTCTTTCACTTCCCCATTCAGTGTAGGCCTGGTTTTGCACATGGACATGTTGGACAGTAGTGTTTAGGGACTATCCATATTTAGGAACACCTTGATGCAAAAACATCATGGTGTTCCTAAATATGGATGGTCTCTAAACACTGGCTTTTGCACTTTTTGATCAAAAAATCTTAACTAGGTACCTTACGTTTTTAACACTTACAGCAATAGAGGAGTTGAAGTGATCATTAATCGCAGTGTGCTGATGCATGGTATATGTATATGCTTGTATATTGGCCAAAAAGGTGTATTTGTGCACCTGTGCATTAATTTTAATACTAAAGGTGTGTGGGCCCTATTTTTTTCTTTTTTATTCTTTTTTTGTTCTTTACAAATAACAATTTAAATACTTAAAGAGTTATTCCCATCTCCAAAATCCTATCCCAATGGAAGGAGTACAACTGCAGAGGTGGGCGAATCTCTTCACAGGATAACTATTAGTCGTAAACTCCACAAATCTGGCATTTATGGAAGAGTTTCAATAAAAAAGCGATTTTTGAAAACAAGCCATAAGAAATCCCATTTGCACAGGGAGCTGGTAAAACTTGATGGAAAGATGGATTGAGCTAAACACAGGTCAATTCAGGAGGAAAACCTGTTAGAGGCTACAAAAGGTTTAAGACTGCGGTGTAGGTTCACGTTCCAGAATGACAAGGACCCTAAAAATACTGCCAAAGCTACAATGGAATGGTTTAGATCAAAGCATATTCATGTGTTTGAATGGCCCAGTCACAGTCCAGACCTAAATCCCATTGAGAATCCGTGGCAAAACTTGATAATTGCTGTTCACAGAAGCTCACCATCCAATCTCACTGAACTAGAGCTATTTTGCAAAGAAGAATTAGCAAACATTTTAGCCTCTAGATGTGCAAAGCTCATAGAGAAATATTCCAAAAGACTTGCGGCAGTAATTGCAGCAAAATGTTATCCTACAAAGTGTTGTCTCGGAGGCTGAATACAATCAATGCACGTAACAAATTTCTGAGTTGTTTTTAAAATATTTATAAGACCGTGTATCATGTCCTTTTGATTTCACAAATGCTGGTATATTACATAAAATCTCAATAAAACGCAAACACACACTTTTTCAAGGTACTGTAGTGAATGAGAAAAACTATACTACATTTCTAAGTGGAGGTATTTCCTAATATTATATAAATTGTTTCACAAATTACCTGATTAGATATTAAAGGAAAGTGAATTTCTGAGTATGATCGGGCTCTTGGGTTTTACAGTGACACAGATTACAGATTCTAACTGCATAGTTAATAGCTGACCTGTCTGACACCACTCAAAATGTGTACAGGTTTGAGATTCTTGAAGTGGGTAGGTTCATAGGAAAGATCGTGCCCTCTCCTGGATATTCTCATACTTTTTACTTACTTACTTACAGCAGGGTATTTGCTCATTTTGCTTCTATCTTAAGTTTTGTCTGTTTAATGGCCAATATGTTGCATGCATACCAGCTTATACGCCCGCTTATTTTTTTTTTTTGCTTTAGGTTCTTGCACTCAAGACAAACAAGGACATAGTCTCCCTTTCTTTGGGCTGGGCATTATGTTTATATAGCTTCCCATGTCTGGGTGTTCACAGTCGGGCTTCGGTCCTGCTCTGCCCTTATTCACATTGAGATTGTTTTTGACATATAGTAAGGTTTTAATAATAGAGATAGTATAGGTCCGTCCCGATTTAGGTACACCTTGTCACGGTGGGATGGCTTTTATGCTTTTTTAAATCAAAAACAGCGTTTACTAAGTACCCTATGTTATTTATATGTACTATTACTTTTTATTTACATCAGGGCATTTGCTCATTTTGTTTCTATCTTAGGTTTTGTCTATGCTGAAGACGCTAGATCATCCTTCTCATCATGCTTTCTAAAACTCATGGTGGACATAATTGAATTCATCATCTTTCCTCCATGTCACTACTATCTATCAGAATAAGTGATATCATATTTTCCCCTGTATAACAAGTCTGCTTCCTGGCTGTTGACCCTTCACTCTGCCTTGTCCTTCAAACTACACATGCAAGCCCTTTCTACCTCTTGCCGTCACCAAGTTTACGAAATCCATCCTTTCCTCAACCTCAAATCAACTAAAATGTTAGTGCATGTTCTTTTCTTCTCCCGCCACGACTATTGCTATATCCTTCTCTGTGACCTCTCGACTAACACTCTCGCACCCCTCTAATCCATCCTTAACTCTGCTAACCGATCAATTCAACTCTTTCCTTGTTACTCCTCTGCGCTCTTCCAATACTTTTACTGGCACACCCATGACAATCTCTATATGCAGAATATTATGATTGTCTTCCATTTGTGGACAACATTTTTATAGTATGGACAGGCCCTGAAGAGCAGTTTGGCAAATTTGTCTCCAATTTGAACAGTATTAAAGACTATGAAAATGAAATTTAAGCATATTTATGGTGTCTACACACTGGAATTTTCAACACAAATGGCACTTAAGAAGATCCACATCAATGGGAATTTTTTAATAGAGACTCATAGGTCAATATAAAAAAAACATGCAATTGATTGTATACTGTGTGGACACAATAAATCGCAGACCATTCGGATGAGAACACAAAGAGAGAGGAGAACCACCAAATGTCAGGTCCAAAAATCATTAAAACATTGGCTATATGTAAAAGACCTTTATTAAGAAAATGGTCATAGTGGTAATACAGGCACAAGATTGTCCGCAATCACCGAAATGTACATGCAACATCAATATGACAATCAAATTGACAGTATCAAATTAGATCACAATAGATAGATATACAATGGTTGCAATGGACATGATTCATTTGTATCCCAAAATAAACCAATGTGTACCAATAATAATGAGTATGTCAGAGTCAGTCTAACAATTATCGTATAGATGGCAGTGCTTGGTGCATAATGATATATATGGTGACACGGGATATAATAATAATGATACCAATGTTGCAGAAAAAGTGCTTCAGGTAAGTAAATAAGTAGTGGAGTCACCAGGCACCATGCATAGCCAACTATAGTATATGTAGACAATATCTATCCTCCCATATGGATATGCTGTTTAAAGGGATAGTACTCATACAAAATAGCAGGGAAGGAAGTCAAAATGACTGACTGTACCTGGTTGTTGGGTCCAAATGGAGGGATCGCGGCTCAACCCAGACGCGCGTTTCGGACTGGAGCGTCCTTTGTCAGGGGGTGTTGTTCCTTAGAACCAACTGTGATTAAAAAGGGAGTGTGGCCAATCAAATGTAGCGCCGGCAAAGTGAGCGTGTATCCGGCCATACAAACCGAAACCGGAAGTGCCCTAACATGTCAATCAGGAGGGGCGGGCACTTAAACCTGCCTATCGGATTCTGTAATATATGTCCTAGACCATGTGATATAGTCTGTCAGAATGATTGCGCGTGCGCAGCCAGGAGGGACCAGGACCTGCGGGCACCCTCGTCGGGTGACCGATTGCGTCAGATCCATGTGACCCGAGCTTCCGGACACATAGAGATACAGGGCCAGCCAGCACCAGGAGCACAGGCTGCGCAAGCGCGCTGAACAGACAGAGGCTAATGGGCAGCCATATGTTTATATACTAAGAGGATATAGTCTAAAAATTGGATCACAACACCAAATATAGAATCGTAATATAACCATGTAGAGTGTTACTGTTGTATACACAGTGTGCAGACACCAATGTTGAAAGTGCATAATTGATAAAAGTGAAACATGTACATGTATCTCTATAAAAAAGTGCAAAGTGCTGTGCAAGTATCATATAGCTGTGCAAGTATCATATATGTTCATAAAAGGATATAGTCCAAGAGAATTTGATTCATGGCGCCGCCAAGTAAAATAACATTATTGTGTAAACAGAGTGCAGATGCTATTGTTGAAGGTGCATGATTAGTTGTTGTGAACAAGTATATGTATCTCTATAAAAAATTACAGAGTGCACAAACAATTATTATAAGTATACATGTTGAAAGTACCTGTTGACGGGACATAATTGATTATTGTGAAACATGTATATGTATTACCATGAAAAAGTGCAAAGTGCAATGCAAATATCAGATATATGCATATATATGATAATATATGTAGAAAAAAAATTATATATTAAAAAATAAGGAATAAAAAATAATATATAATAAATAATAATAGGAAAAAAAAAAAAAGGGGGAGGAGGTGAGGGCTGGGTAGAAAATGAGGAGGGGAGTGAAAAGCCAATAGTTGTATAAATAATTCTGAGTGACAAAAGTCCACATATGTGGAGTCATTCCAGGTGATAGTTAAATAAATAAAACAAGTGAATAATATGAAAGGGAAATGGGGGAGAAGGGAAAAGGAGGAGGGAAAAAGAAAAAATATATTTTTACTAATGTACAGAATAAAGATGTATCCGCACACAAATGCAAAAATATAATTGTTGAAAAAGCATGGTTTGTATTATATCCCACTCAAATTTTAGAAAAAACAACATTGTGACCCTACTTAATGAAAATCCATGGTATATACAGATACAAAGCAGTATAAATAAATAAACAACACGTAATCCAGTCGTCTAAAGTGCATCAAAAGGTCATCCACATTCCAGTAACACAGACAGATGTTTCGTAGAATAGAGAGACAAATGAAGGCCAACACCAATACACGTACTAAATAAATAGATAAAAAATGAAAAAATTAGAACTCACAAATTAAAATATGCCGAATAAAATGCATAAAATTGGTTCAAAGACCAAAAGACAGTTTACAGGAAGGGAACGTAACTAATGTTTTCATTTAGACCCAAAGGACATACAGTTTTAATGTCCAAATCCATCTTTTTTCCAATTTAGCCAGGGATTTACTGATTTTTCCACCTCTAATATTCGGTTGACTATGATCAATGAATATAACCCGCAACAGTGAAGCATTGCAATTGTGATGTTGTTTGAAATGCTGTGGTATCGTTTTCAATAGGGAGAAGTCGTTAATATCCTTTGCTGCTTCAATCCCCAATACGTGTTCTCGTATACGGACTTTTAGCTGACGGGTAGTTAATCCTACATAGATTAGCGGGCAGGGGCAAGTGGCATAATATATCAATGCAGACGTCGTACAAGTGATCTGATGTTGTATCTGATATGTCATTAGTCCATCAGAACTTGTGAAGTCCTGAGCTCGTCCGATATTAGGACACGCAACACATTTCCCACATGGCTTACAACCCTTAGGTGGCTCGAAATTGGACAAGAAGGTACTAACTTCATTGGTGAAATGGCTCTTCACCAAGCTATCACGTAGATTGCGTGACCTCCTAAATGTGATACTGGGTTTAGAGTCAAGGTAGTTGGCAAGGACCGGATCAGACAATAGAATTGGCCATGATTTGTCCAAAAAGTGGCGCATTAAATTTGTTTGGCCATGGTACTGCGTGATGAATCGGACACGATTATCGAGAGTAGATGTCCTTTTGGAGTATAGAGCCGCATGTCTCGAGGCATGTTTCGCTGTATTGTATGCCCTTTTAATAGAGCGGCTATATCCTCTATCGAGGAACCTATTTTTAAGATCATCTGCTTGTTTTTCAAAGTCACCATCATTAGAGCATATACGACACAACCTCAGAAATTGGCCTATTGGTATAGACCGGATCATAGCTGGTGGGTGTGACGAAGAGGCTAATAGAAGAGAGTTCACTGATGTTGTCTTGTGGAATAAATCCGTCGGTAAACAATTCTGATTATCCTTACTGATTTTAACATCCAAAAACTCAACAGAATGTTTGTCAAATTGGTAAGATGGATGTTGTGTGAATTATGGTTCAAAATTTTCATGAATTCATGCAACTCATGGTCCGATCCCTGCCAGATCAGAAATATGTCGTTGATGTACCGCATCCAAAAAAGAATGCGGTCCATCGACTCATAGCGATCCGACAGGAAGAGGTCCCTCTCCCACAGCCCCAAGACCAGGTTGGCATAATATGGGGCAAAGGATGCACCCATCGCAGTTCCCTGGAGCTGTAGGTAGAACGATCCCTTGAACAAAAAGAAATTGTGGGACAGCGTGAACTGTAACAGTTGCACAATGAAATTGCTCATACAGTTATGTCCATATATATTTGGACAGAGACAACATTTTTCTAATTTTGGTTCTAGACATTACCACAATGAATTTTAAACAAAACAATTCAGATGCAGTTGAAGTTCAGACTTTCAGCTTTCATTTGAGGGTATCCACATTAAAATTGGATGAAGGGTTTAGGAGTTTCAGCTCCTTAACATGTACCACCCTGTTTTTAAAGGGACCAAAAGTAATTGGACAATTGACTCCAAGGCTATTTCATGGACAGGTGTGGGCAATCCCTTCATTATGTCATTCTCAAGTAAGCAGATAAAAGGCCTGGAGTTGATTTGAGGTGTGGTGCTTGCATTTGGAAGGTTTTGCTGTGAAGTAAACATGTGGTCAAAGGAGCTCTCCATGCAGGTGAAACAAGCCATCCTTAAGCTGCAAAAACAGAAAAAAACCCATCCGAGAAATTGTTACAATATTAGGAGTGGCAAAATCTACAGTTTGGTACATCCTGAGAAAGAAAGAAAGTACTGGTGAACTCATCAATGCAAAAAGACCTGGGCGCCCACGGAAGACAACAGTGGTGGATGATCGCAGAATAATCTCCATGGTGAAGAGAAACCCCTTCACAACAGCCAACCAAGTGAACAACACTCTCCAGGAGGTAGGCGTATCAATATCCAAATCTACCATAAAGAGAAGACTGCATGAAAGTAAATACAGAGGGTTCACTGCTCAGTGCAAGCCACTCATAAGCATCAAGAAGAAAAAGGCTAGACTGGACTTTGCTAAAAAACATCTAAAAAAGCCAGCACAGTTCTAGAAGAACATTCTTTGGACAGATGAAACCAAGATCAACCTCTCCCAGAATGATGGAAAGAGAAAAGTATGGCGAAGGCATGGTACTGCTCATGATCCAAAGCAGACCACATCATCTGTAAAATACGGCGAAGGCAGTGTGATGGCTTGGGCATGCATGGCTGCCAGTGGCACTGGGTCACTAGTGTTTATTGATGATGTGACACAGGACAGAAGCAGCCAAATTAATTCTGATGTATTCAGAGCCATACTGTGTGCTCAGATCCAGCCAAATGCAGCCAAACTGATTGGTCATCGTTTCATACTACAGATGGGCAATGGCCCAAAACATAAAGCCAAAGGATCCCAAGTGTTTATTAAAGCAAAGAAGTGGAATATTCTTGAATGGCCAAGTCAGTCACCTGATCTCAACCCAATTGAGCATGCATTTCACTTGTTAAAGACTAAACTTCAGACAGAAAGGCCCACAAACAAACAGCAACTGAAAACCACCGCAGTGAAGGCCTGGCAGAGCATCAAAAAGGAGGAAACGCAGCGTCTTGTGATGTCCATAAGTTCAAGACTTCAGGCAGTCATTGCCAACAAAGGGTTTTCAACCAAGTACTAGAAATGAACATTTTATTTACAATTATTTAACCTGTCCAATTACTTTTGGTCCCTTTAAAAACAGGGTGGCACATGTTAAGGAGCTGAAACTCCTAAACCCTTCATCCAATTTTAATGTGGATACCCTCAAATGAAAGCTGAAAGTCTTAACTTCAACTGCATCTGAATTGTTTTTTTAAAATTCATTGTGGTAATGTCTAGAACCAAAATTAGAAAAATGTTGTCTCTGTCCAAATATATATATGGACCTAACTGTAGTAGGAGAAATGGTAGAGGTGCACAGAAAATATTGAGTTGCCTGTACCCCATCTATGTGCCGGATGTTAGTATACAGGGCCTCTACGTCACATGTAACCAAGAGGGTGTTCGTGTCAACATGAAGGCCGTCTACCTTCTTTAAAAATTCACTGGTGTCCTTGGTGAAAGATGGAAATAATTCCACCAAGGGTTGTAGCTTAGAGTCAATAAATTTATTGACATTTTCAAGGTAGTTCCAACTCCCAGATGTCCTCCCAAGATATTTGAATGGTCCATGTCCAACACCCTCCATCTATAGGGTCCCGGCACCAATACCTGTTCCACAAGCTCCTCTCTCACTTTTGTAACATGGTACAAAAACTCCCTGCTAATCATAAAATAGGGAAATCCTGTGTCAGCCCCTGGCTCCTGTGCAATCCCATTTATGACCGTGACACTGTTAAAGGCTTCCCTCAGAGTTAGGTTCCTATGTTGGGCAGACCTAAAATTCTCCCTGGTCACCCCTAACTCTGGAATGTCAGACTCAGGGGATGCTACTTCCTCATCCCCCACAAGAACACAAAAAGGAAACCCGTCTGACTCTGGGTGTGGTGATACCTCTTCAGGGTCAACTGGTTTCTCAACCGAGCCAGCAAACCCCGAACTCTTCTCCCACAGATCCCAAAACAAACAAAAGTCCCGGCCTATAATGATGGGGTGCAACAAGTCCTGGACGACGCCAACCTCGTGGGACTCAGTACCGTGGGCCGTTTCAATATCCACTCTGGCCATGGGGTAGTCCTTAGCATCACCGTACACCAACCTTTTTCCCTGGGATCAGTTGTGGATGAAGTCTTGCCCTCACAAGGGTCACCAGGCTCCCGGAGTCTTGCAGTTCCATTACCTGCCAACCGTTCACCTTCACGGGACATGCTTGTGACCCCTCACTGGGTGGACAGTTCACACTGCAGGCATAGTACACATAGTATGAGCAGTGGAGTCCTATGCTGCAGTCCATCTGCTCAGGGGTCAGGGGACAACGGTTGGCTATATGGCCTGGGCCGTGGCACCTCCAGCAAATGGTATCACCTGTAGGGACCTTGAGCATTACCTCTTCCGCCCCTTTGGACCTTGGATGTCCCACCCCCTTTTGGTCCTCTGCCCCCTGTTGGGACAGCCAGTATGGAGTGGGCTGCCTTCCCAAGGAACTCTCAACCCCCTGGTATCTCTTGACCAGTCCGATCAGTTCATCAGCATTCACCCTGGGGAACCCAAGTCTGTATTAGCCTCAGCAGGGAATGCACAAACTGGTCCATCACCATTCACTTTACCATCTGCGCAGGCGTAGAGGACTCCGGCTGCAGCCACTTCTGGACTAGGTGCTAAAGGTCAACCACTTGGGAGCGAGGGGGTATGTCCCTGTTATACGCCCAGCGGTGGACCCGTGGGGCCCTGACAGTCATCGTAACCCCCAAGCGCGCCAGAATTTCGGTTTTTAGTTTGCCATACTCTTTGGCGTCCTGCAAAGCTGAATAATAGTAAGCCTTCTGGGGCTCCCCCCTTCAAGTATGGCACCAGCACCTCTGCCCACTGCTCTGGCAGAAGTTTCTCCCTCTCGGCAACCCTTTCAAACATGATCAGGAAGGCCTCTATGTAATTTTCTGCAAGGCCCATCTTACCACCTTCTGGACGTGGGAGTCATCAGCCGGACTTGAGGTTGGGGCGCTCGTCCTGCCTTGGCGTTTGCCAGAAGCTGCATCTGCTGCCGCTGTTCCTGCTGGTGCTATTGGGTTTGCTGTAACAACAGCCTGTTGGTCTCCTGCTGGTGCTGCTGTAACTGGACCAGGTGTTTCAGCAGGTCCTCCATTTTGTCTGGTGAGTGGCGACGCTTGATGGCTTGTGGCAGACTTCACCCAGGACATGCAGTACATCTTATAGCAGTCACATGTATCTGCTGGGAATGCTGCCCGTACTTCTAATACCAATTGTGAGGTTTCTGCTCACCTGGGTGCATTGTGAGGCAAACAAGAAGCGTTTTCATTTAAATGTCCATGTCGGTTTATTACTTCTTAAACCCGGCAAAAGCCAAAAGAAAACAAACAGCCTTTTGTGTAGGCAAAAACAAAGCAAAGAGTCCTTTAAGCAGCGTCTCTGGTTATCCAGTCCTGTGGGTACACAGGCTGGATTGCATCTAGTTCACTGGCTCAGTCTGGAGACAACAACACACAGGAGGCCTTCTCCCTCCAAACACAGAGACCATGTGCTAAACAACGGCCGCCATTTTATACCTTAACCACACCCAGAGGTATGTGGGTAGCAAGACCACCCCATCTCTCAAACTACCGGTAGCCTGGCCCTAGGTGCACCAAACAGTCCTCTTAGTGCTTACGTGCACTAGAGTAACACTCCGCAATACTCCGGGTTACATAACAGAGCACAGCCATTTCTGTGATACGTACCTCCCATCAACTATGTGTCTGTTAGCAACCTTACAATAGTGTATGTAAACTTCTGGTTTTAACTGTAAATGCTCAAGATTGCCATTCACTTCCATTATGCTCGCTACTCGAGTTGAGCACCTCCAAGCATCCGACGTGCGTGATTTGAGTACCGAGCACTGGAGCATTTCAGTGCTCGATCAACACTAGTAAGGAATCATTTCCATTAAGTAACCCTGGCCATAGTGAGATTGCACAAATTAAACCTTTGAGAATATAAACACAATCATAATCTGAAGGTCAGGATACATTGATAAGGAATAGACATATTCCTATAGGCAATTTTAGGTGTAATAAATGCATTTTGCATTTGTCAATTGGGACAAAAGTGTTGAGAATGGATAATGTCACCTATAAGGTGCAACAGTTGTGCAAAAGTTAATATGTCATCTACGTTATTTTCTATCCATGTCAATTTTACAACCTATACAGAAGCCAGTTGATGCATAATAGTCACTCCAGAAGATGCAAACAGAGATCCTACAAAAAATTGGAGTTTATTTAGAATTGGAATAATCTTTATTAATTGAACATGATAAAAAAGTCTTAACAAGCATGTATTGCAGGAAGTAGAAATGTTCTATTTGTACAATTATTGGTAATATATAGGGATGAGCAAGCACTAGTATGCTTGGATGCTCGTTACTCGAACAATTCCTAATGCTCGTTTTGAGTAACGAGTATAATGGGAGTCAATGGGAAATCAGAGCATTTTTTCGGCAGACCTTACAAGGAGGTCTGGGGGCAGTGAAAATGTTGAAATGGATGGAAAAAATGCTGAATGGAAGAACAGCATGGGGAAGACTCCTGGAAGCAACTCTGACTCCCTGATCGCTGCTGAGAACAATGGTGTCACACTTTTACTCCAATTTAAGGACTGATTTTAAAACATTCAAAATTGAAGAGAAATTGGTGTTTACAGGAATAAATATTTTTTAAGTACAATGACTTGTATATAAGGCAAATTTAAAAAGGATTTAAGAAATAATTATTTAAGTAAACCCAAATTTTAATTTTTTTAAAAAAAATGGAAATTTCAGTGTAATTTATGAAGAAAGCAAGAAGTGCTAAAAATTAGATGGAAGATGGACTCAGATACACCCTGCATTAGATATAAAGGAGGGCCTCATACACATTCTGTTAAAATTGTCATGCAGTTGTAATAGTGGGGAAGGATGTAGCCTTCCACAGACACTGAAGTAGTTAAGGAAAATGTTCCCTTAGTTAATCCTCTCTGAACTGTGGTAGGCCAAGCTAAGGGGTTAGCTTCAGTGGTCCAGTCAGTAGAGTAGAGGGGGAACTTAGTGCCCGGATCAAGCCTTGAGTGATATAGAGCTTGTTCCTGGCATAATTCATTGTGGGCTGCAGTACCTGTAAACAGCCACAAGATGCCACTGTCCTGGGTGCAGATGTCAGGTTGAGTCTGTTAGCAGTGTTACAGACAGGGATGAGTTAATGCTGTGTGATGACAGCTCACTGAGGGTGGGCACACTAGGAAAATCTCTGTTTAGTTTCCAGAATCAGGAAGTGATTCTTCAGTAAGAGTTTGGACAGCAAATCGTTCAGGCAGCCTGACTATAGTGGCTGCTAGGGTAGACGGGAGCTCCATACCCTCAGACAGTGGGATCACCAGTGTGCAAGTCTCCGCACACAAGAGCACGAGTCCTGTCAGCCGGCCGGAGAAACTCATCAAAGGCAGTGAGGACCCGGGGCACTTCTAGTCTGCAGGAAGCAGAGGAAGATAAATAGGACTCCAGGCTAAGACGTGGGGGAGAGATATCGTATCCAGGTCACTGTCAGTATTACAGAAGAGTCTCTTGGGCCAGAGATTAGAGTCACAGAGATGCTTCACTTAAAGAGGGAACCAGGGCGGAAGGAGTTATCAGCGCCTGTGAGAGAGATGATAACCTGTCGGGCCTTATCCATTATATCTGCCTGTAAATATTGTACATATTCCTCTTCCCCAAGTAAAGTCCAAGTTCTGGTTAAGAACCTCGTGTTCTCTGAATTTATTGCTGCCCTGGTCCCAGAAGAGAAATGCCTGGAGACAGCCGCGATCGGATGGCTTGAAGTAAGTGAAGAGCACTACATACACAGCCACACTTCAGAGGGAGGACACGTATTGTCTGTAGGGTGCCATAGCGAGAGGGGGCTACAGCTCGCCCACGACTACCTCGCTGGGGCACCTTACATAGTGGTACTCCTAGACTCATAAAACCTCTGCACATAGGGAAAAGCCTGCCAAAAATAACAAGCAGGGTCATCCATACACCCTTGAAGGTACCAACTGTTTATTTATTGAATATATTGTGAAAGAGTGTAGCTTTGGTTCTCCTACACTCATAAAAGCTATACACACAGTGCAAAGCCTGCTAAAAATTATAAGGAGGGTCATCAATAGACCCTAATGGCAGCAACTGGTGGGCCTCATTCAAATATTCAACATTAAAAACACTTTATGTGCTGTTGTCATCAAGGGGTGTGGAAAAGTTGGGGCTAATCCAGGCATTGTTCATTTTTATCAGAGTTAGACTATCAACATTTTCTGTTGACAGACGAAAGCGCCTGTCTGTTTTAATTCCCCCGGCGGCACTAAAAACCCGCTCAGACAAGACACTAGTGGTAGGGTAGCACAACACCTCCAAGGCATAGAGGGACAGCTCATGCCAGGTGTCCAGCTTTGAGACTCAACAGTTGAAGGTTGCAGAGGAATTAGGGAGTATGCTGGTTTGCTCGGCCAGGTATTGCTTGACCATCTTTAAAAACTTTTCTCTCCTTGTCAAAAATACCCAGTCATCAGGGCCTGAATGCTGGGAGAGTATCAATAAATTTTCCCAGGCCTTTGACTGTGTACCCCTGCCTCTGCTGTACCTGGTATGTGTCTCCCTCGTTGGTTAGGCAAGGAAGCGTGCCCCCTTCCTCTAGCATTGTCTGCTGAAATTTTTTCAACATATTTTCCACAATGGACTTCTTGTATAGCACCATTTCAGTAGACCTCTCCACCTCACAAAGGAGAGATGCAAAGTTGTCCTTGTAGTGTGGGTTTAGCAGGGTAAACAACCAGAACTCTTTTTTTCGCCAAGATGAATATAATGCCATGGTCACAGGAAAGGCAGTGGTACATGGAATGGGTGATGTTCCTGGACTCATGTTGGTACAAGGTGGGGATGCCACACCGGGAGAAATAGTGGTGGCTGGGGATCGAGTACCAAGGGATGGTTGCTGCCATGAGTGGGCGGAAATTCTCTGTGTCCACAAGCCCAAATGACAACATTTCCACAACAAGCAGTCTGGAAATTTGGCCGTTTAGCATTTGGGCATTTCTTTTTATTTCCAAGGCCTGGGGTAGGGATAGCTGAACGTTGTGCTGGGACATAGATTTCAAAGTGCCTGATGATGGTGCCTCAGAATGTGCAAGGATAGGTGCAGGGTGGGAGGCATCTGCAATAGTGTCATGAACAGGGGATTGGCAAGCACCTAGCACAGAGGAAGAGGCAGTGGTGTTACCCGCTGGCCCCAGTTGTGGACCCAGGCGTTTGGCCCACTGAGACAGGGGCTTGGATGACATGTGCCTAATCATGCTGGTCGTGGTTAGGCTCTTAGTGGTCAGGTCCCTGCTGATCTTGGCATGGCACAGGTTGCAAATGACCATTTTTTTTGACTCAGAACTCTCTTAAAAAAAAGTCCCAGACTGGGGAACACCAAACTCCTTGACAGAGAAATTCACAAGTGTCAGTGCTCTGCGGGAACAGTTGCCCGCCTTCTCCCTCTGGTCACCCCACTGCCTCTTCCTGCCTTTTTCGGTACTGCCAATCCCTCACCCTTGGTGACTTAGCAACAAG
The DNA here is from genome assembly GCF_046119375.1 of Phyllobates terribilis. Lineage (NCBI taxonomy): Eukaryota > Metazoa > Chordata > Amphibia > Anura > Dendrobatidae > Phyllobates > Phyllobates terribilis. The sequence goes on along the minus strand of NW_027362763.1, from coordinate 381,407,353 downwards.
ATAAATTGTCTGCAACTGTGTCTCATCATCATCTACCTCCTTAGACAAAATTTGCCATTCCCCACCGTCATATTCTTGTGATCATTGCTGCTCTAAGTTGTGTGCATCACTAAACAGCATGTCCTCCTGTCCCGCTTGGAACCTGCAGGGTGAGAAGCCACAATCAAGAAATGATGATGTAAAGGGCTCCTCGGAGTGTCCTACTGTAAGATCACTGATCTCCTGGGACTCAACATGGTGGGAGGAAGGAGGATCAGGGTAGGGATTAAGTGATACAGACTCTTGGCAGGTGAGACTGAACCATGCAGAAGACTGGGTGGTGCTGGCAAGCCTGCTGGAAGCATTATCTGCTATCCAACTGACCACCTGTTTGCACTGGTGTGGCTTCAGAAGTGGTGTCCCGTGCCTCTCTGCAAAGTGGAACAGGAAGCTATGTGTCATTGATGTGCGTGGTGCTTCTGCTCCAGCAACAGGCGCAGTAGCACCTGCCCCACGTCCTCTCCGTCCTCTCCGTCTGTGTGCACCATCATCAGCACTTCCACTTTCCCGTTCCTTACCGCACACCTTACACATTTTCTAATTGCTAGGTCTCTGGAAACCAAGTTTCATTGATTAATTGAAATTAAGTTGAAAAAAAAAAGTGGGCACCTGCATCAGGCCAAGCGTTTTTTTTTAATTTCAAACAAAGCAGGTTAAATGGTATGTATGACAATAGTTAATTTTTGGAACAAAAAAAAGTGGTCACCTGTAGCAGGCCAAGATTTGATTTTTACATTTCAAAGCACCGTAATTTCACACAAAGCAGGTTAAACAGTATGGATGACAACAGTCAATTTTTGGAACAAAAAAAATGTGGTCATCTGTAGCAGGGGCTCACAACAATAAATGTTATTAATCTTACCCAATCACAGTATATAAACTAAAGGGAAGACATTTTAAAATTATATATTTATTAAGGTATAAAGTTAAAAACATACCAAACAATTGTGCAAAAAAAAAAAAAAAAACAACCCAACCCACAGACTAACAGGCTACACTGTTATTATGCAAATAATATTTTCTCAGATTTTCCCAAATTACCTATATGAATTGCAGTCATTGTAATTTTCCAGTCAAATAACTATTAGAGTACAATTGAAAGGTTTTTGTACAAACTGCCTATGATAACAGTATATTTTTAAAAAAATAAAACACTCAAACTGCACTCAAAATGCATGTTCCAAATTATTATGCACAGCTGAGTTTTCAACCTTTTCATTTTAATAAAGAACAAAAAAATGGTCATTTTTTAAATTAGAAGCATTAGCAGGTTATTACAAACTGATATCAAACAGTTTTCAACTCAAAACTTTATTCTAGGTGATGTTACATTTGCACATAGGACCCCTTGTTCGAAAGGAGCTTCTGAACTCTCTCATTCATTGAAATTGTCAGGTTTTGGATGGTTTCTGCTTCAATTGTTTTGCATGAGGACAGAATACCCTCCCAGAGCTGTTGCTTAGATGTGAACTGCCTCACGCCAGCATAGACACTCCTTTTGATGATGCTCCAGAGGTTCTCAATGGGGTTGAGGTCAGGGGAGCATGGGGGCCACACCATAAGTTTGTCCCCTTTTATGCCCATAGCAGCCAGAGATGCAGATGTGTTATGTGCAGCATGAGATGGTGCATTATCATGCATGAAATGATCTTGATGGTCCAGATGGATGGAGTGGAAGATGGCAGGTTGATGGACACCCCATGCAACCTAAAAATCTTCTTCTTGGGGTATCCCTAGCATGCTAGTAGGCCTGGCTAAGGACTTTATCGGGGCAGCCTCTATCCAGAAATCTTCACCTCAAATCGCTTGCCTGTTGATAGAACATTGTGTCTGTCATACAATTCCTTCTTACGTGAAGGTATTGACCCTTCGGCTATTGCTGGATGTACATTTTTGGTACGTCTTAGTTGTAACATACATAGTTTTTAAGGTTGAAGGAAGACTAAGTCCATCTAGTTCAACCCATAGCCTAACATGTGCCTCTTGATAAAGCCGACGCGAAACGCGCGTCGAGGCCCTCCGTGGATAGGAACTATCTGCCTCCCCGTGCCCCCTACATCATAGAGATTATACTAACTGCCTCGGTGAGTTTGTCTAATTTTTGAATAGTACCATTTTTTCACTTGAGATAATGGTTACCTCACCCTGGCTGTACTGATACTTGTTATTTTTTCTATGTCCCCATTTCTCCCGCGGTTTCTTGTCCCTCTTTTTCCCCTCCTTCCTCCTTTTATCTTTAACTCTTTGTGAACTGTACCTGTATCCACCTTGGATAAGAATATATACCTATGAGGGGTTTCAATTTGTAGTGGGATGTTCCCGTGTCCAATGATCACCCAATGTTTTTGTATGCATCCCTTTGGTGTTACTATTTATATATTTATATTTGAATAATAAAATATTGTCCCTTTATGCCATTCTTACTCGTTTTCGCTTCTTCCATAGCCTAACATGTTGATCCAGAGGAAGGCAAAAAACCCCATGTGGCAAACACTAAGCTCCACATTGGGGAAAAAAATTCCTTCCCGACTCCATACGACAATCAGACTAGTTCCCTGGATCAACGCCCTATCAAGGAATCTAATATATATAACCTGTAATACAACCTGTAATATTATACTTTTCAAGAAAGGCATCCATGCCCTGTAATAGATCCGTCAGCCTGGATATTAATTGTCAGGTCCAGAAAATTAATCTCTTTTCCTCCAAACTCCGACGTAAACCTAAGGCCGACCTCATTGTTGTTAAGCTCACTTACAACCCGATTAAATGTCTCTACACCCCCTTCCCATAACAACAAATTGTCATCTATGCAGCCCCCACAGAATATTATCTGGGGGCACCACCATGACGTAACAATGTCACCTCCAAAGACCATCACATCATCCTACCAGCCCAGGAAGAGGTTGGCATAAGTCGGGGCCATGGAGCTAAACATGGCCGTGCCCCTGAGCTGGTGGAAGAAACTGCCTCCAAAGGTGAAAAAATTGTGCGTCAAAACGTGTTCCAATAGTCTAAGGACAAAATCATTGTGACCACCATATTGTACTCCTCTGGAGTCCAAATAGAATTTAATTGCTTTAAGGCCATGTTCATGTGGAATGCAGCTGTAAAGGGCTTCCACGTCAATGGAGGCCAGATGGATACCCTGTTCCACAGCTACATCCTCCAAACGTGACAAAAGATCCAAAGTGTCCCTCAAATAAGATGGAAAAGCCATTACAAAACCTCTCAGTACACAATCAATATATATACTAGAATATAGTATATATACTAGAATTCTGTGTCAATGAATCAATACCAGCAACAATTGGACGACCTCTTAAGGGGTTGAGGCCCTTATGGACTTTGGGAAGAGAATAAAATGTTGCAACCACAGGATGTCTCATGCTCATAAAATCCTTCTCGTTCTTGCTTATCAAGTTTTTTTCAAAAGCATCCTCCAGTATAACCTCAAGTTCCCCCCGAAACGTGTTCGTAGAGTCTAGGCAATTGGGTACTAGGCATCTTCCTTTGAGTGGATGGTTATAGATATATGTCATATTGAAAATCATCTAACCAATATACTACTTGTTTAGGTATACCTAGGAGAGTATAGGCTGACCTTGGACAATATGACTACTAACAGCAGATGGGAGGCTGAACCATGATTATAACCTAGGTTATTGGTTGGGTTTTTTTTCTGTTTGATTGGTAATTAGTGTACAACGTTTAGTCTGTTAGTCTGTGGGTCGAGTTGTTTTGTTTTTTTGCACAATTGTTTGGTATGTTTTTAACTTTATACCTTAATAAATATATAATTTTAAAATGTCTTTCCTTTAGTTTATCACCTGTAGCAAGCCAAGCAGTTTTTTTTACATTTCAAACCACCTGTCAGAACTCGAGCCCAGCAGATCTTGTGCACCAGGCTGCAGCTCTTCCCTTTGAGCTATTCAGCTCGCTGGACAGTTCCTTCCTAACCCAAATACTAGTACCTGTGTTGTTCCTGATTGGCTCCACCCTGAGATCCTGATTGACTCCACCCTGTAATCTTCTGATTGAACACCCTACTTAAATCTGGCATTGCACTTTCTTCCTTGTGAGATTATTGAGCTCCCTTTAGTCAAGCTGTCCTTTAACCTGCTGCCTCCTCCATTACTATACTACTGCTTCTGTGTACCGACCTCTGGCTGATTCCTGACTACGCAACCTGCTTATCCTTCAAACTATATTGCTGCACCTGTGTATCAACCTCTGGCTGATTCCTGACTACGCAACCTGCTTATCCTTCAAACTATACTGCTGCTCCCATGTACCGATATCTGGCTGATTCCTGATTACGCTACCTGCCGGTGCAATACCACTACTCCAACATAGGTCAGTTCATAACACCACCATAATTTCACACAAAGATTAAAAAGTATGGATGACAATAGTCAATTTTTGGAACAAAACAATGTGGTCACCTGTAGCAGGCCAAGCGTTTTTTTTAAATTTCAAACCACTTAATTTCACACAAAGTAGGTTAAACTGTATGGATGACAATAGTCAATTTTGCTCCAGCAGCTGTCCCTAGGCTAAATGCAGAATGAGTTGCATAGAAACAGAAAAAGAACAAGATTAGCCCCTAGAAGGACTTTTAGTATGATGGTTCAGAATCAGCACCAGTATCACCATTAGAGGACTCTGATTAATGAAACTGTGTACACACAGACCTAGACAACTACTCTCTCCCTTCAATCACAACTGTCCCTGAGCTGTGCAATGGTGCCAGTGTGCCGAGCATGGTGGGGCTGGTCCATTTATAACCTTTGATGAGGTAATGCAGCCAGCCAATCACATTATTGGCACTACCAAGATGGCTATGTCATTACAGTGACTGGCAGGCAATCCCCGCATGTTTATTGGCTGTGTAACAGGCGTCAAACATGCGGGGCGGGTATTTGAGCTTAAAATCTGAGCACCAGCCAATGGTCAGCGAGGGCCAAGCATATCCGAGCACCTAGATACTCGAAAGATATCCGAGTATCGCCGAGCATGTTCGCTCAACCCTAATAATATAATAATCTTAAGTAGTACTGTATGTCCCTACGCAAAGAGTAGAAAAATACCAAATTGCACCATTTATCTAAAAAGACATATGACATAATATGTTGATAAAAGCAAATAAATATTAATTTTGAAAAAGGAACTGCTATTATCTAAAAGTGCAAATGCTTTGAAGTAATATCGTATTATAAGTGCAATGAGTTATATAAATGACTCCAAATGGAGAAGTAAATAAGGTTATCTATAAACCCATAAAGAACAAGACACTGGGCCCTATCTGACGTTCTGGTTCTGACCATAAACTGTCTCTGTCCCTTCACCTTAGCTCTTCCCATGCTGGGCTAGTCCCAACCATTAACTCTAACTCTCCCTACTGTCAAGCAGAACACAATACCAACACTATTAATGTATGTCACAGTTCACACTACACAATACAAAAATACACTAGTTCTTCAAGGGGGAAGGTGGGCAGTATGTCCATCTCCTTACAGAGCATGTTTGTTCCATATGAGCAGGAGATGAATCCACTAGGTTAATGAAATATGTACATGAGAAGCATCAGGGGGATCCTGCAGTTCTCAGATTTGTATTTATAGAACAAATATTTTAAATATTATTTTATTACTATAATTAACCTCCTACACATACTATACCTCTGAAAACTATGGTATCAGATAGATAGTGCCACTAAAAGTAATACAGTAGTGGCAAATATAGTACATGGTATATGTGCACCACAGTTAGTGATAACTTTTGTACCCTAAAGAGAAACAATGTCTTTTTTGTGTCCCAAACAGTAATAGTGATCTTCACAGTTCCCTTAAACAGCTCCTCTTAGTGTCCTACCCTGTGATAATTATTACCCCTTTGAGCCATTTAGTGAGTGATAACGACCCCTTTGTGCCCCTCGAAAACTGTATTCCCTAAAAATAAGTAATGTGTGCATCCTAAAAAGAACTAGTACTCCCTTTTTGCCCCTAGACAGTAATAATGCCCCTTTAGAATTAGTAATAACTTTTAAAGTAGCATGCGTCATCTAAGGGTCACAGCCAAACCAGAACTCACAAATTGCACTGACGAGGGGCACTACCCCAAACACAGTGTCTGCAAATTGAGCTTCTGGTTCTGGCTTATATCCTACGTCATGTGATAAGGCTTGTTAAAGGGTCACTATTGACTTTTAGGATTGCTACTTCCTGTAGGTGGCACTAGAGTTCTAGTCCTCTTCTGCTCTGAAGAGACAATTTGTATATTTCCCAGAGGAGCATTGCGGCTTTATAAGTCTCCTCACCGTGACATGCTAAACATGACGGTCTCCGCAAGGAGAAATATTACCCTTGGATACCCTCTGACGCCTCTCACCCAGCCAAACCAGAACACATACTTTGCACTGATGAGGATCAGTACCCCGAAACACAGTGTCTGCAAATTGAGTTTCTGGTTCTGGCTCATATCCTAAATCATGTGACAAGGCTCGTTAAAGAGTCACTATTGACTTTTAGGATTGCTACTTCCTGTAGGTGGCACTAGAGTTCTGGTCCTCTTCCTCTCTGAAGAGACAATTTGTATAATTTAACTCCTTTAAAGCCTGGAGTGTATTAGTACGCCCCAGGCGATCACCCCCGGTTCAGCGCGGGCTCCGGCGCTGAGCCCACACTGAACTGGGCACATGTCAGCTGATCTATACAGCTGACATGTGCCCGCAACAGCTGCGGGTGGAATCACGCGGCTGTTAACCAGTTAAATGCCGATGTCAATCTCTGACAGCGGCATTTAACATCGCAGCGCCGGAAGCGCAGTATTAGCCCCGCCCATCAGTGACCCCATCACATGATCGCAGCAGACCCCTGTGGTTGTCATGTCTCAATTGTTATGAGCGGCACCCAGTGGTCGGCGCTCATAGCAAGTGAGCATTTCTTCTGCATACAGGCGAACTGCTCACTGCCTGTATGCAGTGGAAGCATTCAGACAACTGCTGCTTCTAGTCTCCTATGGAGACTATTGAAGCATGCAGAAAGTATAAAAAAAAATGTGTATTAAAAATATAAAAAAATATATCACCCCCCTTTTGCCCCATTCAAAATAAAATAATAAAAAAAACAACACATACATATATTTGGTATCGCCGCGTTCAGAATCGGCTTATCTATCAATATTAAAAAAGAATTAATCCGATCGGTAAATGGTGTAACGAGAAAAAAATTCTAAACTCCAGAATTACGTTTTTTTGGTCACTGCAACAGTGCAAGAAAATGCAATAACGGGCGATCAAAACATCGGATCTACCCCCAAATGGTATCAATAAAAACGCCAGCTCGGTGCGCAAAAAATAAGCCCTCATCCGGCCCCAGATCCCGAAAAATTGAGGCACTATGGGTCTCGGAAAATGGCGTCATTTTTTTAGCAAACTTTGGATTTTTTTTTCACCACTTAAATAAAAAAGAATCTGTACATGTTTGGTGTCTACGAACTCATAAGGACCTGTAGAATAATAATGGCAGGTCAGTTTTAGCATTCAGTGAACATGGTAAAAAAAAACAAAAAAATAACAACTGTGGTATTGCACTTTTTTTGCAATTTCACTGCACTTGGATTTTTTTCCCCTTTTCCAGTACACAATATGGTAAAATCAGTGATGTCGTTCAAAAGTACAACTCTTCCCGCAAAAAATAAGCCCTCACACGGCCATATCAATCAAAAAATAAACATGCTATGGCTTTAGGAACTAGGGGAGCAAAAAACAAAAACGGAAAATCTCAAGGTCCTTAAGGGGTTAAAAGTTATAATATGCCCAGTGCATTCTTAAAATAATAACACCTCCTTAAAGTAACAAAGCCCTCTAAGTGTTCTCTTAAAGAAGTAATGCCCCTGAGAGCCAACTGTAAAAAGTAATATTATTATTGTCACCTAGCTTTCCCTTAAAATGTATTAATGCTCCACATGCGTTTTCAAAATAATAATGCAAACTAATAATTCCTCCTGAGTGCCAGTTTTCAAAGTAAAATTGTTCTGAGTGCTAGTTTTCCCTATATTAATGCTGTCCGAGAGTGAGCTTCAATAAAATAATAATGCCCCCTAAGTGCCAGTTTTTACAATAATAATGCCCCTGAGTGTTACCTTCTGCAAAAAATGAAACCTAATCCTGACCCTCAGATAAAACAGCAACTGAGTCCTTTTCTGACCTGCACATACAGGAAACAGGAAGGGCAGTGACATGCCTATGGCCCACAAGAGGGTAAGCTTAAGGGCAGGGAGCCCACTGCAGCCCAGATATGTGGGGTTGCTCTCCAGCTGACAATGTTAGCTGACATTTTTAACACTAAATGTGGGGTCAGTCACTGTTTGCCACTTTCTGGCCGATACTGTTTATGATGGCGCTCTGTCTGACACTGTTGGTGGGGCACTCTGGCTTATACTCAATATAGATGCCCTCTCTGGCACTGTTTATGGGGGCAATCCTTCACTCCTAACTGGCAGTGTTTATAACTGGCGGGCACCCTCTGTTCCACAATGTTTTGTGCGCAGTCTCTATATGGCAGTTTTTATGTATTTTCTCACAATATTAATGTGGCACTGTTTGACTGGCAATGTTTTGGGGGCTACTGGCAGATACTATTTATTGGGGCACTATTTGGATTGTGTTACTTATGGAAACCCTCTCTGGAGGGGTTTTATTATGGGTCAGTCTTTGGCTTGCACACTTTTTTGGAGAGCATCTTCTGTTGACACTGGTCATGGAGACAAACTCTAGCTAACACTTTTATGGGGTCTAACGATTATGGCATTTTTTGGTAATAGTGTCATTGCCAGATGAAACTTTTTATTGGGGCACTCTAGATCTCTACTCTATGGCTGGCACTGAATGTGGTTATACTCTGACACATTTATTTGGCCATGTCTGCTGCATGCGGGTCGCTGCCATCAGTCCTGCGATCGCCCATGACTATAGGTTCTTTTAGAATTCCATTGAAAATCATAAAGAAATCTTTCACTGTTTATTCTGAATATCATATGTAGACTATTTGTGGTATATTTTAGGCTAGCTACTTGTACCATGTGATGTCCTATACCATTGTAAATGTTCTTATGACCATATGTAATGCTTACTAAAAAAAACACACTAATAAAATGAATAAAAATAAATGATTTGCTTCTGCATTATGGTGTCTTCTATTAATCTTCCTATCTAAGGGAGTACTAAATCAGTAACATATGCATACATTTTATTTGGCTGCACTCTATACTATGTAAAATACTTTGCATGATTAATGATATAAAATGACTGGTCTGTAAGTTTTTCTTTACCAGATGATCTAAGTTTGTCCCTTATCGTTTCAGCCGCCTGCTATAAATGGAATTTATTTACTTTTTTCTGAGCATGAACAATTTAACCTACATTCTTTATGTCTAGAGCAATCGCTTGCCCTTAACCTCATAGTACAATCTGGGGGAATCTGTATTGTATTGATGCCCTCTTGTGGACACTGACCATAAAAGCATGATTAAAACATTCACTGTAGAAAGCACAGATGTTACCTATTGTGAGCCCACAATTATATTATGCAGTCCTTAATAGGTTTAAGAAGTGTGAAGCCTTAATAACCTTTTATGCACTTTTTTACATTTACTTTTACAGGGTAATGTTGCTTTATTACTTTAAAATGAAAATAAAAAAGCCCAACAATTACTTTACATTAAAAAAACATTTTGTTCATTGTGAGGTAAAAATGACCTGGCAATATGATTTTTCAGTTCATTACAAAGTCAAATTTGCATCATTTTTTAAAAATATTTTAGTGTACCCCTTTTTGATGCTTAAAGGGGTTTTCCCATGAATAAAATACATTTTAAAGAAGCACTCCTCCCATCAAAGTTTTTATCCTCTTACTATATCACAACCATCATATTATGTAGCACTGTGTACTTACAATTGCTCATGTTGCCCTTCCACCCAGCTAATTATTCTCTTTTCTCTGCTCTATGTAGAATCAGGAAGTCTCTTTTCCCAGCAGAAATCATTCCCCTCTTCAACACATGATCCAGCTGCTCCGCCCCTCCCCTCTGCCATTGACTTTTGCAGTGACTCATACAGGGAAAATTGACCTCCTGTTTCTACATAGAGTTTAGAAGGATTCAGCTAGTCAGTTTTTAATCATGCTGTAACGCTAGGGACACCAACATACTCAAAACCCCGACCACGGCGGCATCCTCGTTCCGTGCTGTGCTCCCCCCTACTCTGTGCATGCCGCACAGGTCTACTGGTGGCTCGCCTAGTACATGCACGTGCTCCCTGCTTCTTAAAGGGGCAGCGCATGCACTTTAGAAATGCACCCAGCTAATAGCTGGGAGACATTAAGTATTTAAAGCATGCTCCCTAGTAGGGAGGTGCCTGAGCAACATTCTCCATTTAGTGGTATTTTATGCAACAAGTGAGTTGCCAGGTCCCTGTTTCCTGTACTGTGTTAGTCTGAACCTTTTCCTTTATTCCATATTGTGTAGCCCTGAACCCTGAAGCCGCTTTGGCAGTACATGTGCCTTGAAACCACTCTTGCGGTACCTGAGCCTGACACCGCTCCCTTCGGTACCTGTGCCTAAAGCTGCACCCTTGGTACGTGAACCCTGACACCGCTCCTTGCGGTATCTGAGCCTGACACCACTCCCGTTGTATCTAACTGAAGCCACACCCATGGTACGTGAACCCTGACACCACTCCTTGCAATACCTGAGCCTGACACCACTCCTTGCGGTACCTGAGCCTGACACCACTCCTTGCGGTACCTGAGCCTGACACCACTCCTTGCGGTACCTGAGCCTGATACCGCTCCCTGCAGTGCCTGGGCCTGAAGCTGCACTCGCGGTATGTGAACCCTTACACCATTTCCAGTGGTATCTGAGCCTAACATAGTTCCCTGCATTACCTATGCCTGAAGCTGCACCCGCAGTACGTGAACCCTGACACCGTTCCCTGCAGTGTTTGAGCCTGACATTGCTCCTTACGATATCTGAACCTGACACTGCTCCCTGCGGTACCTGTGCCTGAAGCTGCACCCATGGTACGTGATCCCTGACACCGCTCCCTGCGGTACCTGGGCATGACACCCTCCTTGTGGTATCTGAGCCTTACACCGCTCCCTGCAGTACCTGTGCCTAAAGCCGCACCCGCGTTACGTGAACCCTGACACTGCTCCCTGCGGTACCTGAGTGTGACACAGCTCCGCTCCTTGTGGTACCTGAGCCTTACAATGCTCACTGGGGTATCTGATTCTGAAGCCGCACCTGCGATACCTAAACCTTGACACCGCTCCTGCGGGTATTTTAACCCTGAAGCCACTCCAGTGACTTCCGAACCTGTAACTGTTCAGATGGTACTTGAACCAGCACTAGAGTCTTCCTGATTTGCGTTCCAGTGCCCGTGGCATTGGAGCCTTTTCCAGTATCCGAATCCTGTCCTGTCAAGTGACCCAGAATATGTGCTGTCTGACCAGTGTCCGTATCCAGTAGTGCCAGTGACTCTAAGTCCATGTTCATCCTGCCCGGTGACCCAGAACCCGTGCTGTCTGAACAGTGTCCGAATCCTGTCCTGCCTGTGAGTCCATGTCCGTGTGTGCTATCCTGACCCATGGGGTCAGCTGCTGCAGTAACGGGGACTGCCTAGGAGTGGTACATAGTGACTACCTGCAGCTCAAGTCTTACTAGTGTTACTCCACCATCAGGAGCTCTAGTGAACACCAGGTAGCCGCTTAGCTACGCCCCTCAGATCGTGCAACAGTGGGTCCATCGACCCACGTGTGTTACAGTTTGCTCAGGACACGGGCCTGTCTAAGGGGCTGGGGGCCTTGAACGTGTGACAGAATGAAATCGGAACATTATCAGGGCATTTTAGAATAAAGTGTGCCTGTGGTATAAGAAAACTAGCTTTGAGATTAATAAAATGAGTCCTACAGCAGATAGAAATGAGTGGACATTCCTTAGTTGGGCAAGTTAGTGCACAGAAGAGAGTTTCGCACTGATCTGAGCGTTTGCAAGTTTTTCTGGTCTGCGGCTGATGTCAGATGTATTTAAGCTATCAATCAACAGAGAGAGTGAGATGCCAAGAATGTTAATAACCTGGGGAGGTAGAGTTTTTTGTTACGTGCGTTTTCTTGTCCACTACAATTAAAACCTCATTTGCTAAAAAATTTGATTTCTCAAGATTCAGGCAATGGATTGACGATAAGGTAGCGATGAGTTCATCTTTCACTGGGCTACATGCACATGTAGACAGTTTAGGAAGATAAAACTTACTGATAGGTTCCCTTTAAGGAGCTGCAGTGTTTTTACTTGCAGGGACTGGGTTGGGGGTAGAGGGTACAATACTCAGTGACTACTGGGTTGTGACTTGCTGAGGGAGGTGACTCTATAAAGGACAGTCACTTACAGAGCACAGGTTGTTAGCTATGTCAGACGACCAATAAACAAAGTGTTTGTTGGTTTACCAGGAGCGGTGAGCGATAATACTGATCATTCAACCCTGGGTGCTGCCTGCTCGCTCCTCCTAATTCTGCTCTTTGCTCTATAAAAAAGCCACAGGTTGAATAATCTAAACATTGTGTGTCATGAAACGATAAGTATCAGCCTAACCATCATGTCTGAATGTGTTTAGTTTTTGTATAGTAGTATTAGGTGGATAGTGTGCAGTGATATTATTTAGACAAATCAAGCTTCCAATAATTGTTATTCCTCTAATAAGGATTATTTTTATAACAGGACAATTGTTGAAGATTAATAATAAACATTTTTATTGTTGATTTTGAGCAATTATAGTTACTATTACTAAAAAAAAACAGATTGTGACAATAATTGACCAGTGTAAATACCCCCTTGATAGGGTGTATTCAGTCTGAGTACCTGCGGTACCTATGTCAATGCGGCCCCGCTAGCCAATCGTAGTGCTGTATTACACTGATTCTCAGGCTTCTCAGAATTCCCATTGTGGTGAAAGCCAAGAGATAACCCTAGCATTCTAACATTTAGATTGTAGAATTCCAGACAATAATTTTCCAATTACATATGGTATAGGAGACTTATAAGGAAGATTAATGGGTTTACATTACACTTGTTGGATAACCTTTGTAACGTTTAGACAGAGGGTATGTTATTTTAACTATGTAGACCTGTTTTCTTAAATTGTTCCAAGCCTAGGTCTGCAATCTCTGTGGCACTTTAACATAATGATTGCTTTGGCCATTGCTATAATTAATGACTGCCAAGAACAATAAACTTAGTAACACATGTAGTATTTTTTAGAATATATATTTTTTACAAATACATTATTCCATGTTCGTTTTAATTTTACATTTGAAACCATTTTGATTATCTTTGTTGCACAATATTGCCTGAATTTGATCATAACATTTGGAAATGTGTTACTAAATAATATGTAATATGAATGACAACAAATGAATGTAAAGGGGATAACAATCCTTCTTGTATTCTTACCTCAAATGTGTACGGACTGTGGCGTAGTGTTGGTTGCCAGTGCCTGGGGCAAAGCAAATTTTTTGCGCCCACTGGGGTGTCAACCATTAGCACTTCCTGATTCCCTTCCACCAGTCAAGTATTGAACCACTTATCCCTCAAGCACATATATTTTAATTTGAGGAAAATACTGATGGAATTGTAGTATGCCATTTGACCTCCTATTTTTTCAGCTATGTGCTGAAATCAGACATCAGAATTTATTTGAAAATAAAAAATTACATATTATTATATATTTTATTACTGTTATTTTTTTTACATTTTGTAACTCACCTGTCGTGGTTCCAATATGGGGTTTTGATCCCTGTTTAGTTGTCCACGCTGGATTACTCTGGCAACCTGGCAAGCATCTCTAAGAACATCACCCAAGGCCTTTTATATGTGCCTGAGTATTTAGACATCTAAGAGGCAATGTTTCTCCTAGTGGGGCATGACAAGCCAGCATAAGTACACTTCTAGGTTTGTCTTTTTATCATTTGCCAAGGCTCATTTAAGAGTTGATATTGACTTTTAGGATTGCTAAAATAACTTGGACATTAGTAATCCAGTGCTCTTCCTCTCTGAAGAAGAAATTTGCAAATATGAGTATGTAGAAAGCACAGCTCTAAGCTACCATGTGTTATTCAGGAGTTTGTTTCTTCTTTCACTTTGCTCAGCTCCAGACAGGTGTCTAATTATCTAGTCTGCTAGTCCTGACTTCCATTCTACTACCAGCATTGTTTCCAAACTCAGCCCAGCTTTTCCAACTGTTTTTCACACCTACCATTTTTCATTTAAGCAACTTCTTGCAACTGTTTCCTTAGATGTTCACACCTTAGTCTCTGTTGTCAAGGTACTGCATATCTGAAAGCAAGTTTGCCAATACTTTTCTGCTATTTATGTTTGTACTGCACAAACTGCACTGATACCCTGCAGTTAATCATATCTCTGCTACCAATTCCTGATTGCATTTGTCTCTGCTATTAATCATATCCCTGATGAAAATTCCAGACCATACTTCTCTACTGTTCCAATTCTAATTATGGGTTACTTTGGGTTTTACTCTGTAAAACTGCAATTTTTTTTTCTAATTTTATCTTCCTCTCCAGACCTTTCACAACTTACAAATTCTTATACACATAGAAATGGGAATACATTTGATTTGGTATTCTTACCTTACTATTTTTTTTTTATTTATTGAAGCACTCCCATGAAAATGTATAACTTTTACTCCGTTTAAAGCATATGTTTTGAACATGGTAAAGTTCTTAATACAAATATTGATTGTTTCCTTTCAACTTTTTTCCAGCAGTCTACTTCTGTAACACGACGTGAATACAAATGAAACTAGCTGGATTACACAGTTTATTGTGTACACCAGAGGTCTCTTCTCAATGTGGATATAACATCTCTTTCTTGCTGTGAATCTATTGCTTGTTATTTTAATATCAAAAGTCCATGTAGAAATGTGCCAAAAATGGTTAAACAACGTACAAATTTTATGCAGCGTTTTTCTGCCAACGCTCTGGTATTTGGGTGCAGAAAAATTTACTATAAATGCTTAACAAGTGCACATACCCTAATAGTTATTGATACTGCAGATCAAGGATTAAACTAAGGATTTGAGGGAATATATCACCTATGTTACTAATTCATTTTCTCTAATTTGTTTTGTTTTTCTGATTGTAGATTTTTTTAATTCTATATTTAGTACGTACAGTTATTATGGGGGCAACTTTAATGGGAGATTTTTCTAGGATTTCTCTCTGATCTGTGATAATAAATGATTGTCTTTCTAATTCTATCTGTGATGATAATAAAATGACTATTGAAAATGTATTTCTGCAAAATAGGAAGTGTCAGTTTATTATAAAGCTCAGTAGCCAGAGTGAAACCAGCAAGATTTATTTTAAATAAAGATATAGTGCATTAGAAGGTGCTTGCTATCCTTGGAGTAAGATCTTCAAAGATCATTGGATCTATAGGAAATTGAAGACAAATCATTAAAGAGTGGTTTTCTTTCAGACACTGTATAAATTAAAGTGAAAGGGGCCAGAATGGATATTATTGCACAGGGTGATCAAACCTACTAAAACTTTACCAAATATTTATCAAACTTTATACAGGTGTGCACAAAATGTGGGCTGCAAAAAGTTTTTAGTAACTTGCAAATTTGGGTTTAAAGGTAAAATGTGACCCATGGATCTTCCTATTTTACACATTCTTTTGACACATAAGGTAACAAAAAATACTGGATAAAAAAAATTACAGGATATCCATGGGATTATTATCAAGCTGATATACTTGGCAGCAAAAATGTGATCATAAAATCTTAAAGATAATTTAATGATCTCTCTATAAAAGGTGGGCTAGATATCTACATAATATTTATTATCTCTCAGGAGAAGCAGATGCAGACAAAACCTTTCTACTGTAGATTGTGTTCACCCTGAATATACTTTTTATATGCTATTTTTGAAAATTTGTCTGTGAGTCAAATAAACTAATTTGGAATCTTATTGTGGTGGAAGGCCTTGACACTAGGATATGTGCTTATTCTTTCTGTGAAACTGATTAGGAATCAAGTCAAGCTAACCTCTGAAAATTGTGAAAGAAAGATATGTAAAATTAAAGCTTTCATTTTTTTTCTTGGGTCAGTGTGAAGAACTGTAAAATCTATAATCGGTTGGACATTGAGTCTTTATCATTATTTAATGGCCTTTAGCTTGATCTCAAGCCATAGCAACTTGATGGATGAATGCTTTCTAGGAAGATCGATCTTGTGCAAGTTTAGATAGGTCCACCAGAGTCTTCTCCAACTTTATCAGCGTTGCTGGTCTTCCTTCTATTCTTCCAATCATGTTGTCCTTCAGTGAAAACTCTCTTTGTATGATGTGTGTAAAGTAAGCAAGTTTTAGCTTGATGATCCTTGCTTCGAGTGACATGTCTCGCTTGATTTGTTCCACAATTGATTTATTTGTTCTTCTTGCCATCCATGCTATTAATAACATCTTTCTCCAGCGCCACATTTTGAAGGTGTCAATTTTTCTTCTATTTTGTTGGTTTCTCATCCAGGTTTCGCATCCATGTGTTACCACAGAAAAGACCAAACAATGTACGAGCAATGTCTTCATCTCCAGTGAAATGTTCCTCAATTTGAAGAACTTGTCCAGTGACTTCATTGTTGATTTGCCCATAGCTATTCTCTTATTGACATCTGGGGTCGTCGCTGCATCTTGAATTATCATCGATCTGTGTAGGTTGAAGTCCTTTACAACAACTTCCAGTCCATTGCCATCCTTCTTAAATGTGTCCCGGTCATACCTGGCAGTAAAATATCAATATTGTAAAATCTATAATCTGTTGGGCATTGAGTCTTACAAGTAATAAACATCAAAGAAATTAAATATGTGAGGTGATGGTGCACATGGATATTGATATTTATATGAATACAGCAAAAAAAAAAATACATGAAATGAATTTAAAATGTAAATAATAGAATTACAGAAAATAAAAATTAAAAAAATATATGAAGAAATTAGTCTAAACATTTTGGAAAAGTCATAAATGATTTGTGATGGCAAATACCTACTTATGAACTGGGATACACATTGGCCCGATTCATGAAGACTAGCTTGTCATATGCCAGTTTCGATGTGGGATATGCAGGAATAATAAGACTACTTAATGAATTTGGCGCATCTTATTAGTGGTGTGCGCCTCCGTGTACCTCACCAGAACTATTTCTCCAGTCAGGGATTGGAATAACATTTTTGTTGTAAGAAATACTGATACTTTTGCTGAATTTGGCAGGTGGGGGTTTTCACACCCATCTTGTCTTGGCTCCTCGCTGCCAGAATGGGCAGTTATATATATGTAGTATAAAATAATATTTATGGTGACATAAAATATGCATAAATTACATTTGGCCTGATATTAGATTACATGATCATTCCCTGTCACGTTTTATCTGTGCATTTGGTCTAAAAAAGTCATGTGGTTTTTATAAATCCTCGAAAATATAGGACACGTTTTTCTCCTTATAAACCCGTAGTGTAAAGTGTCTGGCCATGAAATCAGTGACAAATAAAAATGTTGGCAATCTGTGTGATTGAATATTGATATGTCCAATTTCAGGGTTAACTGCTAAACAGATGTTTTTCATAGAATAGACAGTGACTAATGTATATGAGTTGCAGCAAAGATTTTTATATTTTACTACAGCCAATTTTTAAACCTTTCTTTGGCTGCTTTGTGCAATATTAGCATGTAAAGTATATAATGCATATAAGATTTTCCAGTCATATAAAATGCTGACTCTTAATTTTACTTGAATAAATGAGCAGTTGCTGTGTAAGGCTATGTGCCCACGTTGCATTTATGAAGCAGAAAATTTCTGCTGCATAAATGCAAGTCCTCTCCCGGAAAAACGCATGCGGAATTCCGCACGCGTTTATCGCGCATTTTTCGCGCGTTTATCATGCGTTTTCCACATGCGGAATTGCCTTGCATTTTTTATGCATTGAACAAAGGCAATTCCGCTTGCGGAAACGCAAAATTAAATGACATGCTGCGGATTTTTGAACGCGGCATAAACGCTGCGGAAAAATCCGCAGCATGTGCATAGAACTTGCGGAATCCCATTGGGGACCATGGGGTGCGGATTACCATGCGTTTTACAAGCGTTTACGCTGCGGAAATCAATAGAAAACAGTTTGTAAGCGTGTTTGGCCACTGCTGCTACTGGCACACAAGTGGTGGTTGGTCTCCTAGACAACAAGCAATAAACAAAAGAAAAGTGTTAATAGTTCTAAAATGGATGCAAAGTTTAATATATAGGAAATTAAAAAAGTGATTATTTGTTTTCATGAACAACATGTATGCAAAATGATTTTGCTAGTGGTTTTATGTAACTGTGGTTTTAATTTTATTCACACAAACCTAATAAGAATCTAGATACCTTGATTACAGATCTGTAATACAGTAGTGTTCAAAATAATAGAAGTCCAATATGATTAACCAGATTAATCACTGTTTTTGGTATAATTTCTATTACCACATGTCAAACAATTTACCAGTTGGTGCAGTAGATTCTAAGAAAACCAACAGACTCACCATTCGAATGGAGTGAAAGATAGCCAGAATGGTAAACGCTCAGCCAATGATCCAGGCTCCAGGATGATCAAAGACAGTCTCAAGTTACCTGTGAGTACTGTGACAGTTAGAAGACGCCTGTGTGAAGCTAATCTCTTAGCAAGAAGTCCCCGCAAAGTCCCACTGTTAAAAAAAGACATATACTAAAGCGGATACAATTTGCCAAAGAACACATCAACTGGCCTAAAGAGAAATGGAGAAACATTTTGTGGACTGATGACGGTAAAATTCTTCTTTTTAGGTCCAAGGGCCACAGACAGTTCGTCACACGACCCCCACAGTACACTCTGAAAACAGTGAAGCACGGTGGTGAAAGCATCATGATATGGGCATGGTTCTCTTACTATGGTGCCGGACGTATTTACTGCAAACCAGGGATCATGGACCAGTTTGCATATATTAAAATACTTAAAGAGGTCATGTTACCTTACGCTGAAGAGGATATGCCCTTGAAATGGGGGTTTCAACAAGATAACAACCCTAAACACACCAGTAAATGAACAAAAGGTTATGGAGTGGCCAGCCCAATCCCGGGACCTTAATCTGATAGAACACTTGTGGGGTGACATCAAAAATGTCGTTTCTGAGGGAAAGCCAACAAATGCCAAAAAATTGTGGGATGTAGTCAAAGTATCCTGGGCTGAAATAACAATTGACAGGTGCCAGAAGTTGGTTGACTCTATGCAACATAGATGTGAAGCAGTTCTAAAAGACTGTGAATATACAACTAAATATTAGGTTAGTGATTCACAGGAATGCTACATCCTCAAAAAAAGAAGAGGGCATATTGTGAGTTTGTAAACACAAATGCAGACATTGCTATTATTTAGAGCAGCCTAATCTTATTTTTTTGTTAGTTTCTGTAAAGTAGTTAAAATTATATACATTTCTCTTCATATTTTAAATTAGAAAACAGTGTGCAATGTTCCCAATGCATGGAAATAAAAACTAGTATAAATATTTTGTACTTAACTCGTGTTTTTAAACACACTGCTATTATTTTGAACACTACTGTAGGTCACTAAGGTTACCCTATGCAGGATTCCATATCTATATGGTGATACTATACCAAACTACTATACAAACTTCTAAATCCAAAATGGCACAAACACAGTACCCATACTTAACATTACATTACACAAGGGCCAGTTTTAGACTAAGTGGGGTCCCGGGCAAGAGCCTAAAGTAGGGCCCTCAATGCTAACATATTGCACCATCACACTCAAACATTTAGGTAACATTTTCATGTGCTAAGTTCAGACTGTTAAATGAGCGTGATCTAGAATATTGAAGTTGTTCGGCGCTTGTTTCCCGGTTTCTTTACAGAGGTTGTCGAAGAATGATGGACACAGAACGATCACTAGTAGATTAATCTGTCCCTATACAAATCATGTTATCAGCAGAATATCTCCAGTTTACAGTGGGCGATGTGCTGCTGAGAATAATGAATTTTGTTCAGCCATAAACAATCCAGTCACCTGATGAATGACCAGCATTTTGCTTGTTTGTTGGGCCATTGCCAAGATGTTTACACCTTTTAACTCTTGTCTATGCAACCAGGATTTATAAATGAATGCTATATACCCACAGTATGTGGCACAAACACTATATATTACACACACATACTGTATGTATTCACACACATAGCATATACAGTACAGACCAAAAGTTTGGACACACCTCATTTAAAGATTTTTCTGTATTTTCCTGACTATGAAAATTGTACATTCACACTGAAGGCATCAAAACTATAAATTAACACATGTGGAATTATATACTTAACAAAAAAGTGTGAAACAACTGAAAATATGTCTTATATTCTAGGTTCTTCAAAGTAGCCACCTTTTGCTTTGATGACTGCTTTGCACACTCTTGGCATTCTCTTGATGAGCTTCAAGAGGTAGTCACCGGAAATGGTTTTCACTTCACAGGTGTGCCCTGTCAGGTTTAATATGTGGGATTTCTTGCCTTATAAATGGGGTTGGGACCATCAGTTGTGTGGTGCAGAAGTCTGGTGGATACACAGCTGATAGTCCTACTGAATAGACTGTTAGAATTCGTATTATGGCAAGAAAAAAGCAGCTAAGTAAAGAAAAACGAGTGGCCATCATTACTTTAAGAAATGAAGGTCAGTCAGTGTGAAAAATTGGGAAAACTTTGAAAGTGTCCCCAAGTGCAGTTGCAAAAACCATCAAGCGCTACAAAGAAACTGGCTCACGTGAGGACCGCCTCAGGAAAGAAAGACCAAGAGTCACCTCTGCTTCTGAGGATAAGTTTATCCGAGTCACCAGCCTCAGAAATCGCAGGTTAACAGCAGCTCAGATTAGAGACCAGGTCAATGCCACACAGAGTTCTAGCAGCAGACACATCTCTACAACAACTGTTAAGCGGAGACTTTGTGCAGTAGGCCTTCATGGTAAAATAGCTGCTAGGAAACCACTGCTAAGGACAGGCAACAAGCAGAAGAGACTTGTTTGGGCTGAAGAACACAAGGAATGGACATTAGACCAGTGGAAATCTGTGCTTTGGTCTGATGAGTCCAAATTTGAGATCTTTGGTTCCAACCACCGTGTCTTTGTGCGACGCAGAAAAGGTGAACGGATGGACTCTACATGCCTGGTTCCCACCGTGAAGCATGGAGGAGAAAGTGTGATGGTGAGGGGGTGCTTTGCTGGTGACACTGTTGGGGATTTATTCAAAATTGAAGGCATACTGAACCAGCATGGCTACCACAGCATCTTGCAGCGGCATACAATTCCATCCGGTTTGCATTTAGTTGGACCATCATTTATTTTTCAACAGGACAATGACCCCAAACACACCTCCAGGCTGTGTAAGGGCTATTTGACCAAGAGGGAGAGTGATGGGGTGCGACGCCAGATGACCTGGCCTCCACAGTCACCAGACCTGAACCCAATCGAGATGGTTTGGGGTGAGCTGGACCGCAGAGTGAAGGCAAAAGGGCCAACAAGTGCTAAGCATCTCTGGGAATTCCTTCAAGATTGTTGGAAGACCATTTCCGGTGACTACCTCTTGAAGCTCATCAAGAGAATGCCAAGAGTGTGCAAAGCAGTCATCAAAGCAAAAGGTGGCTACTTTGAAGAACCTAGAATATAAGACATATTTTCAGTTGTTTCACACTTTTTTGTTAAGTATATAATTCCACATGTGTTAATTCATAGTTTTGATGCCTTCAGTGTGAATGTACAATTTTCATAGTCAAGAAAATACAGAAATTTTTTTAAATGAGAAGGTGTGTCCAAACTTTTGGTCTGTACTGTACATATACACACAGTTATTACACTGCTGATTTTGCAAGTTTTCCCACCTACAAAGAATGGAGAGGTCTGTAATTTTTATTGTAAGTAAACTTCAACTGAGAGAGACAGAATCTAAAAATAAATAACAGAAAATCACATTGTATGATTTTTAAATAATTAAATTGCATTTTATTGCATGAAATAAGTATATAATCATCTATCGACCAGCAAGAATTCTGTTTCTCACAGACCTGTCAGTTTTTCTTTAAGAAGCCCTCCTACTCTGCACTTATTACCTGTATTAATTGCACTTGTTCGAACTTGTTACCTGTATAAAAGACACCTGTCCACACACTCAATCAATCACACTCTAACCTATCCACCATGGCCAAGACCGAAGAGCTGTCTAAGGACACCAGGGACAAAATTGTAGATCTGCACAAGGCTTGGATGGGCTACAGGACAATAGGCAAGCAACTTGTTGAGACTGCAACAGTTGGAGTAATTATTAGAAAATGGAAGAAACACAAGATGACTGTCAATCTTCCTTGGTCTGTGGCGCCATGGAAAATTTTGCCTCGTGGGGTAAGGAAGATTCTGAGAAAGGTCAGGAATCAGCCCAGAACTACACAGGAGGACCTGGTCAATGACCTGAGAGAGCTGGGACCACAATCTCAAACATTATTAGTAACACATAATTCCGTCATGGATTAAAATCCTGCAGGGCACACAAGGTCCCCCTCCAGCAAATTTCCAGGCCCATTTGAAGTTCAACAATGACCATTTGGATGATCCAGAGGAGGCATGGGAGAAGGTCATGTGGTCAGATGAGACCAAAATAGAACTTTTTGGTTTCAACTCCACTCGCCGTGTTTGGAGGAAGAAGAAGGACGAGTACAACCGCAAGAACACCGTCCCAACCGTGAAGCATGGTGAAGGGAAAGATCATACTTTGGGGGGTGCTTTTCTGCAAAGGGGACAGGATGACTGCACTGTATTGAAGGGAGGATGGGGTCATGAATCGTGAAATTTTCGCCAACAACCTCCTTCCCTCAGTAAGACCATTGAAGATGGGTCTTGGCTGGATCTTCCAGTATGACAATGACTAGGAACACACAGCCAGGGTAACTAAGGAGTGGCTCTGTAAGAAGCATTTCAAAGTCCTGGAGTGGCTAAGCCAGTCTCCAGACCTGAACTCAATAGAAAATCTTTGGAGGGAGCTGAAATTCAATGTTGCCCAGAGACAGATCCAAAACCTGAAAGATCTGAAGAAAATCTGTATGGAGAAGTGGACAATAATCCCTGCTCCAGTGTGTGCAAACATGGTCAAGAACTACTGGAAATGTCTGACCTCTGTAATTGCAAATAAAGGTTTTCGTGCCAAATATTAAGATATATTTTTCTATTGTATCAAATACTTATTTCATGCAATAAAATGCAAATTAATTTTGTAAAAATCCTACAATGTGATTTTCAGGATTTTGTTTTGTCTCTCACAGCTGAAGTATACATACGATAAAAATTACAGACCTCTCCATTCTTTCTAGGTGGGAAAACATGCAAAATCGGCAGGGTATCAAATAATTATTTGATACTCATTTTCAAAATTCTCAATTCATGGGTAAAATCTGTATTCTGTGAAGACAGATTTCTATATTTCTCAGATAGGAGATGGCAGTTGCTACGAATGAGATTTTATGTACTTGGGAGGAGGAGATAGAGACAGAGCTCTGCCTCTAGCTCCACCCGTTCCCTCCATCCTCCTCCTTCCTTAGCTACTGATAAGATGTAGACTGTAAGCCTGCAAAGGATGGGCCCTCTCCTCCTTGTACCAGTCTGTCATTGTTAGTTTGTTCACCATGTTTTATTTTTGTATCCTGTATGGAACCCCTTTTCATGTACATCACTATGGAATCAATGGTGCTCTAAAAACAAGTAATAATAATAATAATAATAATAATAATATTATATCCAAGTAATGTAAAAGTCTACATACAGATTTTACCTGTGAATTGAGAATTTTGATAAGGAAAGATCAGTCCTGGCTGAGAAAGAAGCAGATTTCTCTAATAAGATATATTAGATGGCTAAGTATTACAGCCAGGACTTGCTCCACCCGCGATTGTTAACCTAATTTTAACAGCCCATCGGAGCGCCCGTGATGTGATCATAGGTCGCTATTTCAGCAGGGTGTATGTTGAAGACCTCTTATCATTATGTAGCTCCTTTGAAACCCTGTTTTAAAAAATATGAAAAAAATGTAAAAAATATAATATAAAAGATCAAATCACAACCCTTTTCCCCATAAATATAATAAAAAAAATAAAAATATACATATGTGGTATCGCCGCATTCAGAAAAGTCTAAAATATATCAAAATCTAAAAATAATTAAGCTGATCAGAAAACCCAGTAAATGAAAAAAATTCAAGAATTCAATTGGGTTTTTTAGGTCACTGCAATACCACAAAAAAATGCTGCAACAAGCGATCAAAATGTCAAATCTATTCCAAAATGGTATTATTAAAAACGTCTCACCCCACAAAAAAAGGTCATACAGCACTATTCACCAAAAATGAAAACAATATGGGTCTCAGAAAATGGCGACACGACTTAACATTTTTTTTTTTTTGCCAATTTCAGTTTTTTTTTTCACCACGAACATAATAAAAAAACTGGACATGTTTGGCATCACTGTAATCATACTAATGATCAGCATCATATTGCAAGGTCATTTTTACCACAAAATGTACACTGCAAAAATAATTCCCATTAAACAATTTCAGAATTGCTTTTTTCACACTTTCTTTGCACTTGGGAGTTTTTCCTGTTTTCTAGTAAACTATGTGGTAAAATGAATGCTGTCATCCAAAAGTAAAACTCGTCCTGCAAAAAACAAGCCATCACATGTCTATATTGGCTGCGTCATGAAGTGGACATCAATTGTTTCACCTCAACGACCTCCAAAATAGACATGCTTATAGTGCGTGACTCTATTATTATTATTAATATTATTATTTATTTATATAGCACCATTGATTCCATGGTGCTGTACATAAGAAGGGATTACATACAAAATACAGATATCACTTACAGTAAATCAACTAACAATGACAGACTGGTACAGAGGGAAGAGGATCCTGCCCTTGCGGGCTTACATTCTACAGGATAGGGAGGGAGAAAGTAGGTTGGGGGGTTGCAGCAGCTCCGGTGGTGGTGATGCAGCAGCGTGGTCATTGCAGGTTGTAAGCTTTCTTGAAGAGATGGGTTTTCAGGTTCCGTCTGAAGGATCTGAATGTGGCGAATAGTAGGACGTGCTGAGGCACAGGATTCCAGAGGATTGGGTATATTCGGGAGAAGTCTTGGAGGCGATTGGATGAGGAACAAATAAGTGTGGAGGAGAGGAGGTGGTCTAGGGAGGACCTGAGATTACGTAAGGGAATATATCGGGAGATTAGTTCAGAGATGTATGGAAGAGAAAGGTTATGGATGGCTTTGTAGGTCAGTGTTAGTAGTTTGAACTGGATACCCTGGGCAATTGTGAGCCAGTGAAAAGATATGCAAGGGGGGCTAGCAGAGGAGTAGCGAGGCAAAAGATGAACTAGTCGGGCTGCAGAGTTGAGGATGGACTGGAAGGGTGCAAGAGTGTTAGCAGGTAGGCCACAGAGGAGGATGTTGCAGTAGTCGAGGCGGGAGATGATGAGGGCATGCACAAGCAGTTTAGTAGATTGAGGGTTGAGGAAAGGACGGATTCTGGAATTATTTTTGAGCTGGAGGCGACAGGAAGTGGCGAGGGCTTGGATGTGTGGTGTGAAGGACAGAGCAGAGTCGAGGGTTATGCCAAGTTAGCAGATTTCTGGTACAGGGAAAAGAGTGATGTCATTTATTGAGATAGATAGATCAGAGTGGGATGATACACGAGAGTTCAGATTTGTCCACATTGAGTTTGAGGAAGAGAGAGGAGAAGAAGGAGGATATTTCTGATAGACATGCTGGGATTCTGGACAGCAGAGAGTTGACATCTCGGCCAGAGAGGTAGATCTGAGTATCATCGGCATACAGGTGGTACTGTCCCAGGCTAACGGTATAGATGGAGAAGAATAGGGGTCCTAGGACAGACCCTTAAGGGACTACCACAGAGAGAGGGCTGGATGAGGAGGTAGTGTGGAAGGGGGAGACGCTAAATGTGCGGTTGGAAAGGTATGAGGAGATCCAGGATAGGGCAATGTCTTTGACACCAAAGGATGAGAGAATCTTTAGTAGGAGGCAGTAGTCAACTGTGTCAAAGGCAGAGGACAGGTCTAGAAGGAGGAGTATGGAGAATTGACTGTTAGCTTTGGCTGTAAGTAAGTCATTAGTAATTTTGGTAAGGGCAGTTTCGGTTGAATGGTAGGGACAGAAGCCAGATTGTTGGTTGGCAAAGAGAAAGTTAGATGAGAGGTGAGAGGAGAGTTCAGCGTGAACATGTTGCTCAAGTTGTTTGGAGGCGAATGGGAGCAGCGATATGGGGTGATAGTTGGACAAAGCGATTGGGTCGAGGGATGGCTTTTTGAGGATGGGCGTGATTGTGGCATATTTGAAAGCAGAAGGAAAGGTACCAGAAGTTAGCGATAGGTTGAAGAGATGGGTTAGGGATGGGATGATTGTGGGGTGAGGTTGAGGAGGAGATGGGATGGGATGGGGTCAAGTGCACAAGTGGTGAGGTGTGATTTGGAGAGGAGGCGAGTAAGCTCTCCTTCAGTGATGTTGGAGAGGGAGGTTATAGGGGAAGGGCAATGGTCTGGAAAACAACGGGGTTGTGGCGGTGGGACAATGAAGGCATGACTTATTTGGTCAATCTTGTTTAACTCTATGATCACAATGTTACAAAACAGGCTATGTTTCAGTCTTGAGCCATGTATATATATTAGTGAAAGGAGCACTTTTGTGACTTACATTCCAAATCCAGAAAGCTGTGTTCTAACCAGGTAAATAAGACATCGGAGGTCCTATCTTACAGAAGGTAATCTGTGAAGATTGACATATTCACGTAGGACACTTCAGATGCCATTACCAGGGTGCCAGTACAGCCAGGGAGAAAGTCAAAATAATGTTATAAATGACCTTGATCCAAGAAATCAATTTAATTTTGATACAATCCGTGCAGCCCAAATATAATATGTCTTCACTAATTACTCCTGATGCATTATTAGTACCTTTCACCAACTCTTGGACAAGCTTTTAACTATGAGCATTTGGTAAGGGATTTGGAACGTTCTCATTTTCCATTGCAATGTTTGTTTCTAAGAGAAGAATTTTGTTTCTTTTTATTACTTATCTCATTAGTCACTATGAATTTGTCTTCTTGACGTCAGTGACTTACATTATAAATGTGCTCCTCTGAATCCATTCCTTTCACAGGCCATGTTTGCTTTGCGTCTCGCAGATTCGTGCAATGCACTGTATGGTATTTCAACAGAACATGTAAAAATGCTCAAAGTATATATACACTCTAGCATAAAGAATCCGCAATAATTGTACACAAATGCATACATCCAAAGAACATCTACTGACTATGAAACATAAACCTCATGTATTTATTACATTACTTTTTTACTTTTGCATTTTCCTCATCATTTGGATATTGGTTATTAAACGGATCATCTTATAATGCGCTAACTCTGAGCAAGGCAAAAAACAAGCCACAATGGAAAAATTATTTAAGGAGAAAACACTGAATAATGACTAATATTGAAATCAGAATAAATCATCTCTTATTTAATTTAACACAGATATGATATATTTTATTTTAACCCCTTTAAAGCCTGGTGCATAATAGTACGGCCATCACCCCCGGTTCAGTGGGGGCTCCAGCGCTGAGCCCGCGGCTGTTGCGGACACATGTCAGCTGATTTATACAGCTGACATGTGCCCGCAACAGCCGCGGGTGGAATCGTGATCCACCCGCGGCTGTTAACCAGTTAAATGCCGCTGTCAGTCTCTGAGAGATAATTGGTGTTTTTTTATTTTTTAAATCTGTGCAGTCACAAACACTGTCCACCTTGACCACAGGCGAGGTTTCCAATTTTTGGGGGGATATTCTTGAAGCTACTTTGAAGGGCTGAACATCACTACAACTGCATTTGATGATGACACTGACTACAATTCAACCAGTCCCAGAGATTTAGAAATTATCATATAACCCTTTTTAGACTTATATATCATACTCTGTTCTTGCTCCACGTTATCCTGTAGTATATGAACAGTGACATGCAAGGTAAACATACAGCACAGTTTGTAAAATGTTGATTCTTTGTCCCAGAATGTTTTACTTCTTCTGCTGGAGGGATGGGAACACTGGAGGGACAAAAGCCTGAACTGACACTGGATAGAGTATCTATGTATGAATACAGATTAATGCTGGAGACATAACACACAATATAGCAAATTGTTGCATCCTGTCTCTTCTGGAATTTTGTATAATTGTGATCTACTAAATTTATCACCCCCCTCAACCACTTTTTTGGAATCAAGGAGTCATTATACAGTGGCATGTAAAAGTTTAGGCACCCCTGGTCAAAATGGCTGTTATTGTGAACAGTTAACCAAGTTGAAAATGAAATGATCTCTAAAAGGCTTCAAGTTAAAGATGACACATTTCCTTTGTATTTAGGCAAAATATATATATATATATATATATATATATATATATATATATATATTGTTATATATAACAATATATATATATATATATATATTGTTATTGTTTACATTTTAAAAATTACCAAAAGGAAAATGGGCCGATGCAAAATTTTGGCACCCTTGGAGATTTGTGTGCTAAGATAACTTTGACCAAGGTTTCAGACCTTAATTAGTCTGTTAGGGTTATGACTTGTTCACTATCATAATTAGGAAAGGCCAGGTGTTGCAAATTTCCCAGCTTTACAAAAATCCAGCCTCCTCTTTGTGCCAAAAAACAGCAGCCACGGGTTCTTTTAAGCAGCACTCTGAAAATTAAAATGGTGGAGGCTCACAAGGTGGAAGAGGGCTACAAGAAGATAGCAAAGCATTTTCAAGTTACCCTTTCCTAAGTTTGAAATGTAATTAAGAAATGGCAGTTAACAGGAACAGTGGAGGTCAAGATAATTTTAATTTCTGGAAGACCAAGCAAAATTTCAGTGAGAGCTGCTTGTAAGATTGTTAGAGAGGCAAATCAGAACCCCTGCTTAACTACAAAAGACCTTCAGAAAGATTTAGCAGACTCTGCAGTTGTGGTACATTGTTCTACTGTTCTGAGACACTTGCACAAATATGGCCTTCATGAAAGATACATCTGTAGAAAACCTCCCCTGCATCCTTGCCATAAAATTCAGAGTCAGAAGTAAGCAAAAGAACAACTAAACAAGCCTGATGCATTTTTGAAACAAGTCCTGTGGACCGATGAGGTTAAAATAGAACTCTTTGACCAAAATGATCAAAGATGTGTGTGGAGGAAACAGGGCACAGAATTTCAGGAAAAGAACATCTCTTCAACCATTAAGCATGGGGGTGGAGCAATCATGCTTTTGGGTTGTGTTGCAGCCAATGGCACGGGGAACATTTCACTGGTAGGGGGTGAATGGATTCAATGAAATTTCAACAAATTCTTGATGCAAACATAACATCATCTGTAAAAAAAGCTGAACTTGAAAGAGGATGGCTTCTACAAAAGTTGCTGTCAGCCCCAGAGATTCCTAACCACACAGGTGAAGCACAAGCTAAGGCTGTATTCGAGGTTCTGCACGATTGGCAGCTTTTGGATAAAATGACTTCTATGTCATTCCACATGACTAGTAGTAACACTGGTACAAAGGCTGATGCGTGTATCCTCTATCAACAGAAACTGCAGAAAGGACTACTGAATTTGCCATGTAGGCACCACATTTACAAGCTAATTATTGCAAGTGTGTTTGATAAATTGTGGCCAGGATCAACAGGTCTAAATGTAAAGTTGTTTGAGAGATTTTCAGCTGCCTGGAATCAACTGGATAAAATCAAGTTTTCAGCTGGAATGGAAGATGACATAGTTTTAACTGAGCTAGGTCCACTCAAGGAGTGTCTAGTCGAATTTTGCACAAACCAGCTTGCACAAAGCCATCCAAGAGATGATTATAAGGAATTGTTAATG
Source organism: Phyllobates terribilis (assembly GCF_046119375.1). NCBI lineage: Eukaryota > Metazoa > Chordata > Amphibia > Anura > Dendrobatidae > Phyllobates > Phyllobates terribilis. The sequence continues at coordinate 381,377,231 of NW_027362763.1, read as the reverse complement.
CTGGCACTCCTTTTCCTTGGTTCTCCGGCAAACCCAGAGGTACACATCAACATTCCAGGTGCCTACCATCAGGCACGTTGGATGGTCAAAGTGATATACCTTCTGAAGATCTTCATGTTTCATCACCAATTTCGTTTAACTTTCGTTAAAAAATCTCCGTCAATTTTGCACTTTTACTGTCCGCTTATACTTGAAGGTTTGGTACCTCTGTCAGATCCCAGCCACTTTATTGCAATATTACTTGCCATTACTGCCTGTTGCTCAGGCAGCAATAAAAACTTTTAACAGACACCTGTGGTACCTCAGCTAGAACATGGTGGGTTTGACAGTGAGGTTCCAACCACAGAAAAAGTTAAGATAGTACTGTCTCTGCAGAAGGAAGGCAACAATGTCTGCTCAACTCGTGTGCAGCTTGCCAAAGGCCTTGTGACACATAAGAAGCTTCATCACTTCATGTCGTGCAACACAAAAAAACTGTTCATTGCACTGGAAATAAACCAAGATTTTCTTATTCAAGATCCTTGCCTGTGGTTCACTAATGCAAGTTATATTGATGCATTCTCAAAATTCACCAGATTGAAAATTATGAATGAAGCCGCCAAATGCGCCATTGCACTCATGAGTACATTCAATTCGTCACCGAGCACTCAAGTAGACCAGAAACAGTTTATTCTCCAGTGTGCGGAGAAGCATCGCCATGACTATCCTGTTCACATTTAACAACTGTTCACATTTGAAGTGACTTTGGGGGGGCCTATATGACAGAAAATACCAAAAAGTGACATCATGCTAAAAATTGCACCCCTCATGGTGTTCAAAACCACATTCAAGAACTTTATTAACCCTTCTTGTGCTTCACAGGAATTAATGGAATGTGAGAAAAAAATAAACATTTAACTTTTTTTCACAAAAATGTTACTTTAGACCCAGGAGAAAATGGACCCCAATACTTGTTGTGCAATTTCTCCTGAGCACGCCGATACCCAATATGTGAGGAAGAAACATTGTTTGGGTGCACGGCAAGACTAGGAAAGGTAAGGAGCGCCATTTGACTTTTTGAATGTACAGTAAAATTTGCCGGAATAATTAGCGGATGCCATGTCGCATTTGAAGAGCCCATAATGTGCCTGAACAGTGCAAACCCCCATAACTGACAACATTTTGTAAACTAGACCCCTAAAGGAACTTATCTAGATGTGTGGTCAGAACCTTGAACCCCCAGGTGCTTCACAGAAGTTTATAATGTTGAGCCATGAAAATAATAAAATCACATTTTTCCAGCAAAAAAGTTTTTTAGCCCCAAATTTTGCAATTTCACAAGGGTAACAGGAGAAATTGTACCATACAATTTGTTGTGCAATTTCTCCTGAGTATGCTGATACCCCACATGTGGGGGCAAACCACTGTGCGGGCGCACGGCAGGGTTCATAAAAATTTGCTGTAAAAATAAGCGGACACCATGTCGCGTTTGGAAAGCCCCACAAATGACACCATTCTGGAAACTATACCCCTCAGAGAACTTATCTAGATGTGTGGTGAGCACCTTGAACCCCCAGGTGCTTCACAGAAGATTATAACGTTGAGCCGTAAAAATAAAAAAAAATTCATTTTTCCACAATAATGATTTTTTTTTAGCCCCAAATTTTGCATTTTTACCAGGGTAACAGGAAAAATAGCACCATAAAATTTGTTATGCAATTTCGCCTGAGTACGCTGATACCCAATATGTGAAGGAAAACTATAGTTTGGGCACATGGCAGGGCCTTGAAGGGAAGGAGTGCCATTTGACTTTTTGAATGTAAAATTTGCTGGAATAATTAGCGGACACTATGTCTTGTTTGAAGAGCCCCTGATGTGCCTAAACAGTGCAAACACCCCACAAGTGACAACATTTTGGAAACTAGACCCCTCAGGGAACTTATCTAGATGTGTGGTGAGCATCTTGAACCCCCAGATACTTCACAGGAATTTATAACGTAGAGTTGTAAAAATAAAAAAATCTAATTTTTCCCACAAAAATGTTGTTTTAGCACCAATTTTTTTATTATCACAAGAGTAACAGGAGAAAATAGAACCCAAAATTTGTTGTGAAATTTCTCCTGAGTATGCAGATACCCCATATGTGGGGGTAAACTAATGTTTAGGCGCTCAGCAGAGCTCAGAAAGGAAAGAGTGGCGGTTTGGAACGCAGACTTTGATGGAATGGTCTGCAGGTGTCATGTCATGTTTGTAGAGCCCCTGATGTGCATAAACAGTGAAAAACCCCCACAAGTGACCCCATTTTGAAAATAGACCCCTCAAGGAATTTATCTAGATGTGTGATTGGCACCTTGAACGCACAAGTGCTTCACAGAATTTTACAACGATGATCTGTGAAAATGAAAAAAAATATTTTTCCCACAAAAATGTTGTTTTAGCTCCCAATTTTTTCATTTTCACAAGGATAGCAGGAGAAAATGGTCCCCAAAATTTGTTGCGCATTTTCTCCTGAGTACAACGATACCTCATATGTGGTCGACAACTACTTTTGAGGCACAGTGCAAAGCTCAGTAGGAAAGGAGCGCCATATTGGAGTTCATATTTTACTGGACTGGTTTGATGGTGCCATGTCACATTTGCATAGCTCCTGAGATGCCAAAACACCATAACTCTCCTTAAGAGACACCATTTTACAAACTACACCTCTTAATGAATTAATCTAGGCATACAGTGAGCATGTTGACACCACATACTGTATGTCTCACAGAGTTTTATACCATTGGGCAGTGAAGAAAGAATGATTACATTTTTACCACCAAAGTTTTGTTTTAGCCCCAGATTTTACATTTTCACACTGGGAAATGGATAAAAATGGTGCCAAAATTTGTCCCACAATTTCTGCTGAATGTAGAAATACCCCATATGTGGCTGTACAGTACTGCTTAGCCATACTTTGAGTCTCTGGAGGGACACAGCACTATTTACCTCCTGGAGTGCAGATTTTCCTAGAATTGTTTGCGGACTCCATATACAGAGCCCCTAAGTGCTAGAAGAGCAGAATCCCCCTTCAAGTGACCCCACTTTGGAAATTATACCCCTATGGGAATTTATCTACAGGTGTGGATTTTAACTACATGGGTGTTTTACCAGAAACAAGCAGCAGTGGATATTGCTGAGTGAAGATTGCAAACTTCCAGTTGTAGTGACCAGTACATTGTAGTGACCAGTACGTTATGCCCAGCTCATGCCTCCGGAGACATGCACCCGCAAATTAGGTGGGCTCTCATCGCTACAGAAATGCCAAACATGTGGACGCTAAATGTGGTTTAGGCACATTGGGGCTCAGAAGGGAGGGGGCATTTGGATTTGGGAGCACAGAATTTTCTGAATTTCCTTTGGGGAGCAAGGACAATTTTTCTTTTCCAGAGCCTTTGTGCTACGAGTAAAGTTGAAGCGCCCTATATTTCCGATAACAGTAAAAGCTTTTATAGGGAACATTTTACATAACATTTTGGATCACATTTATCCGACGCACTACGCTGAGCACTTACATTGGGGTTTCCATCTAAATCTCTGAGTGACGTGATTTAGATGAAACCCGCCAGAAATCCATTCACTATAATGAGGCAGCAGAGTTACTCTGGACTCTGTCTGGCCTCTATTCAGCGGTGTCCTTTTTTTCAGAGGTGCACAGAACTGTGGCCGATGGCACAAAACTGTGGCTGATGGCACTTTTTTGCACACCTAATAAAACGATGGACACCACTGGATCATAGGCCAGGTGGCGTTCACAGTACCTCCAGCTGCCTTATTATAGGGAATCTTCTGCCGGGGGTTCCGTCTGAATCACGTATTTCAGAGATTTACACAGAAACCTCGGTGTAAGCCCTGAGCGTAGAGTACAGGATAAATGTGAGCCAAGCCTTACTGCGATCTTTGGGAAGCAGAATGAACAAATCAACAGCAGGTGAAGAATTGGTGTTATTTATTTTAACACCGTTCCTCATGCGGTATAAGTGATTAGATGTCTTTATTCTTCAGGGTCAGTATAATTATAGGGATACACCATTTATATATTTTTTATGTTTTGGCACTTTTACATAATAAAAACTATTTTGTAGAAAAAATAATTATTTTTGCATCCCTTTATTCTGAGAGCTATAACTTTTTTACTTTTCACCTGATGGAGCAGTATGGCAGCTTGTTGTTTGCGCGTCAAGATGACGTTTTCAGCAATTTGATATTTATTTACGTTTGTCTTTTTGATCGCGTTTTATTCCACTTTTTATTCGATGGTATGATGATAAAGCATCAATGTTTGCCTCGTTTTTTATTTTGTTTTTTTACAGTGTTTACTAAAGGGGTTAACTAGTGGGACATTTTTACAGGTCGGGTCATTCCGGATACGACAATACCAAATATGTGAATTCGTATTGTTTATTATTGATTATTTAAAAAATATTTTTACAACTTTCTTTTCACTTTTTTTACTTTTTCACTTAGTCCCATTATGGGACTTTTACTTTCTGTAGTCTGCTCACAGTTATAAGGCATAGCAATGCAGGAGCACTGCTGTGTCTTATAACTGTTAGTGCTGCAGACATGTTAGTTAGATCATGCATCTAACTAACTTATGATGTTAATGTAAGGTGCCCCAGCTAGGTAGTCGTGGGCGAGTTGTAGCCCCTGCTCGCTTTGACACCCTACAGACAATTTGTGTCCTCCCTCTCATGTATGGCTGGGTATGTGACATTCTTCACTTACTTCAAACCATCCGATCGCGGCTGTCTCCAGGCATTTCTCTTCTGGGACCAGGGCAGCAATAAATTCAGAGGACACCGAGTTCTTAACCATAACTTGGATTTTACTTGGGGGAGAGGAGTATATACAGTATTTACAGTCAGGTACATTGGATAAGGCCCAACATGTTTTCATCTCCCATACAGATGCTAGAAACATCTCCAGCCCTGGTGCCCTCTTTAGGTGAAGCATCTCTCTAATTCTATTCTCTGTCCAAGAGACGTTTCCTCACCAGCGACAATGTGTCCGGATCCTATATCTCCCTCACGGCTTAACCTGGAGTCCTATCTTCCTCTGCTACCTGCAGACTAGAAGTGTACCGGAGTCCTCAATACCTCTGTTGAGTTTCTCCGGCCAGCTAATGGGACTCTTGTGTGAGGAGATATTTACACTGCTTATCCACTGTCTGAGGGTAAGGAGCCCCCGTCTACCCTAGCAGCCAATTTCCCTGGCTGTCCGCCCGTAAGGCTTCCTGTCACAACTCTGACAGGACTCCAACTGACACTTTCTGGAAAATTCTCCAGACCTTACCTAGGATGCCCCGCCCCCTGCGGCAGTTAATTCCTCACTGTCATTCTGGTAGCAGGCTCTCACTAACAGCTGAGCCCGACAGTGGCATCTTGTGGCCAATTAAAAGCACTACAGCTCCACAAAGAAATATGTCAAACTAAACCCCAGATATACTCCATGCCTGACCGAGACACTGCGTTCCCCCCTCTACTGTACTGACTGTACCACTGAAGCTAACCCCTTAACTTGATCTAACAGCAGTTCAGAGAGACCCAACCATGGTAACATGTTATTCTAACTACCTCAATACCAAAGGAAGGTTACACCCTTCTTCACTATTACATTATGATGACATCGGGTCACCAAGGCAACGATCGGGTCCGCGCGAAGACATCGCGGGTGGCGCCCGTTGAAGGGAGAGGGACTTTCCTCCCTCTGCCTGCTCACTAAATGCTGTAATCAGAGCTTTTAGGGGGTTAAAGGGCTGGGTGTCAGCTGTCAGAATCAGCTGACACCTGGTGGAGATCGCACGCACACAGCCTCTGACACCTCCATACGTCCAAGGCCATTAAGTACCAGGCAACCTGGACCTATGGATACGTCAAAGGTCGTGAAGGGATTAAAGGGACCACAGATGATTTTTTTTTAGGGAAACATTGAATTGGTTGTGCCATCAATTTCCCCCAAACCTGAAAATACTGTTTTTTTATATTTTTTTAATTTGCAAATTGTTGCCCAAGAATTCCATCCACATGGCATTTACATTCAATTTTTAATGCCTGTAAACTATAATAATAGTATGAAGTGCAGAATGTGGGAAACATAGCGCTAACATAACTTTTCCTGTAAGCCAGGGATGTCAAACTCAAATACACAGAGGGCCAAAATGACAAACTTGGAGAAAATCGCGGGCAACCTTTTTTTCTTAAACATTGAATCTGGAACAAACAAAGCTTAAAGGGAATCTGTCACCAGGTTTTGCTACTCCATTTAAAGGCAGCATAATATAGGGGCAGATACCCTGATTCCAGCTATGTGTCACATACTTTCTTGCTTAATATAATTTTGATAGAATCATCATGTTTTATGTGCTGCAGATCTAGCAGTTCTATCAATGCTAAGCTCTGGATAACCCCGCCCACACCACTGATTGGCAGCTTTCTGCCCATGTACACTGTACACAGAAGGCTGCCAATCATTGGTGGGGGTGGGATTATTCAAAGCTCATGGATATGCTTGACTTTCTGGCAGCTGGATTACTAGTTATCTAGTGATAATATCCAGCTGATAAAACACTAATTTTATGAAGACTACAGCAAGCAGCCCGGTAAGTAACTCATTGCTGGAATCAGGGTCTCTATTGTTATATTATCTATGTTATATTCTATGGTTACAGCTACGTTAGCTCTGCACACAAGACAAACAAGTCTGTCATTCGATATAGGTTTATAATCTAATCTACCCATGGCAAATAAGGATTGGCATTTTAATTAATTACCCCATAAAATAACTATTTTAACATAGTACAATAAAAGCTAAGTTTTATTGACCTGCTAGAGAGGGGTCATTTCTATTGGGGCTTTACCCCTTTAGGCCTTTTTGGATTAGACGACATACTCTTCCTAAGTCATTCATCTCCATTTTGTTACGCTCACGCCCGGACTAACTGGCGTGAGCGTGGTTAGTGATCCCACTGGACCATGAACCGAGGAGTGCCTGGAGGGGCGTAACTAAGTATCAACTCGGTCCGACCAAGGTCACACGGCGGCTCAGTCGACTCCGTGAACCAGGGAGGAACCGAACAGAGGGACCAGGTGCTACTCCAGGTCAGACCCCGGTCACAGCTGTTGACCCACACCGGGGCATGCAGGAACAGGCAGGTTAGGCTGGCATACAGACAGGTGGGTACTGGCAGGCACGGCTGGTATGAAGACAGGTGGGTATTGGCAGGCACGGCTGGTATGCAGACAGGTGGGCACTGGCAGGCACGGCTGGCATGCAGACAGGTGGGCACTGGCAGGCACAGCTGGCATGCAGACAGGCGGGTACTGGCAGGTAGGAACGTACGCAGGATAGGGACCAGTACAGACTGGGACACAGGAAGGGTGCCGCAGGTGCAGTGGACAGCAGAGCAGAGCGAAACCGTAGATGTGGTGAACAAGCAGAGCAGAGCGAAACTGGCAATGCGGTGAACAAACAGAGCAGAGCAAAACTGCCGGTGCGGTGAACAAGCAGAGCAGAGCGAAACCGCCGGTGCAGTGAACAAACAGAGCAGAGCGAAACCGCAGGTGCGGTGAACAAACAGAGCGGAGCAAAACCGCAGGTGCGGTGAACAAGCAGAGCGGAGCAAAACCGCAGGTGCGGTGAACAAGCAGAGCGAAGCAAAACCGCTGGTGCGGTGAACAAGCAGAGCGGAGCAAAACCGCAGGTGCGGTGAACAAGCAGAGCGGAGCAAAACCGCAGGTGCAGTGAACAAACAGAGCAGAGCAAAACCGCAGGTGCGGTGAACAAGCAGAGCGGAGCAAAACTGCAGGTGCGGTGAACAAGCAGAGCAGAGCGGAACCGCAGGTGCGGTGAACAAGCAGAGCAGAGTGGAACCACAGGTGCGGTGAACAAGCAGAGCAGAGCGGGACCGCAGGTGCGGTGAACAAGCAGAGCAGATCGGAACCGCAGGTGCGGTGAACAAGCAGAGCAGAGCGGAACCGCAGGTGCGGTGAACAAGCAGAGCAGAGCGGAAGCGCAGGTGCGATGAACAAGCAGAGCAGAGCGGAACCGCAGGTGCGGTGAACAAGCAGAGCAGAGCGGAACCGCAGGTGCGGTGAACAAGCAGAGCAGAGAAGAACAAAACCCGCAGGTGCGGTGAACAAGCAGAGCAGAACAGAGCAGAAGATGCAGGCAGACGACAGGGCTCTGTTCACATGGAACAGACTGGAAAATACAGGAAGATAGTTAGAACACAGGAGGTAGATACGGAGGCAGGGAAACGGGACCAGCAGAACCAGATACACACAAGGTACTTACAATGAAGTAGCGAGTGGACACAAAACTCACAAACAGAAGTACAGAGGCAATGAGTTGGAGTTAGGTGCAGGTTCAGACACTGCAGGAAAAGGGAAGGTTTGGACATAGAGACAAACAGGTAACGGGCTAGGACACTGTTCAGACAGGAACTGAACCAGGAACAAGATACAGGAACGTGCCTGGGAACTCAGCCCCCAGGGTGGCGGAAACAGACTAGAAGTCACAGATACAGGTAACAGGCCTGGGTATACAGCCCCCAGGGTGGCAGAACAGACAAGATACAGGACAGGACCTGGCAACTTAGTTGCACAGAACACACTGAATGAAAGTGTTGCTCAGGCACCCCCTACTAGGTGGAGGGGGTTTAAGTATCCAGTGACTCACAGCAATAGGCTGGGGAGGCATTAGGAGTGCGCACACAGTAACTATAAGAATCAGGCAGTAGCCGCGCCGCCGCCCTAAGCAATCAGACAAGAGACACAGCAGGTACTAGAGCAAAGTGTGCAGCCTGGATTGATAGGTAAGATGGCGGTCTTGCATGGTGGGAGGTGGTAAGCCATGCAGCATGCCGTCAGGGATGTTACACATTTGTGGTTATTTAAAACTGTATTAAATTATAGCATGAACGCACAGGCTCAATTGCATACCTGTGCCCAGCTTGTGAAGTAGATAGAGGGTATTATGCTCTATTTGTGCTGAAATAATACACTGCGGGCCAGATTTGACCCACGGGCCTGAGTTTCACATGTATATGTATGTGCTCACGTGTTCCACCAGTTAGGAGAAGGCTTCTGATGCACAAAACTTGAAGTAGTAGTGTGACTTTTGAAGAATGAGTAAGAATCTTTGAGTGCATGATACTTTCCCAGCCGCTCTATACAGTCTCTTTCTCTTCTCCTGAAGGTTTCTGAAGTGACGGATCACAGTCTGTCTGGCTTGTGTATTCACCTACAAAGTATGAAATGTAAGTCTGCTTGAATTGTTTTAGTCTTGATGAGCCATTGTAAACTTTTTCTTGAATTATTTGAAATTTTAAGTGGTTATGTTATTACTTTGGTTAGATTAATGTAGATGATCCTTAGATCCAGTCTTATTCAAATTACCATATTTCCACTTGGAAATAAACTTTACCCCCAACATAAGGCAATAGGCAACAACTTCAAAAATACTTTTTATCTTTGTCTGAATTAATATGGTACGGATTATAGGTTAAACTTGAAGGACTTGTGTGATATAATACCTCATCCATAGTTTAACACTTTATAATCTTGACCTTCATACAACCTGAAATTATATTTTTTTCTGAATAGCTAATCACAAGCCTTCAATTAATTTTATTCCATGTTCCACTTTTTCCAGTTCTCTATTATTCACATTGACTTCCAATGGTTAAATATTACATTTCAATTACTGAAGGGCTATTAACATCATAACATACCTTAGAAATGAGAAATAGATGCTACTGTATAGAATTCTTATGGAATACATTACTCAATGGCCATCACAATGTGGTCTTTCCCGTTCACGTAGTAGCATTACATTTCACAGCAGATTGTTAGTGTGAAACCCAATATTTGCTCTGCAGTAAGAGGGCAGTGGATCCTTACAATGGCTGTTTGTGTGCTCTGACAGTCTCTTTTCCCTAAAGCAAATTAATTTGAACAAATTAGCTTTGGCAGTTCATGTCCCTTTTGGGTGAAGCTTTGATGGCCGGTACATTAAGTTTTAGCACAATAACTTGATTTACTTGTTAGTGTAAATGACTGTACACAAAGGACGACGAACATCATGCTAAAGCTTTAGTGCTAATTGCTGTTAATGTATTTTTACTATCTTATCATTAAGTCAATAATCTGAAGGATTGTCGGCCACAATGTAATTATTTTTGAAATACAATTTGGGCCTTTTGCCAAACAGCAAGTAAACTCCCAGGACCTCTAAGTCCTTCGTAGCAATAATCTACTTTTAGGTCCGCTAAGTGTTTTTACTTAATGAATGTGGTCTGTATATATCTGCATGAATATATATGCATTTAGTTGATGTACCAGATAGAGTCCATGGGCAAGAAATGGATCTGTTTCTGCAAGAAGAAGACTCTTCCTATAATGCTGGACAAGAGATGGAGTAGATACTGTAGTTTACATATTACAGAACGTTGATGTATTTCATAATGCTTAAATCAAGCTGGTTGGATCATGTTGTTAGTTCCTCCATTTTTGGTGAAAGAGCACAGATGAAGGAACAGAGTAATAGTACAAATGAAATAATTTAGGAATATCACTGGGCAAATTATTTTGCTTAAAGTCAACTGTGGATAACACGAATAGAAGAGGATTGAATGGATTTAATTTTGTTAACTAGAGATGAGATACTTTGGGCATGATTCATGAAGGTGTTTTCACCAAACTGTTGGCATAAAACACCTTCAAATGTCACAAAATTTTTGCACAACTTAAAGTTTCAAAAAATGTTATGACTTTTTGCATTTTTACTTCAGTCCCTGCCAGCTTCCCAATAATTGGGCAGAACTGTGGCAGGAGGGATGTGGCAACGCTCGCCCTGAAAAGTTTTCAAAATGTATGCGACTTTAGTGGCGTAAGTTACACCAGAAATGTGCACCAGTCTCTGACATTTCTACGTTTCTGGCAATGGCACTTGTAAGACACGTCTATTTCATAAAGAAACGAGAGCCTCTTAATGAATTTGCCGTATTTTACTTCAGCTCTGCCTTTATCAACATTGGCATGCAGTCTTTTCTCTAGCTTATTATCCAGAGAAATACAGTGGAGGAAAACATATTATAGTTTATGCCAGAAATTGATATCAATTACAATACAAATTTTCTGGCACACAGCAAAGATGGGTCAAATTTATTTGTTTCTTACGTCAGTGCATTGGTGTTTATCTGGCGTATGAAATGCAATCTTTCTCTCACTAGTCTCACTAGCATGAGTCTTAGCTGAGGAACATTGCACAGGTACACTAGGAAAACAGAAACCAGTGGAGAAGGGATACAGTGCTGTGGATGTCTGGCCACCATAAGGAAATATGCTGGTGTCTGTATCTAGAGTCAAACTATGAAAACACTATAAATGCGCTGGGTATGAGGTGACAGAATATTTGCAGATTTTTTATATTATTAAATGTTTGTTTTGACAAACGGGATGCCAAGAATACTAAGCCCTGATGTTAGTTGTGTGACTACCCCTTATAGGAGTTTGTCTCCATTCAAACACATGCTGCTTTCAAATAATTTTTGGTTGGCATTGGAAACAGACATCAATTTAGCCCCACTCTGCTGTCAGACAAGTGACTTCACAACTTAATTATGCAGATGCAGGCTGTGCTATACAGAGATGAGCGGATCTTCTGAGACAAAAATTCGGCAAGTCACACAAATTTATCATGGAAATTTGATTAGAATCAGTTATTTGATGCAAATTGAATGTTCCTTATTATGCTTTGTGGGTTACTAAAAGACGTATGTACAAAAAAAAAATAACCGCATCATCACTCAACTGTTCCACCACTCCTGCAGCTGCTGTCTGGTCCTCTTGACTAGTCAGCATGAAGCAGGCCAAAGAAGCAGCACGGAGGTCCAGCTGATCGTCTGCAGAGGCAGTGGGACCTTTTGATGGCGCCTATGGCTCAGCAAAATGGCAGTTAGTTAGAGTTTATGATTTTTTGGGAAATTCAAGGAAAATTAAATTCCACTCAAACAAATTTGTTCATCTCTAGTTACCATGGCAGCTGGGGGCCTGGTGAAGGTCCCCATGGCTGCCATTTTGGTCCCTACAAGCTGGGCTTCATAGGAAACCATTATTTACGCTATATCCTGCAATACAGCAGTATGTAGAAGAAGTGAGCTATATCTGAAACACCCCCCTCTTGTCACAATTTAAAATAAAGAAATAAAAAAGTAAACACTTGGTATCACTGTGCCCATAAAAGTCCAATCTATCAAAATCTAAAAATAATAATGGTAAACACCGTAAAGAGAAGAAATATTACAAAGTTTGAATTGCCGTTATTCAGTAGTTGCACCTCTCTCAAAACATGCAATAAAAAGCATTAAAAATTATGTACATACCCCAAAATTGTATCAATTAAAACATCAGCTTGCCACGTAAAAAAACCCCCACAAGCTCTTAATCTGTTCCATTTTTGGGCAGCAGCATGGGAGAGAATACAGTGTGGGCCAGCTGGTCCAAACTGTCAATCATTACGAGTTGACCCCGGAAAGCATAAAGCCAGGAGGCAGGTAAACAACGCGCTCCTGAACATACAGAATGAGACACCATTAATGTGTTAAAATATTTCTTTAAACCTTTCTTTCTAAATTATCTGAATTTTTTTTTTGTGGAAGTGCATATACAGTAACTTATAATAGTGAGAACATACATGACATAACTTAGAATCAATACAAGATTAATGAAGAAAATATCTGTCTCATCTGTTCCTGCTATTTGCTTTCAATCTAAGTCAACTGGGTAGTCATGAAATCTATTATGGCATTCCATTTCTTATCTCTTTGTTTTTAAATTAAAATAAATTTTACACAATGATAATGATATTTCTTGTTATTTCCTATTTCAAGTTAAAAAAATGGATATGAAATAATCATGGTCTCGGTTAAAAGAACTTTAGTGGCTAGTCGATCTAAAATTAAAATGTAACTACTCTTTTGGTAAGTTTTCAGAATAAGCTGTTGTGTGTATATGAGAAATAACACTATTTCTGACCATTATATGACTTGCTTTCAATATTTCTCCCTTCCATGAGCTCTAAAGCTGCTCAAATAGTAGTTTATTTTTGTGCTCACAGGCTCTCCACCTATCCATAAACTTCTATAGGCAACAGGTGTTATTTCAACCCTAAATGATGACAGAACTGCAGGCAAATTTGAACAGTGTTGCTCAAATATACTGCAGATAATGGGGTCAATTTATTAAGGTATTTATGCCAGGATTCTAATCTATTAGGAAGTTCCACAAAACTTTTCATGGCAGTCCTGGTCAGCTTTGCCAAAATGAACAGAGCATGGTGCAACACAGGGCGTGACTATACCCATCCATCTAATTCTTGAAAAGTTTTGCTGCTTTAGTGGAGGAACTTTTGTCAGAAATGTACTCTAGCCCCCGACTGCAGTACATCTCTGCCGGGGACACACCTCACTTACAAGATGTGCCTAATTCATTAATTGGTCTACTCCTTTTAATGAATTAGGTGTATCTTACTACTGCACGTCCCTTCATTAAGAAAAAAAAAATGGGCCTGTGATAGTATAAAAATGAAAAGGTATATCTATCCACTGATCACTTGCCACTTCACCACATTCTAGGTGCTCATCCAGTCTCTGAGCTTTTTCTTCTGGCATTGAAGGGCATTTGACAACATTAACTAATCAGTGAAACTGCAAAAACCAATGTGTCAGAGCGGTGATTGTGATTGATGGTATTGGTCACAGGTTGTTACGATGGGATGAGGATGCATAAAGCTGGTCTGTATACATCCTGTTAAGGTCATACTGACATGTGACCAGTGCAGACAATCACTGAACATGTTGTCACGGGGATACCGTGACAGAGAGGGGCCAGAAGATTGCGGCGATTGGTTATACAAACTCCTGTACATTATTAGAACTGCTTCATCATCCTATTAAACAGTGCAGGTTTCCTTGCAGTCATGGCAAGGGTTAATCAGTTCAGTTGATATCCTGGAGCTCTCCATCCTGAATTGTCTCAGCTGTTTGGTGATAGCCACTCCCCTCTGGTATATATGCTCACCACTGGCACTTGGGAGTTGCCAGTGCTAGCTCTACTTCCTGGTTTGGTTGTGAAGGAGAAAGTTCAGTGTTTGGGGTTGGCAGTTGGAGAGTTTTTCTGGAGATTGCTGCGTGTCGTTGGTTTGCGTGTTTTTCCTTATCCTCTCACATTTGGTTTCCCCTTTCTATACCTATCAGTTAACCCAGACTGTCTGGTTAGTATTTTCCTATACACTTCAACCCTTCACCTTCCTGGGTGGGGGAAGGATCAGATAAGGGTTAAGTTAAGAGCATAGATAGGTAAGAGAATCCGGCATCTCCACCTTCAGGAGTAATCCGGGGGACAGGGATAGACTAGGGCGCCCCTAGTTTGAAGGATTGGGTATGTGCGCACAGTCCCTTGACACTACGTGACGTTATCACTGGCCAAACCTTTTTGGATCCATTATGGATCCTGTGGCTGCTCTGGCAAGGCAGCTACAATAACTCTGTCTGGAAGTGACAGACTTGCGCCCCGTGGCTTTACAGCGCCCATTGACTCCAGGCGTAGGACCCGTGGCTCCCAGGCAACCCCTGGTGGAGCCCAAGATCGCTTTGCTGGATAGGTTCTCTGGGGGTCGAGATAAGTTTGTGGTTTTCAGGGAGGCCTCCAAACTTTATTTTAGATCACGTCCTCATTTCTCGGGTACCGAGGAACAACAGGTGAGAATTGTAATCTCTTCTCTCCAGGGTGACCCTCAATCCTGGGCATTTTCTCTCCCATCTGATTCCCAGTCACTTCAGATGGTCGAATAATCTTTTCTGCCTCTGGGTCTTATCTATGATGACCTTGATCATGTTTCTCTGACTCAGTCCAATCTACTTCAGCTGCAGCAGGGAGACCGGCCAGCGGAGGAGTATTGTTCCAAGTTCCATAGGCGGTCTACGCATACTAGGGGGAATGACCCGGCGCTCCTTAGTCAGTTTTGTCAGGGGCTTTTTGAGAGGGTAAAGGGTGCCTTTTCTCTATATGAGACCCCGATTTCCCTGGAGGCAGCCATATCTCTAGCTATCAGAGTAGACTGTCGTCTACGTCAGAGACATAAAGAGACACCTTTATTTTCAGGGTCAAGGGACAATGGATCCTAGGGCTGAGTCAACCAAGGAACCCATGAAGTTGGGGAGGGGACGAGTCATTTTACCAGTCCTACTGCAGTTCGGTGCAAAGAGGGAGTGTGCTTTTTCTGTGGTAAGAAGGGTAATTTTGTCTGTTCATCTACACGTAATCACAAGCAGCCGCCAGAAAACTAAGGAGCCTGGGTTGCGGGGAGGTTAGCAACCCTGGTGTACATATTTCCTTTGTGAGTAGGTCACAATTCTTTTTACCGTCCAAGATCCATTTTGGACAAAGTAAGGTGGTTATTTCAGCCTTTTTGGACAGTGGGGCGAGTTTAATCTGATTGACGTCCGGTTTGTCCAGGACCAGAGTGTCAATCCTCATGAATTGTCTATATCCATACTGTGAGGCAGTGACTGGGATCATATACGAGGGACGTTATATATCCCCCAGAATGTGTACAGAGACCTATTAAAACCGTTGGTGTGCATTGCAGTCACAGACACAGCTGCACCTGCAATGCAGGAATGAAGGTGAGCATTGATCTGGTCAGGCTATCTGGCTAAGGCAGAATAAGTAAAACCCGGCAGGTCCTTCATTTCTTGGAGGAGGCTACAGGAAGGCAGTGGGGCGGCCTCCTCCCTCCAACCCGGGTTTTCTAGTGGCTCTTGCCACGGGTCCTTTAAAAACCCTGCATTAAGGGTTAGTGTTGTTCAGTGTTGGGACCTGCTAGGAGCATAGCAGGAAAGCTCGGCGGACCTGTGAGTAGCTGAACCCACGCCTGGGGAAGGCTCCGCACCCATCGGGCTTTGAGTGGTCTGGCGCGGCCGTTGCCCCCGGCAACCATTGTTATGGACTTGTGTTAACCAGTCTGCGTACCGGAGGACTTTTCTGTTTGCCCATGAGTCTGCTGAATAAAAGCTGCTTATGTTGGACTTACTTGGGTCACTGCCTCAGTTACTGCACGGTGTGAACACCTCCGCCCTACAGTTTGGTGGAGAATGCGGGCATTGTGACTGAGACATTCCCCACCGGCAGCTGCATGATCACAATCCGGCCTGCCACCTTTCAGCCCCACCCCATGGACAAAATGGAAGAGTTGCTAAGGCAGTTGGCACTGTACCAGCAGCAGCAAAAAACAAATAAACTGTTG
The DNA here is from genome assembly GCF_046119375.1 of Phyllobates terribilis. Classification (NCBI taxonomy): domain Eukaryota; kingdom Metazoa; phylum Chordata; class Amphibia; order Anura; family Dendrobatidae; genus Phyllobates; species Phyllobates terribilis. Next base: position 381,360,908 of record NW_027362763.1, on the reverse strand, counting down.
CTGGAACAGATTGCTGCCCTGCGGGAAACGGCCACAGCGCCGATCCCGGAACGTCGAGAGGCCTGGGACAAGGTTCCCTCAGCATTGAGGAAGATGGGACAGGAGGACGACGTGGAAGCCTTCCTGGTCATCTATGAATGCACAGCAGAGCGGGAAAACCTACCAGCCGGCCAGTGTGCGGAAGTGGTGGCTCCGTTTTTGGACGGCGATGCCCAGAAGGCCTACTTTGACCTCAGTCAGGTGGACGCCCAGGACTACCAGAGGCTCAAAGGTGAGAACCTTGCCCGACTGGGGATCAATACATACGTGAGGGCTCAGTGCATATTTTCATGGGCATTTGTGGAGACCCGAACTGCCCGGTCTCAGGCTTATGACCTTCTGCAGCTGGTAAAGAGGTGGCTCCAGCCTGAAACTTTGACTCCAGCTCAGATGGTGGAGAGGGTGATGGTTGACCAGCTGGTGAGGACTCTGCCGGCCGCTATCCAACATTGGGTGGGGCAAAGGGACCCCGGCACCCTCGACCAGTTGGTCAGCCTGATCGAGCGCTACTCGGCCATTCAGGACTTTATCCGGAACTATGCCCCCTCGCGGCTGTCACGCCGATCCCTGCCAACCCAGGAACTGGGAAAGGGGTCGCGTCCCTCTGCTGAGGACAGTCAGCACCATACCCGCGCTGAAGGGGTACCCCGGAGTGAGAGTGGCAGGAGACTGGTTCCCTCCCAAACGGTCACACGAACTAACAGTGCCTCCACTATTAGGTGGTGGCGGTGTCAGGGGCTGGGACATGTGGTTGTTAACTGCCTACAGAGCCCATGGACTGTGGGCATAACCGCCGGGTCTCACTGTACACCCAGACTGTCTGCACTGCGAGTGCCGACCCTCCGGACAGTGAACCCCAACTGTGCCAGGTACTGGTTAATGGGTACCCAACCGAGGCCCTCTTAGACCCGGGGAGCCTAGTGACTTTGGTACATGAGTCGCTGGTGGCAGGAGACAACTCCAGAGGAAGGACAGTCGGGTTGTGTGTATCCATGGGGACCTCCGAGAATATCCAAACGCGGAGGTAGTGTTGTCCACGTCATGTGGGGACACGAAACATGTGGTGGGGGTGGTAAAAACTCTTCCCTATGGGACTGTGTTGGGAAGAGACTTGCCCCTGTTCTTGACTCTGTGGAAAAACAAAAACCGCTCTCCCTCAGTAAAATTTAATATGGGCTAAACCTGAAGAACCTGAGCCAGGGGTACCTGCCGTAGGGGTGTCCAACCTAGGGGCAGAGTTTGACCCTGATAGGTTTCCCCTAGTGGTGCTGGCAGGAGAGGCCGAGGAGACCCCATCGATCCCCGAGCTGGAAGAGTCCTGGAGCTGCTCAGGTACAGGATCCCACCCTGACTCGGGCGTGGGAAAGGGTGTTGGAGGTACATGGTGTAGCTCAACAGCCCAGTGCAGATACTGTGTTTCCATGCATGGTGGTCAACAGTGAGTTGCTCTATAGGGTAGACAAAATCAGGGATGAGGTCGTGGAACAGTTAGTGGTACCTCAGTCGTACCGTCGGGCAGTTCTGGGGATGGCGCACACACACCTGCTGATGTACACTTAGGGGTTAAAAAGACGCAAGAGCGTATCTTGCAGCGGTTCTTTTGGCTGGGGATTTATGCGGAGGTCCAAAAGTACTGCAAATCCTGCCCCGGATGTCAGTTGACCACACCCACCGCAAGTTTCCATAGCCCATTGGTACCTCTGCCAGTGATAGCGGTACCTTTTGAACGGATTACAATGGACTTGGTAGGGCCCATTGTAAAGTCCGCTTGTGGCCACCAACATATACTGGTGGTCGTTGACTATGCCATCCGGTACCCGGAGGCTATACCGCTATGCCACACCTTGGCAAAACTGATTGCACGGGAGCTGTTTGCCATGTTCTGTCGCCTTGGACTACCTAAGGAGATCCTGACGGATCAAGGGACCCCTTTTATGTCCAAGGTGATGAGAGAACTGTGCAAATTGCTAAAATTTAAACAATTGCGCACCTCGGTGCACCACCCTCAAACCGCCTGGCTAGTAGAACGGTTCAATAAAACCCGCAAGTCCATGTTAAAAAAGGTGGTTTCTAAGGACGGAAGGGATTGGGACATGTTGCTACCCTATTTGATATTCGCCATCCGTGAGGTACCCCAGGCTTCCACAGGTTTCTCTCCCTTTGAGTTACTGTACGGCAGACACCCTAGAGGTCTGTTGGACGTAGCCAAAGAGACGAGGGAACAAGAGCTGACTCCACATAGGAGTATAATTGAACACATGGCTAGTATGCAGGACCGGATCGCGTCGGTCATGCCCATCGTGAAAGAACATCTGTTAGATGACCAGGCAGCACAGAGGCGTACATATAATAAAAGAGCCACGGTCAGGTCTTTTAACAAGGGCGATCGGGTGTTAGTACTGGTATCCTCAGCCGAGAGGAAGCTCATGGCCAAGTGGCAAGGGCCATATGAAGTTCGAGAAAAGGTGGGTGAGGTAAATTACCGGGTGTATCAGCCCGGAAGGAGGAAACCTGAGCAGCTTTATCATGTAAACCTGCTAAAACCTTGGAAAGATCGAAAGTGTTTAGTTACAGAAGTCACTCTGGGCATGCCGCCAGAGAGTTCTCTACCTTCAGCCAGGGATGCGTCCGGAGGAGAGGTCAGGATAAGTGATGCTGGTGCAGCAGAATACCGACGTGTTCTCAGAGCTACTGGGTAGGACTACGATTCTCCAACATGACATTGTCACCGAACCTGGGGTAAAGGTACAAATGAGACTGTACTGGGTACCCGAAGCCTGGAGGCAAGCCATCACAAGGTAAGGTAAAGCTGAGGTAAAACAAATGCTCCAGTTAGGCGTCATCGAGGAATCACGGAGTGAGTGAGCTAGCCCCATCGTACTGATCCAGAAATGAGACGGATCGTTACACTTCTGTAACGATTTCCGGAAATTGAATGAAGTGTCGAAGTTGGACCTTTATCCAATGCCCAGGGTGGATGAGCTGATTGAGAGACTGGGACAGGCCCAGTACTTTACCACGCTCGATCTCACCAAGGGTTACTGGCAGGTACCTCTCATGAAATCGGCGAAGGAAAAGACCGCCTTCATAACTCCGGAGGGTCTATATCACTATATGGTCTTACCTTTTGTGTTACATGGGGCCCCGGTGACATTCCAGGGGCTGATGGACAAGCCCCATCAGAAGTACGTGTCCGCGTATCTAGATGATATCATCATCTTTAGCACCGACTGGCATACGCACCTATCCCAGGTACAAGCGGTGCTGGATTCTCTCAGAGCCACCGGGTTAATGGCAAACCCAAAAAAATGTGTGATAGGGCTAGAGGAAGCCTGATATTTGGGGTATGTGATTGGCCGAGGAGTTATCAAGCCCCAAATCAATAAAGTTGAGGCCATTAAAAACTGGCCTAAACCATCAAGTACAAAACAGATGAGGGCGTTTCTTTGCATTCTTGAGTATTACCACCGGTTTATACCTAATTTTGGTGGGAAAACGGAGGCCCTGACCGATCTCTCGAAAGGGAAAAAATCGGTAATGGTTTGGTGGAACCCTCAGGCAGAAGAAGCGTTTCAGGCCATGAAGTTGGCCCTGTGTGGACTGCCGGTCCTCATCAGGCCCGACTTCAAGGAAACCATCATTGTACAGACAAATGCCTCGGAGGTAGGCCTAGGGGCGGTATTGTCACAAAAAGTGAATGGTGAAGAGCTCACCTACTTGAGTAGAAAGCTTACCCTGACAGAGAAAAACTATAGCGTGGTAGAGAAGGAGTGTTTGGCTATTAAGTGGGCCTTGGAATTGCTACGTTATTATTTGCTCGGGCGTCAGTTATGCTTGGTGATGGACCACTCACCCTTGATATGGATGAGGAACGTCAAGGAGAGGAATGCGCGAGTCACCAGGTGGTTTCTGTCACTCCAAAATTTCAGTTTGTCTGTAGAACATTGCGCTGGGAAGTCACAGGCAAACGCGAATGCCCTGTCCCGGGCACCCTGTATGGTGACAAATGTTCAACCCCACAAGTTTGAACAGAGGGGGGGGGTATGTGAGGCAGTGACTGGGATCGTATACAAGGGACGTTATATATCCCCCAGAATGTGTACAGAGACCTATTAAACCCGTCGGTGTGCATTGCAGTCACAGACACAGCTGCGCCTGCAATGCGGGAATGAAGGTGAGCATTGACCTGGTCAGGCTATCTGGCTAAGGCAGATTAAGTAAAACCTGGCAGGGCCTTCATTTCTTGGAGGAGGCTACAGGAAGGCAGTGGGGCGGCCTCCTCCCTCCAACCCGGGTTTTCCAGTGGCTCTTGCCACAGGTCTTTTAAAAACCCTGCATTAAGGGTTAGTGTTGTTCAGTGTTGGGACCTGCTAGGAGCATAGCAGGAAAGCTCAGAGGACCTGTGAGTAGCTGAAACCACGCCTGGGGAAGGCTCAGCACCCGTCAGGGTCTGATTGGCCAGGCGCGGCCGTTCCCCCCGGCAACCATTGTTATGGACTTGTGTTAACCCAGCAGTGTACCGGAGGACTTTCCTGTTTACCCGTGAGTCTGCTGAATAAAAGCTGCTTATGTTGGACTTACTTGGCTCACTGCCTCAGTTACTGCACGGTGTGAACACTGCCGCCCTATAATACCTATAATCACTATTGATTCCTCACCTTTGCACCAGAGGTATTTTACTCAGGTCATTCAAGGGATACGTCTGCAGGTGAGGGCCATGCACTTGGAATCAATCAATTGTTACATGCTAGAGGGCTTGTCCTCTCCTGTGGTCCTTGGCTGACATTGCACAATCCTGTGGTGAACTGGCAGACTCAGTAGATAGTAAGGTGGAGCAAGTTCTGTCAGTCACTGTTTGGGCACACATTTAGCCAGGGTTGATACCCGGTCCCTGCCAGAATACCTGTCTGATTTTGAGGATGTGTTCTCGGAACAGGAGTGTCAGGACCTTCCTCCTCATCATCCTTATGATTGCACCATTAATTTAATTTCTGAGGCCTTATCCTCTCCCTCTCATTCCAGGCCTCTTTAACCAGATCATTGGAGCTAAGTGGTTTTCTAAACTGGACCTCAGGGGGGCATATAATCACATCCATATAAAGGAGGGGGATGAGTGGAAGACTGCTTTTAATACACCAGAGGGACACTACGAAAACCTCATTATGCCATTTGGGTTGACTAATGCTCCTGCCATTTTTCAGCACTTTGTAAATTACAATTTTTGTTGACTGGCAGTTAGATTTGTAGTGGTCTATCTGTACAACATATTGATTTATTCGCCGGACCTCGAGTCACATCAGGTACATGTCAGGCAGGTTCTACAAATACTCAGGGACAATAAATTATATGTCAAACCAAAGAAATGTATGTTTTCGGTTCAGGAGATCACTTTTCAGGGATCTTTCTTATCGTCCACCGGTTTTTGCTTGGTTTTGGTGATTCGGTGAAAGTCCGGGCGGTATTAGATTGGGATCGTCCTGAAGACTTAAAAGCTTTACAAAGGTATTAGGGTTCACCAATTATTACCATAAGTTCATCAAGGACTTTTTGGTAGTGGCCAAAGCACTATGACCAGAAAAGGGACAGCCTTTTTTAAAACGTCCAGCTCGGCCACTGAGGCATTTGGTGCTTTAAAGAGATGTTTTGCTTCTGCAGCCTGACATCATTCAGCCATTCATTGTAGAAGTTGACGCATCAGAGGTGGGGATTGGGGCTGTATTGTGCATGATTATCCAAGAAACTGTGGTCTGCTGAGAGAAACTATGACAATGGTAATAGGGAACTCTTGGCAATAAAGTGGGCCTTTGAGGAGTGGTGTCATTTTTTGGAAGAGGCTGTTCATCCAGTCATGGTAATATCCGATCATAAAAGTGTTTTGCATTTGGAATCTGCCAAACGTCTGACACCTAGACAAGCAAGATGGTCATTGTTCTTTACACATTCAACTTTTTTGTCACTTATAGGCCGGGGGATCAGAATGTTAAGGAGGATGCTTTATCTCATTTTTTTCCGGGGGGAGGAAGTAATTGCGAGCCAGTTGTTATATTAAACAAAGGTGTAGTTATTGCGACTAAATGTTCTGATTTGTAAAAGGAGGTCATAGAGGCTCAGGGGGACGCCCCTGCAGCCTGTCCTTCGGGTAAACTGTTTGTCCCTGTTAACTGCCGTTTTAAAATTTTGAGTGAACATCATAATTCAGTCCAGGCTGGACATCTTGGTGGTAAAGCCATCCCACATCTTCTTACTCATCGTTATTGATGGTTTATGGTGCACCAGGATGTTCAGGAATATGCTGCCTGCAGTACTTGTGAGTGTTCTAAGACCCCACATACTCGTCTGTCCGGGGCTCTTCAACCTTTGGCGATTCTCTGTAGACCATGGACTCATTTGTCTGTAGATTTCATCTCTGAACTACATGTATCAGCAGGAAAAATTGTAATATTGGTGTTGGTGTATAGATTCAGTAAGATGGCTCATTTCATTGTGCTACCTGTTATACCAAATGCCAAGACTTTGGCGCAAATTTTTATTAAAGAAATCATGAAATTATATGGGATTCCATCTGATATTGTTTACGACTGGGGGGTTCAATTTATTTCCAAATTTTGGAAAGTGTTTTATGCTTGCTTAGGGATTCATCTTTTATTTTCATCCGCCTTTCAACCACAGTCTAATGGGCAAACTGAAAGAGTGAATCAGAACCTTCAAACATATCTTAGGTGTCCGAGAATCAGGAGGATTGGGTTTCTTATTTACCTCTAGCAGACTTCGCTGTGAATGACCATTGTCATGAATCTGCTCCTTCAATAGGACTCATTCTTCAGGAGTACCTGAGGAGGAAGGGGTTCTAAATAATTTGAGAAAGATGGGATTCAAATATAAGAGTATGGCTGATTAGAGATGTTTGGTGGGTCCGGACCTGTGTGTTGTTGATTTGGTGTGGTTGTCCTCAAATAACATTAAGTTGAAGGATCCTTTTTGGAAACTGCCGTCGTTGATCCTGTAGCATTTTGCCTTGCTCTGCCACCCATTTTTAAGATTCATAATGTGTTTCACCCATCACTTCTCAAAAAATATATTGCTTTCTCTGAACCATCTCCATCACCACCTCTCCCAGTGATTGTTGATGGGAATCTGGAATTCCAGATAGCGAAGATTATCGAGTATTGCTTGGTATGCCGGTCTCTTCAATATTTGGTTCATAGGAAGGGTTACGGTCCTGAGGAGAGGATGTGAGTACCAGCATCTGACGTTCATGCGATCAGGTTGGTCTGGTCTTTTCACGCTTCACATCCAGATAAACCTGGTTTTGAGGTTCTGGAGATCCCTCTTAGGAGGGGGGTACAGTCATGGAGATACCGCAAAAGAGAGGGGCCAGAAGATTGTGGCATCTGATTATATGAACTCCTGCATTTATTAGAACTGCTTCACCATCCTATTAAACATTGCAGGTTTCCTTATTGTCATAGCAAGGTTTAATCTCCAAGTTGATCTCCTGGAGCTCTCCATCCTGAATTGTCTCAGCTGTTCAGTGTTGGCCATTACTCTCTGATATATATGCTCGCCACTGGCACTTGGAAGTTGCCAGTGATAGTTCTGCTTCCTGGTTTGTTGGTGAAGGAGAAAGTTCAGTGTTTGGGGTTGACAGTTGGAGAGTTTTTCTGGGGATTGTTGCATGGAGTTGGTTTGCATGTTTTTCGTTATTCTCTCACATTTGGTTTCACTTTCCTATACCTCCTCTATTTCCACTCTGCTGTTTTGTGAGTGCATTTGTATGATTGTAGTTTTCTTTTTTCCCTGTCTATTAACCCTGTCCGTCTGGTTAGTGTTTTTTTCTATACACTTCAGCCCGTCACCTACCTAGGTGAGGGATGGATCAGATAAGGGTTAAGGTAGGAGCAAAGATAGGTATGAGAATCCGGCGTCACAACCATCGGGGGTAATCCGGCGGACAGGTATAGACTTGGGTGCCCCTAGTTTGAGGGATCGGGTAGGAGCCCACAGTGCCTTGACACTACATGACTTAGAGGCTTTAGTTACTGTTGCAGACACCGATTGCCGCAGTGGTCACATGCCTGTCCCCACTGGAAAGGGAATCTTAGAGACTGACTGGTAACCAGCAGGTATGCGAACCGTCCAGAAATTCCTGGAGAGTTCGTAAAAGTAGGACACTTTTTTGCCCAGTCCATGAAAAAAAAATGGAGGTGTTTGTGATATTTTTGAGGCTGAAGAAACTTATACAGATTTTTTTCACTGTAATTATAATCATTTTATGCTCAATGCAAATAATGTCTTCATATCAGAATTATGGGCTGTAGACAAGCATCACTAACAATCATAATGATTATTATTTTTACAATATGTCCTTAAAAATATTGTCTGTCTGTGATTTTGAGCTTTCCTTAGAAAATAAAAAGTCAAGTTGGCATCCTTGGTGACCAGATATCTTAGACAATAGGGAATCAGTTGCGAATATATTTTATTCTAAATTTTTGCACCATGCTGGGCCCAGTTTCAGGGTCTGGAAGAATAAATGGCTAATAAAAACATGTAGACATATTTGATTAGGAAACATTTTGCATACATTTCTATTGTGGAATGTTGTAATGTTGTAAATTATTGTTTAAAAGGAGAGTTTTCCTTTAAAAAAATATGAGTCAACTAGTGCCATGTGTTACATTTAGATAACTTGATCAGTGTCTTGGCTGAAGATGCTTACTTTTCTGGATCATCAAAAAAAACAAAGTACCGTAAACATATTTTATCCGTTTTCATTCATGACATTAGCCTCATAATGTATTATTTGATAAACGTATATAATTATGTATTATTACTATTAATAACAACATCAGTGTGATTGTTCTGGTGCTCTTGTTTTCAGATATATGTTATTGCAAAACGAGAAGATGACACTTCCAAGATTCTTTTATTTTCTCACTTTAATGAGCATTGTAAAATGCCAGGAATCTGCTAGTTCTGGTAAGTCAAGGATCTACTCCAATACATCATTATACTTACTCAAAAAATGCCTGTTTTATAAGATAACTATGTGTCAAATGAAACACAGGAAAAATATATCTTTGTACCTTGTTAGCCAGTATCTTTAGTTAGCCATTAAAAGGTATCAACTACCGAGAACGCAGACATTTTAATATTTTTTAAATGAAATAGCAAAATCAAATGAATACATAAGACGAGCTCATTATCTCCTAATTGGTAATTTATCTGAAAATAGGAGGAATGATGCAGCGTGTCAGACTATAAACTTGAATAAAACATAGCTTTTATTGAACCATTAAAAATGCTGCTACCCCATAATAAAATTCTTGGTGCATTACAAGGATCACAAGGATCTTGACCTACGCGTTTCGACATGCAGTCTTAGTCAGGATCATTCCTCCTATTTTCTGATTCATGAACAAGGCTACTCTGGCTGGATCCGAGCGAGGCAAAGACTGCACCACACCCCAATGGTGAGAGGACTTTTTCAATTTTTTTTTATTGCTAATTGGTCATTTGTTTCAATTACTTTTTATTAACAAATCTCAAAAACTACAAAAATATGAAGTAAAATGCAATAATAAGGTTACAAATGTGTTACAAACACATTGATCCCATTTTCACATTATAAAATTGATAGTGTCATTCAAAAGTTCAATTGATCCTGCAAAAAACACATGGCTATGTCGACGGAAAAATAAAAAAGTTATTGCTCTTGGTATAAGGGGATCAAAAAACAAAAGCATAAAAATGAAAAATTGCCCAGTTAATTAGGATTACTTACATCGATACCTCATTTAGTTATTTATGGTGCATCTTTGAAAGTGTGTGCAAAAGCGCATAAAACCTTTAAGAAATAAGTGAGTCTTTATTGCAGCATGCTAAGCATTTGATTTTTCCTGAAACTGTAATGAGTAATCTGATGTGGTGAGACCATGTTTTACGGCACATTTAAAGGGTTATTCTTCCCGTCACAACTGGCTAAAATTTCAAGGGCTTCTAGAAACGAACAACAATGCAATGTACTTGTTATTAAAGGGAAACTGAAAGGAGATTTATTCTGCCTGAACGCCAGGCAGCAAAAATCAGAGTCGGGATGCGCTATTGCATCCTGGTATGTTTTTTGTTCTGAAATGCAGCGGTGTTTTATATAAATTGCATATTGAAAGCCAGCTGGGAACAATGTGTTTATGATGGCGAATACAAGGCAGATCCGTGGCAGCTTCGCCCCTAGATTGAAAGGTCGGCTGAAGATCTGCCTTGTATTAGTCAATTGAGGCGCATAGTCCCCAACTGGCTTTTCAACATATACAGTGGCACTAATGTAGCCAGTTTCTGATCCATGCTGCTTGTGGTTCGGCCCGCATGAATCTCTTAAATTTCCCTTTCCAATGCTCTCTGTTCACAAGAATAGTGTTTTTTTATTGCAATGTTTGCCTAGGTCACCAGCTACCCCTGTAATTTATTAGCAGTGGCCAGTAACCTAGGCAAGTAGCAGTGTTTTATTAGCTCTTTCCAATAGATCTTGCAAGCACTGCTGTAAAGCTGGCCGGATTGCTTTATCTGCCTGTCTTCATTGCCATAGTGCTCCTTCGAGGCTGTTGTAGCAAAGCTGCCTCTGGTTTCAACACAGTTCGGGCTAAGCAGAGGTGTATCTAGGTTTTCTGGCACTTGGGGCAAGAATTCCGTTAACGCTTCCCCCGCCTGCATCACCCTGCTCAATTTGTTTGAGTAGTTGTCTTGTGACCACTTATATGCTGAAGAGCAGCTTTTCCTGATTCTCTTAATGTTCAGTGAAACAATACTGATCCTGCTTCACTGAGTGAAGCAGAGAGAGAAGCTAGCTGTCATGTAATTGTAAGTATGAAAATTGCATATGAAAAGAGATGGTCGAACCTGAACAGTAAAGTTCGGGATCCGTACCGAACACCTAGTGTTTGGGCACGGACCCTGAACATGGACTTTCTCAGGAAGCCTCCGTGGCACTGGAGAGGAACGACAGTAGCGTAATCAGATAACCTGGTCGTACTGCTGACATTTTCCTTACCCAGAAGGGCCGGTGGTCAGGGCTTCGATTGTACTCACGTCTGAAGGGCGCGCTGCACCTTCTCTGAGCTTGACAGCCGGCACAGAGTGCGGTCGACTCCCACTCCGGGGGGGGGGCAAAATGCAGCCACCAGGAGACACATCGGACTGTCAGCATCCCCTGCAGGCTGTGCATGGGGCACATGCCCCGCTTTCTTCCACCAGATACGCCCGTGTGGCCAGGGTTCTGAACAATTAGAAGTGCACTGCGCCCTGGCAAGAAGGAAGCCAGGAGGCTGCGGAATGATGCTCTCATGAAAACGAAATAAGAAAACCCTTTTAACCATAATTCTGTCATTTGTATTATGATAACATTTGCAATGTAAATTAAAATTGTTTCTTGATTAACTTCCATTTTGCAGTGTATGATCTCATTGGTGAACTTCGAAATTCAACAACTTCAGATGTGAAAATAGTCAATGGCTCCACACCAAACTTATCGGCTATCCGCATGGGCTCTGTGGCTCACCTGAAAAATAAAAAAAGGTATTACCAAAAATTCCCACAAAACTTTTCATTCTGATTCAATTTATTTCTATATGTTTGCGATTTGATTGGTGAAATATGAAACCATTCAGCATTCTTTTTGTTGGTTCTTAAGACAATATATACAGTAATGTAGAGAAATGAAACATGCTGCATAACAATATCATAGATTGTATTTAGCTGATTTTGGAATGCTCTTAAGCACACTGTTAAACCGGGTAAGCTTTGGAGTATTTTGAACCTTTATGACTGTACATAATTGGCACTTTTCATTACATGTTTATTACAGAAAATAATTTTTATGTGTTGAATTGTCCATTCCAGCATTTTTTCATTGTCCATTAGGATTTTATACTTCTAAAATTCCTAAAATAGAATTTACAGAAAAAAAATTATAAAAATTGATAAATCGCAGCTGAATGAAGGACAGTTATCTTTTAGGTTATTTCGACTAAATGGAAGTACTTGTATTCCACCAGACTCATGGGTATAGCAGCAGCTATTGATTAATTGTGTTTAGCAGACAAGACTTTGAGACACCGTTGTACCTGCTAGTAGCACATCTCATGTAGCTGAGCACACTACCTTAAAGAATAACCTCTGTTTTAAATCAATAGTACACATAAAAATAAGAAACTTTGTAAAATATCGTATCTGAAAAATCTGCTTCTTTCTCCTCCTGGATTGATCTTTCATTTTCAGAATTCTCAGTTCTCGGGTAATATCTGAATTCAATGAAGACAGATTGTTACATTACTGAAATAGGAGATGGCAGTTGCTATGATAAGATTCCATATGGATGGGAAGAGGAGGGAAGGAGGAGCTCTGTCTGTGGCTCCTCACTCCAACTACACCCTTCCTTCACCATAGAAAATTATCAGCAGCAACTGTCATCTCCTATCTCTCTAATATAAAATCTGTCTGCATTGAATACAGATTTTACCAGTGAATTGACAATTTTGAAGATGAAAGATCAATCCAGTAGTAGACAGCAGCAGATTTTTCTAATAAGATATTTTACAAAGTTTTTTATTTCCATGTGTACTATTGATTTATAAAATAAAAACTAAAAAGACGGATACTCTTTAAAAGAGTATTCTGGTTTCAGAAAAACCCCCGTCCTCATGTTGCAGTTAACAAAAAAATAAAATGATCTTTACTCATCCTGTTGCATTGATAGCATGATCCATTGTGCTCACTGATAGGCGAGGTGTTGAGGTGATATCAGCACTGCAGACAATATAGACTCTGAGAGCACCAACAAATACTCAATGCTGCACCCAGTGAGAATTTTAAAGCAGAGCTCCACCCGCGGTTGTTAACCTATGAAATGCTCCTATGAAAGCCGTATGCTATGTAAAGCTCTGTATGCTATTGTTGTGTATAGCACAAGCAATCAGACTATCACAATTTCAAGTCTCTTAAGAAAACTACAAAATATAGTTAAAAATAAAAAAAAGGTTTATAAAAAATATAAAAGTTCAACTGACCCCCATTTTTCCTATTAAGGCCAACCTGGAAGTTGCATAAAGAGGAAAAAAATCAAAACACAAGAAGTGTATTTTTGGCCGCCGTAACGCCTGAATAAAACACAATAAGAGGCAATCACAATATTGTTTCTATCCTAAAATGGTATAAATGAAAAAAGTCAGCTCAAGGCGCAAGAAAACAAGCTCTCACACAGCTCCATCAACCAAAAATTGAAAACATTATGGGTCTCGTAAAACGGCAACACAAGCGTAATTATTCTTTAGCACTTAAAGGAAAAAAAACAAAAAACTATGCATGTATGATATCACTGTAATCATACTGACCTGGTGAAATACATTGCCAGGTCATTTTTTGCTGTACAATGAATGCTGTAAGAACAAAATTTTGCCACACCTGCTGCTCAGAACCTGATCTTGCATCAATGTAGACAGATGATGGCTGTGATAAACAGCCAGGATGTGGCTTTAACAGCTGCTAATCTTCTCCTGCTGCTGTTAAGCACTTAAAGGGAAGGTGCCATCAATTTTTTTTTGAATGAATCATCATCAGGAGACAGGACTGATGTCATTCACACTGCTTATATCACCGCCCCCTGGTGATGTCCTGTCTCAGAAAAACAAGATGTGGGCCAGCTGTGACATAAGAAGTATGCTGGTGCTGCAGTCACCCCTCCTCCAGCTTCTATCAGCACTATTAATTACGGATGTCATCAGAGGGCGGCGATGAAAAATGCTGTGGTAAGTGAGTGCTGTGTTACCCACTGATGATGTCCTGTCTCAGGTGAGATGATAGAAGGAAGATGTGAGTGCAGGGCCATCCTCCTGATAACATCTAGTTTGAGACTCCCCTCAAATGCACCAGTCACAGGAAGTAAAAGTGAGAAAAAGCACATATTGGGATCAGCTGTATAGGAAAAAGAGTAGGATATTTTAAAATGAAGCAAATTACAAAAGTGATTAGAGTTGAAAAATAGATATTTATAAAGGGAATTTTAGGTCTCAGACCACACCTTTAAGTTTCCATCTAGTTTTCCTCTTTCTCTTTCCGAAATTATTTAATGAAATTTGCTTGTAAAACTTGGATCTCTTTATTCACTAACCTATTCCTACTCCTACAGTTTACTATTGCATTCTCACACTCAGTATTGCCCCTCTCCACTTACCTAACCTTTAATTATCTTCCTTATCCTCCCCTTTTAAATTCGTCATCACCTTTGTTTAGAGATATCCCCAACAGCACAGCAGACCCAATTCTATTCAGGTGCAATTTATCTGCAGAATACTAATTGCACCCCAATGAAAAAGTCATCCCAGTGGTTTAGGATCCCAAATACTTCTGCTCTGCACCAAAACCTAAGCCATACATTTAACTCCCACTGTCAGTCCTGTCTTGCACATGGCATACTCAGCATTAAAGAGAATATTACTTTGAAGATCCTTTGCTTCAATTTGCAGCCTAGTTCTTTTAAATTATTTTTAAGGATCCTTCAGCTACCACCTAATCTGCCATTACTTCCCACATGGACCACAACAGTTGAATCACCACCAAGGCTACCACAGTAGTTTATCAACCTGCTATACCACATGCCAAACCCTGAGAAGACAGAAAACCATTTGGTTAAAGTATTCTTGGCAACCAATTATTCTTTCCACCTTCCCAAATATAGAATGCCCTAAAACCACCAACTGTCTTTCTCCACTACTGGTGATAATGAGGTTCCAGTAGTGGCACATGCACAGATTTGGATCTTGGCACAAAGATGAGCTGAGATCTCAATCTGCAATTGTGCTGCCACAGGGGCCATTTTACTGAATACTATCAGTAGATCAATGTGCGCAAGCATCGCCTGCAGCTAGGATGGCGCGAAGATTAAACCAGGAGGACGATAAAGACAACAGGAGCAGTGGAAGGGCTGTGGCAGAACCGAAGACCCTACCCACAGTCTCTCCCCAATGTATAAAGCTATGACTATAAAAGAACTTCAAACCCTAATTACATAATATCCACAAAACGGATTTCTTCACCACAGGTATAGTTTTAATCAGTATCACAGCGCCAATATGGCCATGTGTGTACTATACTTAGCAAAATAATGCTGACAGGTTCCCTTAGACCTTATTTTGTAGAAGCATCTTTACTTATGGCATTTTAACTAAACGTGTGAATAAGGGTTCATAAAAAAAATTCAGAAATTGCTAACTGCCTGAAAGTAGATAAAAATATATTTTGTTCATAAGTCTTGGTAAAACCCATACCACTCACTTGTCTAATTGACTCTATCAGGATAGAAAAGAACTGTGCTAATCTACCTCTATATAGAGCTCAAAATAACAATCTTAAAAAACATCTAAGAGAACTGCAAAACAGAAACTGGTGAGAGGAAT
Organism: Phyllobates terribilis; assembly: GCF_046119375.1. Taxonomy (NCBI): domain Eukaryota; kingdom Metazoa; phylum Chordata; class Amphibia; order Anura; family Dendrobatidae; genus Phyllobates; species Phyllobates terribilis. The sequence goes on along the minus strand of NW_027362763.1, from coordinate 381,345,423 downwards.
TGAAGATCTGGGGGTGACACTGTTGGTGACTTATTGAATTTTACCAGTAATGGAGACTTATCACATTTTCATTATTGGCGGAACTTGAACTTCCAATACTGCTTAATTTCTGATTTACAGTACTATTATGGAACGATTTTGGATATTGGGTGAAAATACTCTTAAACAATGTTGTTTTTACAAATTCTTTTCGTGAAATGTGAGTACAGTAAAAATAAATAACAATTGTTTCATGAGTTGGAATATCCAAAATTTTGACGTTTCCTGTAAACGGTACTTGCAAGGTTTATTGTATGTATGTATTTCTGCCAATTCAAATAAGCAAATAACTTTTAAACAAACTGATTAAAAAGGATTGAAAAACATGAACTACTTATTCACTTGGTCATATGTCTTTCTATATTTTAGTGCTTTCCCTGAGAACGGATTACCCGCAGAATATTCCATCTTAGCCACATTTAAAATATTATCAAATAAGCCACAAGATGCCTTGAACTTATGGCTAATTATAGATGCTAATAAAAAGCAAAAGGTTGGACTATTTTTAAATAAAGATACTCAAACTTTGAGCTTAATATACTCCTCACCATCCAAGACATTACATTTCCATACATCCAGTAAGGTTGCAACACTTTTTGATGGAAAATGGCATAAGTTATCTTTTAGTGTAACAAGTAATGATGCCAAGGTGATTTTGGATTGTATCGAAGTGAATTCAGTTAAAATAGCTGAGCAGAAAGTTCATGAGAAGAAAATGGTTTTGTCAAGTATGCCAGGAAAATCACAATCCCTCCCGATGGTAAGAAATACTGAGTTGTATTGTAAAATAGATTGAATATGTATAGAGTAAATTATTTATTATATATTTTCAAATGTATAAAATTGTGTATAAAAAGGAGTATTGGCAGAATATAATGCAAATTGTTTGGTTCATGCAGCATGATTCTCCTGTCAGGTTCCGTTTACCCACATGATGACCTGTGAAGTACATTTTAGTCATGGGTCGCATGTGAGGTGTATGGCCACATTCACACTTTCAGTATTTGTTCAGTATTTTACATAAGTATTCGTAAACCAAAATGAGGAGTGGAACAATCAGAGTAAAAGTATAATAGAAACACGTCACCACTTCTGCATTTTTCACCCACTCCTGGTTTTGGCTTAGTAAGAGTGATCAAACGATTACAGGTCCAAATTCCCTAATCCCCCAATGGGACTAAAAAATAAAGTAAACATCATAAAAAAATGTAAAAATGTTAAAAAATTAAAAATATAGGAGTTAAAATCACCCCTCTTTTCCCCATTGAAAAATAAAGAAATTAAAAAACGTAAAGAAATGTTTTATATCTTTGTGTTCATAAGTTCATTTTATCAAGATATAAAATTATTTAAATAGCATGGTAAACACTGAAAAGAATAAAAGGAATGAAATGCTAGAATTGCTATTTTTTTAGTTGACTCAACCCCCCAAAAACACAATAAAACTAAAGCCTAGCCCTAACATAGCTTCATCTACAGAAAAATCAAAAAGTTACACGTCTCAGAAACTGGTAGCACAAACAAAATGTTTCTTTTTTACAAATGTCAGAGTTTTAACCACTAAAATGTAAAAAAAAATCATAAATTTGCTATTGCCATAATTCTACTGACAGGGATAAATATATTGCTAGGATATTTCTACTATATACTGTATGCCGTGCAAGCAAACCCCAAAAAACACCAGAATTGCCTTTTTTCACCATTTCATCTCAGTTGGATTTTTTTCCCTGTTTTTAATGCATTATTAGGTAAAATAAATGGTGTCATTCAAAATTACAACTTGTCCCGCAAATAACAAGTTGTCATATGGCTAGGTCACTGGAAACTAAAAAAAGTTATAGCTTTTGAAAAACGAGAAGGCAAATAAAAAGCACCAAAAATGAAAAATTGCCAGGTCTTGATATTGTTAAGATTTGAGGACTTTTGCAACTTTTTTTTAATCCAACATATCAAAAATAAGAACAATTGAAACAACTTTAATGATATTCTTGAAGAAAAAAAATCAATGGTACAATAATGTAACAGTCATAGGGAGAGATATATAAGGCAGCAGGTGAACAATCAGGTTTTTCAAGTTGAATTTTGATGGCTAAAAGAGTTTGGTCAGATCAAGTCCCAAGCAACGGGTTTTGTGGGGTGTTGCGGTATACAGTGTTTAGTACCTACCAAAAGTGGTCTAAGAAGGAAAACAGGTGAACTTGAAATAGGCTCAGGGGAGCCCAAGGCACATTATAGCATTTGGGGAGTGAAGAATAGCCTGTCTGGGCAGAACACAAAATGCATCGAATAAGTATGTATGGCTGTAAACCGGTCAGAGTGACTATGCTCACTCCCTTTATTATACACTATGGGGAAAAAGTCCATATATTTCCCCAATAGGGGATGGTATGGCACCAGGCTGTACAAGTTGAAGAAGTAATATGATTCTATGGACTATGTGTTGCTGGATAACCTTAGGACTCAATCTATGCTGACTGATTACATGATAATAATAAATTAATATTTCCCAAAAATATTCCTGTTTTATAGGTTGACATCCAGCAACTTGAAATCCACTGTGATTCAACAAAAGCTTTGCAAGAACAATGTTGTGAGCTGTCTGATCAGGTGAGCTGGTTACCTTGCTGAATTTTCTGTGCACACAGGTGCTCTGAGCTCATGAGTAGTATATGGAAACATCATGTAAATTACCAGAGTGTACTGGAACTGGGTTTAGATTGATTCGCATAATGTGGTTTGGCTTGATAGATTTCATGCTATATAGATTTTTTAGGTAAAATTGGATCTTATATCCCAGAATAAGTTTACAGTTCATACTATTTTAGAATTGATTTCATTATTTAATTTTGGCTCTCAGTAGCAGCTGCAGAGGTAATGCTTGGAAGGAGCAAGCAACATTAACAATTTAGCAAAAACAATGAATTTTACCATTTTACTACATAGGCAAAATAACATTTCCTGTTTGCTGTTTTCTAGTGTGCTGGAGCTGCAGAGCTGAGCCTCGGAGCAAATTCTCCTCGGTGTTCCAAATGCACACATGGAGTTCTAGGTCTTCAGGGCTCTGCTGGAGATATGGTAAAAGGAAAAATAAAAACCCAGTAAATGAAGGATACCCAAAAGTAAATTTAACCCTTTCACGCCACGGCAATTTTCTGTTTTTTGTTTTAGTTTTTTCCTCCCCTTCTTCCAAGAGCTATAACTTTTTCAGTTTTTTGTCAATATAACTATATGCGAGCTTGTTTTTTGCGGGAAGAGTCGTACTTTTGAATGGCACCATTGATTTTACCATATAGTGTACTGGAAATGGGAAAAAAATTCCAAGGGCGGTGAAATTGCAAAAAAATGTGCAATTCCACAAATGTTTTTTTTTTTTTATTTACCAGGTTCAGTATATGGTAAAACTGATGTGGCAGTATGATTCCCCAGGTCACTACGATTATGCAGATACCAAACATGTATAGTTTATTTTTTATTTAAGTGGTTTGTCGCCACTTTTCAAGACCCGTAGCATTTCCATTTTTTTTGGATCTGGGGCTGGGTGATGACTTATTTTTTTGTCGCCTTGAGCTGATGTTTTTATTGATACAATTTTGGGGTAGATACAATGTTTTGATCGCCTGTAATTGCATTTTATTGCAATGTTGTGGGGGCCAAAAACCCATAATTCTGCCATTTCCATTTTTTTTTTCATTATGTCATTTACCGATCTGATTAATTTACTTTATATGTTGCTAGATCGGACATTTATGAATGCAATGATAACAAATATGTGTATTTTTTATTGTTTAATTTTCAATGTAGCAAAAGGGGGGTGATTTGAACTTTTGTGTTTTTTAAATTTTTTTTCATATTTTTAAAAACTTTTTTTTCTTACCTTTTACAGTATTTATTAGTCCCTTTAGGACAGGTTTCCCCAACTCCAGTTCTCAAGGCCCACCAACAGTTCATGCTTTCAGGATTTCCTTTGTATTGCCCAGGTGATAATTAAATCACATGCACAGGCAATAATTCCATCACCTGTGTAATACTAAGGAAATCCTGAAAACATGATCTGTTGGTGGGCCTTAAGGACTGGAGTTGGGGAACACTGCTTTAGGAGACTTGAAGCTGCTATCATCTGATTGCCTGTGCAATACATAGCAGTGCCTCAACACCGCTGTGTATGGCAGACATGACGATCTCCTATGAACGCCAGCCATGGGCGCCAATGGGGTGGGATTTGTAGCGCGGTGCCAGTTGGCGCTTTTGAAATCCCGCTGTCAGAGATTGACAGCGGGATTTAACTGGTTGATAGCTGCAGGTGGAGCTCCGATAAACTTGCAGCTGTTAAAGGCACATGACATCTAATTAAATCAGCTGTCATGTGCAGAGAAAGACGTGGGCTCAGCTCCAGAGCACACATCAAATTCAGGGACTAGTGATGAGCTAGCATGTTCGTTACTCGAGATTTACGACCATGCTCAGGTGTTTTCCGAGTATCTTCAACATGCTTGGGTGTTATGTTTTAGTCACTCCGTGCTCATGATTTGCGACTGTTTCACAGCTTTAACACATGTGAGGAATGCCTATATCTTAGGCATTCTTCACATGTATTAAAGCTGTCAAACAATCGCAAATCATGAGCACGGAGTGACTAAAGCATAACACCCGAGCACGCTGAATATACTCGGTGAGCACCCGAGCATGCTTGCCGAAAGGGTTAACAGAACATGCTCGCTCATCACTATCAGGGACATATGTCATATGTCGTGAAGGGGATAAAATTTTAAAATATTTCTGTTCAATCATTAGGGCAAGAAAGGGCATGAAGGAGAACGAGGACTTTCTGGACGAGTAGGAAATCTGGTAATTTATCGACAATGCTGTATAATGATAATATTGTTTAAAAACTTTATTTTAAGCACAATTATCAAGTTATATTTTATTTACTATTATAAACATATATTTGATTTCATTTTAAGAGTGAAGAGAAAAAAGAGTGGCACTCAACCTGGAAGTAAAATGCACATATACTTTATTTTTGTGCAACTGTAGATGGGGTGTGCATGCAGGCAACATTAACCCTCAACTGGTGAGGTGGGGTTTGCCACACCCCAGGTAATTTTTGTTCGGCTGCCATTCATTGAAAAATGCTGGTATGAGGATACGTGTCTCACTAGCTTCCATCCATTTGTGGGTGTCAAAAATTTGTTATACTCATGTGTAATCAATCGCCAATAAGAAAACGATTAAAACAAAACGTGATCTTTGCATTTTCTGTAAAAATAAGAGATTTCTAAACACTGGGGTATAGGAAACCCCACATCACCAGTTGCGTGACAAAAATCCCACCTCACCAGTTGAGGGTTAAAAAGGCAACAGCTGTTTCACTGTGAGTGCCACTCTTTTTTCTTGTCTATGAAGAACATATATATGGACTATACCTTTTAGAGTTTCCGGCACCACCCTAAGGCCGCATGCACACATTGAGTATTTGGTGAGTTTGTACTTCAGTATTTATAAGCCAAAATCAGAAGTGGGTGATAAATACAGAAGTAGTGACTTGTTTCTATTATACTTTTCCACTGACTATTCCACTCCTGGTTTTGGCTTACAAATACTGAGCTAAAAAACTCACCAAATACTAACCAAATACTCAGCGTGTGCACGTGGCCTTATGGTGGTATATTCTGGGACATACATTAGGCTATGTTCCCACAATGAGCTTTTGGTGCGTGTCTAACACTGCATGATGTTTTTGCTGCGTTGAAAACGCAACGTCTTACAGTTCTTGCAAAGTGGATGGTATTCATAAAGATCTCAGGCCCACTATGATTTTTAACACTGAGTAAACTCACCTGCGGTGCATTTTTCAAATTTACAGCATGTCAATTTCTCCTGTGGGTACGCTGAGTTTTCTGTGTGTATTTTCCCCATAAACTTACATTAGATGCTGAAAATACACAGCAAAAATCAGCACATGTTTTTAGTGCATTTCTGAGGCGGAAATGCATCAAAAACACATGTAACCGAACCTAAGTATAGTAATGTATATAAGATGTCAGTCACAAATTTACGTGTAGTGCATTATAATGATGATGAGCCTATTTGTTACACCCGTATACAATCTGGTGGACTGTCCTGCACCTCTGTACAGTGAGTAAACCCCACATATTGTCACTTTTCCATCACCAACATTATAAAGCCTGCTATTACAGATGATCCTGCCAAAAAGAAGAAAAAAGTATTTCACTAATAGATTTTATTTTTATTTTATCTAATGGCCTAGGGTGTCCGTGGCAATCCTGGAGCTTATGGAAGAGTTGGTGACCCAGGGATCATAGTAAACTTTTTAATTTCAATATATTTTTAATGCATTACTATTTTATCTCCATATTGAAATGATTTGATTCTGTTTATCTAGGGAGATCCAGGCATAAAGGGAGAAAAGGGAGAGAGAGGAATACCTGGTGAAAGGGTATGCATACATTCTAATAATTATATTATCTATTTATCTATCTAAATATCAATCTAACCAGTATCTACAGTCATGGCCAAAAGTTTTGAGAATGACAACAAAATTATATTTTCACATGATCTGCTGGCCTCTGGTTTTTATTAGTGTTTGTCTGATATTTATATCACATACAGAAATATAATTGCAATCATATTATGAGTACCAATAGGTTATATTGACAGTTAGAATGAGTTAATGCAGCAAGTCAATATTTGCAGTGTTGCCCCTTCTTCTTCAAGACCTCTGTAATTCTCCCTGGCATGCTCTCAATCAACTTTTGGACCAAATCCTGACTGATAGCAGTCCATTCTTGCATAATCAATGCTTGCATTTTGCCAGAATTTGTTGGTTTTTGTTTGTCCACCCGTCTCTTGATGATTGACCACAAGTTCTCAATGGGATTAAGATCTGGGCAGTTTCCAGGCCATGGACCCAAAATCTCTATGTTTTGTTCCATGAGCCATTTAGTTATCACCTTTGCTTTATGCAAGGTGCTCCATCATGCTGGAAAAGGCATTGTTGGGCGCCAAACTGCTCTTGGACTGTTGGGAGAAGTTGCTCTTGGAGGACATTCTGGTACCATTCTTTATTCATGGCTGTGTTTTTAAGCAAGACTGTGAGTGAGCCGATTCCCTTGGCTGAGAAGCAACCCCACACATGAATGGTTTCAGGATGCTTTACAGTTGGCATGAGACAAGACTGGTGGTAGCGCTCACCTCTTCTTCTCCGAATAAGCTGTTTTCCAGATGTCCCAAACAATCGAAAAGGGGATTCATCAGAAAAAATGACTTTGCCCCAGTCCTCAGCAGTCCACTCCCTGTACCTTTTGCAGAATTTCAGTCGGTCCCTGATGTTTTTTCCTGAGAGAAGTGGCTTCTTTGCTGCCCTCCTTGAAACCAGCCCTTGCTCAAAGAGTCTCCGCCTCACAGTGCGTGCAGAAGCACTCACATCAGCCTGCTGCTATTCCTGAGCAAGCTCGGCACTGCTGGTAGTCCGATCCCGCAGCTGAAACAGTTTTAAGATACGGTCCTGGCGCTTGCTGGTCTTTCTTGGGCGCCCTGGAGCCTTTTTGACAACAATGGAAGCTCTCTCCTTGAAGTTCTTGATGATGCGATAGATTGTTGACTGAGGTGCAATCTTTGTAGCTGCGATACTCTTGCCTCTTAGGCCATTTTTGTGCAGTGCAATGATGGCTGCACGTGTTTCTTTAGAGATAACCATGGTTAACTGAAGAGAAACAATGATACCAAGAACCAGCCTCCTTTCAAAGTGTCCAGTGATGTCATTCTTACTTAATCATGACTGATTGATCACCAGCCCTGTCCTCATCAACACCCACACCTGTGTTAATGGATCAATCACTTAAACAATGTTAGCTGCTCCTTTTAAGGCAGGACTGCAATGATGTTGAAATGTGTTTTGGGGGTTAAAGTTCATTTTCTGGGCAAATATTGACTTTGCAAGTACAGTAATTGCTGTTAAGCTGATCACTCTTTGACATTCAGGAGTATATGCAAATTGCCATTACAAAAAATGAAGCAGTAAACTTTGGAAAAATTACTATTTGTCTCATTCTCAATACTTTTGGCCATGACTGTATATAATTTATCTTTGACATAACGATTAATATAACTAAAGTATTTATTTGTAGAAGAGTATAAGAGATACTTCTGAGAAGCAAGCATCAACATACGTTATGGTCTTGAAAAAGTACTATGATTCATTTTATGTAGAGCACCAATTGCATTGGATAATTGGTGACAACTGTATCAGTTCAATGCTCAACCTGATACAGTGCTTAACCCCTTCCCGCTTCATGATGTCCCATTATGTCATGCAGTGGGTATGGGTGTATGGAGTGGTCTCAGTATCTGTACTCACACCATAACTGGCAGATGCTGACTGTGTTGTACAGCTGCCATCTGCATGTATCAGAAATAAACTTCCATCGCTGCAGGTAACTCTTTAAATGCCTCTGTCAATCTCTGACAGTAGCATCTAAAAATATACAGATATATACTAACAAAATACATCAGCACAATGCAATTAATGAATATATGAATCCCACTATTGCTAAACATATAAAATATGAGGTATTTAGGTAATAGTTTTTGATCAAATAGTATATAAACCAGCCACCAGCAGCAAGGGGTACAAAAAGGATGCACCTAGCTCTCCTAACTCTCTTCTCTCTGTGCCTGTAGGGCTAAGCAGCATTGAACGAGTTCTAGGCTAGGCACCCATTGACCCACTGCAATGGGATTGTGGGGTTCAATGGGTTTCTATAGCAGCTGGTGGCCTGCTGAAAGCCCAGTACACCTGTGAAGACCAGCATTTTAGCTATACGCTAAATACACTAGTGCTACAGGATCAGACCACCATCCAGCAATGTTCTGTAGTTTAACCGTGACACAGTCTTTGTAGCAGAAGAGCCTGTCTGTACAATCTCTTTATGCCATAAATCAAAAAAGCTTTATCATTATCCTGAGGTAATCTGATTCTAAAGATAAGGGGCAAGTATTACCACTTTTGACATAAAGGACTGCTTATTGTTTGCTGTTCATAATTAAGAAGAAATTCTATTTTATAAAGGGTGATCGTGGGGATCCTGGTTTCAAGGGACTACAAGGAGCAGATGGTTTCAAAGTAAGTTAAGCATGACATTGTCATAAGTTACCAAGAAGTCCCAATGGAATGGGCACCACCTGTATATTTATGGAGTGTTAACCAAAACCCCTATAAGGAATTTGCAATTCAAACTAACTGAAAGACCCTGAGGAAGCTCCCTCCTGTGGTGATACACGTAGGGTGCTTATTCCATTATGATGCTTTTCGTATAAGTCAATTTACCTGGGTAACTATGTACTTTTCACTTTATTGCACAGTGTTGCTGCTTACCTTTTATATAGGCACCTTTTATTACTTGTTGCTGATTTTTGGCCTAGGCAACAGGTTCTGTTGCAATGTGCACATTTTTTAATTTTCATTTGTTTTGACCAGCAATTTGTGTTTGATACATAATAAATATTTATACTGTTAAAGGTGCAACCGTTCTTTTGTACTTTTTTGTATTTATTATAAGTTAATCCTGATATTATCGTATGTTTATCATGACATTATTTATTATATTGTTTTCTAAAACACCTATTGGCATAGCTTATAGCCTCATTAACTTATATATCAGGGTGGGGTTTGCAATTATATTTTCACACAATGAAACATTCAGGTACACCTCTAATAATTAAATTCTTGCTGTTTGGTTCACTAGTAATGGAAATTAATTTTTGAACGGGGTTTTCCTCTTTAATATTCAATAACTTACATTGAATTAATTTTCCTTAAATAAGCCCAAGAATTGTACAATGAATATTCATGGCCAATATTTATATTAAAATGATTGTAACAAAGTATGTTTTCTAAATAAGAAACAATGTTTTATTTACTTTTCATCCTCAGGCTACATTAAGCCCTGCCTGAAGTGTAGGGTTTAAGGTTCCGTGTGTTGTTAAAAGATATGGACACCTTTGGGGTCATTCTTTACTTAAATGCATGAATTTTGAGCTGAAAATTATTTTTGCAAATGAGTTTCAGTTACATTTTGACACCATTGCCTTTCTTTAGTCTTTGTCTTTGGCTATGTGCACACGGTGCGTTTTTGGTGCGTTTTCGCTGCGTTTTTTTCTGAGTGGAAATGGGCCAAAACCGCTAGAGAATCATTGTGCCAGCAATGACAATCCTGAAGAGCACTGCACATAATCAGGAATTGTCCAGTCAGGATTGTCAATTCTTTGTGCGTTTTTGCCATGTTATTCACCCATTGACTTCAATTGAGTCAGTCAAATCCACAGCAAAAACGCAGGTATAAAAATATTTGTAGATTTGCTGCGGATTTTTGCTGCATATTTGACTGACTCAATTGAAAGCAATGGGTCAAAAATAGAGATGAGCGTTGTTCGACTCGAACTGTTCGCCAATCTCAAATTCGAGCTGTTTTGGGCGGTGTTCAAGCCGTTCGGCGAACACGAACGATTTGAGAAAAATTCGGCCGTTCGAGGTTATGTTCGATAACTGTTCGTGCACCAAAATCATAACTGGATTTTTTCTCAGTAATGATGAAAATTAATGTTAATACGCAGTTTGAGTATACAGCGGGGCGGGGGGAGGGGCAGGGGATGGATCTCTGCAGGAATAATGAAGATCTCCATTTTTTTTCTCTTTCCCGCATTTACAGTGGGGAGGTGCAATCTGTCAGCCTATCAGCAGCGCACACACGGAGCGAAGTGCTTTTTTTCACACAAGCAAGGGCATGTGTCATTGGCAGTGTATGTCACATGTCCTTGCCCTATAAGACCCAGCCATTTTCCCCGTCGCCAGCATTTTCTCACTGCTGCAGCTGCATGTTAGACGGCACCGCTGTTGCTGTATGTAGTCCATCTATACTGACCTCCATCAGGTTGCAAATTCAAAATAATTTTTTGTCTGCGTCTAGCTCTGAAAAAATATTTGGCCTTCTAGCAGTGTGTGGGACTTTCTCTATTAGTCCATCTATACTGACCTCCATCAGGTTGCAAATTGAATATAATTTTTTTCTGCATCTAGCTCTGAAAAAATATTTGGGCTTCTAGCAGTGTGTGGGACTTTCTCTATTAGTCCATCTATACTGACCTCCATCAGGTTGCAAATTAAAAATAATTTTTATCTGCATCTACCTCTGAAAAAATATTTGGGCTTCTAGCTGTGTGTGGGACTTGTTCTATTAGTTCATCTATACTGACCTCCATCAGGTTGCAAACTGAATATAATTTTTTTCTGCATCTAGCTCTGAAAAAATATTTGGCCTTCTAGCAGTGTGTGGGACTTTCTCTATTAGTCCATCTATACTGACCTCCATCAGGTTGCAAATTAAAAATAATTTTTATCTGCATCTAGCTCTGAAAAAATATTTGGCCTTCTAGCAGTGTGTGGGACTTTCTCTATTAGTCCATCTATACTGACCTCCATCAGGTTGCAAATTAAAAATAATTTTTATCTGCATCTAGCTCTGAAAAAATATTTGGCCTTCTGGCAGTGTGTGGGACTTGTTCTATTAGTCCATCTATACTGACCTTCATCACTTTGCAAATTCAAAATAATTTTTTGTCTGCATCTAGCTCTGAAAAAATATTTGGCCTTCTAGCAGTGTGTGGGACTTTCTCTATTAGTCCATCTATACTGACCTCCATCAGGTTGCAAATTAAAAATTCTTTTTATCTGCATCTACCTCTGAAAAAATATTTGGGCTTCTAGCTGTGTGTGGGACTTGTTCTATTAGTCCATCTATACTGACCTCCATCAGGTTGCAAACTGAATATAATTGTTTTCTGCATCTAGCTCTGAAAAAATATTTGGCCTTCTAGCAGTGTGTGGGACTTTCTCTATTAGTCCATCTATACTGACCTCCATCAGGTTGCAAATTAAAAATAATTTTTATCTGCATCTAGCTCTGAAAAAATATTTGGCCTTCTAGCAGTGTGTGGGACTTTCTCTATTAGTCCATCTATACTGACCTCCATCAGGTTGCAAATTAAAAATAATTTTTATCTGCATCTAGCTCTGAAAAAATATTTGGCCTTCTAGCAGTGTGTGGGACTTGTTCTATTAGTCCATCTATACTGACCTCCATCACGTTGCAAATTCAAAATAATTTTTTGTCTGCATCTAGCTCTGAAAAAATATTTGGCCTTCTAGCAGTGTGTGGGACTTTCTCTATTAGTCCATCTATACTGACCTCCATCAGGTTGCAAATTAAAAATAATTTTTATCTGCATCTAGCTCTGAAAAAATATTTGGCCTTCTAGCAGTGTGTGGGACTTTCTCTATTAGTCCATCTATACTGACCTCCATCAGGTTGCAAATTAAAAATAATTTTTATCTGCATCTAGCTCTGAAAAAATATTTGGCCTTCTAGCAGTGTGTGGGACTTTCTCTATTAGTCCATCTATACTGACCTCCATCAGGTTGCAAATTAAAAATAATTTTTATCTGCATCTAGCTCTGAAAAAATATTTGGCCGTCTAGCAGTGTGTGGGACTTTCTCTATTAGTTCATCTACACTGACCTCCATCAGGTTGCAAACTGAATACAATTTTTTTCTGCATCTACCTCTGAAAAAATATTTGGGCTTCTAGCTGTGTGTGGGACTTGTTCTATTAGTCCATCTATACTGACCTCCATCAGGTTGCAAATTGAATATAATTTTTTTCTGCATCTAACCCAGCCAATAGTTTTGGCCTAATACCACAGTTTGGCCACTCAGCTCTGCTCGGTTCCCATCCATTGTTTTTTTGTGCAAACAACTCCAGAGTTGTGAATTAGTTAACCACCAAAATGAGTGGAAAAAGGCCTGCTTCTGGTGGAAAGGGGAATAGGCGTGTTGGGAAGGGGAAAAAAGGTTGTGTCCGTGGGGTAGGTGTTAAAGCAACAGTAACATCTGCAGAAGAAAGACCATCTTCCAGCCAAACTAAAATGTCTACTTCCTTTAGCGGACAATGTGATAAGATCCCTTTCTTACGGCCACGCCAATCGCTACAAATTCCTGATGAGGCACAAAAACAGCAGTTGCTTCAACGGATATCAAGTGTTCCTTTAAGTGGGCTCTCCCCCACATCAACTTCAACATCACAAATACTCCAGTCCTCAAAGGTGTCACCCCATTCGCACTTGCTTCCTCACAGCTCCCAAATCTCGAGCTGCCCATCTGAGTATGAGGTAGAACAGATGGTTGAGTCTGCAGAGCTGTTTACTCATACTATAGCCTGGGAATCAGAGGTCGACTCCAGCGCTTCTGTGAATCCAGACGAGGAAATGATCTGCACTGATGCCCAGAATCTTTATGAGCCGGATCCAGGACCAGAAACAGAAGGTTCTGACCATAATGTAGACCCTCATTCCCAAACTGTAACTCCTGTTGGTGGAGACAATGAGGAAGACGATGATGAGACTCAAATACCTGATTGGAGCGACAACTTTAGTTTTTTGTCAGGGCAGGAACAGGTTGGCTCTGAGGACGACGGGTGTGATAACGCACAGGGTGATGATGATGAGGTTGGAGATCCCACTTACTGTCAACCCACAGTCAGCCAAGAGATGAGGTCAGCAGAGGAGGTGGAGGAAGATGCTAGTGACGACGAGGTCAGGTTGCGCCTTCCTGGACAGAGACGTAGTACTGGAAGCACGTCAACAACTGCATCCTCAAACACAACTCTGCCTCTCACCACAAGTCGTGGTGGCTCTTCAGGTCGCATGGGTGCTAAGCCTTGCATAGCCTGGGCATTTTTTCAGATCGATAAAGATGACCCAACTCGTGTTATCTGTAACATTTGTCAGCAAAAGCTAAGTAGAGGCCAAAAAATACATAGTTTGAGTACTTCATGCATGAACCGGCACATGGACATGAAGCATAAGTTGCAGTGGGAAGTTCACTGTGCTACAATGCGGCCTAGCCGGCCGGGCCAACCACTGTCTGCCATATCTTGTGCATCCGCGGCCTCTTCATCCTCTGTGACTGGGGGGACAGCAGTCACACCTGTTTTGGGGCGCAGACCTGCCACCTCTTTACCCGCAACAGCCAGCGTGATTGGCAGGTCATCATTTTCTTTGGAGGTGGTAACACCAGCTGGTGTTGAGCGCTGTCCGACATCGATAGCACCACCTTTGGATCAAGGCAACCTAACATGTCCGCCTGCATCTTCCTCACAGACCGGCAGATGCCGGGGACACCCTTATCAACCCCGTCTAAGCACAATAGCCAGCCCTTGGTCCCTCAGATGTGGACAAGTAAAAGACCATTTCCTCCTAGCCATGAGAAAGCTAAGAGGTTGAATTTCACCATCTGCAAGCTCTTGGCTACAGAAATGCTGCCTTTCCGCCTGGTGGACACAGAGGATTTTCGTGACCTTATGTCCGTCGCAGTGCCCCAGTACCAGATGCCCAGTCGGCACTACTTCTCAAAGAAAGGTGTGCCTGTGCTCCACCAGAATGTCGCACACAACATCACCGCTTCTTTGAGAAACTCTGTGTGTGACAGGGTGCATTTCACCACAGACACTTGGACGAGTAGGCATGGACAGGGGCGTTACATGTCGCTGACTGGGCACTGGGTAACTATGGTGACAGCAGGACAAGGGGCTGCTGTCCAAGTCTTGCCGTCCCCACGAGTTGTGCGTCAATCCTCTTTATCTCAAAGTTCCTCCACTGCTTCTGCCTCCTCAACCTCCTCTCGGTCCTCCACCTGCACCCAAAGCCTGTCTGGTCATGCCACAAGCTTTCTAACTGCGCAGAAGGGATCCTGCACACCTCCTTACTATGCTGGCAGTAGGGCTCAACGTCATCAGGCGGTTTTTACTTTGAAATGTCTGGGAAATGTGAGTCACACAGCTGAGGAGTTCTGGTCAGCTCTGGAGAACCAATTTCATGAATGGTTGTCTCCACTGGACCTGAAACCAGGGAAGGCCGTGTGCGACAATGCTGCAAACCTGGGTGCGGCCCTTCGCCGGGGCAATGTCATACACGTGCCTTGTATGGCTCACGTCTTGAACCTGGTTGTCCAGCAATTTTTAGCCCACTATCCCGGACTAGACGGCCTTCTACAGAGGGCACGGTCGCTGTGTGCACACTTCCGCCATTCGCATTCAGCAGCTCAGCGACTTACATCCCTACAGAAGTCGTTGGGCCTGCCACTTCACCGGCTAAAATGCGATGTGCCTACCCGGTGGAATTCAACTCTGCACATGTTGCAGCGACTGTGGCAGCACCGACAAGCCCTGGTGCAATACATTCTGACGTATAGCCTGGGCCAACGAGATCCAGAGGTGGGGCAAATCACGCTGGAGGAGTGATCTCAGATCAGGGACCTATGCACCCTTCTGCACAGTTTTGAAATGGCGACGAAGATGTTTAGTGCTGACGATGCCATTATCAGCATGACTATTCCGGTGATTTACATGCTGGAGCACATGTTAAACAGAATTCGGAGTCAGGTGGTGGCACAAGAGGAGGTGGAGGAAGTAGAGGAGGAGGAGTTGTATGGGGAAGGGCTAACATCTGCAAGGTCCAGACGGTCGGCAGCACCAAGGCGGGAGGCATGTGAGGTTGGGGGAGATGGTTTTACCAGGGCGCATGGTAGCAGCCAAACTAGTGAGGAAGGTGCAGGAGCCCAGGAAGAAGTGGAGGGCGAACTGATGGAAGACTCATCAGATGAGGGAAACCTTGATCACATTTCTGTTGTGCGAGGTTGGGGGGAGAGGACAGAGGAAGGAAGCATGATTGTTACCTCGCCACCAACACAACAGGGACTTGGTGCTCCTGGATGCGCAACACACATGAGTGCCTTCTTGCTGCACTACCTGCAACATGACCCTCGAATTGTGAGAATTAGAAATAATCCTGACTACTGGGTTGCCACACTGTTAGATCCCTGGTACAAAAGTAAATTTGCAGAAATTATTCCTGCCATAGAAAGGGATGCACGCATGCAGGAGTATCAGCATAGACTGTTGCAGAATCTTACATGTGCTTTTCCACAAAACATCAGTGGTGCACGTAGTGAATCTCACAGTTCCAACTTGCCAACCGTGGGACCGTCGAGTGTTCAGCACTCAAACCGTAACAGAACCACAGTATCTGCTGGTAACATCAATTTTGCGGAATCATTTCACCACTTTTTTAGCCCATCCTTTGCAAGGCCACAGGAGACAAGAAGTCTGACACATAGTCAACGCCTAGAGACGATGGTACAGGAGTATCTCCAAGTAAACATTGAAGCCATGACTGTGTCACTGGACCCTTGCTCTTTTTGGGCTTCCAATCTGGATAAATGGCCGGAGCTAGCCACTTACGCCTTGGAGATCTTGTCATGCCCCGCAGCCAGCATTCTGTCTGAACGTGTGTTCAGCGCTGCTGGTGGTGTGCTGACAGATAAGCGCACGCGGCTCTCCACTGATAATGTAGACAGATTCACGTTCATAAAGATGAACAAATCATGGATCCGAAACGACTTTTCTACCCCTGTGTCATCCTGGGGAGAGTAAAAGCTTGATGATTGGTTAAAATCACCTCACCAACCGTTTTAAGCTTTCAAATTACTAATCATGTTTATCTGTATCTTGGCTGGAAAATAATTTGGGCTTTGTAGCAGTGTGCAGCACTGATGCTATTAGGCCATCTATAATAAGCTCCACCAGATTTAAAATTACTAATCATGTTTATCTGTATCTTGGCTGGAAAATAATTTGGGCTTTGTAGCAGTGTGCAGTACTGATTCTATTAGGCCATCTATACTAAGCTCCACCAGATTTAAAATTAATAATAATTTTTAGCTGCATCTAGCCCGGAAAATAATTTTGGGGCTCCGAGATGCGCAAGACACATAAGTGCCTTCTTGATGCACTACCTGCAACATGACCCTCATATTGTCAGAATTCGAAGTAATCCTGACTACTGGGTCGCCACACTCTTAGATCCCCCAAACTTTTCGATCAACCTTTTCATTTTAATAAAGACCAAAAAAATGGTCATTTTTGAAATTATAAGCATTAGCAGGTTATTAGAAACTGAAATCAAACAGTTTTCAACTCAAAACTTTATTCTAGGTGATGTTACATTTTCACATAGGACCCCTTGTTCGAAAGGAGCTTCTGAACTCTCTCGTCCATTGAATTTGTCAGGTTTTGGATGGTTTCTGCTTCAATTGTTTTGCATGAGGACAGAATACCCTCCCAGAGCTGTTGCTTAGATGTGAACTGCCTCCCGCCATCATAGACACTCCTTTTGATGATGCTCCAGAGGTTCTGAATGGGGTAGAGGTCAGGGGAGCATGGGGGTCACACCATAAGTTTGTCCCCTTTTATGCCCATATCAGCCAGAGATGCAGATGTTTTATGTGCAGCATGAGATGGTGCATTATCATGCATAAAAATGATCTTGCTGTGGAATACACGGTTCTTCTTCTTGAACCATGGCAGGAAGTGCTGTTTGAGAAACTCCACATACATTATGGAGTTCATCTTTACCCCTTCAGGGATCCTAAAGGGGCCGACAATCTCTCTACCCATGATTCCAGCCCAAAACATTACTCCACCTCCTCCTTGTTGGCGCTGTAGCCGTGTTTGCGTGGGGTGTCCATCAACCAGCCATCCTCCACTCCATCCATCTGGACCATCGAGCGTTGCACGGCACTCATCCGTGAACAAAACAGTTTTGAAATCAGTCTTCATGTAATGTTTGGCCCACTGGAGCCGTTTCTGCTTGTGTGAAGTGGATAGAGGAGGTCGACAGGATGGCGTATGCACAGCTGCAAACCTCTGAAGGACCCTGCATCTTGTTGTTCGGGGGACGTTGGAGGCACCAGCAGCTTCAAAAACTTGTCTGCTGCTATGACAAGGCTTTTTTGCCGCTGCTCTTTTAACCTGACGTAATTGCCTGTAGGAAAGAGTCCTCAATTTGCCCTTATCAGCACGCACACGTGTGTACTGTGAATCAGCTACATACTTCTTGATTGCCAAGACACTTCATCCTGATCATCGCACAATGTTGATTGTAGTCATGCCTTGACCTAAACACTCCACAATTTGTTGCTTCTCAGCAGCCGACACATCCTTTTTCTTTTCCATTTTGGCAGAAAATGTAGGCTGCTAAATAATGTGGGACAGCCTTCTTAAGTAGTCTTGCCTTTCATTGGACACACCTGCCAAACTAATTAGCACAGGTGTCTGCAATTGCTTACAGTGATATAAAGAGCCCTGACACACATCACCATCAATGAGTTTAACTGACAAACAAACAAATTCTTCCCTTATCACTCCTAAACACTTTTTGCATAATAATTTGGAACACAGTGTACATGTGCTTTTCCACAAAACACCAGTGGTTCACGTAGTGAATCTTACAGTTCTAACTTGTCAACCGTGGTCTGTATGGAGTTGTTCAATAAAGGGCCCAAAATTAAGATAACATAGATGGGAGAGGTCTCTATGAATAGGAATTCCTAAGTATTTGATACCCTGTGAGGGCCAGGCAAAGGGAAAGTTGGACTGGATGGAATCCTGTATGGATTTGGGGAGGGAGACATCGAAGGCCTCAGACTTCGCTGCATTGATTTTAAAATTTGACCATGTAACAAAGTGATCTATTTCAGCCATAACAGCATGGATGGATATATGTGATTGAGTGATATATACTAGGACATCATCAGCAAATAGAGAGCACTTGTACTCAGTGCCTCCCACCTCAATCCACTTAATATTGGGGTTATGGCGAATTGATGAGAGCAGGTGCTCTGTCACTAGGATGTATAAGAGAGGGGACAGAGGACATCCCTGCCTTGTCCCATTGGTGATTGTGAAAGGTGATGAAAATGTTCTGATGCACCCCCTGGGCCTTGGGACACCCGGAGCCGGACCCTTTTTGGTGGATGCTGGTGGTTGTAGTCTCCGTGGCGGCGACCCGGTTCCGTGGCTCAGGGCGGTCAAACCAGTGGCGGAACTATTTATGTGGTTTTGATGTTTAAATGTCCGACTACGCCACCCGTGGATTGCGGTCAGAGTGAACCGCCGCTGCAGGGCAGACCGCTGAGGCTGGTGTTGTGTGTGCAGCAGAGCGTAGCATAACTCCCCACGGGAGGAGTATAGCCTCAGGGCAGTGTATGCGGAGGATGGGGGTGATGGTGCAGGGCAGCAGCAGTAATGACACGGAGTCAGTGATGCAGTCCAGGGCCTTTACTCACAGTTCTTATTATCCAGACCACGTCTGCAGGTAACGGCTGCCCACGTCGTACTGTGGTCACCAGGTGAGGGGCTCAGACAACTCCCAGATAACTTTGGAGCGCTTCACAGGACCCCCTTTGTGTGTCCTTTGTCTGGCCTTTCTTACCAACCCTTCTGTCCGGCTGCCTCGGGCCTCCTCTTGGTAAACTTGGCGCCAGTTTCCCTGACCCTATGTGGTGCCTTCCTAGCGGGTGTAGCGAGGGGCTGCGCCACATAAAATGTCACAGCCTCCGGTTTCTAGCTGAGGGTCGTTTCCTGCCTCTACTAGTTTCGGGGACCAGTCTCCCCCTTTGGCCTGACCCCTCCACGCAGGTGGCTTCGGGCGTGCGGTGGCGACTCGCCCGTCCGCACCCCTGGGATCCCTTCGTTCTTCGTTCCTGGAGCCTTCTCCGCTCCTCTTCCTTCCTTCTCCCTCTTCCAGGCCTGGGCCTCTGTTACTAGGCCCGCCTCCGGAGCAGAGCTCATGCAGTGCCCCTGCTCCCTGTCACTTCTGCTCAGACTTCTCTGCACTGAACTAAGATGGTGCCCACCTTTTATACTCCCTTCTCAATGCACCCAGGAACTGCTTCCTCCCTGCTCCTGCACTACAGGGTTCCCCTTCCTCAGTGTTCCCTCCCCCCACTCCAGCCAGGGACAGGGACTGTCATGCCCATCTCAGGGGCATATTGGTCGCCCTGCCCCACGGCAATGTGGTGTAATGCATGCAGGTGTCGGGTCCTGATCCACACTCCATCCTTACCTGAGAGTGAGAGTGAGATATCACACCTCTGGGTGAGGTGCAATACCTCTGTAGCAACCGAGCCCTCAGGGTGCTACAGTTCCATTTATCTTCAGCCTAGGTGACGTATTGCGATACAGGGCCGTGATTTTGGCTATAAAAGGGTCCCCTAGACCCCTACTCCAAGCTTTTTAAGAGAATCATATATGGGGTGCCAGGAGACTCTATGGAATGCTTTCTCAGCATCCAACGAGAGTATCTAATTAGAAATTTTTAACTGCATCTAGCCCAGGAAATACTTTGTGCCTAGTAGCAGTGTCTGCTAGTTAGCGGATTATCCCGGCTGTTAAGCAAGCTACACCACCTGTAGTTTGGACACTTAATTTTTTCAAAGGAAATGCTTCGGGACCACGGGATACTCAGTGAAGAGCATCAGGAGGCACCCCAAGGCATAGGGGCTGGGACTGGCAGTAGGATGCCTTGCGGTGGACAGCCGAGCTTGATCCTTATAAAAGCTTTTTAACTGCAGCAGCTTTAGTGGCCGCTACTGGAGCTGGAATTACGCGGCTGCTGGCATGAGACTTGCCCTCTAATAGATCCTTGTAAATGGATTTAAAGTGTATTCATTCAAATTAGAGAGACAATTTACATTAAAAAGCTTAGAGCTGCCTCCACCACAGGGGGGCTCGCTCGACCCACCAGCGGACAGGCACCAGTATTGGGAGAGGGGGGCTGGCCGTCAGGGTTCACCGCGGCTCTGGCACAAACCCGGCGACACGGAGGTGGCACAGGCTGGAGTGGACTGGCCGTGTCGGCTTCTCACTTTTTGGATTTTAGAAGGGCATGACATGCCTATATCTGTGTCTCCCCCTCCTTTTACTCCTCCACCTCTTTTCTTTTCGCATGACTATATGTACTTGTCACTTTTCCATGTGTTAGTTGTGTCTTCTGAGCAGTTTGTCAGCTTTTGGACACCTTTGAATGTGTTTTCTATGTGTTTCTATGTGTTTTTGTTTGCCTGCCATTGGTTTTAACGGTGTTCGAAGGTGTTCGACGAACAGTTCGACGAACAGTTCGGCGAACACACAGGTGTTCGACGAACCGAACCGAACTCGAACACTACGGGGGTGGCTCAACACTAGTCAAAAACAAGGCAAAAACGCACAAAGAATTGACCGCGGGTGACAGGTGTCAGCTGATGAGAGACTACTCCACCCATCAGCCTACGGCTGCTGCAGCTGACAATAGCGAGGGCAGGCGTGGCTGATAGGAGCTGTCATCAGCCAACATTTGTGCTCGCAGTGAAAGAAACAAAAGTTTAAATGAATGTTAAAATAAAAACACATTATACTCACCTATCCGCCGTAATCCCGATGTCCCACGGGGATCCGAACACCCGGCAGCACGCTATACACTGACAGGGGTGCAATCGCAGCACCAGTGCCATGAGGTCATCGTAACTCATCAGCTGATCATCAGCTGATGAACTCATGTGAACTCTGTCCCGGCAGCTCAGCGCTATACACTGACAGGAGCGATTACACTCCTGTTAGTGTATGGAGTGCTGTCTTCTAGAGCACACAGTGAATGCTGATGTGACTGCACTAGAAGTGACCCAGATCTTCGTAGGACACTGAGGATTATGTCATCATGGTGGACAAGTGAGGGATATGTTTTTTTTTTTGTTTTTTTTTACAAGTGACAATGGCTTCAGTGAATTAAGCGCTAGGTGAGTATACAGTGTTTTTTATTTTTAAATAAATCATTAAAACCGTGTGGACTTTTATTTAAAATAAAGGATTTTTTTCAGGCCGTGTGTTTATTTCAAAACCTTGACTATGGGGTTAATAATGGGGGTGTCTTATAGACCCCCTCCATTACTAACCTGGGCTTCATGTCAGCTGCTGATACAAGGCTGACATGAACCCCAACCCTATTACCCCATTTGCGACCGCACTAGGGCAAGTGGGGAGAGCTGGGCTAAGTGCCAGAATTGGCGCATCTCATGGATGCGCCATTTATGGGGCCGTTGAGGGCTGACATTATAAGCCTCGTAGGGGGCCAGGATCCACGGCCCCTTCCCTGGCTATTAATATCAGCTCATAGCTGTTTGTTTAAACTTTGCTGGTTAGATTTTATAGAGGGCCCTACATCAATTTTTTTCTGGGGACCCCCTGTAATCTAGCCAATAAACACTAAGCAAACAGCTGTGAGCTGTTATTAATAGCCAGGGAACATCTTTGGCTAATGGCTCCTTACCTGGCTAGTAATAGCCCCCAGTGGTCAGCTTTCCATCTGCTGGTTATGAAAATGACACAGGAGCCCACACCATTTTTTTTAATTGAATTCTTCATTTTCTTTCATTTAAAAGAAATCCCATGCCCACTGTACTTGTT
Organism: Phyllobates terribilis; assembly: GCF_046119375.1. Lineage (NCBI taxonomy): Eukaryota > Metazoa > Chordata > Amphibia > Anura > Dendrobatidae > Phyllobates > Phyllobates terribilis. Next base: position 381,322,974 of record NW_027362763.1, on the reverse strand, counting down.
TTTGATGCTATGTAAACTCACCAGCAGCATATCAATTTCTGTAGCTGCAGATTTTCACCGCTTGAAATGTCATTACATGCTGTGGATCCGCATGTACTGACAAAACAAGTGTAGGATTACAACGATGCTTTTTGGACACAGCGAAATTATGCTGCATCCAAAGTGCTGCTGGTTGCTGATCGTGGGGATGTAGCGGTTAACCAAACAGCTGTGAGCTGTTATTAATAGCCAGGAAACATGTTGGCCTAATTGCCTTTTCATTGGCTAAAAATAGCAGCCCTCAGCTGCCCCAGAAATGGCACTTCATATTTGATTGGCATTAGAGCTAATGGGATTAGGTTTTATTGGATTAGGTGTCGCTGACACCAAGCCCTTGGTTTAGTGATGAAGAGGTGTCAACCAGACACCCTAATTACTAAACCTGTAAGTAAAGAGTTAAATAAACAAACACAGAGAGAAAAAAGCACTTTATTTGAAATACAACAGAAACATTCTTTAACCATTTAAATTAACCAATATACTCACCCCAGGTCCGATAGTAATCCAAGGGTTAAAGCAATGTCTCACGTTTCTTTTTCAAATATCTTTATTTAGCTCCAAAAAGCATTCATTGCTGTACAAAACGCATCAAAAAATGCATGCAAAAATGCACCGAAGACGCATCAAATTGTGGCAGAAACACATGTTTTTTTCTGTAGCGTTTTTGCTGCCAAGGGATGCAGAAACCTTGCAGATATTTCTGCAACCAAATACTCACAGTGCGCACAAAGCCTTACACTGCCTATTTGTGGCTTAAGAGTGAGTTAATTAAAAATCTGTTATTCAGTTTGTTCTGATAGAAATCTGTGTTTTTCTTAGCTCCTCTTGACTGATTTATGAGCCCATTAAAAGTTAAGCTGAACTTTGTGATTTTAATTCAGCAAAGATGAGTTCAGAGAATGAGAAATCTAAGGGGTAATGTTTATCCTTGTGCAATCCTAAAAGTCAATATTGACTCTTTAATGAGCCTTGCTATATGACTTCGGATAAAAGCCAAACCAGAATAAAAGAGTTATAAATTTTCCTTTCAGAGCCAGCTGAGTGACAAATTCTCAGTTAACTCATTCTGCAGCCAGCAATGTGTAGCGTAACAATGCCAGGTAAGCTAAAGTTAAATCCTAGCTCTGCAGGCTTTGATTACTGCACCTGACTAGCTCTGCATATAAATAGGCTAAGTGTTCATCTAAGTCAGTCAGCTCAGGTAAGCTGACCAGACTGGATGTGTCTTGGAGCTAAAGAGAGAGACAGACCAGAATCCCTCTCTGAGAAGAGTCTGCACAGGCCATGTGTAGAGAACCGCAAGTATCAGTGGTTGTTATGGATAATAACTGATTTGTTTGACCGAGCTGGGGCTAGCTCACCCGTATATGAGTAGCCAGGGTCTCTTCTGTTTAGTTAGCGCCTGGACATAGGGATTTATGTTTATGAGTTTGTTGTGGTCCTGTGCAACCTGTGGAAAACAATAAAAACTACATGTGTTTGGACCAAAACTGTATTGCCTGTGTGAACACTACCTAAGGCCTAATGCCTATCAGAGAGAGTGAATCCCTACAGCAGTAATTCAAAATTGCTTGTAAAAAACAATGTTATTAACATTTTAACTGCAGCCCAATTGCAAAAATGATTTTTTATCACAAAATACATGCATTTAAGTAAAAAAAAAATGTTATGTCCTCACCTGATGGGGCAGTTTCTCTACGCCTTAGGTCAAGGTGAGCAACACAGACTGAAAGCGATGGCACAGTGGACAGGATGTGCCAGACGGCACATGGATTAGCTAGGACAAAGTCAGCAGGGTAGGCAGGATGAAAGGCAGACAAGTGAATCAGGAAACAGCAAAAGGCACAGAGTCAGAAATGTGGGTATACACTGGAAATGAATAAGAAAATACAACCTACAGAATTGGTGGCAAGCCATTGAAACAATGTAAAGGAAAATATAAAAAAATTGGGGTCAAAAACCAGTATATAACTTCAAACCTACGAATATGACAACACATACCTATAAAAGTATCTTTTAATGTATCAAAGCATAAAAACATGCATATAAGTTATAAAAGGTGATATCAAATTTGCAAGGGAAGGTATGCAAAGCACTTTGTATACAAATGATAATCATGATAATGTGCAGTTAGTACAGAGCCAGAAAAGTACAATTGGTATTACAAAGTCAAAGTCATATAGTTACAGAGAATGGCCTTGTAATAAGGTAAAAAAACTTATTTACTTGACATCCATTAGTACTAGGTGCCTCCCATCATGTTTGTACTGAGTACTATATAAACCCCTGCTATGTCTTAATTTTACATTGCCCCTGGAAGAAGCCATGGCGAAATGCTAATCAGGCACTACAAAGTAATACACATTATGCGCCATGGACCCAGTTGACCTATGAAAATTTATGACATTTATTATATACAGACGTGACTAAGGCTTTCTTAATTCTGTTATCTATTAGACCTCATAAGCATCATAATGTTTGTTCCTACTATCTAGCATTATGCACAGTTTATTTAGGCTATGTGCCCACGATGCAGAAATCCTCCGGATTTTTTCCTGAGCATTTCTGCATCTCCCTGGCAGAAAAAACGCATGCGGATTGTACATGCAGATTGTACATGCAGATTGCACATGCGGATTGTACATGCGTTTTCCTGCCAGGGACATGCGGATGTGAAGCGTTCTTCACTTGCATTTCTGCATGCGGGTTGACAAGCGCTTTCCAAGCGATTTTAGCATGACTTGGAAAGTGCTTGTCAACTTGGTCACACTATATAAATCCATGCAAACGGCATGGATTTATATAGTGTGACCCCAAAGAATGTCAAAAAAGAAAAAAATAAATCTATACTTACCTTCTGATGGCCCCCGCAGTCTTGCTTCGCTCCGTCTTGGCTGCCGGCAGCTCGCGGTACACTGCACTGAAGGACCTGCCGTCACATGATTATAACGTCAGCGCAGGTCCTTCATTCCACCGCGAGCTGCCGGCAAGCGAAGACAAGGACACCGGGGGCCATCAGAAGGTAAATATAATATTTATTTTTTATTTTATTCTTTTTTTCACAGGTTCTATGGTACCTGGGTCCGGAGGAGAGTCTTCTCTCCTCCACACCCAGGTACCATCCACACATTGAAACGCTTGGATTCCGCATGTACAGATGCAGTGATGCGGAATGCAAGCGTTCCAATGCAAGTCAATGGTGGCGAAAACAGCGCTTCCGCAAAATAATTGGTAGTGCTGCGTTTTTTTCCGCAAGGATAACCCGCATGTGCTGTGCACATGCTGCGGAAATTTCCGCTGCGGGTTATCATTGGGGAACATGGCAGGCCTTCCACCAAGCGTTTTTAAGCGTTTCTGCAGCGTTTTTGCAGCTGTGGAAACCCTTAAAAAACGCATCATGGCACACTTCGGACATTTTACTACCATCTAGGTAAGCTTTTATGATCTAATTATTTGTTACATATCTATGATAGGGTTTTCTTGGTCATCCTCTGTAACTATTTGACTTTGACCTTGTAATACCAATAGTACTTTTCTGGCTCTGGACTAACTGCATATTATTATGATATCCGAATTATCTATGTATATGGTGTCTTGTTATCCTTCCCTTGCAAATTTATCGTGTTGTTATGACCCTTTTTAACTTTTATGTATGTTTTTATGCTATGATACAATAAAAGTTAATTGTATACGTATGTGTGGTCATATATTTAGGTTTTGTGCAAATGAAGACGCATAGTCAACCTAGGACTTGTAGTAAACAAATGTTTAATAGCAGAGATGCATGCTATCGGGAGACAGGTCAATAGCAGAGATGAAGGCAATCGGCAAACAAGTGATTTAACCACATACAAAAGTAATGTGCAGAAAAATTGCATATTTTCTTGAAGAAAAGGTTACATACTTTTGCAGCAATATTTTAGTGTGAACAGTGCAAGTATAGTAGTGAAGAGTTAGTTATGCTTTCAGCATAGAAATTGTTAATTGAAGGTCAGCAATAATGAACAGGCAACTGAATACTTGATTGTATAGATGATTACATGTCATTGCAGCAGTGTTATAGTGTTAACAGCACCAATGTAGCAGAGAAAAATGTGTTCTACTTTCAACAAATAAATGGTTAACCATAGATCTGAGCCAGGAAGTAAATGTAGACAGAGAATAATCAAGCAGGAGTTTTCAGAAGAAATGATTAGATAGCTGAGAGAAATGGATGGTGTGGAAAACTCCAGAAATACACAAAGTAAATGAATGCAAAGCTTACTGAATACCTGGACAGCACATAGCTGTGTGAGTCCACTTTAAAAAGTTTTAGGGTCAAAGGAATTGCTTGAAATACCTGAAGTTGATCACAGCAAAAAGGTGGCCATAGCAGAAGGGAGTAGGGCCCGATGCTGGTGCTGGGACAGGTGCGAAACAAAAAAATAGTGCCCAAAGGTATACATATCCGTGGCAAAATGACAATATGTTATGTCTGCCTATTTTTAGTACTTCTGACAATATTGGCCATTGATCAAAAAAAGACACCTGAAAAAAACATTTTTTTAATTCCTGTACCATATGTTCTTTAATGTTTTCACCCACTCTGTCTGATGTGATATTCTATCTATTAATCAAATTATATTGCAGGGCATTGCTGGTCCACCTGGAATCAGAGGTCCTCTTGGCCCAAAAGGGGAGAAGGTGAGAACACAATTCACTTTCTAGCTCATGGAGGCAAAACTATATTGCATATCATAGTTTATATATAGCATTTAAAGCACCACTCCAGTGTTTTTTTTTCAGCGCTGGAGTTGTGCTTTAAGTGTAAGTCCCCTGCCCTGGTCTTATACTCAGACTCCAGCGTCTTCACTGCTTTTCGGCACTGCTCCGGCCCCGCAACGCCATCTTGTGAGCGCAGCTTCTAACTGGCCGGAAGTCAGAAGCTACGTCACAAGCTCTCAATACAAGTTTGAAAGCCAGAACAAGGTTCTCATAGACTTGTATTGAAAAGTGACCACCATGCAGCTCGATGAAACACTGGAGCTGCCGAAAGGTCACTTTTCGCCGGAGACTGACAAGAGTGACACTGGAAAATGATGAAGGTGAGTATGAAATGGGGCAAGGGAATTACATTTAAAGCACCACTACAGCGGTGCAATTAAAAAAAACTCTGGAGTTGTGATTTTAAATATTCTTAAGGTGGATTCACAAAAAAGAAAGCAGAAGAATAATGCCACTGTGAACTTCACAAGCAAAAAATGTTTAATATAAGCTTTTGAAAAAACATAGCAGAAAAAGAGAGGGCACAAAACAAATGCCCTTAAAGTGTGCAGCAGCCCCCCTTCATAAAGGCGGAGGCAGGAGAATGCCAGTTACACAGATAAGTCTAGTGCACAGTGTCTTGTTTTTTTCTATAAGCTTTTGCTACAATTGTTGGGGGGAAGTGTTAGCAACATTGTATGGAGAGATACCCTGCATCTGAGTACGGTTTTTAGTTTCCGCTGCCACGAATTGTAGGCCATCAACATGTTAGTCCTAGACAATTATTTTAGATAACCTTTGGCATAAAATAATATGTCTAAATCCTCTTTGTATATCTACTGTATATGTAAAGTATTTCTTTCATGTTGTATTCTATCCTTTATGGTGTTACATTACATCCCAGTTATAAAATAACCTAAATTTAATTTTTTTTTGCTATGATTGATTTTCTCATTTGGATGAACCATCTCTAAATGTAAACATATGTTTTACTTTGTTGTGTATGGCATATACTCAAACAATATGCAAATCAATTTTTACAGTATTTTGAAAGATTTGCTGTGGTCTCAAAAATCACTACTAGGATAGCACAATTCAAAAATTAATGAAAAATTAGTTGATGACCTCCACTAGCTGAAATGTGTGGACGACATTGTCACAATTGGGCATTTTCTGTTGTTGCAATTATATTTATGAAAAAGGAGCAATCAGCTCACCTGGTTAGGTGCATGGCAGAATACTCCAGTAATAGCAACAGTGTAATCGATAGCCAGCACTCACATCTTCTTAAAAAAATTGCTTTATTGATCCAATAATATTAAAGGCACAAAAAAATGGTTGAACACAACAGCACAAAAATCAAAAAGCTCATACAGTATAATTTGCTTGACAAGGGACCATATAGGTCTGAAACATGTTGCCTGGGAGCGCAGCGGATATTTATTTTCTGCCTTTTTAATTTTTGTGCTGTTGTGTTCAACCATTTTTTGTGCCTTTTTATATTACTGGATCAATAAAGCAATTATTTTAAGAAGATGTGAGTGCTGGCTATTGTTTGGACTGTTACTGTAATATTTATTTGATGAAATCATCAATAACCCTATGCTAAACTGAGTTGGGCAGTGCTGTACAAAAGATAATTTTTAATATAACACAATGATAGCGTCATGCTTTGGCAACTTTTGTAAATTGTCTTGTGGGGTTATTTTCATAGCTACACCTGTCCTAACTAGTCATGTCCTATACAAGCCCATATTCCCTTCTCTGAATGTGCCTCTGGACATGAGGGCTCAGGATCATGGCAATAAAAATTGTTGGGGGATTGCTGTATTATTGGAGGTTCATTAAGGGTTTGGACTCTCTTTCCCCCCAAAATGTCAGGGATCCTCCAACAGAGTTGGGCAAGTATTCTTATCGGTCTTAAAAAGATTGATTTTTAACACACTTGCAGACCATAGAGAACTGCATATTTTGTCTACAATACTGCTTTCGCTGCTCTAATTCTCTAAACATACAGTCTGTGATGGATCATGAATCAAGCCTCTCTAATGGAGGTTCAGTAAAGACCAATGGCGGTATACATGAGGCCTAGATTATTAGTGCATTTTTATGTTCCATTTGATGTTCAATCTCTTAGGGAGAAGAAGGAGAAACTGGATATGAAGGAATTCCAGGATTTACAGGAGTAAAGGTACATTAGTTTTATAGGCACATTATTAAATATAAATGAGGTATTTCAGCTTGTGTACAATTTATTTGTTATTTGATATTCTCCAATTCATCTTGTCTTGTCCACATTTATATTGTTCTTTAGATTTACATTATGAATGGTAAAAGTTCCATAATTCAGGCAATATGTGGCTAAACTGCTTTTTGTATTATGATCATTACTACAGTATCTAATTTGTGTGCATTGTACAGTTTATATCTATAGCAAATATATATATAGCCCGGTAATCATAGATTGCTTTACAATAAAAAACCTCAATGATTCTTCATTATTTTATTCAACTAAGCAAATATATATAGCCAGGTAAAATTATATTGCCTTACAATAAAAAAACTCAATGTTTCTTCATTTTATTCAACTAATATTGTATTAACTGAAGTATAAAATAAATTATGAATAGTAATATACACTGTGTGCAGAATTATTAGGCAAATGAGTATTTTGATCACATGATACTTTTTATGAATGTTGTCCTACTCCAAGCTGCATAGGCTTGAGAGCCAACTACCAATTAAGTAAATCTGGTGATGTGCATCTCTGTAACGAGGAGGGGTATTGACTAATGACATCAACACTCTATATAAGGTGTGCTTAATTATTAGGCAACTTCCTTTCCTTTGGCATAATGGGCCAGAAGAGAGATTTGACGGGCTCTGAAAAGTCCAAAATTGTGAGATGTCTTGCAGAGGGATGCAGCAGTCTTGAAATTTCCAAACTTTTGAAGCGTGATCACCGAACAATCAAGTGTTTCATGGCAAATAGCCAACAGGGTCGCAAGAAGCGTGTTGGCCAAAAAAGGCGCAAAATAACTGCCCATGAATTGAGGAAAATCAAGCGTGAAGCTGCCAAGATGCCATTCGCCACCAGTTTTGCCATATTTCAGAGCTGCAACGTTACTGGAGTATCAAAAAGCACAAGGTGTGCGATACTCAGGGACATGGCCAAGGTAAGGAAGGCTGAAAAACGACCACCTTTGAACAAGAAACATAAGATAAAATGTCAAGAATGGGCCAAGAAATATCTTAAGATTGATTTTTCAAAGGTTTTATGGAATGATGAAATGAGAGTGACTCTTGATGGGCCAGATGGATGGGCCTGAGGCTGGATCAGTAAAGGGCAGAGAGCTCCACTCCGACTCAGACGCCAGCAATGTGGAGGTGGGCTGGTATCATCAAAGATGAACTTGTGGGACCTTTTCGGGTTGAGGATGGAGTGAAGCTCAACTCCCAGATCTACTGCCAGTTTCTGGAAGACAACTTCTTCAAGCAGTGGTACAGGAAGAAGTCGGTATCGTTCAAGAAAAACATGATTTTCATGCAGGATAATGCTCCATCACATGCATCCAAGTACTCCACAGCGTGGCTGGCCTGTAAAGGTCTAAAAGAATAAAAAATAATGACATGGCCCCCTTGTTCACCTGATCTGAACCCCATAGAGAACCTTTGGTCCATCATAAAATGTGAGATCTACAGGGAGGGAAAACAGTACACCTCTCAGAACAGTGTCTGGAAGACTGTGGTGGCTGCTGCACGCGATGTTGATCGAAAACAGATCAAGCAACTGACAGAATCTATGGATGGAAGGCAGTTGAGTGTCAACATAAAGAAAGGTGGCTATATTGATCACTAATTTTTTGGGTTTTTGTTTTTGCATGTCAGAAATGTTTATTTCTACATTTTTGCACTGATATTGGTTTACCTGGTGAAACAAGTGAGATGGGATTATATTTGGTTTTTATTAAGTTGCCTAATAATTCTGCACAGTAATAGTTACCTGCACAAACAGATATCCTCCTAAGATAGCCAAATCTAAAAAAAACCCACTCCAACTTCCAAAAATATTAAGCTTGGATATTTATGAGTCTTTTGGGTTGATTGAGAACATAGCTGTTGATCAATAATAAAAATAATTCTCTAAAATACAACTTGCCTAATAATTCTGCACACAGTGTACAACTTACCATTATGGCATCTTCATTCTTAGGGTGATGATGGTTTTCCTGGAGCTGAGGGTCTTCTAGGCAGACAAGGACAAAAGGTATTGTGACATTTATTGATATTAATTAATTATTTGTAATGACAAGAAGAAAAATGCATGTAATATCTTCAATAATTCAACACATTTATCATGGTATAAATATAGAATGATCCTTAGTTTTACCATGTGAGCAAATCCATTTAATTTAAAAACAAACAATTATAATGGTAAGCCAAACTGACCAATAAATCCAATATCAATTTTTCACAATCAATTATAACAAATTTTTCAGGGACTTGTTGGTGACCCAGGAGAACTAGGAATTATAGGAAATAAAGGCGAACCAGTAAGTATTATATTACATTTACATTTTGCACATAGCTGGTTGTAATACTGTTGTGGTTCACTACTTTTTGTGGACTGTCATTTTTCCGTGCTTTATTAACACATTTTTTTTAAATTTGTTTTATTGAAAACTGTTATACAACAATAATGCATATATTCTAAAAACACCTATACAAGAGTAGAAAACTAAAGTACAGCAATATACATTGTTCTTCAAAAGGTATATACAGTGCTGGCCAAAAGTATTGGCACCCCTGCAATTCTGTCAGATAATACTCAGTGTATTCCTGAAAATGATTGCAATCACAAATTCTTTGGTATTATTCTCTTCATTTAATTTGCTTGCAAGGAAAAAACACAAAAGAGAATGAAGCAAAAATCAAATCATTGATCATTTCACACAAAACTCCAAAAAAGGGCCGGACAAAAGTATTGGCACCCTCAGTCTAATACTTGGTTGCGCAACCTTTAGCCAAAATAACTGCGAACAACCGCTTCCGGTAACCATCAATGAGTTTCTTACAATGCTCTGCTGGAATTGTAGACCATTCTTCTTTGGCAAACTGCTCCAGGTCCCTAATATTTGAATGGTGTCTTCTCCAAACTGCCATTTTGAGATCTCTCCACAGGTGTTCTATGGGATTTAGGTCTGGACTCATTGCTGGCCACCTTAGAAGTCTCCAGTGCTTTCTCTAAAACCATTTTATAGTGCTTTTGGAAGTGTGTTTTGGGTCATTGTCCTGCTGGAAGACCCATGACCTCTGAGGGAGACCCAGCTTTCTCACACTGGGCCCTACATTATCATTATACTGCAAAATTTGTTGGTAGTCTTCAGACTTCATAATGCCAAGCACACGGTCAAGCAGTCCAGTGCCAGAGGCAGCAAAGCAACCACAAAATATCAGGGAACCTCCGCCATGTTTGACTGTAGGGACCGTGTTCTTTTCTTTGAATGCCTCTTTTTTTTTCCTGTACACTCTATGTTGATGCTTTTTCCCAAAAAGCTCTACTTTTGTCTCATCTGACCAGAGAACATTCTTCCAAAACGTTTTAGGCTTTCTCAGGTAAGTTTTGGCAAACTCCAGCCTGGCTTTTTTATGTCTCGGGGTAAGAAGTGGGGTCTTCCTGGGTATCCTACCATACAGTCCCTTTTCATTCAGACGCCGACGGATAGTACGGGTTGACACTGTTGTACCCTCGGACTGCAGGGCAGCTTGAAATTGTTTGGATGTTAGTCGAGGTTCTTTATCCACCATCCGCACAATCTTGCATTGAAATCTCTCGTCAATTTTTCTTTTCCGTCCACATCTAGGGAGGTTAGCCACAGTGCCATGGGCTTTAAACTTCTTGATGACACTGCGCACGGAAGACACAGGAACATTCAGGTCTTTGGAGATGGACTTCTAGCCTTGAGATTGCTCATGCTTCCTCACAATTTGGTTTCTCAAGTCCTCAGACAGTTCTTTGGTCTTCTTTCTTTTCTCCATGCTCAATGTGGTACACACAAGGACACAGGACAGAGGTTGAGTCAACTTTAATCCATGTTAACTGGCTGCAAGTGTGATTTAGTTATTGCCAACACCTGTTAGGTGCCACAGGTAAGTTGCAGGTGCTGTTAATTACACGAATTAGAGAAGCATCACATGATTTTTCAAAGGGTGCCAATACTTTTGTCCACCCCCTTTTTTAGGTTTGGTGTGGAATTATATCCAATTTGGCTTTAGGACAATTCTTTTTGTGTTTTTTTCATTGAAGACAAATTAAATGAAGAGAATAGTACCAAAGAATTTTTGATTGCAATCATTTTCAGGAAGAAACTGAGTATTATCTGACAGAATTGCAGGGGTGCCAATACTTTTGGCCACCACTGTATAAAGAAGTTGCTGAGGTACACGTAACATTGTGTAGTTTGATATTAATTAAAACCCAATTTGTATTTAGAAGCATAAAAACAATATACACGTTACATTTCTATCATCAAACTTGAAGTACAAGCTCAGAATTGAAACTGTTCAAATCTAACAATAACAGTAAAACCTTGTTCTGCCCACTGTAATAGTCTCATCTACATCTCCAAACTATATGTAACCTTTAACTGGTAATATAAATAATACCTCAATTGCGAACGACCGTCTGTACCGATGAGTCCCATACCTTATCAAACTTCTGAGGGCATCCTCTATTATGAGACACTGTTTTCTCATATGTGTTTATTATGTTTACGGAATCAACCCAAGCCCTTAACGTTAGGGGAGAATTACCCATCCATCTTGTAGCTATCAATCTCCTGGCAAGAAATAAAGTTTCTCTAAGAAAGATTCTAGTATGATGACTCCATATTTCCTCTTCTAGTAGCCCAAATAAAAATATTTTAGGGTCTAGCAGAACGGGAATGGATATCAAGGAAGATAGGATGGTGACTATATTTTGCCAGAAGGAGAGAATAATTGGACAAGCCTAAGTCATGAGCGTTTAAGGCAATAATAAACATTATTAAAATCATCAAAATTATGTAGCTTGTCATTTTCTTACACCTAAGCGGACTCCCTCAACTTTTGAGTGTCATAGTACCTTCTTTGGTTGCTACTATAGTTACCCCCTTGCATAAATGGATATCTATCGTATTCAGTTTTTCAGCTGCTGCACCTTCTCCCAAAAATGCAATAAAAACAAACTAAAATGTCGTACTTACCCTTAAAGTACCAATATAAACATCAACTTAAAAAACAAGACTCTACATTGTTCCCTCAACAGAAAAATTAAAGGAGTGTTCCAAAGTCCAAATTAATTTTCATCCTAAATCCCTAGTTATTTAATGGCATAATCTAAACTATTTTCTAATATACCTGAATTAAAAATTCCATATCCTTCCCTAAGTACACTACCTAACTGCTTTTCTTTTTTTTCCACTTCCTTTTTAATGACTCTTCCTTTGAGAATTCCAGGGCATGCTGGGATACTCAAAAGTAGCATCATCACGGGGTAGTGTGCTCTCTTGCCTGCTCATATCAGCAGTCATGAGCCAGCAATGGAACGCATTGTCAGAATACCCATTGTGCAGAGACCAGTGATGTCACTCGTGGGGTGGCACTGGTCTCTAGACGCCAGGTTATTCTGACAACTTGCTCTGACCACATCAGTTCTGCCCCACCCATGGCTGTTGAAGGCACATAATGGCTGATTAAATCAACCGTCAAGTACAGGGAATGATGCGGGCTCGGCATGAGAGCCTGCATCAAAGTCAGGGAGCCGTCATATGACGTACCGGTATGTCATATGTTCTTAGGGGGTTAAGATGGCTTCAGAAAATAGTAGTGACACAATTTTTTTTTTCTTTACAAATTTCTCAATTTATTTCACCACTCAAAAAAATTTACAAAATTGGCATTTTTGGAATATTATTGACTTGAAGTATCACATTTCCGGTCCTTTTTAACCTACAATGACCGACATAAAAGCAAAACCTTTCATTTCACCACATTTACATTTTTTTTTTCACATTCTCCAATACATTCTATAGTAAACAAATGGTGTCATTCAAAAGTATAACTAATCTGGCAAAAAAAAGACAAAACAAAAAATGCCTGCACTTGGCTATGTTGAAGGAAAAATAAAAATGATGGCTCTTGGAAGAGGTAGAGGAAAAAACAAAAGCACAAAAATAAAAATTTGTAACATGGGATGGAGATATGAGTGATATATCTTTCACTTTAGTATTAACTGTCAATGATATAGTTTTTACTCTAGAACTAAGTTCTAGTAATGCCCGGGTATCCCTGTTGCCACAAGTAGACAATAGCATATGCAGATGCCAAAAACTCAGGATCACCTACAGACAGCCAAGTATCTAGAAGCACTGGTGTAATGGAATATGTTGTAGTTTTGTAAAATTACGGTAAAGAATTTTAGTGGTCTTTGGGAAAAAATTTGTAACCGTGGTAAAAAAGGTATCTACTTTTTATATAATGAGTTAATTGGTTCTAATGTTTGTACTTTTTAGGGCATACCAGGACCACAAGGTCAAAAAGGATCACAAGGCCCACAGGTAAATAAAATTGGCTTATTTTTTACGTTTAAACAATATATTTATTTGAGTGTCAGTAATTTGTTGTACAGTGAAATGACATATCTTAGCAAATGGGTTTAGCACCATGTCATGTTTTTTTGGGAGCAGTGTTTTTAATTCTTAATTATCTGTCTTGATTTGCCAGTACTCTTCTACTAATGTCTTTCCATAATATAGGCATTTAAGAGGGCAATCTAATTTTATTATGACTCGCCCAGGGGAATGGGGGATGACTCGGTACCCGGGCCTTTAGCCTGGCCTTCAGGGATGTCGCGGTGGTCGGCTCCCGGGCCCGTACCCTGGGACATGTTAATATACTCCCAAGTGCAATCACATGCTATTAGTGCACTTTCAGGCTAGTTTGCATATGTGTCCAATGCTTGATTTTTCAGCGCTGGAACACTGGATTAAGAACAAGACTGGGATAATTTTTATTGATGTTCTAGCACCTACAGTACAGACAAAAAGTTTGGACACACCTTCTCATTTAATGATTTTTCTGTATTTTCATGACTATGAAAATTGTACATTCACACTGAATGCATCAAAACTATGAATTAACACATGTGGAATTATATACTTAACAAAAAAGTGGGAAACAACTGAAAATATGTCTTATATTCTAGGTTCTTCAAAGTAGCCACCTTTTGCTTTGATGACTGCTTTGCACACTCTTGGCATTCTCTTGATGAGCTTCAAGAGGTAGTCACCGGAAATGGTCTTCCAACATTCTTGAAGGAGTTCCCAGAGATGCTTAGCACTTGTTGGCCCTTTTGCCTTCACTCTGAGGTCCAGCTCACCACAAACCATCTCGATTGGGTTCAGGTCTGGTGACTGTGGAGGCCAGGTCATCTGGCGTAGCACCCCATCACTCTCCTTCTTGGTCAAATAGCCTTTACACAGCCTGGAGATGTGTTTGGGGTCATTGTCCTGTTGAAAAATAAATGATGGTCCAACTAAACGCAAACCGGATGGAATAGCATGCCGTTGCAAGATGCTGTGGTAGCCATGCTGGTTCAGTATGCCTTCAGTTTTGAATAAATTCCCAACAGTGTCACCAGCAAAGCACCCCCACACCATCACACCTCCTCCTCCATGCTTCACGGTGGGAACCAGGCATGTAGAGTCCATCCGTTCACCTTTTCTGCGTCGCACAAAGACACGGTGGTTGGAATCAAAGATCTCAAATTTGGACTCATCAGACCAAAGCACAGATTTCCACTGGTCTAATGTCCATTCCTTGTGTTCTTTAGCTCAAACAAGTCTCTTCTGCTTGTTGCCTGTCCTTAGCAGTGGTTTCCTAGCAGCTATTTTACCATGAAGGCCTGCTGCACAAAGTCTCCTCTTAACAGTTGTTGTAGAGATGTGTCTGCTGCTAGAACTCTGTGTGCCATTGACCTGGTCTCTAATCTGAGCTGCTGTTAACCTGCGACTTCTGAGGCTGGTGACTCGGATAAACTTATCCTCAGAAGCAGAGGAGACTCTTGGTCTTCCTTTCCTGGGGCCGTCCTCATGTGAGCCAGTTTCTTTTTAGCGCTTGATGGTTTTTGCAACTGTACTTGGGGACACATTCAAAGTTTGCCCAAATTTTCGGACTGCCTGACCTTCATTTCTTAAAGTAATGATGGCCACTCGTGTTTCTTTACTTAGAATTTGTATTATGGCAAGAAAAAAGCAGCTAACAATCTATTGAGTATGACTATCAGCTGTGTATCCACCTGACTTCTGCTCAACACAACTGATGGTCCCAACCCCATTTATAAGGCAAGAAATCCCACTTATTAAACCTGACAGGGCACACCTGTGAAGTGAAAACCATTTCCGGTGACTACCTCTTGAAGCTCATCAAGAGAATGCCAAGAGTGTGCAAAGCAGTCATCAAAGCAAAAGGTGGCTACTTTGAAGAACCTAGAATATAAGACATATTTTCAGTTGTTTCACACTTTTTTGTTAAGTATATAATTCCACATGTGTTAATTCATAGTTTTGATGCCTTCAGTGTGAATGTACAATTTTCAAAGTCATGAAAATACAGAAAAATCTTTAAATGAGAAGGTGTGTCCAAACTTTTGGTCTGTACTTTATATAGTCATACTACTAGTTTCATTATTAAACTAATCCTGACAGGTTCTCTTTATGTGCAGTGACTTTATGTATGGCGTACAAGAACCTGAGCAGTAGAAATAGACAGTTTGTGTTTTGCCCTCTTCATCTACCCAACATCAGATCCCTATGTCCTGTAGGATGACTTGATGAAATGAAACAGATATGTTGGAAGCTCCATCAATCTTCGGAAATAAAGGGCACGCCTATCTGTACAGGTTAAAGGAAATTTTTATTAATAGTCTCATAACACAATATGTTTCTGGGCTTTGTGGCCCTTTTCTCGAGTAAAAGAGACTCATGTTCTCATTAGAATTATATCCTTAGCACAAATTCAAAAAGTGAGCACCTTTATTATTGTTTATTTTTCCATTACTATTGATATCATCACCCTATAAGCACTTCACTACGGTTACATAGTTACATAGTTTATAAGGCCGAAAAAAGACAAGCGTCCATCCAGTTCAGCCTATTTCTTGTGCACTGCAGCTATTCCGCAGCGTTGATCCAGGGGAAGGCAAAAAAACCCCATGCGGTATAGGCCAATTTACATCATTGAGGAAAAATTCGCTTCCCGACTCCAATCTGGCAGTCAGATTAAATCCCTGGATTAATTAACTATCACTAAGCATAAGATGTAATTTTATTGTTCTCAAGAAAGGCGTCCAGGCCTCTCTTGAACTCATTAAGTGAGTTGGACATCACCACTTCCTCTCCCAGAGAGTTCCAGAGTCTCACGGCTCTGACCGTAAAGAATCCCCTTCTATGCTGGTGCAGGAACCTCCTTTCCTCCAGACGCATAGTGTGCCCCCTCGTCTTTGTCACCATCCTTGGTATAAACAGGTCATGGGAGAGATCTCTGTACTGCCCCCTGATGTATTTATATATGTTTATGAGGTCTCCCCTAAGCCTTCTCTTTTCCAACGTAAATAGGCCTAATTTTGACAACCTCTCTGGGTATTCTAGTCCCTCCATTCCCTTTATTACCTTAGTCGCCCTCCTTTGTACCCTCTCTAGCTCCAATATGTCTTTCCTGAGCACCAGAGCCCAGAACTGTGCACAATATTCTAAGTGTGGCCTTACCAGCGCTTTATACAGAGGAAGAACAATGTTCTCATCATATGCCCCTATTCCTCTTCTGATGCATGCCATGACTCTATTTGCCTTCGCAGCTGCTGCCTGACACTGGGCACTCCAATTTAATTTGCTGTTAACCAAGACGCCCAGGTCCTTCTCCATGTCAGATTTCCCCAACGGTTTCCCATTTAATATGTATGGGTGACTGCTGTTTTTCTTTCCCATGTGCATGACCTTACATTTATCGGCATTGAACCCCATTTGCCATTTTTTGGCCCAACTCCCCAATTTATCTAAATCCTCCTGTAGCTGTGCCCTATCCTCATCTGTATTAACTACTTTACAAAGTTTAGTATCATCTGCAAATATTGCTATTTTACTATGCAACCCTTCCACTAGATCATTAATAAATATATTAAATAATATAGGGCCCAAGACAGACCCTTGAGGCACCCCGCTAGTAACCCTGACACACCCTGAGCTTACTCCATTGATAACCACACTCTGCTTTCTATCACTCAGCCAGCTATTTACTCACTTGCATACATTATCCCCCAGACCAAGCATTCTCATTTTATATACCAACCTTTTGTGTGGCACGGTATCAAACGCTTTGGAGAAGTCAAGGTATACAACATCCACTGACTCTCCCCGGTCCAGCTGTGAGCTCACCTCCTCGTAGAAGGCGATCAGGTTTGTTTGGCAGGAGCGATCCCTCATGAATCCATATTGATGTGGAGTTAGACAGTTATTATCATTAAGATATTCTACAATAGCATCTCTAAGAAATCCTTCAAACAATTTACCCACAACAGACGTTAAGCTTACTGGTCTATAGTTCCCAGGGTCACTTTTAGACCCCTTTTTGAATATTGGTACCACATTTGCTTGGCGCCAGTCTAGTGGGACAGTCCCTGTCCATAAAGAGTGCTTGAATATAAGATACAGCGGTCTGTCTATCACATTACTTAATTCTTTTAGTACCCGGGGGTGTATGCCATCTGGGCCTGGTGACTTGTCTATTTTGATATTATTTAGGCGTTTCTGAACTTCCTCCTGGGTTAGGTGGGTGATATTTAGCGGAGGGTTTACTTTATCACTCTGCATTTCCTCCGATAAATTGTTTTCTTTTGTGAAAATAGTGGAGAAGAAGCTATTGAGTAGGTTTGCTTTACCCTCATCGCCCTCTATGATTTTACCCAGGTTATTTTTCAATGGGCCAACTCCATCAGTTTTAATCCTTTTACTGTTTATATAGTTAAAGAACAGTTTGGGATTCGTTTTACTTTCCTTGGCAATTAGTCTCTCTGTCTCCTCTTTTGCTATTCTTATTTGTTTCTTACAGATTTTGTTTTTTTCCCTATAAGATATTAGCGCTTCCTCGCTGCCTTCTTGTTTAAGTTTACCGAAAGCCCTTTTTTTGTTTTTCATTGCCCTCTTGACTTCCTTATTTAGCCACATTGGCTTCCTCCTATTCCTATCCCTTTTATTCCTATAAGGTATCTACCTTCTACAGTGACTATGTAGGACTGCTTTGAAAATTTCCCATTTTCTATCCGTGCTCCTATTACTGAAGATTCTATCCCAGTCTATAAGATGAAGGGCATCTCTTAGCTGATCAAACTTTGCCCTCCTGAAGTTCAGTGTTTTTGTGACTCCCTTGCTGGGCACCCTACTGAAGCACATGTGGAATTGTATAATGTTGTGGTCACTATTTCCCAGGTGCCCCCCCACCTGCACCTCAGTTATTCTGTCTGGCCTGTTAGTTAATATTAAGTCTAAAAGGGCCGTCCCTATAGTTGGTTCCTGCACAAGTTGTGACAAATAATAGTCTTTGATAATTGACAGAAACCTGTTTCCTTTCTGAGATCTACAGCTTTCGGTTTCCCAGTCTATATCGGGGTAGTGAAGTCCCCCATAATAATCACCTCGTTATTTTTTGCTACTTCGTCTATTTGTCTATTTGAACATTGAACTCTTGCAATGGCTGTTTAGTGACTTTAGCTTAGGTTTAAAGCAAACAATATTGAACCACTCATTCTGATTGTACTTGTTGCTCTTTGATCTCTTTATTTACTGACAATTATAAGGGGACAGATGAGACAGGCATAAAAAGGGGCTGGATGATATTCAAAGCATATTCATTAAACTTTAATAGTTTTGTCCTTTTTAGCCATTTCTATATCCCATTCTACAATTGTTTGCTTGCTAGTTTTAGTACATGATTGCATGTTACTTTTAGCACATGCTGTAACAGCTTGGAAGTGTGCATCACTACTATTTACTTGAGAGGGCACAGAATACATTTATATACAGTATATTATGAGGAGTCATCACTACATATAACCTTGGAATATACTATATAATTAAAAGGGAACTGAAATTTCAATATTTTTTGCACAAATATATCTTATCCGATATATCTTATCAGAAAAATATGCTTCTTTCCCCATTTATGAGTCACTCCTTCCTCTGCCTCCTGAATTTGTCATCAACTCTGAAAAAACAGGTCAACTCCATCTTGCTCAGACCAGATGGACTGCCAGCACAATGAAGTGTGAGGTTATACCAACTATTATACTCTATGGAGATGGGTAGAATGGGGGAGAGAGGAGCAGAGAAAAGACAAAATCACAGGGAGACAGAAAGATTGTGCTGAGCTTTTTAACAAATCTTTGACTCCACAAAAGAGACTGATTCACATCCACACGGCTCAGTAATGCTGTAAAATGTACCCCATGCTGTCGCTGTTTATGTGTACTAAAAGGAATGAAAAGCAGGAACACATATCTCTAAGTGCTGTAAAATATATTGCTAATCCTCATGAACACACACAGGACAGCTTATTCTGAAAATATTTTTTCAAGTGAAATTAACCTTTAATGTTTTATTTCTTTGTGACTTTCAGGGGACAATTGGTGACCCTGGCCAATTTGGAAGAGATGGTGATGATGGAATTGAAGTAAGACAAACATGAAATCTTTAGTAATGTACTCAATCTGCTCATAACTTCTGATCTGGAAATATCATTTTACTGCTATAATTTGCACAATCAGTTTTGAACAGCATTAATGACACTATGCTCAAATAATACAACTATGCCATCATAAAGTAATACAACCATACAAGGATAAAATAATACCACTGCATAATGAACACATGATGTATAGGGCCTAAGTAAAACAACCACAACATGTACAGATAGCATTGTTAAACAGCCTTAAAACTATAGTCTATTACAGTAATAGCCATTAATTTCCATATTTTTCTGTTAATCTCAGCCTAAATTATAATGCCACCTGTAGAGAATATATTTTATGCAGTGCTAAAATAATATCACTACAAATAACCTATTTAAGCTTCATAATTATTTAATACTGAAAGAATACCCCATGTGAAGAGAAGGAAGGCTTCAACCATTTAGTGCTAGGGTTGAGCGAGTATGTTCTGTCCGAGTATGCTCGGGCCGAGCTTCAAGTATTTACAGCTGCTGGGTGATATGTTTGAATCACTCCCGTGTGCATGATTTGCAACTGTTTGACAGCTTTATTACATGTGAGGAATGTGTAAGAAATAGACATTCCTCACATGTAATAAAACTGTCAAACAGTTGCAAATCATGCACACGGGAGGGATTCAACCATATCACCGAGCAGCTGTAAATACTCGGAGCTCGGCCCAAGCATACTAGCCGAAAGGGTTAACAGAACATACTCGCTCAACACTATTTAGTGCCCAAATAATACCCTCCTAAAGTCCCAAAATAATTCTGCCAAACAATGCTAAACCATTAACACCATACACATGGAAATATAGACACACATTTATACATTTAAACATACATATTTAACAATGCCAGGATTTTTCCCTTGAATAAACTTTAAAAAATAGTCATATTAAGTCACATAATTTATAGTATTCTAAAAAAAATGTTATGTTACAAATAGGTTCGATTGTTCTACTCCATTTTTTCAGATAATAACTTAGATACCAACAGCCCCAAAGTTTAAAAAAAATCCACCTTAAGATACATTCATCCAGTAAATCGAAATAATCTGAATAATATTTAAATTTACATTCCGCAAACCTTCTACCTCTTTATCCTCTAACCAATCTAACAACGTCCATTACTATTTAGAAACTGATTTTGCTGGTTTCCGTTGAGCTTCACTCAGGATTTCCAGTATTTGCCATGTTTAGAAAAGTGCAATAAAATGTGGCAACATTGGAATAAGATATTTCCCCTTCATCCAACATACTAATAACTGACTTATCTTGTTATTTGTTTAGATATTTTTATCAATGGAAATGATCATTTCAAAATGTTGTCTTGTAAATATCTATAAAAATAGACAAACCACACATGATGTTCTCCTTACTTTACTTTATTCTTTATGTTATTTTATTTCTTTGTTGTTTCTTTGATTAATATCATAAAAATTCTAATAAAAATATTTAAAATGTAGAAAAGTGCAATCAGCAGTAAAATACCTGATAATAAAAGTATGGCAAAATGTAAATGGTGTCCAAATGTATGAAATAGTATTGGTTCAATTTTGTATGGCTGTTAGGAATGGAAAGCATAACATCAGTCTGAAAGAGACTATTTGTTAATTTCAGATATTTCTTAGAACTAGGAAGTTAGGAACCATATTTCTAAAGTTTATCTAGTGCTGATTTTGAATTGCCCTTTTTGCAGTAGATTAAGAAAATGAACTTAGAAAAGAACTTTTAATATTGTATTAACAGGCATTTCAAGGTCCTCAGGGTATTGAAGGACGTCGTGGCACTTTGGGATTTAAGGTAAAACAATATATAAATATATGATTTAGATTTAATTTTGTTTAATTCGGCATATAAAAAGCTTTTAACATTACATTACCTAGAAGTCAATTGACTTCACACAAAAGGTATAATTGAGGATTTTCTTTTCTTTTTAGAGAGTGAGATGTCAATAGTGGTTTAGATTTTATTTACTCTGCTGCCTTTAAACTCACTATTCTCTTGCATTTAATTTCAGTTCTATGCTATAGTTAAAAGTTATGAAACTTTAATGATGGTATGTCAATTATTTATCCTAAAGGGAGAAAAGGGATTTGTAGGGCAACGAGGTCCTGAAGGTCCAAGAGGAAGACCTGTAAGTAAAATGATGCAAATTTTCTTGCTCTCATTCTCTGTAACATATGTAATTTCATAAATAGAATCCAGATATACATATTTATTTTCTTTAATAATGACAGCAGAGGAATAATGCAATGACACCAGGTCTTAGCCAGCCATTGATTTAGAGAAAAGCAAATCAGTGCAACTGAGCTGTGACAATAGCTTTGTAAAATCCAAAAATTTAAAGGGATCATACTGACAGAAAATAACCTATTGTTTTGATCAAAACCATTTTTGCTTTTTTTACTACCTGTGTTTGGAACTGCTGCTACAGCAACTCTGACATAACTGTCCAATCATGGAAAGAAAATAGAATTAAACAGATATGACCGGAAAATAGAGGAACTGCTCAGAGCGCTGTGTTCCCCAAAAATTTTGAAACAATATGAGGATGGAGAGGATGATGTTCCACCTCTCTGCCAACTCTGATTTTTATATGTATGAAAATGTATTGTGTTTTATTGTTATCCTCCTGGAGGCTGTAGCTCCAAGTAGTCGGGGATGACAGGGTTAACTGTAGGGCCGTCCCATAGTTGGGGGAAGGATTGGGGATCTGTGGGTGAGCTGTAGAGTGAGTGACTTAGTTAAGGGATAGAGAGAAAAGAAGAAATGATACCCTCAGAAAATAGGTGATCATCACCTGGTGTGTGTGGAGTGGCGAAGAAAGAAGAAAGCAAAGAGAAAGCGATCAAGAAAAAACCATCAGTGGCAGTGAACTACTGTGTAATGGCGAGTCTGGGGGAATATATACATATGAACTTTATTAGAGCCCCTAAGAGCCTCTAGGGAACGGTCTGGTGTTGGCCAGGCCTTGAAAGCTGCGGGTCCAAGAGAGACAGAGTCAGCAAGGCTGTGGGCACACTCAGTAAGGCAACAGCATGAGGAGCATTCTTATGTGGTTCCCAAGAAGTCTAAGGAAGGGTAGTGGTCACTGAGAAAAATACCACTTAAAGTGGCTCTACACACAGGAAGGATGAAGGTCTCCGTTTCACTCTGCCATGTACCAAGTGTGTCACTGTTCATGTCTATCAAAAGTGTGTCACTGTATCATACCAAGAAAAATGACAACTGCATCTCCTGATATTCAATGTGTACAAGTTGAACTGTTAGTAAAAAGGATTTTGTTTTTATGGACTCGTGTGGCCGCACACACACATCAAAGCAAGACCCCGTTTTTCTGTTGCGGGCCAGGAAGCGGACGACGAGTACCTTGCCCGCGGCTACTGCCCTGAGCCCCGTTACATCAATATTTATGTGAGTGATGAAGCCTATCAGCGGACATCAGCTCTCATGGATCTGTGAAGGCTGCAGTCCATCAGAGGTTGTAGGATGATGCAGTGCTCAGTAATGAAGAGCGATTATAGTCCAGGAAGTAAGTATGCTTTCTGTTAAATCAGCAAAATTCTTTGCCTTTGAGAAGGAAATCAAAAGACACAAAGATCTTTTGCTTGCAGAAAGGCAAATGACACTGTATCATTGCCTTTTGGGAAGCCTTTTGGCAAGTAATCGTTGTCTTTTCTCTATGGCTAGACGCATACTGAAATTTAACTTAGAAACCCAAACCACACAAACTTTTCTGTGCAATTTTATAGGTCTTTTATGAATCTATTTAAAAACTTACATAAATTGTATTTTTTTTGTACAAAGGGACTTCAAGGACCAAAAGGAGAAGCAGGACGCCCTGGC
This sequence comes from Phyllobates terribilis, assembly GCF_046119375.1. Classification (NCBI taxonomy): domain Eukaryota; kingdom Metazoa; phylum Chordata; class Amphibia; order Anura; family Dendrobatidae; genus Phyllobates; species Phyllobates terribilis. The sequence continues at coordinate 381,299,545 of NW_027362763.1, read as the reverse complement.
AGACCTGGATTTATTGGACCTCCTGGAGCAGCTGTGAGTAATGTCAAGTTTTATCATTGTGGTGTTCCTACTTTTATTTGTTCCATTTTAATTCGGTTTTCTGTTTAGAAAAAACATGTAAAGAATTATTCTTTTTTATTATTTACAGGGTCATGTTGGACTTCCTGGTGCAACTGGTCTAAAGGTAACTGTATTACTGGGCATCAAATTGTATGTAGTTAAAGGGTCTTAGATCCTTGTGCAGAAGATCAGCTTTGGCCTCACCTCCTGTCCCCACTACTTGCGATAAATTGAAAATCTCATCATGTATACATCTGAGTAAGGGTTTATGTTCACAGGCATAGTATGGCTGTACAAATTAAATTTGTACAAAGCTGTAATATTGCTTTAGTGGCACTCTCTGTGGCTCTGTTGTTCCTCTGTATTCCTCTGATTTCATATAAAGTCATACAGAGTTTTTTCAGTTGAATTTTATATGATTTTATCAATGAAAATACTGATGACTGCTCCATCACATGCAGCGTTATGCAGATTCCCTAGAAAATACCTCTTTAATCCCTTCCAGCAGTCGCCAATATTTGTTTTTGCATTTCTGATTTTTTCCTCCCCTTCTTCTAAGAGCCTTCATTTTTTTTTATTTTCTCTTGACATACCTATATGAGGGCTTATTTTTTGTGAGACGACTTGTAGCTCTGTATGTCACTCATTTTACCATGCAATGTACCGTATATTCCGGCGTATAAGACGACTTTTGAAGACTGAAAAATCTTCTGTCTAGTCTGGGGTCGTCTTATACGCCGGTAATGCTTTTAAACTTTCAGAAATTGACATGCGGGGATACTCTGGGGGTGTTAATAAGCTGCCGTGGCCGTATCCCTGCCATGTCGGAGTTAATATAAGGTGGAGGGAGTTAAAATACGGCGGCGGTAGGTCCAGACAGTCAGCGCTTCTGTGCTGAAACTGACACATCGCTGCGTATTCCCAGCTCCGGACACAGCGCAGGGCTTCTGTGCCGACAGCTTTCACTTGTCACAGAAGCGCTGCGCTGTGTCCGGAGCTGGGAAGTTCGCATCGCTTCTGTGACAATATATGAAAAGCCGGCAATTCAGCAGCGGCATAAGCCGGCACCCGACAATTTAGAATAGAAAGAATAGAGCTTCACACATAGATTAGATAGATAGAAACATGTCAGTCACATATATATGAAGTACAGTGACAGTGTTGCTTACTGTACTTGTCATTTAGTGTAAAGGATTTATTAAAACAAATAATAGTGTTTTCATGCACCGTCTCTTTAAAAAAGCCGGCCGGCAATTCAGCAGCGGTACCCGACAATTTATAACAGACAGAATAGAGCTTCACACATAGATTAGATAGATAGAAACATGTCAGTCACATATATAAGAAGTACAGTGATAGTGTTGGTTACTGTACTTGTCATTTAGTATTAAAATAAAGGATTTATTATTAAAAAAATTGGCGTGGGGTTCCCCTTAATTTTAGGCTCTAGCGGAGGTTAAGCAGACAGCTGGGGCAGATGTTTGAAGCCTGGGAAGGGGGTAATACCCACGGAGCTTCCCAGGCTACTAATATCAGCCCCCAGCTGAATACCTAGTCTTTACTAGCTATTAAAATGGGGGACCCCCCCAAAAAAATGACGTGGGGTCCCCCCTAATTTAATAGCTAGCAAAGGCTAGGCAGACAGCTGGGGGCTGATATTAATAGCCCAGGAAGGGAGCCATGAATATTGGCCCCCTCCCAGGCTAGAAACACCAGCCGTCAGCCGCCCCAGAAATGGCGCATCCATAGGATGCGCCAATTCTGGCACTTAGCCTCGCTCTTCCACGCTGCCCTGGTGCGGTGGCAGGGGGTAATAGGGTTGGGGTTGATGTCAGCTTATAATGCCAGCTGACATCAAGCCCAGGTTAGTAATGGAGAGGCGTCTATAAGACACCCCCATTACTAACCCCATAGTCAAAGTTAAAAAAAACACAAACACCCAGAATAAAGTCCTTTAATTGAAATAAAGACACAATTCTTTATTGTTCTAAATTAAACCATACTTACCATCACGCCCATTCCAGCTGAAGCCAACGATCTCCTGCTATAAAAGAAAAATAATAAAGCAACCTCATCCTTACCTCTCCATGGTTCCCAGGACAGCTCCAGCTCTGCTACATCGAGATGACAGGCTGGACCGCAGCAGAACGCTGCCATCCAGCCTGTCATCCCGCAGACACTGAGAAGCGCAGGCATGCTTGCGCTCCTCAGTGTCTCGCTGTGACGGCATCCAGATGAGCCGACAATGAACTCAGCTCACCTCCTGGACGTCCGTCACTGACAGCGTGGGAAACTTCTACTGCGCATGCGGGGAGCAGGAGAATTTTCCCACGCTGTCAGTGACGTGCATGAGGTGAGCCGAGTTCATTGGACATGATCTCGGCTCATCTGGATGCCGTCACAGTCAGACACTGAGGAGCACAAGCATGCCTGCGCTTCTCAGTGTCTGCCGCATGGCAAGCTGAACGGCAGCGTTCTGCTGCGGTGCAGCCTGTCATGTGAATGTAGCAGAGCTGGACCGGTCCTGGGAACCATGGAAAGGTAAGGATGAGGTTGCTTTATTATTTTTCTTTTATTGCAGGAGATCGTTGGCTTCAGCTGGAATGGGCGTGATGGTAAGTATGGTTTAATTTAGAACATTAAAAAATTGTGTCTTTATTTCAATTAAAGGACTTTTTTCTGGGTGTTGTGTTTTTTTTAATTACTTTACTAGAAATTCATGGTGGTCATGTCTAATATTGGCGTGACCCCATGAATTTCGGGCTTAGGGCCAGCTGATAATGCCAAGCTGGCCCTAACCCCTTTATTACCCAGTGAGCCACCGCACCAGGGCCCTGGATGAGTTGGGTACAGCGCCAGAAGATGGCGCTTCTATGAACGCGCCATTTTCCGGGGGGGCTGCGGACTGCAATTTGCAGCGGGGGGGGCCCAGAAAGCTTGGGTCTCCCTGCGCTGCAGATTCCAGCCCCCAGCTGCCTAGTTGTACCTGGCTGGACACAAAAATAGGGCGAAGCCCCACGTCTTTTTTTTTTAATTATTTCATGAAATAATTAAAAAAAAAAGGGCTTCCCTATATTGTTGTGTCCGGCCAGGTACAAATAGGCAGCTGGTGGTTGGGGGCAGCCCGTTCCTGCCTGCTGTACCTGGCTGGACACAAAAATATGGCGAAGCCCACGTCAACATTTTTGGGAAAAATTAATTACAAAATTAATAATAATTTAGGGACTGCATCTTTATTAACCCCTCAATTGTCATTTAGTGTTAAAATAAAGGATTTTTTAAAAAGAAAATTGGCGTGGGATCCACCATCATTATAGTCTCTAGCGGAGGTTAAGCAGACGGCTGGGGCAGATGTTTGAAGTCTGGGAAGGGGGTAATACCCACGGAGCTTCCCAGGCTACTAATATCAGCCCCCAGCTGAATACCTAGCCTTTACTAGCTATTAGAATGGGGGACCCCCCCAAAAAATGACGTGGGGTCCCCCCTATTTTAATATGTTTATGAGTGACAGTTTTCCTGCTATATACCTGCATGTCATAAGAATTTAAATTAAAAAAGGACCATGTTAAATTCAAATCTGTTTTTTTTTAATTTTTACCGGTGTTTGGTATGCGTTCGAAAAGGGGTAGTCTTATACGGTGAATATATCCTAAACTCTATATTTTAACAGGAAAGTAGGGGGGTCGTCTTATACACCAGGTCGTCTTATACGCCGGAATATACGGTAACTTAAAATGTACTTTAAAATAGGAAAAAAAATCTAAATTAATTGAAATACTAAAAAAAGCAAGCAAATCCTTTATTGTTTTGCTTTTTTGGTGTTCATTGTGTGATAAACATAACATTGCAACATGATTCTCCAGCTCAGTATGAATTTAGCGATGCTAAACTTGTATAGTTTTTGCTTTATAGAAAAAAATTTTAATTTGTAGAAAAAAGTGGTTTGTGTTGCCAATTTTCTGAAACTCATAACGTGATTTTTTTATATATATGTTTTATAGATTGTACTTTTATGGATGCACAAATGCTGAATAAGTTAATTTTTTTAAATTCCTCCTTTTTATTTTTTTAAGAAACTGTTTTTTTTTTCCTTTTACATTATTTTAGTTTTTTTAGAGGCCTTGAACCTGCAAGCTTTCCTAACTACCATAGCAACCATTATCATTCTGCGATATTGTGTAGGGGTTGGTGTAATTGATGTCTAGAATGGTGCACCCTTGGGACTGTGCACTTTGAATGCTGCTGTCAACGATTAACAATGGTATTTGAGATGTCATCAGCAGGGATCAGAGCTTAAATTTGATTGCTGCTCTTAAAGGCAAATGCTGACTGTGTAACACAGTCGACATCTGACTAGTATGGTGTGGGCTCAGTTGCTGAGCCCACTCTATACACCTGCATCAACTTGCACCATACATATAAGCCAGATTTTGGAAAGGGGCAAATAGAAATAATAGCAAATATATATATTTTTTTAACAGGGCAATACTGGTATTCAAGGAACCAAAGGTGTTGAAGGACAGAAGGTATAATCCATTTTATTTCAATAACTATCTTCTTTATATTATTACCCTTCTATTCAAAATGATTCATCAAGGAAAAAATGTTGATTTTAAATTTACAGTATTTAAGTCACTCAGAAAAAAAAATGCCCAAAAGCATAAAAATGCAACTTACTTAAATATGAGAATGCATAATCAAAATTAACAAAAATGGTTTTTAAATAATCAATTCTCATTGCAATACATACTGAATAAAAAGTCTAAGGCTTGGTTCAGATGATAGCTTGAAAAATCGTATGAACTCTTCATATGTATTGTAATCCGTGTGCTATCTATGTGTCTGTTTTATTCAGCCATATGACATCCGTATCCAATGCATCTGGATTGCATTGCATTGATCGTATATAATAATGATGATGTATGGGATCCGATTTTTATTGTGTAACCATAGACTTGAATAGACAAGTCCCATCCAACATACGGAAGAGAATAGTGCCTGCTGTGTTTTTTTTTTTTACATGGCATCTGTATGAAGAATATGTAATCTTACCAGCCCTATTGAATTACATTGGTCAGTGTGCTATATGGGTGTTATCAGAATTGAAAAAGGACAGCACACATACATATAATACACTCATCTGAACGGGCACTAAAGGATCAAGCATGTATTGTTCCTCTGTTATGTAGGAACCTGTATTAGCGCTTGGATACTGTTCTGTTTGAGTCACTGGATTCCGTATCTAAAGATGTTTTATTCTCTAAAAGTATTGGTTCTAGTTGTTAATATCTCCATTCATACATTCCCTGAAGGAGACTGAAGCTGCATAAGGAGGTCATTTGGTTCTGTACTGGGGAGCTGTATAGGCTGTACCCTAATATTGAGTAATATGTACATATTAGTTCAATTATTGTTCATTTTCAAAACCTTGCTGTGCACAATAGGTGACTCATTGCTATGTAAAGAAATTCGCTGCTTAATCCATAGGCCACATTCTGTACAGAACCAGGTTGAATGTGGCATAGTACTGCAGCAACCAAATGTGTTGTATAGGTGAATGAGATTTTACAACCAATGTGGAACAGAGGTATATGTTTTTTTTTGGCTTGCTCCCATATACTGCAGTGGGTATTTTGTTAATTATTTTTCTTTATTTTTTATGTTAACTAATATATTTAGGGAGAAAAAGGAGTTAAAGGACCCAAAGGAAAAGTAAGTGTGTGTTTCTGTATGTTTGTATGTAGGAAGTAAATACATTACACATTGACTTGTTTAAATATTGCTTACTAACAAATAGCAATTATTTAGGTTGGAGACAGTGGACCAGTAGGTCCTGAAGGACTTCTTGGAAGAAGAGGGTCTCCAGGAGAAGTTGGTGCCCGTGGTCAACCAGGAGAGCAAGGCTTTCCTGGTGATCCTGGCATCCTTGGAGACATTGGGCCTATGGGATCCAGGGTAAGGAGAAGATAATATTATAGTGATATAAAATTACATGAAGAGACCTTCATAAAATAAATAAAATTGTGAAAGTGATGCTTAATATAGTCTATTACAAATTAGCTGCCGTATAAATAACAAGACTAGTGCACATTTGATCACCAGTGGATAGAATATTTTTTGCCTAACATTTCTGTATCTGAACGTAAATGATTATAGCTAGTGGAATGGTATTATTTCACTCTAAGACCATGCGCTCATAAGTATCTTATTAATACTGTTAAACATTCTATTTTTTTCCCTGTAACAGGGACCTTCTTTTCCAGCCTCTCGCGTCATAGAAGTGTGTCAGAAAGTTGTCCTTGAGCAAATGTCATCATATGCCCAGTCTGTACGACGTCAGTGTGCTAGTGCTTGCCCATTATTTGGTGAAGTACCAAGGGGTGCACCTGGATCAGCTGGGTCTCCTGGACCACCTGGACAACAAGTAAGTAGCCTTTTTTAAACTTAAACTAGGTTTTAATTAGATATTTCACCAATGAGTATATAAGGCTCTGAAGATACTACTATTTCCAAAAGTCTAGCTCTTCTTGTCTTTCCAACTTTCAGAATTCATTGTCTGTTGAATATGACATGGGAGCTATAATGAAAATAAAATGTATATATCAAATAGATAGGCTCTAAAGATGAGTGAATAAATTCACAGGACTCTGGTTCAGCAGCCATGTCAGTCAGGGGTGGATTAAGAGTAGCAAGGGCCCCGGGCAGTTTAGAAGGCGTGGGCCCTTCCGCCCTCACCCCACACCCACCCACCCACACCTGATATATCACGTGACTTGTCACATGATCCCCCTTTGATAGATAATGTAATAGTTCATGTGAAATTAATTCTGCACAATATTAATATATTAATTATAATTATTTTTTATATTAATTGTATGACTTAATATTGAGCACAATTAAGTATGCTGACATCCCCCTATGTATGTAGGGTCTCATACTGTATAATATGAGCTTTCACATAATCCTCCTATATACGGCCGGAGGCCGCACGGCGCCCATCCAGATACAGCATGAGGCCGCACGGCGCCCATCCAGATACAGCATGAGGCCGCAAGGCGCCCCCCCCAGATACAGCAGGAGGCCGCACACACACAAACATATGCAGACATATACAAAGACAAATACATACACGCATAGGCTGCGTGCCCACTATGCGTCTTTCAAGCGTTTTTGCCACGGAATTTCCGCAGCGAAAACGCTTAAAAAACACTTGGTAATACGTGCCCCATGTTCCCCAATGATAATCTGCATGTGCTGTGCACATGCTGCGGAAATTTCCGCTGCGGATTATCATTGCGGAAAAATACGCAGCATGTCCATTAATTTTGCAGACACACAACGTAATTGCCGCCATTGACTTGCATTGAATCGCATAATATCCGTATGAGCATATGTGCACATGTGGATATTATGCTATTCTATGTGCAGATGGTACCCGGGTTTGGAGAAGTGGAGACTCTCCTCCAGACTCGGGTACCATAGTACCTGTTAAAAAAAGAATTTAAAATAAAAAAAAATAAAGATTATACTTACCTTCTGATGGCCCCCGGTCTCCTCAGCGATGTGTCCGGTGTGTTGTATGGGTCACGGTGGTGTGAAAGGACCTGCCATGACGTCATTTAGTCATGTGACAGGTCACACGACTGATGACGTCGGCTGTTGCGTGACCTGTCACATGACTAAATGACGTCATGAAAGGTCCTTTCACACCACCGCGAGCCGCCCAACACACCGTACGCATTGCTGAGGAGACAGGGGGCCATCGGAAGGTAAGTATAATCTTTATTTTGCATTTTTTACCATTCTTATTCTTTTTTTTTTTTTAACTATTACTTGGTCACACTATATAAATCCATTCCAGTTGCATGGATTTATATAGTGTGACTAAGTTTTCAATCACTTTTCCAAGTGATGCTAAAATCGCTTGGAAAAGTGCTTGATAACCCGCATGCAGAAATGCATGCAAAAACGCTTGACAAACGCTTCTACCTGGCAGGTAAAACGCATGTAAAATCTGCATGCGTTTTTCCTGCCAGGGAGAAGCGGAAAAAATATGCAGCATTTCTGCATTGTGGGCACATAGCCATAAACACATTTGAAACACAAAGATACATATAAACAGACATATCACACAATGATATCTGCACACACTGATACGCACTGTGCCACACACACACACACATACACATCACTCACCATTCACCTGCTCGGCTCCCGTCATCCAGCTCCTCTCTGGTGGTAAGAAGCAATGCAGGGCGCACTGCATGACGTCACGCTAGCCGACACTGCCGCGCACAGGGCCGTGTCTTCTAGCTGTGATGCGGCCGGGCCAGCATATGTGCACACGCACGGTACGCAGACATGGGCACACGGTACGCAGATATGCGCACAGACACATGCATACGTACATATCTTATAAACACATAAAACTGTCCTGTCCAGCAGCTCCTCAGGCATGTCTCAGTGCAGGGCCGCCGGCATGTCACAGACATGGCCCTGGACCATCAGAGGGGCCCACTCGCCGTTGGGGCCTGGGCTGCTTCTACAGCATCTGAGTAGTACCTCTGGTGCTGCTTGATTGCCGGCACTTCACCCGACATAGCCGTGCGCTGTGCGGTTGTGTCTGGTAGTAATGACGAGGCAGGGCAATATACAAGCACAATTATAGGTGCAGTGTCGTCCCTGCTGTGTCATTGATACAAGACACAGCCACACAGCTCACGGCCATGTCAGGTGAAGTGACGGCGGTTCTGCACAGGTGCCGGGGAAGCAGCCCGGGCCACGACAGCGAGTGAGCCCCTCTGATGGTCCACAAATACCTAGACATAGATACATACACACACATATACATACATACACATATATGTATATATATATGTATATACACACACATTGCACATGGACTTACCCTTTCTGTACATGATGCATGTTCTTCCATATTCTCTGTGGGGCAGCCTCCCCTCCTCTTGGAGCCCGACTGCAGAGCTCTGGTGTAATTGCAGGGCAGGAGGGGGAGAGCAGAGAGGTAACATTCAGAGCAGGGAAGGGGGCAGGGAGAGCAGTGGCCATGCTGTAAGGTGGCTCTGTGCTCTGCTGGAGGCCGGAGCAGGTGGGTGGAGCCTCCTCTCCTGCACTTACACAGTCAGCAGCTGGTGAGTCATCCTCTGCAGCGCCGCTGGACGCACCAGTTTTACAGAGCAGATTCCATCTTCTGACTCCCGGGCCCTCCTGTCACACATTATAATGAGGCCAATCTGGCCCTGGGAGCCCTGGGCCCCATGGCAAACCCGGGCCCCGGGCAGTAGCCCAGATTGACCTCATTATAATTCGCCTATGATGTCAGTATTCCATAGCAGCTGGATGCCAGCCCTGTAAACTGCCTCTTACCTGTCTGCAAATGTGGCGCCTCATTTAATTAGCTAACATGGTAGAAGTTGTTGTGCATCATACTGCAATGATGATGTTGTTCTATGTCAGCTAAGCAAAAGAAAAGCTGTGGATGCCATCAGGTAGGAGGCTGATCGAAGGTCTCCCATCTAGAGGCCATAAAATACTGACCTAGCCAATGGAACAACGCAACCAACTTAATAGCATACAACAAGACAATGCTAATAATACCAAAAGAACAATAGCAAGAGGCTTCCAAAAATACAAATAATTATATTGAATCATAGAAGCCATGCAAATAAAAAGTTAAAACGCTTAAAAATTACCATATAACACTATAATAATGTTGAATAACTGTAACATTCCTAATTCCCACTCCATTAAAAATGATTGAAAAAGGAGTCACTCTTGTCTTGCAACAAATAGGATAAAATACAATAAATACAGCTCAAGAATCAATGCAGTACTCAAATAGCTAATGGTAAAGGGTACAAGACACCACAACTATCAATACCCTAATACTGCATATACTACAGGTGCATCTCACTAAATTAGAATATCATCAAAAAGTTAATTTATTTCAGTTCTTCAATGCAAAAAGTGAAACTCATATATTATATAGAGTCATTACAAACAGAGTGATCTATTTCAAGAGTTTATTTCTGTTAATGTTGATGATTATGGCTTACAGCCAATGAAAACTCAAAAGTCATTATCTCAGTAAATTAGAATACTTTATAACAGCTTGAAAATGTTTTTAAAATCCAAAATGTTGGCCTACTGAAACGTATGTTCAGTAAATGCACTCAATACTTGGTCGCTGCTCCTTTTGCATCATTTACTGCATCAGTGCAGCGTGGCATGGAGGTGATCAGCCTGTGGCACTGCTGAGGTGTTATGGAATCCCAGGTTGCTTTGATAGCAGCCTTCAGCTCGTCTGCATTGTTGGGTCTGGTGTCTCTCATCTTCCTCTTGACAATACCCCATAGATTCTCTATGGGGTTAAGGTCAGGCGAGTTTGCTGGCCAATCAAGCACAGTGATACTGTTGTTTTTAAACCAGGTATTGGTACTTTGAACAGTGTGGACAGGTGCCAAGTCCTGCTGGAGAATGAAATTTCCATATGCAAAAAGCTTGTCAGCAGAGGGAAGCATGAAGTGCTCTAAAATTTCCTGGTAGACGGCTGTGCTGACTTTGGTCCTGATAAAACACAGTGGACCTACACCAGCAGATGACATGGCTCCCCAAACCATCATTGATTGTGGAAACTTCACACTAGACCTCAAGCAGCTTGGATTGTGTGCCTCTCCACTCTTCCTCCACTCTTCCTCCGGACTCTGGGACCTTGATTTCCAAATGAAAATTGGAACTCTGGGACCTTGTGGAGTGTGTCAATGACTGCCTTCTGGACATCTGTCAAGTCAGCAGTCTTCCCCTTGATTGTGGAGCCTACTGGAACAGACTAAGGAACCTTTTTAAAAGCTTAGGAAACCTTTGCAGGTGTTTTTTGTTAATTATTCTAATTTACTGAGATAATGAGTTTTGTGTTTTCATTGGCTGTAAGCCATAATCATCAACATTAGCAGAAATAAACACTTGAAATAGATCACTCTCTTTGTAATGACTCTATATAATATATGAGTTTCACTTTTTGCATTGAAGAGCTGAAATAAATTAACTTTTTGATGATATTCTAATTTAGTGAGATGCACCTGTAAATAAGGCACCAAACACAATTCCAACTCACAAAATAGCCATAATATTGTTAGTGAGCAAATAAGGGCATCAGCCTAAAGGTAATATCTAAAGTATATAAAATCTGAAACTCCAGTGCCAACAATACTAGGTGGTCAAAATTTGCACTTCTAAATAAATAAAGGGATATACTCAACCAAGGAATGAAGATGAGCTTATCAAGGGTAAGCTTTATTTATTTAGGTTTTAGTGGAGTGGCAGCTAGGAGTGGGAAGTAGGCTTATCAGAGCCACACACTGGTGTTATATGGTACTTTTGTGTACTTTTAAGTGTTTTTAACATTTTCTTTGTATGTTATCTGAGATTTAATAAAATTATTTGGACTTTTGGAATTTTTTTGCTATATACACTCTTTGTTCTTATGATGCAAGTAGTCTGGCACTTGACTTGACTGCTGGAGCCACTGATTGACTACAGTAGTCATGTGCATGTAAACAAAGACATAAAGCACTTCAGTAGGGTCAGCACTAAAGCGTCAAGGGGAAGAACAGGTGTGTACAGTACAATTTCTCATAGTTTCCTTTTTTACATTGATGGCTGTTATTAAAGAATTTCGATACCCTGGATTAACCCATTGAGTTCTTCTTTTCAGCAATGGTGCTAATTACCTTTTTTCACTCATCAAGCAGATGAACTTCAATATCTACAGTATATATTTTCTTTCTTCAAAAATTTACTACATACAAAATTGACAGCATATTCCCCAATATTTTTATTCATATACATAAAAGCGAATGTTGCCAGTCTTTGTAACCATGGCTTCCAAAGTGATCACAAAAATGATGAAATATATGAACAATATCCATAATCTTTAATATTATCAATTCCCTATCAGCTAGGGAAGGAAAAGATAAGTCATCTTTAATCTGTAGATTAATTTTTTTCTTTACATATTATAATCCTCATAGGATTTTAATCAAACGTTACTGCAGGCATTGCATCAATATGTCAAAATTAGTATCTGGATTTAATTTACTGCGGTCTTTTAATAGTCGATGTACTAATAAAAATGACTTGAATAAAAAAGTTTTGTGGTCAAACAGCAAAATCTGCCAAACTATTTATTTTATTTTGATAGACTTGTATTCCGTGACATATGCCAAAGCCATAAAAAATCCTATTGGTTTAGTATTATTTTTTCTATGTGATTTAGCATTAGTAAAACATTGGCTCACATTTATCAGTCTAATCAATTTAGACATTTTGAGTGCCATTTTCAAGTTTTGCAACATATATATTTAATGTCCCTTGATATTTGTTATGTTTTTTTTTGCATTTTAAATTGGAAAAGCCGTTTTTTTTGCATTTTTTCATAAATTCATTTGGTACTGTTCAAATGATATGTTAACTTTATTCTTCGGGTTAGTATTATATTTTTATGTTTAGTACTTTCATAAGTCTGTTTATGGATAATAAATAATTTTATGTTGCACACATTCTGAGACTCATAACATTTAATTTTTCTATTAATGTAGACATGGGTGGTTAGGTTTTCTATATGTTGGGCTGTTGGTCTCTTGGCACCATGTTTGGGCACATTTCAATTAATGTTTGACTTTTATTATTTTTTTATGGAAGAATGGGAAAAACAGCAATACTGTTTAAATAATATGATGTCTTTTCTACATGTCACCATTCTAGCAGTAATTAGCATTTTTGGTTTGTTGTTGTTTTTACCAACCTAATTTCCCTTATTTTTACAATGTGGGAATAGAAAATAGAATCATTTGATCACTTAATGCTTTGGAACATCAATGCATTTCTCCTTGACGTTGTAAGACTAGGTTCACACAAGCATATTAAAAAATCATCTGATTTTGCATCCAGAAAGATTGGACTATTTTTCATCTACAGTATATTGTCCTCTGTATGGCATTGGTATTGCAGCCATTTTTATACGTCAGCAGGAATTAAAATTTACAAGACCAAATACAGTTTTCTATGTTAAAGAATTGCAATGTATCCATAAAAATCAATGCTATATGGTTGATCCGTATGGGATTAAATTTTTTTTGCACACATATAGACTTGAATAAGTGTCATCTGAAATACGGAAGAGACTAACGCAATTTGCTGCAATTTTTTTCACATGGACATCTAGTCCATGTGAAAAAACATTTCTAGACAGCTCTATTGAATTACATTAGTCAGTGTGTTGTCCGTGTGTTATCATACCTAAAAACAGACAGTACATGTTCATATAATACACTCATCTGAATGAGCCCTATGGGCTCAAGCATACCACCGTATTGTACCACTATTCCGTGGAAGCCTGTGTTAGCTCTTGGATAGAGGTACATAGGACGCTACAGTTCTTCTGTTTGAATAATAGGATTCCATATCTTCTGAAGTATTCTTCACTAAGAGCATTGTTTCTAGTAGATAATATCTCCATACTTATATTTCCTGATGGAGACTGTGCAGCTGTGCAGTCCTTTTGGACCATGAGTAAGGACAACTAGGTCAGAAACGCTTCAATCATGTTTTTTAACAATATTGATTTTGCCTGATTTTATCGTTTTGGTGAAGATACAATAAGTACCCTATTTTACCTGGAACATTGTGCTGCAGTTTTTGTATACACAGTGGATTTGATTCATTTGAAAAAAGGTCATCTCGTTAACCCTAATGACTAACATTAGGCTGAGTGCTGTCAATTTTTTTCCATGGACAGCAATTGGACTAAACATTATGGTCATGTGAACTTAGCCTTATAGTGACATTCAAACTACAGAATTAGTCCATGTCTCTAACTCCGACTTTGCTATTACTGTAGAACATAATAATATGTCCATTTGGAGGAAGTAATTAAAATTGTTGCAGTTGATAGATCGGTGAAAAACAGAGGTCAAATCAAAGTCGGATGTGGAGTACACAGCTGATTTTTTGTTTAGTGCAAATGCTGGATTGACTAAGACTGGTATATCTTACAACAGTCTAAGAAAAGTAGCTGGTGTGATCTGCACAAAATTTATAAAACTTGTATGCCTCTTAGTGCATCTTTTTTAAAGTGTTTTAAAAAATTAATTTATAAAAATTATTATAAAATATTACTTTAGGGTAAACCTGGATTGAATGGAATTGATGGAGAAGATGGTCCCGAAGGATTTTATGGTGAATCTGGAGATTCTGGAAACCAAGGGCAGACAGGTATTATCTTTTAGCAAACTTTTGGTATTGTGTATTACATTTTCTGTAAAAGCCTTCCTTACTGTCTGTATTACAAGTAAAATTAATACCAAAATACTTAACATTGCTTGATTAGAAAGTTAACATGACATACATAATTGTCCTGTGATTTTAATTCTAGGTTTTCCTCTAGAACTGTATTATACAATATTTGTATATTTTACCTTTTCTGTCCCCCCCCCCCTATTTCTTCATAGACTGTAAGCTTGCGAGCAGGGCCCTCACTCCTTTTAATAGCCGAGTTATGCTTATTTTGTAATGTCTTTTTGTCTGTTCAAGCCCCCTCCCCTAAAATTGTAAAGTGCTGCGGAATATGTTGGCACTATAAAAATTATTATTATTATTCATAAATTCTTTATGGGGTAAAATACCATTTCGAAAATGGGAAGTGAATTTAGTTTTGTAGTTATGAAGAAAGCATCCATTACACAATCATGTTGTTGTTGACTTTTGCAGGTGAACCTGGAGAAAAAGGAGATCAAGGTCCAAAAGGATATGGCCTAGTAGGATTTCAAGGAGATGTAGGACCGAGAGGTAAAAAAATATATTCACATTGTATTTTCAATGAAGGTGTTTTCCTTTTCAGTGTACATAAATTAAGCATGTTTGGTGTTGACTAAAATACGAAACAAATGAATCACCAAAGAAAAGTACACTTTCCTATGTTTCAAATGTGTTTTAGGTGAAAGAGGTAAGACCGGACCAGCATTTGATGGAGAACCTGGTTTGTTGGGTCCTCGTGGGCACAGAGGGCAACCGGGACACATTGGTTATACAGGAGTAAGGGGACCACCAGGTCCATGTTTACCTGCTGTTTGTGATCTAACGGATACAACAAAAGAACCTACAGAAGACTCCTAAAAATAAATGATCCAAGGTTGCAAAGAATTAACCTTAAGTGGTTAATCATCATATGAGGTGGCTTAAAAATATGAATGATTGTAAATAATGCTTATTCATAAAGTTTGAAATGTTTAGGATTTAGATTGGTGAAACGTAAAGAACAATAGATGATTTATCAGTAGGCTATTTATTAAATAAAAAAAATATTAAAACTATTCCTTTCTTTAGAAACAAGAGTACATATGATATTGATACGATATGGTAACTTATAAGCCATTTCGATTGACTTACAGAAGATTTGTCAGGTTCTCTAGATTATCCCATGAAAGAGAAGCAAATAAGAGAAATGATGTCCCTGAGCTTGGGTACATTCAGATTTCCAAGATCTGATTCAGTGTTTTATTATAAAAACTGTTTACTGTACCTGCTGATGGGAATCATAATCCTGTTTCACAGTTTCATCCTCTCACACTTTTCATACATCAGTTTGTATATAGGATTTTTCAAACAGTCCTGGCAAACTAAACATCAATTTTTCTATCCCCTTGACAGATCCATTGTAATAAATATATCCACTTGTAAACTGTGTTTTAATACTGAATGTTAAAACATTTAGAAATTAGGGGAGAGTAGGTGGGTGGGAAAGGGATAGAAATGATTACTGGATTGTAACAGATAATTGCGTAAATAAATATGATGATTTGATTTAAATGAATGAGTCTGTCTTGTTGGTCTTTTAGATATTTAATGTATTACCATATCCTATTCATTGGTAGCAAAGTATATTAAGTTGGGGCTTTGGAGACCCTTTCATATTGTGTAATGATTTGCTATGCAGAGCTTCCCTCTTCAAGAAAACTGCATTGGTAGCAAATTTGGGTTATCATAGACAAAGAGGCTCAGTGGTCATGTGCGCGGACATAGGAAACAAATGTCAAGCCCATCAATTGTGGAAAAATACAGCATCATAATGGGGTCCAATTCTTATTTTTGCTTCAGGGATACCTTCAGAATTCTCACTAATCGGCAGAATGAAATGGTAGCTAGCATTTCGTTGAGTATCACTGAGTCTGATAGATCATCTTCATTTTGAAAAGTTGATAGGCACAGTCTGGAAAATGACAAGTGCTGATAGTTTTTATGTTTTTAGTACACAACTGGAACAAGTGGTAATTCCATCAAAATTAGATTATTTTTGCAGGTAATATTCAGCTGTCGACACAGTACTGTGCCAAATTCAGCTTTCTCTTCAATGAAGAGAAGTAAAAACATGGATTTCAGGCAGTGAAGCACTACAACCACTGCTCTGCAGCAAGTTTGTATTTACTGTGAACACAAGATTTCAATAAAAGAGTATTTTACATAAAGATGGGTCCACGCTATTACAAACCGACAAATAAGAAAAATGTCTAAAATTCTATGCACACTTGTGTATAGATCTTTGAAGGAATGATTGTCATCTTCTCTAATTATTTATCTGACAAGAAACTCCATAAAGTACATGGAGCATTTCATTGTTTTCTTCAGGTACTCGTCTATATATGCTTTATTGGAAAGATAACAGACAAAACTTCCGTATCATCTCCTAAGCCAATGCAGATTCATATCACATTTTATTATCCGTTAGGAAAACTTTTGAAAAAGATTATTGTAACGGGGATACTGCAACAGAGAGGGGTCATAAGATCATGGCATCTGGCTACATGTGCACCTGCATTGGATGGATCGGCTTTCCCTTCCAGTTAGCTGTGCAGATTTCCATTCTTCTGGTGTTACAAGGATTAAGCTGTGCAAATTTCCCTTGAACTGTTGTCGCAAGGGTTAAACAGTTCTGTTTGTCTCATAGAGCTCTCTGTCCTGAGTTATCTCAGCTGTTCTGAGTTTGCCACGCCCCTCTGGTATAAATGCTCACTGCTTAGCTTGAGTAGTTGCCAGTGATAGCTTGCTATTACCTGGTTTGGAGCTGGAGGTATGAGCTTTGTGAAGAGAGATCGTCTCTGGAAATATCTGTCTCGAAGTTTGTTTGAGTGTTTTTTCCTTACCTTATCTCCTATTTAGCTTGCCTCACCTTATTCTTTCCCTTACCCCTTTCTGTAGTCTGGGAGCATGTTGAGCGATTGTTGTTTCTTTTATCACTGTCTTGTTTCCCTTTGTGTCTTTATGTTAATGCAGGACTAGTGTTCCTGCTGCCCTACACACTAGTCAGGGTCGTTCTCAGGGTAAGACAGGGATAGGAACGTGATTGCTGCATGGGGTGAAAGAACCAGTCTAGGAATGCTAGGGAGATTAGGGTTGTGCAGGGCAAGTGTTTTGGGTGCCTCCATTAGTCTTTCCCTAGTGGCAGATCTCCCCTTCCCTTCAGTCTCGTCATGTGCCATCTTGCTTCTAGCAGAAGCATGAAAATTATAAAGCTATTCAGATATGGATTTTTCAAAGTAAGTGCGCTAGCATCATCAGGGATAAAATATGTTTTTGTCATATCTTTATTATGTATACAGGTTGTGTTATGAAATCTTATGGCAGATCCTCTTTGGTCCCAAAATGTTTGCCCAAAAATATTTAAATTATTTTCCACTGTTAGATTTGTTTCCATTTTGGATGTCAATTTGCAATACTTCTTATTGATGTTATTATGTTTAGAATATTATTAATTATTGCTGTTTATAATTATATGATATGAAATAATAAATATACAATTAATAGAATAACAATGTACTACAACACAGTGGTGCTTAAAAGTTTGAACCCTTCTTTGAACCCTCAGAATTTTTTGCTTTTTCTGCATAAATTTGACCTAAAACTACACAAGGATTTTCACATTGGGTACTAAAAAGTAGATGATAAGAACCAAATAAAACCAATGAGTCAAAATTATTGGACGTTGTTCTTTTCTTAAATTATAACATGTCTGTGACTAAGAAAGGTATTTGAACCTTTAGGATTATAAAATAATTTGAAAGTGAAATTAGAGTCTGAGTTTTCAATTAATGTAAGGACAATTAGTTGTGAGTGGGCGACGTGTTTATTTTAAAAACAGGACTCTATCAAAGTCTGATCTTCACAACATCTGTTTGTAGATGTGTATCATGGCACAAACAAAGGAGATTTCTGAGGACATCAGAATAAAAGTTGATGATATTCATTAGACTGGAAAATGTTACAAAACCATTCTTAAAAAGTTTAGATTCCCCCAATTCAGAGTCAGACATATTGTGTATACATGGAGGAAATTCAAGATCGTGCATAATATTCTGTGCCATCACAAAGGAACCATATGTAAATTTTAATCAACAAATAGTCTCTATCATATTAACTATTGCTGATATTTATGAGTCTACCATCAGCACAAGGCTGAATAGCAATGGTCTGTCCCAGGGATTGCTAGGAGAAAGTCACTGCTCTTCAAAAGAACATTGTTGACACACATCAATTTCGGAGTTCTGGAGGGGGCCTAAAAATTGGTTAAATCTATGGAAACATGATGGCTCAAATGACATGTGAACAGCATAGGGAAGACCCCTGGACTCCCAGGTCACTGTTGTGAACAATGTTGTCAGTATTATGCCACTTTTACGGACTGACAATAAAACAAACAAAAACGAAGCCAAAATGGATTTTCCTGAAAAAAAATGTTAAGGAACATTCTTTCTAGGGTAATAACTTGTATATAAGGCAAAATAAATAACCAAAAACAATAATGCTTCTCCACACCTAGGGCTATGTTCACACATAGTGTTTTTGATGCGTTTTTGCACTTTTGCATTGCTTTCAAAAGTGAAAAATACATTCACCAGTAAATGTAATTTTAACATTTTACTACCTTATCGGGCCATGTCGTGTGTGAGACATGATCAGACACATCCTGTTTAATTTATGAAAGAATGACTCTGAAAGTCACAAAGCCTATTAGAGGGCCAGCAGTCGCCCCTCACTATTGTTAGAGGGCCATAAGCCGGCTATGCTTTGCATAGGCGTATATTGCAACTGAAATACAACGTATCCATCTGAGGTGGCAACATTTTCTCTTTCGTATGTATTCTATAAAGTTTGAAATTCCGATGTCCAGCAGGCGGCTCTCACAATTTATGGATGTCCATCAGGTGGCCCTCACAATTTATGGATGTCTAGCTGCTGGCCCTCACAATTTATGGATGTCCAGCCGGTGTCCCTCACAATTTATGGATGTCCAGCCGGCGGCCCTCACAATTTATAGAGTGCCAGCAGGCAGCCTCCACTATTTTTAGAGGGCCAGCAGGCATCTTGGGGACAGATGAGACCAAGTTAGAGCTTTTTGGTAATACACATCATTCAGCTGTTTAGTGTAAATGCTTTGAGGCCTACAAATAAAAGACCACAGTCAAATATGGTTCAAAGATATTATGGGGTTGTTTTTCTGCCTCTAGCACAGGGTGCATTGACTGTGTGCAAGTCATCATGGAATGTGAAGATTCCCAAAGGATTATGAGTCGCAATATAGTGCCCAGTGTCATAAAGCTAGATTTGCATCCTAGGTCATGGGTCTTCCAGAAGGACAATAACCCCAAACATACTTCAAGAGGCACCCAGAAATGGATGGAAACAAAGCACCGGAGAGTACTGAAGCGATAATTCCAGCTCCATTAGCGTCAAGTCTCCCACCACTAAATCTTACATTCAGAAGCTACAGAGAAACTGCGAATGGACACATTAAATCAGGATTTTTTTAAACTTTCATTCATTTCTGTCAAATTTGAAATATTTCCGCCAACTGCGATGATTTTCTGTTTTCTATGATTCATTTGTGTCAACTTTGATTAATTTCTGAGTACAGACCACTGTAAAAATTATGAATCGGTCAATGAGTGCATGGAAGAAATCTATCAAGTTATACACTGTGGAAGATATGTATGCAGTGACTGCAAGAGCTGCAAAAATTAGGACGCACTCCAATACCCCTTTGAAGAGACGTAGAGGGGAGCCTCAGTAAAAAATTTTTTCCCGTTATTAAAGAGTGGATCTCCTAGACTGCTAAAGCCCATGCACTAAGCGCATGGGCTGAAAGACATTTTCCCCTGGGGGGTATACATGAACATACTGTATAACATAGAGAATGTTAGAGGTAGGACTCTAAATATAGTTCCTACGGGTATCATAAACACCCTTAAAAAAATAATGTGGGTGTTGCATGATGGTCACCCTGTTGATATGGTGGTGGAGGTTGAGGAGAAGGAGTAGGATGACATAAAATACACGAAATCCTGAAGCATATACCCATGTCTGGGGGTGAAGGGGTGCATGGGAATAGACCCCCCAAAACTGACTTTATGTTCCGCTGCTATCATCTGGTGGTGTTGAGAAGTCTGGCCCAATTCAGCCCTTGTTCATTTTGATAAGAGTGAGCCTGTCAGCATTTTCAGTTGACAGGCTGTTGCTCCTATCAGTTATAATACCTCCGGCGGCACTAAAAACCCGCTCTGACAAAACGCTAGCGACAGGGCAGGCCCGGACCTCCAAGGCGTAGAGAGACAGTTCATGTCATGTATCCAGCTTGGATACCCCATAGTTGTAAGGCACAGAGGAATCATGGAGGACGCGGGTACAGTCGGCAAGGTACTCCTTCAGCATCTTCCAAAACTTTTCCCTCCTTGTTCTCCCTCTCCTCAGGCCATCCACACTGAACAGACGGTATGAATGTGGTGTGGGTAGTACCATCTGTAGCACAGACAACCAGATCTTGTTCCTTCTCATCCTCTCCCTGCTCCTCCTCATTACCACCCAATCTACATTGAGATGAGATGAGGCTGGGCTGCGTAGCATCACCCAATATAGTTCCTTGCTCCAGCTCATTGTGCTCTGCCTGCAATGCCTCCTCTTTAATTGTGAGCAGTGAGCGTTTCAGTAGACAGAAAAGCGGGAAGGTGATGCTAATTATGGCATCATTGTAGCTCACCATCTTGGTGGAGTCCTCAAAGTTTTGGAGGACGGCAAAGATGTCATAAATCCATGCCCACTCATCAGCTTTTATGTGTGGAAGCTAACTTGAATACCGACGGGCGTGTTGAAGCTGGTACTTAACAACTGTCCTCTGCCGCTTACAAATCCTTCCCAACATCTGCAATGATGGGTTCCAACATGTGGCGACATCGCACACCAGTCGAAGAGCTAGAAGCTGAAAATGCTGCTGAAGCACTGCCAGGGCGGCTGAAGCTGTAGCTGACTTTCTGAAATGGGCACACACATGGCGTACTTTCACACCACTAAGTTGAGCATATGGGCAAGGCATGGAACGTGTGCGAGGTTGCCAAGCCTCAGAGCCATCACCAGGTTCCAGCCATTGTCACACATGACCATGCCTGGCTGTAGGTTCAGTGGTGAGAGCCACAGATCTGCCTGCTGTTACAGCTTTTAACAACTCTGCAGCGGTGTGCGGTTTGTCACCTAAGCAGATTAGCTTAGTGCTGCAGTGCTTCCAGCTTGTGACTGAGGAGGAGGAAATGCAGGAGCTGTAGAATGAGGGGGGCAACCATAATTGATCCAGGGCCTGCAATTTTAACCCAGTGTGCCGTCAGTGAGATGTACCGTCCTTGGCCACAAGCACTTGTCCATGTGTCCGTGGTTAGGTGGACCTTCCCAGTAACTTCATTGATGAGGGCACGGGTACTGTTCTGGGACACATGCTTGTGTAAGGCGGGGACAGCACACCGGGAGAAATAGTGGCGGCTGGGGACCGAGTACCGAGAGACAGCCGCCACCATGAGGTTGCAGAAAGCCTAAAAGGCAACATTTCCAGTGCAACCAGTCAAAAAATGTGGCAGTTTAGTATTGTGGCCTGTGGGTGGTTGGCAGCGTATTTGAACTTGCGATCCAAGGACTGGGGTAGGGACAACTGAATGCTGCACTGGGACAGGGACATGGATGTGGTTGCTGATGGTGGTGGTTGCAAGTGTGCAACGACAGGTGCAGGGTGGGAGGCATCTGCCTGTGCCCGCACAACAGGGTGGGAGGCATCTGCCTGTGCCCGCACAACAGTGGAACAGGCAGTGGTGTCACCCGCAGTCACTGGACCCTGGCATTCGGCCCTGGCTATGCATGTCACCATCCCAGGTTGGGTCAGTGACTTCATGGTCCACCACTTCATCTTCCACATACGCACCCTAGTCCTCCTCCTGACTTTCTGGCAATTATGTCTCATCATCATCCACCTCTTGCGACAGCAATTGCACTTTCCCACTGTTGCCTTCATGTGACCGTGGCTGCTCAAATATTTGGGCATCGCTACATGCAATCTCCTCATGCCCAGCTTGAAGCAGGCTGGGCAAGAGGCCCGGATCTATAAATGGAAAAGTGAACAGCTCTTCGGAGTGTCCAAGTGTGGGACCACTTGTCTCCGGGCACTCAGCATGGTGGGAGGAAGGAGGAACAGGGTGAGGAATATGTGGTTCAGTATATAAGACAACATTTAAAAAGGATTTAAAAAAAAACAATTTACGTAAACCAAAATTGAAATTTTGTTAAAACATTTAAAATTTCAGAGTAATTTTTGAAGAAAGTAAAATTGCCAAAGATTTGATGGAAGAGGGGACTCAGATAAACTCTGTATTTGACATAAAGGCGGGCCTCATACACATTCTGTTCAAATTGTCATGTAGTGGTACTCCTAGATTCATAAAGGCTATCCACTAAGTGAAAAGCCTGCAAAAATTACAAGCAGGGTCATCCATGCAGCTTTGAAGGCACCAACTGGAGTGCCTCATTCAAATATTGAGAACAAAATGTAGTTGAAGTACTCCTACATTCATAAAAGCTCTGCACACAGTGCAAAGCCTGGCACAAATTACAAGCAGTGTCATTCATGCACCTTTGAAGGCAACAACTTTAGTGCCTCATTCAAATATTAAAAAAGTGTAGTTGTGGTACTCCTACACTCATAAAGGCTCTGCACACAGTGCAAAGCCAGAAAAAAATTATAAGAAGGGTCATCCAGTCATCCATAGACCCTTGAAGGCAACAACTGTCCGGCCTCATTAAAATATTTTGAAAGTGTAGTTGATGTGATCGTACACCCATAATGGCTTTGCTCAAAGTCGAAAACCAGAAAACAGTTATAAGGAGGGTCATCCAGTCATCCATAGACCCTTGAAGACAACAACTGGTAGGCCTCATTAAAATATTGAAGATTAAAAACACTTTATGTGATGCTGTTTTCTGATGGTGTGGAAAAGTCGGGGCTAACCCCGGCTATGTTCATTTTTATTAGAGCAAGCCTGTCAGTATTTTCTGTTAACAGGTTTTTCCAGATTAAAATATCATTGAAGTATGAGCCCTTAATTTTGGATCACCACTCACCTGTGTATATGGTAGGGCCCCACAGCGCTATAAATTAGGCCTGTTCCAAAGGTAAGTCAGATCATGACTAAGACCTAATGAGTTGAAACGCGTTGATCTGGATCCCCATGGTGGGTGCATGGTAGTTGCTCTTGATTCTATCCACTGGATTATCTTTTAAATTTTATTCAATAAAGAGAAATGGATTTTTAGTAACAATATCTTGGACAGATCTTTTCTTGCTGTGCATACATTTTTTAATGAATCAAAAAATTTGGTCAACTGTAGCAGGCCATGCAATTTTAAAAAATGTTAAACCAACGTAATTTTATACAGAGCACGTTTAACTATATGGATGAACAAAAAAATTTGGTCAACTCTAGCAGGCCGTGCAGTTTTTAAAAATTTTAAACCACCGTAATTTTACACAGGGCACGTTAATAATAGTAAATTTTTGGAACAAAAAAAATTGGTCAACTGTAGCAGGCGAAGCAGTTTTTACAAATTTTACACAGAGCATGTTAAACTGTATGGATGACATGGAATCCAGAAAAAAAAATTGTGAATTTTTTTGAGTTTTGTATACCACTGTAATGTAACACTAACCACATTAAACTTTATGGATGACTAATTCAATCCAGAAAAAACGTTTGAATGTTTTTATTTTTAGTTTTATACAACACCTTAATGTAACACTAACAACCACATTAGACTCTATGGAAGACTAATCGAATCCAGAAAGATATTTGAAACCTTTTTTTTCAGTTTTATATACCACTGTAATGTAACACTAACCAGTGCGTTAAAGTCTATGGATGACCAATTGAATCCGGAATATGTTTTTAACTTTTTATGGAGTTTTATAAACCACCGTAATATAACACTAGCCATCAAACCAGCAGGGACAAGGAGAAGCATGGCAGATGTGACAACCTACATGGTGAGCTGCAACATGTGCTACATGTTCACAGATTGACCAGAAGATGAAACCAACTTCACCTGCCAGAAGTGTAGACTACTGGCTCTTTTAGAAGAAAAGGTGCGGGGACTGGAAGAAAGAATTGAGACATTAAAACTCATCAAGGAAAATGAAGACTTCCTGGACAGAACAGAAGCGTCACTACTGGTCACGGAAGGTGAAGGAAGCGTCAGAGAACCTCCAGAGGCAGACAAGTAGAGGCAAGTGACCAAAAGAAGCAAGAAGACCATGGAGACACCACCAACCACACAACTGAGAAACAGATTCCAAGGACTTGTGGAGGACAAAGATGGCAGACCTAAGGATGAGGCACTACCAGCAAGCAAAGAAGAAAAGAGCACCCAGAAACACCCAGAAGCGACAAGAAAAAGGACAGCCATGAAGGAAAGAAGAGTGGTGGTGGTGGGAGACTCACTACTGAGAGGAACAGAAGCAGCTATCTGCAGACCGGACATAACCACAAGAGAAGTATGCTGCCTCCCAGGTGCGAAGATCAAGGATGTTACCGATAGGATACCGAAGCTCATCAGTTCCAAGGATATCCACCCATTTCTTCTGATACACGTTGGCACCAATGACACGGCAAGGAAGGACCTACCGACAATCTGCAAGGACTTTGAAGCATTGGGGAAGAAAGTAAAAGAACTGGATGCGCAGGTAGTTTTTTCTTCTATCCTTCCAGTAGACGGGCATGGCGTCAGGAGATGGAACAGGATCCTTGATGTGAACAACTGGCTGAGACGATGGTGCAGACAACAAGGATTTGGATTCCTGGACCACGGTGTGAATTACCTCTATGACGGACTCCTTGCCAGAGACGGACTACACCTCAACAAACCCGGGAAACACACATTCGCCAGGAGACTCGCAACACTCATCAGGAGGGCGTTAAACTAGAAGAAGAGAAGATGGGAAGAAAAACGCCGGACACGAACATGAAACCAGAGAACATACTAATGAAAGATATGAAGTGTGACAAAGAAGGTCCAAGACAAGATACTTGGAAGGGAGGTAAGAAAATATCTAATACAATCCACAGGGAGAAGATTGGAACAAAACAAAATCGTGTAAACTGTGTGCTAGCAAATGCCAGAAGCCTGACAAACAAGATGGATGAATTGGAAGCAGAAATATCTACAGGTAACTATGACATAGTGGGAATAACCAAGACATGGTTAGATGAAAGCTATGACTGGGCAGTTAAATTACAGGGTTACAGTCTGTTTAGAAGGGATCGAAGAAATCGGAAAGGGGGTGGAGTCTGTCTATGTGTAAAGACGTGTCTAAAGCCTACAATACGGGAGGATGTATGGGAGGGAAATGAGGAGGCTGAGTCCTTATGGGTGGAGATACATGGGGCAAAAAACAATAATAAAATTATCATAGGAGTCTGTTATAAACCACCAAATATAGCAGAAGCCACGGAAAGTCTATTAATGAGACAAATAGATGAAGTAGCAAAAAATAACGAGGTGATTATTATGGGGGACTTCAACTACCCCGATATAGACTGGGAAACCGAAAGCTGTAGATCTCAGAAAGGAAACAGGTTTCTGTCAATTATCAAAGACAATTATTTGTCACAACTTGTTCAGGAACCAACTAGAGGGACGGCCCTTTTAGACTTAATATTAACTAACAGGCCAGACAGAATAACTGAGGTGCAGGTCGGGGGGCACCTGGGAAATAGTGACCACAACATTATACAATTCCACATGTGCTTCAGTAGGGTGCCCAGCAAGGGAGTCACAAAAACACTGAACTTCAGGAGGGCAAAGTTTGATCAGCTAAGAGATGCCCTTCACCTTATAGACTGGGATAGTATCTTCAGTAATAAGAGCACGGATAGAAAATGGGAAATTTTCAAAACAGTCCTACATAGTCACTGTAGAAGGTACATACCTTATGGGAATAAAAGGGCTAGGAATAGGAGGAAGCCAATGTGGCTAAATAAGGAAGTCAAGAGGGCAATGAAAAACAAAAAAAGGGCTTTCGGTAAACTTAAACAAGAAGGCAGCGAGGAAGCGCTAATATCTTATAGGGAAAAAAACAAAATCTGTAAGAAGCAAATAAGAATAGCAAAAGAGGAGACAGAGAGACTAATTGCCAAGGAAAGTAAAACGAATCCCAAACTGTTCTTTAACTATATAAACAGTAAAAGGATTAAAACTGATGGAGTTGGCCCATTGAAAAATAACCTGGGTAAAATCATAGAGGGCGATGAGGGTAAAGCAAACCTACTCAATAGCTTCTTCTCCACTGTTTTCACAAAATAAAACAATTTATCGGAGGAAATGCAGAGTGATAAAGTAAACCCTCCGCTAAATATCACCCACCTAACCCAGGAGGAAGTTCAGAAACGCCTAAATAATATCAAAATAGACAAGTCACCAGGCCCAGATGACACACACCCCCGGGTACTAAAAAAATTATGTAATGTGATAGACAGAGTGCTGTATCTTATATTCAAGCACTCTTTATGGACAGGGACTGTCCCACTAGACTGGCGCCAAGCAAATGTGGTACCAATATTCAAAAAGGGGTCTAAAAGTGACCCTGGGAACTATAGACCAGTAAGCTTAACGTCTGTTGTGGGTAAATTGTTTGAAGGATTTCTTAGAGATGCTATTGTAGAATATCTTAATGATAATAACTGTCTAACTCCATATCAACATGGATTCATGAGGGATCGCTCCTGCCAAACAAACCTGATCGCCTTCTACGAGGAGGTGAGCTCACAGCTGGACCGGGGAGAGTCAGTGGATGTTGTATACCTTGACTTCTCCAAAGCGTTTGATACCGTGCCACACAAAAGGTTGGTATATAAAATGAGAATGCTTGGTCTGGGGGATAATGTGTGCAAGTGGGTAAATAGCTGGCTGAGTGATAGAAAGCAGAGGGTGGTTATCAATGGAGTAAGCTCAGGGTGTGTCAGGGTTACTAGCGGGGTGCCTCAAGGGTCTGTCTTTGGCCCTATATTATTTAATATATTTATTAATGATCTAGTGGAAGGGTTGCATAGTAAAATAGCAATATTTGCAGATGATACTAAACTTTGTAAAGTAGTTAATACAGATGAGGATAGGGCACAGCTACAGGAGGATTTAGATAAATTGGGGAGTTGGGCCAAAAAATGGCAAATGGGGTTCAATGCCGATAAATGTAAGGTCATGCACATGGGAAAGAAAAACAGCAGTCACCCATACATATTAAATGGGAAACCGTTGGGGAAATCTGACATGGAGAAGGACCTGGGCGTCTTGGTTAATAGCAAATTAAATTGGAGTGCCCAGTGTCAGGCAGCAGCTGCGAAGGCAAATAGAGTCATGGCATGCATCAGAAGAGGAATAGGGGCATATGATGAGAACATTGTTCTTCCTCTGTATAAAGCGCTGGTAAGGCCGCACTTAGAATATTGTGCACAGTACTGGGCTCCGATGCTCAGGAAAGACATATTGGAGCTAGAGAGGGTACAAAGGAGGGCGACTAAGGTAATAAAGGGAATGGAGGGACTAGAATACCCAGAGAGGTTGTCAAAATTAGGCCTATTTACGTTGGAAAAGAGAAAGCTTAGGGGAGACCTCATAAACATGTATAAATACATCAGGGGGCAGTACAGAGATCTCTCCCATGACCTGTTTATACCAAGGATGGTGACAAAGACGAGGGGGCACACTATGCGTCTGGAGGAAAGGAGGTTCCTGCACCAGCATAGAAGGGGATTCTTTACGGTCAGAGCCGTGAGACTCTGGAACTCTCTGGGAGAGGAAGTGGTGATGTCCAACTCACTTAATGAGTTCAAGAGAGGCCTGGACGCCTTTTTTGAGAACAATAAAACTACATCTTAAGCTTAGTTAATTAATCCAGGGATTTAATCTGACTGCCAGATTGGAGTCAGGAAGTGAATTTTTCCTCAATGATGTAAATTGGCCTATACCGCATGTTTCTATGGAAACATGATGGCTCAAATGACATGTGAACAGCATAGGGACTCCCAGGACTCCCCTGGACTCCCAGGTCACTGTTGTGAACAATGTTGTCAGTATTATGCCACTTTTACGGACTGACAATAAAACAAACAAAAACGAAGCCAAAATGGATTTTCCTGAAAAAAAATGTTAAGGAACATTCTTTCTAGGGTAATGACTTGTATATAAGGCAAAATAAATAACCAAAAACAATAATGCTTCTCCACACCTAGGGCTATGTTCACACATATTGTTTTTGATGCGTTTTTGCACTTTTGCATTGCTTTCAAAAGTGAAAAATACATTCACCAGTAAATGTAATTTTAACATTTTACTACCTTATCGGGCCATGTCGTGTGTGAGACATGATCAGACACATCCTGTTTAATTTATGAAAGAATGACTCTGAAAGTCACAAAGCCTATTAGAGGGCCAGCAGTCGCCCCTCACTATTGTTAGAGGGCCATAAGCCGGCTATGCTTTGCATAGGCGTATATTGCAACTGAAATACAACGTATCCATCTGAGGTGGCAACATTTTCTCTTTCGTATGTATTCTATAAAGTTTGAAATTCCGATGTCCAGCAGGCGGCTCTCACAATTTATGGATGTCCATCAGGTGGCCCTCACAATTTATGGATGTCTAGCTGCTGGCCCTCACAATTTATGGATGTCCAGCCGGTGTCCCTCACAATTTATGGATGTCCAGCCGGCGGCCCTCACAATTTATAGAGTGCCAGCAGGCAACCTCCACTATTTTTAGAGGGCCAGCAGGCATCTTGGGGACAGATGAGACCAAGTTAGAGCTTTTTGGTAATACACATCATTCAGCTGTTTAGTGTAAATGCTTTGAGGCCTACAAATAAAACACCACAGTCAAATATGGTTCAAAGATATTATGGGGTTGTTTTTCTGCCTCTAGCACAGGGTGCATTGACTGTGTGCAAGTCATCATGGAATGTGAAGATTCCCAAAGGATTATGAGTCGCAATATAGTGCCCAGTGTCATAAAGCTAGATTTGCATCCTAGGTCATGGGTCTTCCAGAAGGACAATAACCCCAAACATACTTCAAGAGGCACCCAGAAATGGATGGAAACAAAGCACCGGAGAGTACTGAAGCGATAATTCCAGCTCCATTAGCGTCAAGTCTCCCACCACTAAATCTTACATTCAGAAGCTACAGAGAAACTGCGAATGGACACATTAAATCAGGATTTTTTTAAACTTTCATTCATTTCTGTCAAATTTGAAATATTTCCACCAACTGCGATGATTTTCTGTTTTCTATGATTCATTTGTGTCAACTTTGATTAATTTCTGAGTACAGACCACTGTAAAAATTATGAATCGGTCAATGAGTGCATGGAAGAAATCTATCAAGTTATACACTGTGGAAGATATGTATGCAGTGACTGCAAGAGCTGCAAAAATTAGGACGCACTCCAATACCCCTTTGAAGAGACGTAGAGGGGAGCCTCAGTAAAAATTTTTTTCCCGTTATTAAAGAGTGGATCTCCTAGACTGCTAAAGCCCATGCACTAAGCGCATGGGCTGAAAGACATTTTCCCCTGGGGGGTATACATGAACATACTGTATAACATAGAGAATGTTAGAGGTAGGACTCTAAATATAGTTCCTACGGGTATCATAAACACCCTTAAAAAAATAATGTGGGTGTTGCATGATGGTCACCCTGTTGATATGGTGGTGGAGGTTGAGGAGAAGGAGTAGGATGACATAAAATACACGAAATCCTGAAGCATATACCCATGTCTGGGGGTGAAGGGGTGCATGGGAATAGACCCCCCAAAACTGACTTTATGTTCCGCTGCTATCATCTGGTGGTGTTGAGAAGTCTGGCCCAATTCAGCCCTTGTTCATTTTGATAAGAGTGAGCCTGTCAGCATTTTCAGTTGACAGGCTGTTGCTCCTATCAGTTATAATACCTCCGGCGGCACTAAAAACCCGCTCTGACAAAACGCTAGCGACAGGGCAGGCCCGGACCTCCAAGGCGTAGAGAGACAGTTCATGTCATGTATCCAGCTTGGATACCCCATAGTTGTAAGGCACAGAGGAATCATGGAGGACGCGGGTACAGTCGGCAAGGTACTCCTTCAGCATCTTCCAAAACTTTTCCCTCCTTGTCAGAGTACCCCGCGCATCAGGGCCTGGGCACTCCTCCCTAAGAGGACGACTGTCCATGTTCTCCTCCTCCTCCTGCTCCTCCATCTTGTTCTCCCTCTCCTCAGGCCATCCACACTGAACAGACGGTATGAATGTGGTGTGGGTAGTACCATCTGTAGCACAGACAACCAGATCTTGTTCCTTCTCATCCTCTCCCTCCTCCTCCTCATTACCACCCAATCTACATTGAGATGAGATGAGGCTGGGCTGCGTAGCATCACCCAATATAGTTCCTTGCTCCAGCTCATTGTGCTCTGCCTGCAATGCCTCCTCTTTAATTGTGAGCAGTGAGCGTTTCAGTAGACAGAAAAGCGGGAAGGTGATGCTAATTATGGCATCATCGTAGCTCACCATCTTGGTGGAGTCCTCAAAGTTTTGGAGGACGGCAAAGATGTCATAAATCCATGCCCACTCATCAGCTTTTATGTGTGGAAGCTAACTTGAATACCGACGGGCGTGTTGAAGCTGGTACTTAACAACTGTCCTCTGCCGCTTACAAATCCTTCCCAACATCTGCAATGATGGGTTCCAACATGTGGCGACATCGCACACCAGTCGAAGAGCTAGAAGCTGAAAATGCTGCTGAAGCACTGCCAGGGCGGCTGAAGCTGTAGCTGACTTTCTGAAATGGGCACACACATGGCGTACTTTCACACCACTAAGTTGAGCATATGGGCAAGGCATGGAACGTGTGCGAGGTTGCCAAGCCTCAGAGCCATCACCAGGTTCCAGCCATTGTCACACATGACCATGCCTGGCTGTAGGTTCAGTGGTGAGAGCCACAGATCTGCCTGCTGTTACAGCTTTTAACAACTCTGCAGCGGTGTGCGGTTTGTCACCTAAGCAGATTAGCTTAGTGCTGCAGTGCTTCCAGCTTGTGACTGAGGAGGAGGAAATGCAGGAGCTGTAGAATGAGGGGGGCAACCATGATTGATCCAGGGCCTGCAATTTTAACCCAGTGTGCCGTCAGTGAGATGTACCGTCCTTGGCCACAAGCACTTGTCCATGTGTCCGTGGTTAGGTGGACCTTCCCAGTAACTTCATTGATGAGGGCACGGGTACTGTTCTGGGACACATGCTTGTGTAAGGCGGGGACAGCACACCGGGAGAAATAGTGGCGGCTGGGGACCGAGTACCGAGAGACAGCCGCCACCATGAGGTTGCAGAAAGCCTAAAAGGCAACATTTCCAGTGCAACCAGTCAAAAAATGTGGCAGTTTAGTATTGTGGCCTGTGGGTGGTTGGCAGCGTATTTGAACTTGCGATCCAAGGACTGGGGTAGGGACAACTGAATGCTGCACTGGGACAGGGACATGGACGTGGTTGCTGATGGTGGTGGTTGCAAGTGTGCAACGACAGGTGCAGGGTGGGAGGCATCTGCCTGTGCCCGCACAACAGGGTGGGAGGCATCTGCCTGTGCCCGCACAACAGTGGAACAGGCAGTGGTGTCACCCGCAGTCACTGGACCCTGGCATTCGGCCCTGGCTATGCATGTCACCATCCCAGGTTGGGTCAGTGACTTCATGGTCCACCACTTCATCTTCCACATACGCACACTAGTCCTCCTCCTGACTTTCTGGCAATTATGTCTCATCATCATCCACCTCTTGCGACAGCAATTGCACTTTCCCACTGTTGCCTTCATGTGACCGTGGCTGCTCAAATATTTGGGCATCGCTACATGCAATCTCCTCATGCCCAGCTTGAAGCAGGCTGGGCAAGAGGCCCGGATCTATAAATGGAAAAGTGAACAGCTCTTCGGAGTGTCCAAGTGTGGGATCACTTGTCTCCGGGCACTCAGCATGGTGGGAGGAAGGAGGAACAGGGTGAGGAATATGTGGTTCAGTATATAAGACAACATTTAAAAAGGATTTAAAAAAAAACAATTTACGTAAACCAAAATTGAAATTTTGTTAAAACATTTAAAATTTCAGAGTAATTTTTGAAGAAAGTAAAATTGCCAAAGATTTGATGGAAGAGGGGACTCAGATAAACTCTGTATTTGACATAAAGGCGGGCCTCATACACATTCTGTTCAAATTGTCATGTAGTGGTACTCCTAGATTCATAAAGGCTATCCACTAAGTGAAAAGCCTGCAAAAATTACAAGCAGGGTCATCCATGCAGCTTTGAAGGCACCAACTGGAGTGCCTCATTCAAATATTGAGAACAAAATGTAGTTGAAGTACTCCTACATTCATAAAAGCTCTGCACACAGTGCAAAGCCTGGCACAAATTACAAGCAGTGTCATTCATGCACCTTTGAAGGCAACAACTTTAGTGCCTCATTCAAATATTAAAAAAGTGTAGTTGTGGTACTCCTACACTCATAAAGGCTCTGCACACAGTGCAAAGCCAGAAAAAAATTATAAGAAGGGTCATCCAGTCATCCATAGACCCTTGAAGGCAACAACTGTCCGGCCTCATTAAAATATTTTGAAAGTGTAGTTGATGTGATCGTACACCCATAATGGCTTTGCTCAAAGTCGAAAACCAGGAAACAGTTATAAGGAGGGTCATCCAGTCATCCATAGACCCTTGAAGACAACAACTGGTAGGCCTCATTAAAATATTGAAGATTAAAAACACTTTATGTGATGCTGTTTTCTGATGGTGTGGAAAAGTCGGGGCTAACCCCGGCTATGTTCATTTTTATTAGAGCAAGCCTGTCAGTATTTTCTGTTAACAGGTTTTTCCAGATTAAAATATCATTGAAGTATGAGCCCTTAATTTTGGATCACCACTCACCTGTGTATATGGTAGGGCCCCACAGCGCTATAAATTAGGCCTGTTCCAAAGGTAAGTCAGATCATGACTAAGACCTAATGAGTTGAAACGCGTTGATCTGGATCCCCATGGTGGGTGCATGGTAGTTGCTCTTGATTCTATCCACTGGATTATCTTTTAAATTTTATTCAATAAAGAGAAATGGATTTTTAGTAACAATATCTTGGACAGATCTTTTCTTGCTGTGCATACATTTTTTAATGAATCAAAAAATTTGGTCAACTGTAGCAGGCCATGCAATTTTAAAAAATGTTAAACCAACGTAATTTTATACAGAGCACGTTTAACTATATGGATGAACAAAAAAATTTGGTCAACTCTAGCAGGCCGTGCAGTTTTTAAAAATTTTAAACCACCGTAATTTTACACAGGGCACGTTAATAATAGTAAATTTTTGGAACAAAAAAAATTGGTCAACTGTAGCAGGCGAAGCAGTTTTTACAAATTTTACACAGAGCATGTTAAACTGTATGGATGACATGGAATCCAGAAAAAAAAATTGTGAATTTTTTTGAGTTTTGTATACCACTGTAATGTAACACTAACCACATTAAACTTTATGGATGACTAATTCAATCCAGAAAAAACGTTTGAATGTTTTTATTTTTAGTTTTATACAACACCTTAATGTAACACTAACAACCACATTAGACTCTATGGAAGACTAATCGAATCCAGAAAGATATTTGAAACCTTTTTTTTCAGTTTTATATACCACTGTAATGTAACACTAACCAGTGCGTTAAAGTCTATGGATGACCAATTGAATCCGGAATATGTTTTTAACTTTTTATGGAGTTTTATAAACCACCGTAATATAACACTAACCATCAAACCAGCAGGGACAAGGAGAAGCATGGCAGATGTGACAACCTACATGGTGAGCTGCAACATGTGCTACATGTTCACAGATTGACCAGAAGATGAAACCAACTTCACCTGCCAGAAGTGTAGACTACTGGCTCTTTTAGAAAAAAAGGTGCGGGGACTGGAAGAAAGAATTGCGACATTAAAACTCATCAAGGAAAATGAAGACTTCCTGGACAGAACAGAAGCGTCACTACTGGTCACGGAAGGTGAAGGAAGCGTCAGAGAACCTCCAGAGGCAGATAAGTAGAGGCAAGTGACCAAAAGAAGCAAAAAGACCATGGAGACACCACCAACCACACAACTGAGAAACAGATTCCAAGGACTTGTGGAGGACAAAGATGGCACACCTAAGGATGAGGCACTACCAGCAAGCAAAGAAGAAAAGAGCACCCAGAAACACCCAGAAGCGACAAGAAAAAGGACAGCCATGAAGGAAAGAAGAGTGGTGGTGGTGGGAGACTCACTACTGAGAGGAACAGAAGCAGCTATCTGCAGACCGGACATAACCACAAGAGAAGTATGCTGCCTCCCAGGTGCGAAGATCAAGGATGTTACCGATAGGATACCGAAGCTCATCAGTTCCAAGGATATCCACCCATTTCTTCTGATACACGTTGGCACCAATGACACGGCAAGGAAGGACCTACCGACAATCTGCAAGGACTTTGAAGCATTGGGGAAGAAAGTAAAAGAACTGGATGCGCAGGTAGTTTTTTCTTCTATCCTTCCAGTAGACGGGCATGGCGTCAGGAGATGGAACAGGATCCTTGATGTGAACAACTGGCTGAGACGATGGTGCAGACAACAAGGATTTGGATTCCTGGACCATGGTGTGAATTACCTCTATGACGGACTCCTTGCCAGAGACGGACTACACCTCAACAAACCCGGGAAACACACATTCGCCAGGAGACTCGCAACACTCATCAGGAGGGCGTTAAACTAGAAGAAGAGAAGATGGGAAGAAAAACGCCGGACACGAACATGAAACCAGAGAACATACTAATGAAAGATATGAAGTGTGACAAAGAAGGTCCAAGACAAGATACTTGGAAGGGAGGTAAGAAAATATCTAATACAATCCACAGGGAGAAGATTGGAACAAAACAAAATCGTGTAAACTGTGTGCTAGCAAATGCCAGAAGCCTGACAAACAAGATGGATGAACTGGAAGCAGAAATATCTACAGGTAACTATGACATAGTGGGAATAACCAAGACATGGTTAGATGAAAGCTATGACTGGGCAGTTAAATTACAGGGTTACAGTCTGTTTAGAAGGGATCGAAGAAATCGGAAAGGGGGTGGAGTCTGTCTATGTGTAAAGACGTGTCTAAAGCCTACAATACGGGAGGATGTATGGGAGGGAAATGAGGAGGCTGAGTCCTTATGGGTGGAGATACATGGGGCAAAAAACAATAATAAAATTATCATAGGAGTCTGTTATAAACCACCAAATATAGCAGAAGCCACGGAAAGTCTATTAATGAGACAAATAGACGAAGTAGCAAAAAATAACGAGGTGATTATTATGGGGGACTTCAACTACCCCGATATAGACTGGGAAACCGAAAGCTGTAGATCTCAGAAAGGAAACAGGTTTCTGTCAATTATCAAAGACAATTATTTGTCACAACTTGTTCAGGAACCAACTAGAGGGACGGCCCTTTTAGACTTAATATTAACTAACAGGCCAGACAGAATTACTGAGGTGCAGGTCGGGGGGCACCTGGGAAATAGTGACCACAACATTATACAATTCCACATGTGCTTCAGTAGGGTGCCCAGCAAGGGAGTCACAAAAACACTGAACTTCAGGAGGGCAAAGTTTGATCATCTAAGAGATGCCCTTCACCTTATAGACTGGGATAGAATCTTCAGTAATAAGAGCACGGATAGAAAATGGGAAATTTTCAAAACAGTCCTACATAGTCACTGTAGAAGGTACATACCTTATGGGAATAAAAGGGCTAGGAATAGGAGGAAGCCAATGTGGCTAAATAAGGAAGTCAAGAGGGCAATGAAAAACAAAAAAAGGGCTTTCGGTAAACTTAAACAAGAAGGCAGCGAGGAAGCGCTAATATCTTATAGGGAAAAAAACAAAATCTGTAAGAAGCAAATAAGAATAGCAAAAGAGGAGACAGAGAGACTAATTGCCAAGGAAAGTAAAACGAATTCCAAACTGTTCTTTAACTATATAAACAGTAAAAGGATTAAAACTGATGGAGTTGGCCCATTGAAAAATAACCTGGGTAAAATCATAGAGGGCGATGAGGGTAAAGCAAACCTACTCAATAGCTTCTTCTCCACTGTTTTCACAAAAGAAAACAATTTATCGGAGGAAATGCAGAGTGATAAAGTAAACCCTCCGC
Organism: Phyllobates terribilis; assembly: GCF_046119375.1. Classification (NCBI taxonomy): domain Eukaryota; kingdom Metazoa; phylum Chordata; class Amphibia; order Anura; family Dendrobatidae; genus Phyllobates; species Phyllobates terribilis. The sequence goes on along the minus strand of NW_027362763.1, from coordinate 381,262,848 downwards.
TAAATATCACCCACCTAACCCAGGAGGAAGTTCAGAAACGCCTAAATAATATCAAAATAGACAAGTCACCAGGCCCAGATGACACACACCCCCGGGTACTAAAAGAATTAAGTAATGTGATAGACAGACCGCTGTATCTTATATTCAAGCACTCTTTATGGACAGGGACTGTCCCACTAGACTGGCGCCAAGCAAATGTGGTACCAATATTCAAAAAGGGGTCTAAAAGTGACCCTGGGAACTATAGACCAGTAAGCTTAACGTCTGTTGTGGGTAAATTGTTTGAAGGATTTCTTAGAGATGCTATTGTAGAATATCTTAATGATAATAACTGTCTAACTCCATATCAACATGGATTCATGAGGGATCGCTCCTGCCAAACAAACCTGATCGCCTTCTACGAGGAGGTGAGCTCACAGCTGGACCGGGGAGAGTCAGTGGATGTTGTATACCTTGACTTCTCCAAAGCGTTTGATACCGTGCCACACAAAAGGTTGGTATATAAAATGAGAATGCTTGGTCTGGGGGATAATGTGTGCAAGTGGGTAAATAGCTGGCTGAGTGATAGAAAGCAGAGGGTGGTTATCAATGGAGTAAGCTCAGGGTGTGTCAGGGTTACTAGCGGGGTGCCTCAAGGGTCTGTCTTTGGCCCTATATTATTTAATATATTTATTAATGATCTAGTGGAAGGGTTGCATAGTAAAATAGCAATATTTGCAGATGATACTAAACTTTGTAAAGTAGTTAATACAGATGAGGATAGGGCACAGCTACAGGAGGATTTAGATAAATTGGGGAGTTGGGCCAAAAAATGGCAAATGGGGTTCAATGCCGATAAATGTAAGGTCATGCACATGGGAAAGAAAAACAGCAGTCACCCATACATATTAAATGGGAAACCGTTGGGGAAATCTGACATGGAGAAGGACCTGGGCGTCTTGGTTAATAGCAAATTAAATTGGAGTGCCCAGTGTCAGGCAGCAGCTGCGAAGGCAAATAGAGTCATGGCATGCATCAGAAGAGGAATAGGGGCATATGATGAGAACATTGTTCTCCTCTGTATAAAGCGCTGGTAAGGCCGCACTTAGAATATTGTGCACAGTACTGGGCTCCGATGCTCAGGAAAGACATATTGGAGCTAGAGAGGGTACAAAGGAGGGCGACTAAGGTAATAAAGGGAATGGAGGGACTAGAATACCCAGAGAGGTTGTCAAAATTAGGCCTATTTACGTTGGAAAAGAGAAGGCTTAGGGGAGACCTCATAAACATGTATAAATACATCAGGGGGCAGTACAGAGATCTCTCCCATGACCTGTTTATACCAAGGATGGTGACAAAGACGAGGGGGCACACTATGCGTCTGGAGGAAAGGAGGTTCCTGCACCAGCATAGAAGGGGATTCTTTACGGTCAGAGCCGTGAGACTCTGGAACTCTCTGGGAGAGGAAGTGGTGATGTCCAACTCACTTAATGAGTTCAAGAGAGGCCTGGACGCCTTTTTTGAGAACAATAAAACTACATCTTAAGCTTAGTTAATTAATCCAGGGATTTAATCTGACTGCCAGATTGGAGTCAGGAAGTGAATTTTTCCTCAATGATGTAAATTGGCCCATACCGCATGTTTTTTTTTTGCCTTCCGCTGGATCAACGCTGCGGAATAGCTGCAGTGCACAAGAAATAGGCTGAACTGGATGGACGCTTGTTTTTTTTCGGCCTTATAAACTATGTAACTATGTAACTATGTTGAACTCTATGGATAACTAATTCAATACAGAATTTTTTTTTAACATTTTTTTGGAGTTCTATATACCACCGTAATGTAACACTAACCATGTTGAACTCTATGGATAACTAATTCAATCCAGATTTTTTTTTTTAACATTTATTTTTTGGAGTTTTATATACCACCGTCTATGGATGACTAATTCAATCCAGAAAATTTTTTTGAACATTTTTATTGAGTTTTATATACCATCGTAATGTAACACTAAGCATGTTAGACTGTATGGATGACAATATAGTAATTTTTTTTGCCCCCTGCCCCCCAAAAAAACAGAATGTGGCCAACTGCCGCAGCTATATATTTAGCAATGGACTGCAAAGCCCTAAGCCCTCTGATACAAACAGCAAAGCACAGGATTAGCCCTTAGAAGGACTGTTAGTATGATGGTTTAGCATCAACACTAGTATCACCACTAGAGGACTCTGATTAGTTAAACTGTGCCTGGATAACTACTCTCTCCCTCCAATCACAATTGTCCCTGAGCTGTGCGATGGCATCAGTGTGTTGAGTGTGGTGTTTCCTGTCCTTTTATACCCTCTGATGAGGTAATGCAGCCTGCCTTTCAGAATAATGCCACTGTCAAGATTGCTATGGCATTACAGTGACTGACAGGCAATCCCCGCATGTTTATTGGCTGTGTAACAGGCGCCAAACATGCGGGGCAAGAATCGAGCTTCAAATCCGAGCACCAGCCAATGCTTGTCAAGTGCCAAGCACATCCAAGCACCAAGATACTCGATTGATATCCGAGTATCACTGAGCTCATTCGCTCATCCCTAGTATTATTGTTTTCATTTAAATAAGAGAAATACATATAAACAGACTATATTTGTACAAAAACAAGAACCAAACACTATATATGGCCCATGAAATACATTTTTTATTTAGATACAGTTAAAAAATAAAATAATTACAAAAGGTAGACTATATTTGTGAAGATCTAGCAGCTATGCGTAGATGTTCCACTTGGTGGCAGAATCAGACCAGGAAATAAAACAAATTAAAGACTAGCTATCTCATTTTAGAAAATACTGCTACAGTTTGTACGCGGCATGTCAGAAGTACATTTCTGTATCCTGTTATATGACATCTTAGTGTTCATGATATAAATGAGACCTGCATTATATATACACTGCTCAAAAAAATAAAGGGAACACTCAAATAACACATCCTAGATCTGAATGAATGAAATATTCTCATTGAATACTTTGTTCTGTACAAAGTTGAATGTGCTGACAACAAAATCACACAAAAATCATCAATGGAAATCAAATTTATTAACCAATGGAGGCCGGGATTTGGAGTCACCCCCAAAACTAAAGTGGAAAAATACACTACAGACTGATCCAACTTTGATGTAATGTTCTTAAAACAAGTCAAAATGAGGCTCAGTATTGTGTGTGGCCTCCACGTGTCTGTATGACCTCCCTACAACGCCTGGGCATGCTCCTGATGAGGTTGTGGATGGTCTCCTGTGGGATCTCCTCCCAGACCTGGACTAAAGCATCCGCCAACTCCTGGACAATCTGTGGTGCAACGTGACGTTGGTGGATGGAGCAAGACATGATGTCCCAGATATGCTCAATCGGATTCAGGTCTGGGGAATGGACGGGCCAGTCCATAGCATCAATGCTTTCATCTTGCAGGAACTGCTGACACACTCCAGCCACATGAGCTCTGGCATTGTCCTGCATTAGGAGGAACCCAGGGCCAACCGCACAAGCATATGGTCTCACAAGGGGTCTGAGGATCTCATCTCGGTTCCTAATGGCAGTCAGGCTACCTCTGGCGAGCACATGGAGGGCTGTGCGGCCCTCCAAAGAAATGCCACCCCACACCATTACTGACTCACTGCCAAACCGGTCATGCTGATGGATGTTGCAGGCAGCAGATCGCTCTCCACGGCGTCTTCAGACTCTGTCACGTCTATCACATGTGCTCAGTGTGAACCTGCTTTCATCTGTGAAGAGCGCAGGGTGCCAGTGGCGACTTTGCCAATCCTGGTGTTCTGTGGCAAACGCCAAGCGTCCTGCACGGTGTTGGGCTGTGAGCACAACCCCCATCTGGGGACGTCAGGCCCTCATACCACCCTCATGGAATCGGTTTCTAACCTTTTGTGCAGACACATGCACATTTGTGGCCTGCTGGAGGTCATTTTGCAGGGCTCTGGCAGTGCTCCTCTTGTTCCTCCTTGCACAAAGGGTGAGGTAGCGGTCCTGCTGCTGGGTTGTTGCCCTCCCATGGCCCCCTCCACGTCTCCTGGTAGCATCTCCAGCCTCTGGACACTACGCTGACAGACACAGCAAACCTTCTTGCCACAGCTCGCATTGATGTGCCAGCCTGGATGAGCTGCACTACCTGAGCAATTTCTGTGGGTTGCAGAGTCCTTCTCATGCTACCACTAGTGTGAAAGCACAACCAACATTCAAAAGTGACCAAAACATCAGCCAGAAAGCATTTGTACTGAGATGTGGTCTGTGGTCCCCACCTGCAGAACCACTCCTTTATTGAGGGTGTCTTGATAATTGCCAATAATTTCCATCTACTGTTTATTCCATTTGCACAACAGCATGTGAAGTTGATTGTCAATTAGTGTTGCCTCCTAAGTGGACAGTTTGATTTCACAGAAATTTGATTCACTTGGAGTTGTATTCTGTTGTTTAAGTGTTCCCTTTATTTTTTTGAGCAGTTTATTTACTTCTGAGCTGAGATATCATTATTTAAAGTTACAGACTAAAAGACGGCGGCAGCAAGACTGTGAGATCCTGGTGAAAATATGCACCTGTCCTGATTTTTGTCATACATCACAGACATAGTGTTAGGAGGGCGGTTGCAGACAACTTTATTATAATGGAACACAACCGACCCCGGGGTCCGCGATGCAGCCTGGAGAACTGCTGCCGAACACTTTCCGGGTGAAACGGAAAGCAACCAACTTAAATGATAAACCCTTCCGTGTTACTGCACACGTCTGCAGGCTGCTCAGGGTGTTAGGCGACCCCTTTGGCTGAGCCAGACTGCTAGACGAAGCTACCTTCCTCTATGGAGTTAACCTGCTTAGCGGAAACTACACGTGGAACACGGTCGTCCACACATCAGCATCACTACTCAATGATCAGAGCGCGCCGCCTTGTTTGTGGGTGGGCCTTTTAAAGACTAAGCCCTGCCCACCGACGCGCCATTGGTGATGCCACCCATGGACCAATCAGGCGGTGCCAGGTCACTGGGTCAGGTGGGTGCCAAACCACCAATCACGATCCGCCAGGTCACGGGCATGCTCAGTGCGGTGAATACTGGACTTAGACTCCAAAAGCCCTGTCTCCCTCTGCAACCTATGCTTAACATTGCTAGGCACAAATACCCAGGAGACAATCTGCACATCTCATGGACCAGCTAGGCGTTGCGGCTGATGACGATGCTAAGCAGTGTCAGCCCTGGCTGGACCAAAATTGGAGACCGCAGAAGGTTCTGGACCCATTTCAAATCCAACAACAGACCGACACCTAACATTATCCCCCTCCACTTGACGTTCATTTTCCTCCATGAGCCGGGGGGCAAGAATGAGGTCCACCAGGTCACAGAGAGGATTCACAGAACCGTGACCCCTCCAGTGTACAGGGTACCCTTTTTTAAAGCGGGGGGTTAACTTAGCAGACTCTCCGCGTACTTCAGTACTGCGGGCCGAGACCCACGCAGGGCGACGAGAAGTGGCAACCGACTCACTATGTGTGGAGTCCGTCACGGGTGACAGATGGGGAAGACCAACCGGACTTTGGTGGAAATATTTAACTCTCGCACAGTCGGGACACGTGAGAACAAAGTCCCTGACGGCCTGGCACCACCGGGACCACCAATAGGACCGTTGAAGGGACTTAGCGGTACGTTTGACCCCCAGGTGGGCTCCGATCTTAGGGACATGAGCCCAGGAGAGCACCATGCTCTGTAGATTAGGGGAAACAAACGTCCTCCCTGACGGAACCGGGTTAGAGGACACTGCAGCCACCCTCTCTACCTGAGAGTTCTTTTCAACATAGTCTGACAAGACCTGGGTCCTGGAGACAGACAAAGAATCTGTACCAGAGGCCACATTGGTAGAGGGATCAGAGACTACCCTCCGGGTGACTTTGACCATACACGGAGACGCACAATTCTCACTCCAGGAAGAAATTCTCCCTGTATTCCAGTCAATGTGTGGAGTATGACAGCGTAGCCAGGGGAGACCCAATAACACCTCGTCTAATCCACCGGGAATAATAAGAAATGAGATGACCTCCCGGTGTCACTGAGGAAATTACATGGTGAGGGGAATCGACTGGTGGGTGATTTGCGCGTCCAGGAATGAACCATTGACAACACTAATGTTCATTGGTCTTGAGAGTAACTCTATAGGGATGGCATGCCTCTGGGCAAATGTAGATGATAAAAAATTGCCATCAGCACCAGAGTCCACCCACGCCTTGGCAGTAACTGCAGATGTACCAAAAGACAATGTCACGTTATATAATAATTTAGAGGAAGAAGTCCCAAAACTTAATACACCTCCTCCAACGGTGGTAAGACCTACTCCTTTTCCCGACTGCTTGGAACCCTTATTTACTGGGTACTCCAAGAGATGTGCAGGATGGTAACGAGAAGGACTAGACTCAGTCCGGGATATATCCATAGGCTCAGGCTCCAGGTGGAGAGTCTCGGGTTTGGAAATGGGTCTAGAGAAGGATGTTACCAACTGACACTGAGGTCTGGCAACCTCCAGCTCTAACTTGTGTTCTGCATGATGCAAATCTATACGGTCAGCAAGAGATATTAACTCCTCCAGGGAGGTTGGAATCTCTCTGGTAGATAGAGCATCTTTAATATGCCCAGCCAGACCCTTCCAGAACACCGGGATAAGCGACCGCTCAGACCAATCCAGTTCAGCCGCTAGGGTTCTGAACTGGATGGCATAGTGGCTGGCGGTGGCCGAACCCTGGATCAAGGTGAGAATCTTAAGAGCCGTATCATGCGTGACCTGAGGACCTAGGAATACACCTTTTAAGGTCTTAAGGAAAAGACCTGCATTTACTACAACCAGATCATTCCGCTCCCATAGAGGAGTAGCCCACTCCAGAGCCCTGTGAGAGAGTAATGAGATGATATATCCCACTTTGGCTCTTTCGGAGGGGAACCATGCCTCCATCATCTCCAAATGAATGGAGCATACATTAATAAAACCCCTGCAGAGTTTACTGCCCCCAGAAAATTTTTCCGGGAGAGCAAAATGGGGTAATGGGGCACTTGCAGTGGTTGCAGTATTCACAGCAGCCGAGTTAATAATATTGGCTGCTAGAGTAGCCGCCTGGGTAGCTACTGCAGTGATATGAGCGACCGGGACAGCTTGTTCCAGAGATTTAAGTCAGACCTCAATTCGCTGTATATACTGCAGCAATTGCTGGTTGTCGGCCATGTTCGGCAAGACCCTGGCGCTCTGATACTGTTAGGAGGGCGGTTGCAGACAACTTTATTATAATAGAACGCAACCGACCCCAGGGTCCGCGAAGCAGCCTGGAGGACTGCTGCCGAACACTTTCCGGGTGAAACGGAAAGCAATGAACTTAAATGATAAACCCTTCCATGTTACTACACACAGGAACGAGTATAGCGGTTCGCTCTATCTCCGTTAACAGCACGGGAGATGTGTGACAGGGAAACTATCTGCAGCCCTGTTAACTACACAGGGACTACACTGGTGGCGCTAGGATGCGTGTGTGACTACGCCGCCGGGTACACGTGCCTCCAGCCAGCGTGGTACCGGACTGCAGGGTATTACTCCAAGTGTCTGATAGACGATAGCCGTGAACAGGACGTCTGCAGGCTGCTCGGGGTGTTAGGCGACCCCTTGGGCTGAGCCAGACTGCTAGACGAAGCTACCTGCCTCTATGGAGCTAACCTGCCTAGCGGAAACTACACGTGGAACACAGTCGTCCACACAACAGCATCACTGCTCAATGATCAGAGCGCGCCGCCATGTTTGTGGGCGGGCCTTTTAAAGATTAAGCCCTGCCCACTGACGCGCCATTGGTGACGCTACCCGTGAACCAATCAGGCGGTGCCAGGTCACTGGGTCAGGTGGGTGCCAAACCACCAATCACGATCCGCCAGGTCACAGGCATGCTCAGTGCGGCGAATCCTGGACTTAGACTCCAAAAGCCCTGTCTCCCTCTGCAACCTATGCTTAACATTGCTAGACACAAATACCTGGGAGACAATCTGCACATCTCGTGGACCAGCTAGACGTTGGGGCTAATGATGATGCTGAGCAGCGTCAGCCCTGGCTGGACCAAAATGGGAGACCACAGAAGGTTCTGGACCCATTTCAAATCCAGCAACTGACTGACGCATAAGACCTAGTATCTGAATTTTTTAACCCAAATCTGGAGCGCATAAGTCAGGAATGTTTTTCAATTATCATTTTTACTGTGTTTAGAATCTTCTCTTTATTTTTGCTTGAAAATCCGGACTCAAAATTTGAATATCTGCTTTTAGTGGCTCAGATGGCACTGTTGCTTTGCAGTCCTGAGATCAATTTCACCAAGGACAACATCTGGAAGGATTTTGTATGTTTTCCCCATGTTTGTGTGGGTTTCCTCCGGATTCTCTGGTTCCTCCCACACTGTAAAGACATACTGATAGAGAATTTAGATTGTGGACCCCAGTGGGGACTGTAGGAATTCACGCTTCCAGGCAACAGTTACAGTCCACACAGGTATTGCAGTCTGCTCAAAATGTGAAGGTCTTTCATAAAAACTTAAGTGGTTACAAAACACAAAATATCCTCTTCTCGGCACAAAGGTATGACAGGAAAATAATCAGTTCATGCACCAGCATGTAATGACTACCAAAGCGGGCTCACCAGTTCAGAATTGAGTCCTTCTCTCACTGCAGGCTTAACAATGACAGAATCTTTCATAGACAGCAATTCAGCATACACACCAAACTCAGTGTGCTTCAGATTCAGTGGTTACTCACCACCTCCAACACCTTTCAGGCTCTGGTAGACTGTCCTCCATTAAATAGTCTTTTTTTCTCTCTAACACCACAACCTGCTCAGCTCGCAAGTTGACTGACAAGTGAACAAACAGCCTGGCCGTCTAGACATAGCTAGCCAGGTGCATGTAATTAAGTCATTCAGTGCTAGGAATTAATCCAGACCAACCTGGCTCTTTTACAGGACAGAGATTATGATGTCTGTAAAATGCTGTGGAATATGATGGTGCTATATAAGCAATACATAATAAATAATAATAAATTAGTGAGACACAGGCTATTTTTTTTATGCTGCTTTTCAAAACATATGCTCATACCATATTTGGAGCCATGCTTTTAACAATGGACCCGATTCATGAAACCAGTTCACTAGAATTCTGGTGGAAATTACTTTGAAAAGTTGGGAAATTTTGGAGCAAAATGGAGTTGCATAAATATTTAGAGAGTTTTAACATTTTCATGCCAGTTTGTCCCAGCACCTCCAAAATGGGTGGAGCTGAGAGGGTACGGGGGTGCGGCTGGGATTGACATAACAGCTGGCCTAATTCATGATAAACTGTGGCATTCCCTATGCCATAAATGTTACTTTAGTCAGGGAGGCTCACTCCCTGAAGTGCACGCCACTTGTCAGACACTCTTGATTCATAAATAAGTGTGTGGCGAAAAACAGAGGTCTTGATGGATCATGATCTACATTCTTTGTGGATCACTCAAATGCATACAGGTCTCTGTTTATGATAGGCTGCAGTCTGCTTATGACATTGCAGGCATAGGCTGTCATAATACAGTCTGTGCCCACTAGTGGGCTATAGAAAAATGGACACATTTTATAGGGACTTCAGTGTGATTTGCACTAGATTTCCATTAATATGTTGATGAATGGTGATTATATAGCCCCCTGATATATTCAATTATGGGTCATGGTCTAACAAAAACAATTAAAAAATACACAATATATTTAATGTTCAAACAAAAATTAATTAAAAAATTGATGCATTCCAGAGATAGGGAATATCTACTTAATTCTGGAGAGATATGGATACATACTTTAACAATTTGCAATGCATTTGATGTCATTCTTCTGTTTGTACAATATTGACTGGTTTATTAAAGGGGTTGTCCAGGCTTGGCATGAAAGTCTGTAGGCACTTTATGTGACTGCAGTCTTGTGAATCCTCACAGCATGGACAGCGCATATAGTCAGGATTCTCCAGTGCCGGTGGCGAGACTGGGAGATCATGTGACCGAAAGTATACAATATGCATACTCCCGGCCAAATTCCGACTAGAAGTCCGCAGTCTCATTCAAGTCACTTGTATTGGAGGTTGGCATAATCAGCAAATTCAAATTTCAAAAGGTCAGCTCATTTCTATTCATGACCTTTGGTGAGCTTGAGCAGAACCCGGGCCACATCAGACCCAGAAGTCCCGGCCTAGTGTGAGAGGCTCGGGGATTTGATCATAAGTGGTGGAGATCAGTAGATAAAATGAGGACGGCTGACAATGAAGAGCGGAGTGGAGAGAAAGGTGAGCAGTGAGGTGAACATAAGGATTTATTTTTTATTTTTTATTCATTATATTATTATTAGTGATGAGCGAGTATGTTCTGTTAACCCTTTCAGTGAGCATGCTCGGGCGAACACCGAGTATCTTCAGCGTGCTCGGGTGTTATGTTTCAGTCTCTCTGTGTGCATGATTTGCGACTGTTTTACAACTTTAATACATGTGAGGAATGCCTAAGGAACAGACATTCCTCACATGTATTAAAGCTGTCAAGACTGAAACATAACACCCGAGCACGCTGAAGATACTCGGTGTTCGCCCGAGCATTCTCGCCGAAAGGGTTAACAGAATATACTCGCTCATCGCTAATTATTATGCTTTAATGTCCTATAGGACATTAAATTTGCAGAGAAGTTATTTGAATTTCTCAGGAAAACTGCATGATCAGGTGAATTTACGTTCTGTCTAAACAGCTCATCACTAGTCAGAGTCATCCCATAGAAAATTAGTGCATGAAATAGCAATATACATCTAATTATATGTCCTGCATTCTCCTATATATTCAAGACTGAAATACACATAGTAGTAAAATAGCAGATCATGTAGACTCATCAAAATCAGGTAACTGAGTGTTCATAGCTGTTATGTTTTAATGTTCCTTAGCGTTCCCATATTCTGCTGTACATGTATGTGATTGCTGTAAACTGTCACAGTTACAGTTTAATACAGACTGCTGTCCCAATTAGCTTTCGTCTTGCCCAGCAATCACTGTGATTGGTCTGTCTGTATAAACAGACAAATCACATTGAAGCAGACAGATTAAGCCTGCTTTTCCGGCTCTGGCCTTTTCAATTATGTCACATGGAAAATCAGTGCCGGCTATCTGGTAGTACAGGAGAGTATCATATACCCTGACTTTGTCACAATTGATGTTATCACTGACTGTAGCCATTTAACCTCTTAGAAGCAGCTGTCATTAACGATGGCGACATCAAGATGGTTAACCCCATCACTCTCCCGTGATAGTTTCCATGACAATCCTGAGGTCATTATTTAGCCATTATCCGCCAGCTATGGTGGCCTGTTAGGCCCTGCTGTAAGCATGGTCTAACAGGCTAAGGGTCATTGAAAAATTGACAGCTCCCATGCAATACAAAACATGAGTAATACAGTATATGAGACCAGAAATCAGAAAATGAGCATGTAAAATATTCAAGTCCTGCAGTAGGACTAAGTAAAACATGTTAATGTTGCAAAAATGTAAAAAAAAGGTAAAACAAAAAAGCACAGAAAAAAAAATCACGTAAAAATGCTTTGCCACTAATACTGCAGGTATTATGTAAAAAAAAAACAACGAAAAAATGTAATTGTTATCTCCGCTCTGTTCAATTATTTATCCAGTATGGCGAACACCATAAAAAGTCAATAAAAACCAGCCAAAAATGGAATGAAAAATGATCAAAAATTTGTATGCAAAAAAATGGTATAGCTGAAAATGTCATTTTTTTCCACAAAAGAAATAAGTATCGATGGTCGAGCGTGCTCGGCACCGTTCGGTACTCAATCGAGCACACTGGTGCTCGAGACGCTCGGTACTTGATTGAATATCCTGGTACTTGGGCGTCATGCTCGATTTACCGCCCCACATGTTTCGCACCTGATTTTCAGCCACTAAACATGAGGGGATTTCCTGCCAAGCACAGTAATGCTCTAGTCATGTCATCCAAGCATCTGACTAGGTGGGCCAAACGCCTGGGTCCTCAATCAGTGTATGCGGGTGACATCACTGCCTCTTCCTCTGTGCTATGTGCTTGCTAATCCCTTGTCAAGGTTGCAGATACAGATGCCTACCACCCTGCACCTGTCGTTGCACATATGCAACCACTATCAGCAACCATGTTCACTTCCTTGTCCAAATACAGGGGTTGGAACCCAAGCGGAAATATGCAGCCACCTACTCACAGGTCCAATCACTAAACTGCCACATTTCCAGACTACTTGCCCTGGAAATGTTTCCATTTAGGCTTGTTGACACTGAGACTTTCCATGTTATGATCTGCTACAAGCACTAAGGAAAGAAAGGAGATCTGTCCCTACAATAGAACTAAGCTAGATCCCTACGATGTAACGGGGAACCTGATCCTGCAATCAGACCCGCTAAAGTCCTCGGCTAGTCTGTACGAAGACCTATAGATGCAAGGGAGGGATCCCTACAAGAACTAGGGACTGGGATAAAGTTGGACACCTCCTAGCAGAGATTGTAGCAGTAAAAGACAAACACACAACATAGAACATAAAGGTCCGAAGACCTAGCTAAACTGACTGAGAAAGGTAACTAAGCACCAGGCTAGCTTAAGAGTAGAAATTACAATGAAGTCCAGCAAGGCCAGGAGGGCGGAGCAGGATTAAATAGGCAAAAAAGGTCATGTGACCAGCAAGATGGAAAAAACCTAACAGGAGAGTTCTAACAGTACCCCCTCTTCTATGAGGATTCTCCGGATCCCCTAGGCCCAGGCTTATCAGGAAACCTCTTGTGAAACGCTCTGACAAGTCTGGAAGCAGAAACATCATCCGCCCTCACCCATGAGTTATCCTCGGGTCCGAAACCCTTCCAAGCGACGAGATACTGCAAACTCCCTCTATACCGTCTAGAATTTAGGATGCGGGAAATTTCGTATTCCCCATCCTCCACCACTGGAGGAACAGTGGCAGAGGCGTCTCCATCAAACATATAAGCTCTTTTCAACAGAGAAACATGAAACACCGGATTAATCTTCCAGGAGGTAGGAACCTCCAACCTAACAGCAGATTGGTTAACTACCTGAAGCACCTTAAAGGGCCCTACAAACTTGGGACCCAATTTTTTAGAAGGAATCCTCAACCGCAGATTCTTAGAGGACAACCAAACCATGTCACCAATAGCAAACAAAACCTCTTGCCGTTTCCTATCAAAGTACCTCTTAGATTTTTTGTTAGCCTCCTGAAGATTACCACGCACATCTGTCCAAACTCTCTCCAAATCACCGGAAAAACTCTCCTCCTCAGGCACAGCCGATACCAATTTGGAGAATGACCCAAAAGACGGATGTCTCCCAGAACAACAAAAAAAAGGCGAACGACCAGCAGAAGAGGATGTATGGTTGTTAAGAGCAAACTCAGCAAGTGGCAGAAACTCAGACCACCCCTCCTGATTGTCTGCCACAAAACAACGTAAGAACTGCTCAACATCCTGATTCTTCCTTTCTGTCTGGCCATTAGACTCAGAATGATATCCGGATGAAAACGACAAATGAACTCCCAACCTGTCACAAAAAGCACGCCAAAAACGAGCCACGAACTGAGGTCCCCTATCCGAAACAATGTCAGTAGGAACGCCATGTAGTCTGACAATTTCCTTGACAAAGGCCTTAGCGAGTGTCTTAGCGCAGGGCAGTTTGATGAAAGGAACCAAGTGACACATCTTGCTAAAACGGTCCACGACCAGCCAGATGACTGTGAAACCCTCAGAGGGGGGAAGGTCTGTAATAAAGTCCATAGCCAGATGTGTCCAAGGTGCACTAGGAACATCCAGAGGGCAAAGCAACCCCGCTGCAGGAGTATGTGAAGACTTAGATCTAGCACACACCGTACATTGACGCACCCACTTAATGACTTCCTTCTGCCATCCAGGCCTCCAAAAACTGCGACCCACAAGTCTCTTGGTCTCAGAAATTCCTGGATGACCTGCCAACCGAGACTCATGACACTCAACAAACAAATCTCTCCTAAAGGTCCTAGGCACAAACAACCTCCCATGGGGAGTGTTAGATGGGGCATTCTCCTGTGCTTTAAGAATCTCATCTTCCAAAACGGAGTCCAAAGCAGCAATCACAACACCTTCTTGTAAAATGCTCTCCTCCTCCTCAGCACCGACCATGGGAGAAAAGCTGCGAGACAAAGCATCAGCTTTAACATTCTTGGTACCCGGGATGTAAGTAACGGAAAAATTAAACCGCGAGAAAAAAAGGGCCCACCTAGCCTGACGGGCATTCAAGCGCTTGGCAGCATCAAGATAGATCAGATTTTTATGATCAGTGAAAACCTGAATGGGAAATTCAGCACCTTCCAAGAGATGACGCCAGTGTTCAAATGCGAGTTTAATAGCCAGCAATTCCCGATTACCAATATCGTAATTAAGTTCAGTCTCAGAAAATTTTTTTGAAAAAAAAGCACAGGGATGTACTCCATCCTTGTTTTTCTGAGACAATACCGCACCGACCCCCACCGAAGAAGCATCAACCTCAACCAAAAACGGCTTAGTCACATCAGGCAGCATAAGGTTGGGAGCAGAGCTGAACCTCTCCTTTAGAAACACAAAAGCTTCAATGGCCTCAGTAGTCCACTTGACCGCATTAGCACCTTTCCTGGTGAGATCGGTCAGTGGTTTGACAATAATAGAAAATTTTTTAATGAGTTTTCTGTAATAATTGGCGAAACCCAAAAACCTCTGTATCGATTTCAAACCAATAGGCCTAGGCCATTCCTGAACCCCCTGAACCTTCACAGGGTCCATCTCAAAGCCCTCGCTGGAGATAATGTAGCCCAAAAAACGAATTCTCTGTACAGCGAACTCACATTTCTCCAGCTTAGCAAAAAGCGAATTGTCAATTAATAACTGTAATACCTCACGTACGCTCCGCCAATGAGACTCCAGATCCGATGAATAAATCAAAATGTCATCCAAATACACAACCACATTTTTGCCGATCAAAGGTCTAAGGATGTCATTAATAAGATTCTGAAAAAATGCTGGAGCATTGGTAAGACCAAAAGGCATAACCAGATTCTCAAAATGACCCAGAGGAGTGTTAAAAGCAGTCTTCCATTCATCACCCTCCTTCATGCGCAACAAATTGTATGCCCCCCGGAGATCAATTTTAGAGAACCACTTGGCCCCCACTAACTGGTTAAACAAATCAGGAATCAATGGCAGTGGGTAAGGATTGCGTACAGTAATTTTATTAATCTCACGAAAATCCAGACAAGGACGTAAACCGCCGTCCTTTTTTTTAACAAAAAAAAATCCAACAGCCACAGGAGACTTGGAAGGCCTAATGTGACCGGCGGCCAAGCTTGTCTGTAAGAATTCCTCCAAAGCCTTTCTCTCAGGAATAGTAAGATTAAATAAACGACTTTTAGGAAGAGTCGCTCCAGGGACAAATTCAATGGTACAATCATAGTCTCTATGGGGAGGCAAAATTTGTGACTCCTCCTCAGAAAAAAACTCTCCAAAAATCCTGAATAGGTACAGGTAATTCCCCTTTTTCCACCGCAGCAATACGTCCGTTACAACACTTGTCATAACACTTAGGGCTCCAGGACTTAATTTCATTGGTAGACCAATCCAGTACAGGATTGTGCAATTTTAACCAGGGTAACCCCAAAATTACTGGAGAAGGCAAATTATTTAATACCACCAAATCCAAATTTTCTTGGTGAATACCATTAATAGTGAGGGGAAATTCACAGACCTTGCGAGTAACACTCTTCAAGGGGGAGCCATCGACAGAAACCACAGCAATAGGGGATGACAAAGGTTTGGGTTTTAATTTAAGTTTTTCCAAGAATCCCCCATCAATCACATTCAGAGTAGAACCACAATCCCCAAATATCCAAAATTCAATTAATTCTTCCTGAGCAGCAGTAGTAGCAGAAAGAAATACCCCCTTAGTATTTAAACAGGCTATACGGGCGTAACTGACCTTTTTTTTTTTCTTTGTTCATACGAAACACACAGTTCTTAATAAAATGGTCAGATTTCCCGCAATAAAAGCACAAACCTTCAGAAGATCTGCGTTCTTTTTCCTGAGAGCGGGGTGCCATCGCCCCAATCTCCATCGGCTCTCCAATGTCAGTACAGACCCTCTCAAGACTCGGAGCTGACATGGCAGAGGATTTACTCTCATTAACCCTTGCACGCAGTCTCCTGTCCACCCGTATAGCTAATTGCATTGCCTCCTGCAAGTTTCCAGGTGTGGGATAAGCAATCAGCAAATCCTTAACCCTTTCACCTAGCCCCGCAAGAAACAAAGTTTTCAAAGCTGAATCATTCCACCCCACCTGGGCAGACCACCGACGGAAGTGAGAACAATATTTTTCCACATTACCTGATCCCTGCCTCAAACGTCTCAATTCAGTCTCAGCTGATGAGACACAATCAGGATCATCATACAACAAACCCAAAGCAGAAAAAAAACTATCCACTGATCTAAAGCATGGATCACTAGGTTGGAGAGAAAAGGCCCATCCCTGAGGTTCTTTGCGCAAAAGTGAGATTATGAACCCTATGCGCTGTGATTCATCACCAGAGGATCTGGGTCTCAAATGAAAATACAGTAACAAAGAAAATGACGGCACTTCCACTACAAAAACTAGGTGTGAACAGGTGCTTACTAAGAGCAGCTACCTCCATATATAATGAACAAATAAAGTAGCACACTGTAACACTAAGTATATAGATATGAAATATGAATAGCATAACTGCTGTAGAAAATAGAAATAAATGGAAAAAATTTTTTGAAAATTTTTTTAGCGCATGTAAATATGAAGTATGGAAAATGAATAGCATTACTGCTGTAAATAAATGAGAAATCTTAGCGCATAAATTGGCCAATTCATGTGTACCTGACAGCCGCGGTAAGGCGTTTCTCGATGTCAGGACCTATCAATGTGAATACCTCTCTAAGAGACCTCCGTCTGCTTATGTGTGGGAAAGACAGATCCTGATGCATTAAAACCACCTGCGGCATGGGGGTGGGGGTGGAGTGCTCAGTCAACGCTGAATCTAGTAACAAAGAAAATGACGGCACTTCCACTACAAAAACTAGGTGTGAACAGGTGCTTACTAAGAGCAGCTACCTCCATATATAATGAACAAATAAAGTAGCACACTGTAACACTAAGTATATAGATATGAAATATGAATAGCATAACTGCTGTAGAAAATAGAAATAAATGGAAAAAATTTTTTGAAAATTTTTTTAGCGCATGTAAATATGAAGTATGGAAAATGAATAGCATTACTGCTGTAAATAAATGAGAAATCTTAGCACATAAATTGGCCAATTCATGTGTACCTGACAGCCGCGGTAAGGCGTTTCTCGATGTCAGGACCTATCAATGTGAATACCTCTCTAAGAGACCTCCGTCTGCTTATGTGTGGGAAAGACAGATCCTGATGCATTAAAACCACCTGCGGCATGGGGGTGGGGGTGGAGTGCTCAGTCAACGCTGAATCTAGTAACAAAGAAAATGACGGCACTTCCACTACAAAAACTAGGTGTGAACAGGTGCTTACTAAGAGCAGCTACCTCCATATATAATGAACAAATAAAGTAGCACACTGTAACACTAAGTATATAGATATGAAATATGAATAGCATAACTGCTGTAGAAAATAGAAATAAATGGAAAAAAATTTTTGAAAATTTTTTTAGCGCATGTAAATATGAAGTATGGAAAATGAATAGCATTACTGCTGTAAATAAATGTCTCTAAGAGACCTCCGTCTGTCTTTCCCACACATAAGCAGACGGAGGTCTCTTAGAGAGGTATTCACATTGATAGGTCCTGACATCGAGAAACGCCTTACCGCGGCTGTCAGGTACACATGAATTGGCCAATTTATGCGCTAAGATTTCTCATTTATTTACAGCAGTAATGCTATTCATTTTCCATACTTCATATTTACATGCGCTAAAAAATTTTTCAAAAAATTTTTTCCATTTATTTCTATTTTCTACAGCAGTTATCCTATTCATGTTTCATATCTATATACTTAGTGTTACAGTGTGCTACTTTATTTGTTCATTATATATGGAGGTAGCTGCTCTTAGTAAGCACCTGTTCACACCTAGTTTTTGTAGTGGAAGTGCCGTCATTTTCTTTGTTACTAGATTCAGCGTTGACTGAGCACTCCACCCCCACCCCCATGCCGCAGGTGGTTTTAATGCATCAGGATCTGTCTTTCCCACACATAAGCAGACGGAGGTCTCTTAGAGAGGAATTCACATTGATAGGTCCTGACATCGAGAAACGCCTTACCGCGGCTGTCAGGTACACATGAATTGGCCAATTTATGCGCTAAGATTTCTCATTTATTTACAGCAGTAATGCTATTCATTTTCCATACTTCATATTTACATGCGCTAAAAAATTTTTCAAAAAATGTTTTCCATTTATTTCTATTTTCTACAGCAGTTATGCTATTCATATTTCATATCTATATACTTAGTGTTACAGTGTGCTACTTTATTTGTTCATTATATATGGAGGTAGCTGCTCTTAGTAAGCACCTGTTCACACCTAGTTTTTGTAGTGGAAGTGCCGTCATTTTCTTTGTTACTAGATTCAGCGTTGACTGAGCACTCCACCCCCACCCCCATGCCGCAGGTGGTTTTAAATGCATCAGGATCTTACTTTCCCACACATAAGCAGACGGAGGTCTCTTAGAGAGGTATTCACATTGGTAGGTCCTGACATCGAGAAACGCCTTACCGCGGCTGTCAGGTACACATGAATTGGCCAATTTATGCGCTAAGATTTCTCATTTATTTACAGCAGTAATGCTATTCATTTTCCATACTTCATATTTCATGCGCTAAAAAAATTTTCAAAAAATTTTTCATTTATTTCTATTTTTTACAGCAGTTATGCTATTCATATTTCATATTTCACATCTATATACTCAGTGTTACAGTGTGCTACTTTATTTGTTCATTATATATGGAGGTAGCTGCTCTTAGTAAGCACCTGTTCACACCTAGTTTTTGTAGTGGAAGTGCCGTCATTTTCTTTGTTACTAGATTTAGCGTTGACTGAGCACTCCACCCCCACCCCCATGCCGCAGGTGGTTTTAAATGCATCAGGATCTGTCTTTCCCACACATAAGCAGACGGAGGTCTCTTAGAGAGGTATTCACATTGGTAGGTCCTGACATCGAGAAACGCCTTACCGCGGCTGTCAGGTACACATGAATTGGCCAATTTATGCGCTAAGATTTCTCATTTATTTACAGCAGTAATGCTATTCATTTTCCATACTTCATATTTCATGCGCTAAAAAAAAATTTCAAAAATTTTTTCATTTATTTCTATTTTTCACAGCAGTTATGCTATTCATATTTCATATTTCACATCTATATACTCAGTGTTACAGTGTGCTACTTTATTTGTTCATTATATATGGAGGTAGCTGCTCTTAGTAAGCACCTGTTCACACCTAGTTTTTGTAGTGGAAGTGCCGTCATTTTCTTTGTTACTAGATTCAGCGTTGACTGAGCACTCCACCCCCACCCCCATGCCGCAGGTGGTTTTAATGCATCAGGATCTGTCTTTCCCACACATAAGCAGACGGAGGTCTCTTAGAGAGGTATTCACATTGATAGGTCCTGACATCGAGAAACGCCTTACTGCGGCTGTCAGGTACACATGAATTGGCCAATTTATGCGCTAAGATTTCTCATTTATTTACAGCAGTAATGCTATTCATTTTCCATACTTCATATTTACATGCGCTAAAAAATTTTTAAAACATTTTTTTCCATTTATTTCTATTTTCTACAGCAGTTATGCTATTCATATTTCATATCTATATACTTAGTGTTACAGTGTGCTACTTTATTTGTTCATTATATATGGAGGTAGCTGCTCTTAGTAAGCACCTGTTCACACCTAGTTTTTGTAGTGGAAGTGCCGTCATTTTCTTTGTTACTAGATTCAGCGTTGACTGAGCACTCCACCCCCACCCCCATGCCACAGGTGGTTTTAATGCATCAGGATCTGTCTTTCCCACACATAAGCAGACGGAGGTCTCTTAGAGAGGTATTCACATTGATAGGTCCTGACATCGAGAAACGCCTTACCGCGGCTGTCAGGTACACATGAATTGGCCAATTTATGCGCTAAGATTTCTCATTTATTTACAGCAGTAATGCTATTCATTTTCCATACTTCATATTTACATGCGCTAAAAAATGTTTCAAAAATTTTTTTCCATTTATTTCTATTTTCTACAGCAGTTATGCTATTCATATTTCATATCAAATGAAAATACAACAAACAAGCATTTTTAAAGGAAAAAAATTCTTGTTGATCACCAAAAAATAAATCAGGCAAACGTACCTTTGGCTCCACAAAATGTGCTCCAGAACAGCTACTCACGTGTTGTTGGAGCTCGGCCACCTCCAGAGAGAGTCCCTGCAGGCGTTGAGCCAAATCCTGAACCGACACCATGATGGAAACTGGAGGTCTTTCCTTAGAGATATTTTTGGGCTGGACTTACTGTTATGATCTGCTACAAGCACTAAGGAAAGAAAGGAGATCTGTCCTTACAATAGAGCTAAGCTAGATCCCTACGATGTAACGGGGAACCTGATCCTGCGATCAGACCCGCTAAGGTCCTCGGCTAGTCTGTACGAAGACCTATAGATGCAAGGGAGGGATCCCTACAAGAGCTAGGGACTGGAATAAAGTTGGACACCTCCTAGCAGAGATTGTAGCAGTAAAAGACAAACACACAACATAGAACATAAAGGTCCGAAGACCTAGCTAAACTGTCTGAGAAAGGTAACTAAGCACCAGGCTAGCTTAAGAGTAGAAATTACAATGAAGTCCAGCAAGGCCAGGAGGGCAGAGCAGGATTAAATAGGCAAAAAAGGTCATGTGACCAGCAAGATAGAAAAAACCTGACAGGAGAGTTCTAACATTCCACAACCTCAAGGCGGCGGCCATCCCTCGGTAGTTGGTCCTCGGCCGCCACTATTTCTCCTGGAAAGTCATCCCTGCCTTACACCAGCACATATCCCATAACATAACCCGTGCCCTGACCAATGCAGTTACTGGGAACGTCCAATTAACCACCAACAAGTGCTTTTGGCCAGCGACGCTACATTCCTCTGATGGCACACTGGATGAACATGCTGGAGGCCGGGACCATGTCAGACCCTGGAACGGCACACATGCTACTGACTCCTAGAATTGAAGGCCCAAGTTCCATCAGGTTTTCCCCCTCCTCCTACGCCAAATCCTGAAGTCCTTCCTCCTCCTCAGCCTCCATTTCAGAATTATCATCCATATCAGTCGCAAGCTGGAAGCCTCTGTGAAGCGTCAACAGGCTCTGCTTAAATTCATATGTTTAAGTGACAAACAGTATCCAACACAAACTATGCTGTTCAAAAGTCAGCGTAGGGTAAATGCAATTGTTAACAAATTGGCAAAAGGGAAATAATCCCTAACTAAAGACTATTAAAATGTAACTTTTATTTACACTATCTAAGAGGAATATAAATGTTTAAAATTTGCAACGGTCGGTATGTGGTTTGAACAAATTAGGGCATAATATTAATTTTCCATCACCACTCTATGAGGTATCCCCAATCTTTAGCAAATGTTTATATTATAAACGTTGCTGAGTGTGGCCGTGGACCTACACTATCCTATACTACTATATTCATTCAGTATCCATATTCTAGTCTTATGCTATTAAAAAGCAATCCTAAGCGTCCCTAACATGTTTCACCAGACAACTGGCGTCATCAGGGGATTGAGGCTATAATAAGGAAAGGAACCTTTTTCAGGGCCATGCATTAGTGTTATCCCTTTGTTATCTACCATTCCTCAGTCAATCTTGATGGGCATTTCTTTTTTGACTGCACTATGTAACTATGCATATTCCCTCCTCCATTTTAGCAAGACTTCCACTAATCAAAACTTCTGAAAGTGCTTGACTATGTTCAGTTTCTTATTTGTAATATAATGAAATAGGCTAGAGTCTGTTTTATGAAATGGAGCCAAACAGGGAAGAGAATTTTGTGCTCTATTGCTGCATTTTTTTGAAAATATTATAAGCATGTATAAATATGTTTACATCTATAGATATGTGTACATTGGTAGGTGCTTCATATATTTAGATCTCATATTTGTAATGCTGGGTGATAGTGAAATGACCCACTGCTAGCCAGCAAGAGCAGTGTATTGGTCACACTTGGTGCTAGCCGTTGTACTGCAGCTCGCCCTTGAGGGCCGGGTATACTCTTCACCTGCCTCCTGGTCCTGGCAACAGGGAACTTTAGCAGAACCCTTCCCAGGCAGAAAGCAGCGCGGTGGTTGGTGACCGAACACACAAACAGCAGACAGGGCAATCACACCAGGACCAAAAACCGCAGTGCAACCGCATAAACTAAGGTGAACTATGATTAAGCAAGCAAAAGCACCAAAGCATGAACCACCTCAGAAGCACAGAAACACCGACCTTAACCACCTTTCAGAACTGAAATAATCAGCCATGAAGAGGAAGAAATGCCAGGTTTAAATCTACCTCCCACCAGTCACCTGACCACGCTGGGGCAACACCCAATCTCCAAGCACAAAGACACCGGAGGAGGGGAAAGAAGACTGGAGGGAACCTCCCACCATCTGACTGCCCCAACAGGTATTATGTCCCGCACCCACTGGCAGCAGCTAACACCAGCAGCCTGGCGTCCTGGGGTCCCCGCACAGCACAATATCTGGGAGCAGCGTTATCCCGCCTCCCAGTGATACTAGGAGTGTATCTCCTAGAATCCAATATCCGGACTGAGCAAGCACCCCCACAAGTTCCGCCCCCCACAGGTGACACCCCGCCCCTCATGGAATATGGTATATATGCAACGTGTAGGATCATGGTCACACTGGCCATTAAGCAGACAAAACCTAGGATACAAACAAAATAAATTAATTCCCTGCTGTAAGTGTAAGTAAAAAGAAATAGTGCATATAAATAACAAAGGCTAGTTAGTAAACATTGTTTTTGATCAAAGTAAGCGTAAAAGCCATCCCAGCAGTGACAAGATGTTTTTTACTTACTTACAAATGCATACAAATATGCTATGTTAATTTCATTTATGCAATACAGAATACGCCGAAAGGGATAAGCACATTTCTCTTCATGAAAGTCCATTTTGCAGACCTAGAAACCATGAGTCATTCAGGATAAGTGTCTGCCAATTTTGCATGTTGTCTGTGGACTTTAGACATCAAGTATTGCCAAAGATTTCCTTCTGGACAACAGTCAGGACTTTGAGTAGGCCTTTCACAAAGACATACACGTATATCTTATTTGCCTACTGATGCTTATATTTTTCCTACTATGTGTTGTATACAATCAGTATTTAATCAATTTTCCACTTATAGTAAAGTGGAACAAATGTTCTAAAATTTTTAAAGTAATAAGCAGTTACTCAACCTCACAGAGTCCAGCGTTAGCTTCCTGACACTGCTTGGGTCTCGGTGTTGTGGCTGCAGTGGTTATGTAATATTGATATGAATGAACATTTGTAACTGGGTTTCCATGTTGCATATTTTTCTTTACATACTCTGATCTTATATTTAAAAAATGCTCATAGGTGACTTGTGTAGTTGCCCAATACTGGTTATAAACCTCATAAAATGGTATATACAGTGCCTTGTATTCATACCCCATGAACTTTTCAACATTTTTTAAAGTTTTACCTACAAACATAAATGTATTTTATTTTTTGTGATATACCAACACAAAGTAGCAAGTATATGTGAAGTGTAACGGAAATAATACATGTTTTTCTAATTACTTTAAAAATATGAATCTGAAAATTGTGATGTGCATTTGTATTTTGTCCCCTGTAGTCTGATACGCCTAAATAAAATCCTGAGTGACCAATTGCCTCTAGAAACCACATAATCAGTTTTGTGAAGGCCTCAGAAGTTTGTTTGAGAACATTAGGAATCAAACAGCATCATGAAAACCAAGGAAAACACCAGACAGGTCAGGCATGAAGTTGTGGAGAAGAATAAAGCAGGGTTAGGTTAGAAAAAAATTGCCCAAATTCTGAACATCTCATGGAGCATTGTTCAATCCATCATTCAAAAATGGAAGGAGTATGGCACGACCGCAAACCCACCAACACATGGCCATCCACTTAAACTGATATCCCAAGAAAGGAGAGCATTAGTTAGAAAAGCAAACAAGAGGCAGGCCCATAGAGGAGCTACAGAGATCTACAGCTCAAGTGGAAGAATCTGTCCACAGGACAACTATTAGTCGTATACTCCACAAATCTGGCCTTTATGGAAGAGTGGCAAGAAGAAAGCCATTTTTGAAAGCAAGCCATAAGAAATATAATTTGCAGTTTTTTCAAAAAGCCGTGTAGGTGACACAGCTGGCATCTAGAAAAAGGTGCTTTGGTCAGAGAAGACCAAAGTAGAACTTGTTGGGCTAAATGTAAAACGCTATGTATGATGGAAAACTGACACTGCACATTACCCTGAAAATGGCAGCATCATGCTGTGGGGATGCTTTTCTTCAGCAGAGACAGGGAAGCTGGTCAAAATTGATGGGAAGATGAATTGGGCTAAATACAAGGCAATCCTGGATGAAAATGTGTTAGATGTTGCAAAAGACTTGAGACTTGGGTGTAGGTTACCTTCTAGCAGCACAAAAACCCTAAACATACTGGCAGAGCTACACTGGAATGGTTTAGATCCTAGCATATTTATCTGCTTGGATATCTCAGTCAAAGTCCAGACCTAAATCCCATTGAGGAGCTATGACAAAACTTGAAAATTGCTGTTGCTTTGTGTTGATATATCATATCAAATCCAAATAAAAAACATTTAAGTTTATGGATGTAACATGAATAAATGTACAAAAGTTCACAGGGTATGAATACTTTTTCAAAGCATTGTGCAATTGAGTTTTCCCTGCTTAGCCTTATCTTTCAGCAAGTATGGCAATGACTTTCTACTAATTCTACAAGTATAACAATTACTTTCTTCTATGTTGCCGATAAATGTTGCTATGTTGCAAAAATGACGTTTTTTAATAGTAGCTGAAAGGTTGCCTGTTGTGAATAAACGACATGGTTTTTCACTGGATTCCTTGGAGTACTGCATTATTTTTCAATTTTGGTGGATATTGGAGAACACAAGTCAATGACCTAGAGGATTTGCATTAATTTCCTGGCATATTAGACTGTGTTCTCTTTCTTTGTGTCATGCCTTCAAGGAATAAGAGATGAATGAACCGACATTTAAGCTTTTTATAATTTTGACCCAACCACACCTAAAACATTTTTTTATTATTAACTATAAGTTAGAACATAGAGCAATAAAACTGTAGAACTGACTGTTCTACGATGTTGAGTCTCACAAAACATTTGCTAAAATATATTACAGACTTTGTGGTAACCTAAAGTCTGCAGAATAGCTATCTGAACCCATGAGTCACTGGACAGATTGTGACATGTGGGTAGCCAGGACAAATACATGGTATTGGAACAACTTCTTTCATATGGTTTAATGGGAAAAGATGCCTACAGGAAAGATGACATTAAATTCAACACTTTTTCGGATTAGATTCTACGAAGTGAGCATTGTGGCTGTTAGAAAACTTTGGAATCTTTTCGAACTTTAAGTGTTTTCACATGTTTTACTTACACAAATGCTGTTTCTGGTAGATATGACAATATAAACCACAGCAAAACTGTTCAAAGGATAAAATGTTCAGCTTTACAGAAATATGCCAAACAAGCTATTTATAATGATTTTTTACTACAAAGAGTAGAAAAATAAAGCAGAATAAGCTTAATTTGTCAGCAGTTTTGATCACCCTCGAATTACTATCACTGCTATATCATAGAATCATAGAATGTAGAGTTGGAAGGGACCTCCTGGGTCATCTGGTCCAACCCCCTGCTCAAAGCAGGATTCACTAAATCATCTCAAACAGATGTCTGTCCAGCCTCTGTTTGAAGACGTCCATTGAAGGGGAACTCACCACCTCTCGTGGCAGCCTGTTCCACTCATTGATCACCCTCACTGTCAAAAAGTTTTTTCTAATATCTAATCTGTGTCTCCTCCCATTTAGTTTCATCCCATTGCTTCTAGTCTTTCCTTGTGCAAATGAGAATAAAGATGATCCTTCTACAATGTGACAGCCCTTGACATATTTGTAGACAGCTATTAAGTCTCCTCTCAGTCTTCTTTTTTGCAAGCTAAACATTCCCAAATCCTGCAACCGTTCCTCATAGGACATGGTTTGCAGACCAGTCACCATTCTGGTCGCTCTTCTCTGAACTTGCTCCAGTTTGTCTATGTCTTTTTTAAAATGTGGTGCCCAAAACTGTACACAGTATTCCAGATGAGGTCTGACCAAAGAGGAGTAAAGTCCGATAATGACTTCACGTGATCTAGACTGTATGCTTCTGTTAATACATCCCAGAATTGTATTTGCCTTTTTTGCTGCTGCATCACACTGTTGACTCATGTTCAGTCTATGATCTATTAGTATACCTAAGTCTTTTTCACATGTACTGTTGCTTAGCTCTATTCCTCCCATTCTGTATATGCTTTTTTCATTTTTAGTGCCCAGATGTAGTACTTTGCATTTTTCCCTGTTAAAAACCATTCTGTTGGTTGCTGCCCACTGCTCCAGTTTATTTAGGTCTTTTTGAATCCTCTCTCTCTCTTCTCTAGTATTAGCTATCCCTCCTAGCTTTGTGTCATCAGCAAATTGAATCAGTTTACCCTCAATTCCTTCATCTAAATCATTGATAAAGATGTTGAACAATACAGGTCCCAGGACGGAGCCCTGTGGTATATAGGGGCTAGAGAACTATTTCAGAACATGTGAGCCATAAAGCAAACCTTTTAAAAAATGAAAGTTTTGATAGCTGCATCTGTTACCAACTGCTTTATGTTTACTGGGAATTCCTCCTCAGGAAAGTCTTCCACAACTGCAAACCACAGCATTTAGGCTTAATTAACTTCTTTTTCTATGTCAGATGGTAATGTAGAAGGTATCAAACATGTTAGTCCTGCTTAAATGAGAGGGACTGCATTATAGATGCTAGCTAAAAATGAGTGGAATTTCCCCAAAACTCAAACACTTTGCAACTTGATTTGCGAGGATCGCAAAAAAAAAAAAAAGCCTGGTGCCATTTCACAATCCCCAATATGGATATCCAGCAATGGGAAGCTACAGTGCATTGTGAAAGCATTTGGCCCCCTTGAACTTTTCTAACTTTTGCCACATTTCTGGCTTCAAACATAAAGATATAAAATTCTAATTTTTTGGGGAAGAATCAACAACAAGTGGGACACAATCGTGAAGTGGAACGAAATTTATTGGATATTTTAAACTTTCTTTAACAAATTAAAAACTGAAAAGTGGGGCGTGCAATATTATTCGGCCCCTTTACTTTCAGTGCAGCAAACTCACTCCAGAAGTTCAGTGAGGATCTCTGAATGATCCAATGTTGTCCTAAATGACTGGTAATGATAAATAGAATCCACCTGTGTGTAATGAAGTTCTGTTTCAAGTGCAGAGAGCATCATGAAGACCAAGGAACACACCAGGCAGGTCCGAGATACTGTTGTGGCGAATTTTAAAGCCGGATTTGGATACAAAAAGATTCCCATGTTTTAAACATCTCAAGGAGCACTGTGCAAGCGATCATATTGAAATGGAAGGAGTATCAGACCACTGCAAATCTACCAAGACCCGGCCGTCCCTCTAAACTTTCACCTCGAACAAGGAGAAGACTGATCAGAGATGCAGCCAAAAGGCCCATGATCACTCTGGATGGACTGCAGAGATCTACAGCTGAGGTGGGAGAGTCTGTCCATAGGACAACAATCAGTCGGACACTGTACAAATCTGGCCTTTATGGAAGAAGAAAGCCATTTCTCAAAGATATCCATAAAAAGTCTCGTTTGACGTTTGCCACAAGCCACCTGGGAGACACACCAAACATGTGGAATAAAGTGATCTGATAAGATGAAACCAAAATCGAACTTTTTGGCCACAATGCAAAACGATATGTTTAGCGTAAAAGCAACACAGCTCATCACCCTCAAAACACCATCCCCACTGTCAAACATGGTGGTGGCAGCATCATGGTTTGAGCTTGCTTTTCTTCAGCAGGGTCAGGGAAGATGGTTAAAATTGATGGGAAGATGGATGGAGCCAAATACAGGACCATTCTGGAAGAAAACCTGTTGGAGTCTGCAAAAGACCTGAGACTGGGACGGAGATTTATCTTCCAACAAGTCAATGATCCCAAACATAAAGCAAAATCTACAATGGAATGGTTCAAAAATAAACTTATCCAGGTGTTAGAATGGCCAAGTCAAAGTCCAGACCTGAATCCAATCGAGAATCTGTGGAAAGAGCTGAAAACTGCTGTTCACAAACGCCCTCCATCCAACCTCATTGAGCTTGAGCTGTTTTGCAAGGAAGAATGGGCAAGAAGTTCAGCCTCTCGATGTGCAAAACTGATAGAGACATACCCCAAGTGACTTGCAGCTGTAATTGCAGCAAAAGGTGGCGCTACAAAGTATTAACTCAATGGGGCCAAATAATATTGCACGCCCCACTTTTCAGTTTTTACTTTGTTAAAAAAGTTTTAAATATCTAATAAATTTTGTTCCACTTCACGATTGTGTCCCATTTGTTGTTGATTCTTCCCCAAAAAATAGAATTTTATATCTTTATGTTTGAAGCCAGAAATGTGTTATGATCTCCAACATAAACTAAGGAAAGAAAGGGGAAGGCTGTCCCTACAGTAAGACTAAGCTGAATCCCTACGATGTAGCAGGCAGCCTGTTCCTTGTGAACAGACTCGCCTTCGTCCTCGGCTAGTCTGAACGGAGACCTATAGAATAAAGGGAGGGGACCCTAAAAGAACTAAGGACTAGGATAAAAATGGGACACCTCCTAACAGAAGTTGTTGCAGAGCAAAAGACAAACAGACAAAAAGTACTAGAGGTCCCAGAGGACCAAGTGAACTAGACAGAGATAGGCACAGAAGCACCTGGCTAGAGAGACAGGCAAAAAACACTGAAGTCCAGCAAAGCCAGAAGGGCGAAGCTGGAATATATAGGCAGCTGATCACGTGACCGCAAAACACAAGATGGCAAAAACTAACAGGAGGGTTCTAACAGTACCCCCTCTTCTATGAGGATCCTCTGGATCCTCCAGGTCCAGGCCTATCAGGAAACCTCCTGTGGAAAGCTTTAACAAGCCTAGGAGCAGAGACATCATCCGTCCTTACCCAGGAGTTGTCTTCGGGACTGAAACCCTTCCAGGAGACAAGATACTGTAATCTCCCTCTATGCCATCTTGAATTCGAAATACGAGAAATTTCATATTCACCATCTTCCACCACAGGAGGAACTGTAACAGCGGCGTCCCTATTAGAAACGCCAGCCTTTTTCAACAAGGAAACATGAAACACAGGATTAATCTTCCAGGAAGTAGGGACATCCAACCTGACAGCTGATGGGTTAACAACCTGAAGCACTTTAAATGGACCCATAAACTTAGGACCCAGTTTTTTAGAGGGAATCCTCAACCGCAGGTTCTTCGAGGACAACCAAACCATATCACCCACAGTAAACAAAACCTCTTTACGTTTCCTGTCAAAATACTTCTTGGACTTCTTGTTAGCCTCTTGCAGGTTACAACGTACATTAGTCCAAACTCTCTCCAAATCACCGGAAAAATTCTCCTCCTCCGGCACCGCCGACCCCAATTTGGAGAACAAACCAAAAGACGGATGTCTCCCAGTACAACAAAAAAAGGAGAACACCCAGCAGAGGAGGATGTATGATTGTTAAGAGCAAATTCTGCGAGAGGCAGAAACTCAGACCACACCTCTTGATTGTCTGCCACAAAGCAACGCAAAAACTGTTCAACATCCTGGTTCTTTTTTCAGTCTGTCCATTAGACTCAGGATGATAACCAGACGTAAATGACAAATGGACTCCCAACCTGCCACAAAAAGCACGCCAAAAGAGAGCCACAAACTGAGGTCCTCTATCAGAAACAATATCCGTGGGGACACTATGGAGCTTGACAACCTCCTTAACAAACGCCTTAGTGAGTGTCTTGGCGCAGGGCAACTGAATGAATTGAACCAAATGACACATCTTACAAAAACGGTCCACGACCACCCAGATGACAGTAAAACCCTCAGACACAGGAAGATCAGTAATAAAATCCATAGTGAGATGCGTCCAAGGCACACTAGGAACCTCCAGAGGGCAAAGCAACCCCGCAGCAGGAGTATGTGAAGCCTTTGACCTAGCACACACAGTACACTAACGAACCCACTTGATGACTTCCTTCTGCCATCCAGGCCACCAAAAATTGCGACTGATAAGTCTCTTAGTCTCCGAAACTCCTGGATGACCTACCAACCGAGACTCATGACACTCCACAAACAAATCTCTCCTAAAGGCTCTAGGCACGAACAACCTCCCATGGGGAGTGTTAGATGGAGCATCATCTTGAGCATTCAGAATTCCATTCTCCAAATCAGAGTCCAATGCCGCCACCACAACTCCTTTCTGCAAAATGCTCTCCTCCTCCTCGGCACCGACCGTAGGAGAGAAGCTGCGAGATAAAGCATCGGCTTTAACATTCTTAGTACCAGGGATATAGGTAACAGAAAAATGAAACCGAGAAAAAAAAGTGCCCACCTAGCTTGACGGGTATTCAAGCGCTTGGCAGCATCCAGATAGATCAAATTCTTATGATCTGTGAAAACCTGAATAGGAAATCTAGCGCCTTCCAAAAAATGACGCCAGTGTTCAAACGCAAGTTTAATAGCCAGCAACTCCTGATTTCCAACATCATAATTCAGTTCGGTTTCCGAATTTTTTTTCGAAAAGAAGGCACAAGGATGTACTCCACCCTCGTTCTCTTGAGACAAAACTGCTCCGACCCCCACTGATGAAGCATCGACCTCGACCAAAAAAGGCTTGGTCTCATCAGGCTGCATAAGGATAGGGGCAGAACTGAACATCTCTTTGAGATACTCAAACGCTTCAATGGCCTCAGTAGTCCACTGGGCCTTATTCACACCTTTCCTGGTGAGATCGGTTAGAGGTTTAACAATTACAGAAAAATTCTTAATGAACTTCCTGTAATAATTGGCAAAACCCAAAAATCTCTGTATAGATTTCAAACCAACAGGCCTAGGCCATTCCTGCACAGCCTGAACCTTCACAGGGTCCATCTCAAAGCCCTCGCTGGAAACAATGTAGCCCAAAAAACTAATTTTCTGCACAGCAAACTCACATTTCTCCAGCTTAGCAAAGAGTGAATTATCACTCAATAACTGCAAAACTTCACGTACACTCTGCCAATGGGACTCTAGATCTGGTGAATAAATCAAAATGTTATCCAAATACAGTACAGACCAAAAGTTTGGACACACCTTTCTCATTTAAAGATTTTTCTGCATTTTCATGACTATGAAAATTGTACATTCACACTGAAGGCATCAAAACTATGAATTAACACATGTGGAATTATATACTTAACAAAAAAGTGTGAAACAACTGAAAATATGTCTTATATTCTACGTTCTTCAAAGTAGCCACCTTTTGCTTTGATGACTGCTTTGCACACTCTTGGCATTCTCTTGATGAGCTTCAAGAGGTAGTCACCGGAAATGGTTTTCACTTCACAGGTGTGCCCTGTCAGGTTTAATAAGTGGGATTTCTGGCCTTATAAATAGGGTTGGGACCATCAGTTGTGTTGTGCATAAGTCTGGTGGAAACACAGCTGATAGTCCTACTGAATAGACTGTTAGCTGCTTTTTTCTTGCCATAATACAAATTCTAAGTAAAGAAAAACGAGTGGTCATCATTACTTTAAGAAATGAAGGTCAGCCAGTGCGAAAAATTGGGAAAACTTTGAAAGTGTCCCCAAGTGAAGTTGCAAAAACCATCAAGCGCTACAAAGAAACTGGCTCACATGAGGACCGCCCCAGGAAAGGAAGACCAAGAGTCACCTCTGCTTCTGAGGCTAAGTTTATCTGAGTCACCAGCCTCAGAAATTGCAGGTTAACAGCAGCTCAGATTAGAGACCAGGTCAATGCCACACAGAGTTCTAGCAGCAGACACATCTCTTCAACAACTGTTAAGAGGAGACTTTGTGCAGCAGGCCTTCATGGTAAAATAGCTTCTAGGAAACCACTGCTAAGGACAGGCAACAAGCAGAAGAGACTTGTTTGGGCTAAAGAACACAAGGAATGGACATTAGACCAGTGGAAATCTGCTTTGGTCTGATGAGTCCAAATTTGAGATCTTTGGTTCCAACCACAGTGTCTTTGGGCGACGCAGAAAAGGTGAACAGATGGACTCTACATGCCTGGTTCCCACCGTGAAGCATGGAAGAGGAAGTGTGTTGGTGTGGGGGTGCTTTACTGGTGACACTGTTGGGGATTTATTCAAAATTGAAGGCATACTGAACCAGCATGGCTACCACAGCATCTTGCAGCGGCATGCTATTCCATCCGGTTTGCGTTTAGTTGGACCATCATTTATTTTTCAACAGGACAATGACCCCAAACACACCGCCAGGCTGTGTAAGGGCTATTTGACCAAGAAGGAGAGTGATGGGGAGCTACGCCAGATGACCTGGCCTCCACAGTCACCAGACCTGATCCCAATCGAGATGGTTTGGGGTGAGCTGGACCGCAGAGTGAAGGCAAAAGGGCCAACAAGTGCTAAGCATCTCTGGGAACTCCTTCAAGATTGTTGGAAGACCATTTCCGGTGACTATCTCTTGAAGCTCATCAAGAGAATGCCAAGTGTGTGCAAAGCAGTCATCAAAACAAAAGGCTACCTTGAAGAACCTAGAATATAAGACATATTTTCAGTTGTTTCACACTTTTTTGTTAATTATATAATTCCACATGTGTTAATTCATAGTTTTGATGCCTTCAGTGTGAATGTACAATTTTTAAAGTCATGAAAATACAGAAAAATCTTTAAATGAGAAGGTGTGTCCAAACTTTTAGTCTGTACTGTACATAACCACATTCCTACCAATCAAAGGTCTCAGGATGTCATTAATAAGGTTCTGAAAAAATGCAGGTGCATTGGTAAGACCGAAAGGCATCACCAGATTCTCAAAATGACCTACCGGAGTGTTAAAAGCAGTTTTCCATTCATCACCCTCCTTTACACGTAACAATTTGTATGCCCCTCGGAGATTAATTTTTGAGAACCACTTGGCTCCCACTAACTGGTTAAATAAGTCAAGAATTAACAGCAATGGGTAGGAATAGCGCACAGTAATCTTATTAATTTCACGAAAATCCAGACATGGACGTAAACCGCCGTCCTTTTTTTTAACAAAGAAGAATCCGACTGCCACAGGCGACTTAGAAGGTCTAATGTGACCAGCAGCCAGGCTAGTCTCCATGTACTCCTCCAAGGCCTTTCTTTCAGGGATAGTCAGATTAAACAAGCGACTCTTGGGAAGAGTAGCTCCCGGAACAAACTCAATGGCGCAATCCTAATCCCTATGAGGAGGTAAAACTTGCGACTCCTCCTCCGAAAAAACCCTCCAAAAATCTTGAATAGGTACTGGTAATTCCCCTTTTCCCACAGCCGCAATGCGACTATTACAACATTTATCATAGCGCTTCGGACTCCACGACTTAATCACATTAGTAGACCAGTCCAATAAAGGATTGTGCAGTTTTAACCAAGGCAATCCTAGAACAACTGGAGAGGGCAAATTATCCAAAACAACCAAGTCCAAATTTTCTTGGTGAACACCATTGATAGTGAGAGGAAATGCAGCAGTCTTGTGAGTTATACATTTCAAAGGAGTGTTATCAATTGCAACCACAGAAATAGGAGATGACAAAGGTTTGGATTTCAATTTAAGTTTTTCCAAAAACCCTTTATCAATCACATTAAGTGTTGAACCACAATCCACAAATACTTGAAATTCAATCAAATCTCCCTGCAGAGCAGTACTCCCAGAAAGGAACACTCCTGCAGAGCGTAAACAAGCTATATGGGCGTAACTGACCTTTTTTTTTCTTTACTTAAACGATGCTCACAATACTTAATCAAATGATCAGCTTTACCACAATGAAGACACAAACCTTCTGCGAATCTCCGATCTCTTTCTTGAGAGCGGAGTGACATCGCCCCAACCTCCATTGGTTCTCCGCTGTCAGAGCAGATTTTCTGGAAACTAGGACCTGAAGTTACAGGAGTTTTTACATCATTGACCCTGGACCTTATTCTCCTGTCCACACGAACAGCTAACTGCATAGCTTCCAGCAGAGTCTCAGGTGCAGGGAATGCAATTAGCAAATCCTTAACCCTTTCACTCAGACCAGCAAGAAATAAACATTTCAACGCCGAATCATTCCATTTAACTTCTGAGGCCCATCTCCTGAAGTGTGTGCAATAAATTTCAACATCATCTGACCCCTGATTCAAACGTCTAAGTTCTGATTCAGCAGATGAGATTCGATCAGGATCGTCATATAATAGCCCCATAGCAGAAAAAAATTCCTCAGCAGAACTTAAACACGGATCATTAGGTTGGAGAGAAAAGGCCCACCCCTGTGGTTCATTGCGCAAAAGTGGCATAATAAAACCAATGCGCTGTGATTCATTCCCAGAGGACCTTGGTCTCAAACGAAAATATAACAAACAAGCATTTTTAAAGGAAAAAAAATCTTGCTGTTTACCATAAAAAACATCAGGCAGTCCTACCTTTGGTTCGACAAAATGCGCTCCAGGACAGCTACTCACGTGTTGCTGAAGCTCAGCCACCTCCAGAGACAATCCCTGCAGGCATTGAGCCAAATCCTGGACGGAAACCATACTGATCCCCGAATTTCTTTCCTTTTAGTTTTTTTTTGGCTGGACTTACTGTTATGATCTGCAACATAAACTAAGGAAAGAAAGGGGAAGGCTGTCCCTACAGTAAGACTAAGCTGAATCCCTACGATGTAGCAGGCAGCCTGTTCCTTGTGAACAGACCCGCCTTCGTCCTCGGCTAGTCTGAACGGAGACCTATAGAATAAAGGGAGGGGTCCCTAAAAGAACTAAGGACTGGGATAAAAATGGGACACCTCCTAACAGAAGTTGTTGCAGAGCAAAATACAAACAGACAAAAAGTACTAGAGGTCCCAGAGGACCAAGCGAACTAGACAGAGATAGGCACCGAAGCACCTGGCTAGAGAGACAGGCAAAAAACACTGAAGTCCAGCAAAGCCAGAAGGGCAGAGCTGGAATATATAGGCAGCTGGTCACGTGACCGCAAAACACAAGATAGCAAAAACTAACAGGAGGGTTCTAACAAAATGTGGCAAAAGGTAGAAAAGTTCAAGGGGGCCAAATACTTTCACAATGCACTGTATATAAATGCAATGTCCAGCTCAAAGAAGGGGAGGCCATACCCTTACTTGCACTGATTGCAGAAAACTGAAACTTAACTGAAAAAAATGAACTGGATTATAAATTGGTATGCATGCAAAATACAGGAGCATATTCACACTGGTCATTGAACAGATAAAACAGGGTATTATGTTCATTTGTTTTCTATCTTTGTCTGTTTAATGGCCAGTGTAAACATGCTCCTATATTTTGCATGCACATCAACTTATACTTCAGTTAATTTTTTTTGTTTTTTCCGGCGCCCCCCCCTGCGGTCTGCAGAGGGCCAAAAAATTTCCCAAATCGATGGGTACAGTGCTCAAATGACATGGGAACAGCATGTGGAAGACCCCTGGAAGCATCTCTGACTCCCAGTCCACTGCTGTGAACAATGTTGTCAGAGGTATTTCCCCACTTCTACGGACTCACAATAAAACATACAAAAATGAAACCAAAATGGATTTTCCTGGGAAAAATGTTAAGGAACATCCTTTCAAGGGTAATGACTTTTATATAAGGCAAAATAAATAACCAAAAACAAAAATGCTCCTCCACACCTTGGGCTATGTTCACTCGTAGCGTTTTTGATGCATTTTTGCACTTTTGCATTGCTTTCAATGGTGAAAAATGCATTCACCGGGAAATGTCATTTTAACATTTTACTACCTTATCTGGCCATATGGTGTGTGAGACATCATTAGACACATCCTGTTTAATTTATGAAGGAGGGACTCTGAAAGTCACAAACACTATCTTTATAGGGCCATCAGGCAGCCCTTACTATCCTTAAAGGGCCAGCAGTTGACTATGCTTTGCTGTTCCCATTATTAAAGAGTGGGTATCCTATACTGTTATTGCGTATGCAGTGACTGCAAGGGCTGCCAAAAATTTGGACACACCTCAATACCCCTTTGAAGAGACATAGAGGAGGGTCTCAGTAAAAAAAAATGTTCCCATTATAAAGGAGTGGGCCTCCTATAGTGGTAATTCCCATGCAGTGACTGCAAGGGCTGCCAAAATTTAGGAAAAACCCCGATAACAATTTAAAGACACATAGAGCTGTACAACAGTAACCACATGTTCCCATTAGAAAGGAGTGGGTCTCCCATACTGCTTGCCTATGCAGTGAATGCAACAGCTGCCAAAATTTGGAGGAACTCCAATGTCCCTTGCAAGAGACGTAGAGGTCGGAGGGCCTCCTGAAAACAATGTTCCCATTTTAGGAAGTTGGTCTTCCATATTGTTAGCCTATTGCAGTGAATGCAACGGTTGGCAAAAATTTGGAGGAACGTCCCTTGCAAGAGATGTAGAGGTCGGAGGACCTCTTGAAAACAATGCTCCCATTTTTAGGAAGTGGGTCTCCCAAACTGTTTGCCTATGCAGTGAATGCAACGACTGCCAAAAATTTGGAGGAACTCCAATGTCCCTTGCAAGAAATGTAGATATGGTGATATGGTAGATATTGTGATGATATGGTGGTGGAGGATGAGGATGAGGAGAAGGAGGAAGACAAGAGCAAATAGACAAAATCAGGAATCTTATACCCATGTCTGGGTGTGAAGACAGAGGTGCATGCGAATAGAGTTAGACCTCCCAAAAAAACAATGTATTTGACAATGCATTTGAGTTTATGCTACGCTGCTATCATTCGGTGGTGTTGAGAAGTCTTGCCCAATCTAGCCCTTGTTCACTTTTATAAGAGTCAGCCTGTCAGCATTTTCAGTTGACAGGCGGATTCGCCTATCAGTTATAATTTCAGCAGCGGCACTAAAAACCCGCTCTGACAAAATGCTAGTGGCAGGGCAGGCCAGGACCTCCAAGGCGTAGAGAGCCAGTTCATGCCATGTGTCCAACTTGGATACCCAATAATTATAAGGCACAGAGGAATCATGGAGGACGTTGGTACAGTCGGCAAGGTACTACCTCAGCATTTTCCGAAACTTTTCCCTCCTTGGGAGAGTACCCTGCCC
This sequence comes from Phyllobates terribilis, assembly GCF_046119375.1. Taxonomy (NCBI): domain Eukaryota; kingdom Metazoa; phylum Chordata; class Amphibia; order Anura; family Dendrobatidae; genus Phyllobates; species Phyllobates terribilis. The sequence continues at coordinate 381,225,318 of NW_027362763.1, read as the reverse complement.
CTTAGGGCCTGTGCGATGGGAGGGGCTGAAAAAACTGTCCCAGAACTTTGCCAGTGTTCCCCTGCCTCTGCTGGATTGCATTTATGTCTCTCTCGCCTGTACTCTTTGGTTGTCCAACGAACTGTGACCTCTGCCGCCAGCGTTTTCAGATGGGAATTTTTTTAATAATTCTGCAACAAGGGCATTCTGGTACTGCCCCATTTTATTAGAGCTGTCAGGCAAGGGAATAAGAGTCAGAAAGTTCTCCTTGTAGCGTGGGTCTAGAAGTGTCACCAACCAGTAATTTGGACCCAAAATTTGGACAACACGAAGGTCATGGGAAAGGCAGCGTAACATAAACTCAGCCATGTGTGCCAGACTGCAAAGAAGCAAGACTTCCGTGTCCTCACCAAGAGGACGACTGACCATGCGCTCTTCCTCATCCTACTCCTCCTCCTCTTCCTCCTCCTCCCTGTCCTTTGGCCATCAACGCTGAACAGATGGTATGACAGTTGTGCAGGTAGTACCTGTTAGAACCTTGCTGTTAGGTTTTTTTTCCTTTGCTGGTCACATGACCTTGTTGGCCTATTTAATCCTGCTCCGCCCTTCTGGCTTTGCTGGACTTCATTGTATATCTACTTTCTAGCTAGCCTGTGCTCTGTATCTACTCTGTTAGTTTGCTTGGTCTACGGACCTCTATGTTCTATCTATTTTGTTTGTTCTTCTGTCTGCTACTATTTCTGTTAGGAGGTGTCCCATATTCCTCCCAGTCCTTAGTACTTGTAGGGATTCCCTCCCCACATCTATAGGTCTTCGTACAGACTAGATTAGGACTTTAGCAGGTCTGATCGCAGGATCAGGTTCCCTGTTACATCGTAGGGATTCAGCTGAGTCCTATAGTAGGGACAGATCTCCTCTCTTTCCTTAGCTTTGGTAGCAGAACATAACAGTAAGTCCAGCCTGTAAATTCTCTAAGGAAAGATTTTTTTTTGTTCCATCATGGTGTCGGTTCAGGATTTGGCTAAACACCTGCAGGGACTCTCTCTGGAAGTGGCTGAGCTCCGTCAGCACGTGAGTAACTGTCCTGGAGCATATTTCTTGGAGCCTAAGGTATGTTTGCCGGATTTATTTTTTGGTGAACATCGAGAATTTTTTTCATTTAAAAATGCTTGCTTATTGTATTTTCGTTTGAGACCCAAGTCCTCTGGGGATGAATCCCAGCGCGTAGGGTTCATAATGTCACTTTTGCGCAAAGAGCCTCAGGAGTGGGCCTTTTCTTTGCAACCTAGTGATACATGCTTCAGATCAGTGGATAGTTTTTTTTCTGCTTTAGGACTATTATATGATGATCCTGACCGTGTGGCATCAGCTGAGACTGAGTTGAGACGTTTAAAACAAGGATCAGGTAATATGGAAAAATATTGGACACATTTTCGTCGTTGGTCCACTCAAACAGGGTGGAACGATTCTGCTCTGAAAAGTCTATTTCTTGCTGGGCTCAGTGAAAGGGTTAAAGACCTGCTAATTGCTTATCCTACACCTGAGGATTTGCAACAGGCTATGCAATTAGCTATACGGGTGGATAGAAGACTGCGTGCTAGGGTTAATGAGAGCAAATCCTCTGCTATGTCAGTTTCTGGTTATGATAATGTGTGTACTAACAGTGGTGAACCGATGGAGATTGGATCGGTGGCACCTCGCTCTCAAGAAAAACACCGTCGTTTTTCAGAAGGCTTGTGTTTCTATTGCGGGAAATCTGGTCATTTGATTAAAGGCTGTGAGCTTCGTATGAAGAAAGAAAAAAAAATGGTCAGTCACGCCCGTATTGCCTGTTTAAATTCCAAGGGTATATTTTTAGCTGCTTCCACGATTGCTCAGGAAAAATTAATGGAATTTCGGGTGTTTGTTGATTGCGGGTCTACACTGAATGTAATTGATGGGGGATTCGTGGAAAAACTCAATTTAAAACCTGAACCTTTATCATCCCCCATTGCTGTGGTTTCTGTGGATGGCTCCCCTTTGAAGAATATTACTCTCAAGGTCTGTGAATTTCCTCTCACTATTAATGGTGTTCACCATGAGAAATTGGATTTGGTAGTGTTGAATAACTTGCCTTCTCCAGTAATATTGGGTTTGCCCTGGTTAAAATTTCACAATCCTGTACTGGATTGGTCTACCAGTGAAATTAAATCCTGGAGCCATAAATGTTATGACAAGTGTTGTAACGGGCGTATTGCAGCTTTGGATAGGGGAGAATTGCCTGTTCCTATTCAGGATTTTTGGAGAGTTTTTTCTGAGAAAGAATCGCAGGTTTTGCCTCCCCATAGAGACTATGATTGTTCTATTGAATTTGTCCCTGGAGCGACTCTTCCTAAAAGTCGTTTATTTAACCTTACTATTCCTGAGAGGAAGGCTTTGGAGGAATACATACAGACAAGTTTGGCCGCCGGTCACATTAGGCCCTCTAAGTCTCCTGTGGCGGTTGGATTTTTTTTTGTAAAAAAAAAGGACGGCGGTTTACGTCTTTGTCTGGATTTTCGTGAGATTAACAAAATTACGGTACGCAATCCTTACCCACTGCCATTGATTCCTGATCTGTTTAACCAGTTATTGGGGGCCAAGTGGTTCTCTAAAATTGACCTTAAGGGGGCATACAATCTGTTGCGCATGAAGGAGGGTGATGAATGGAAGACTGCTTTTAACACACCTGTGGGTCATTTTGAGAATCTGGTTATGCCTTTTGGTCTTACTAATGCTCCTGCATTTTTTCAGAATCTGATTAATGACATCCTTAGACCTTTGATCGGTAAAAATGTGGTTGTGTATTTGGATGACATTTTGATTTATTCGCCAGATCTGGAGTCTCATTGGCGGAGCGTGCGTGAGGTATTACAGTTATTAATGGACAATTCGCTTTTTGCTAAGCTGGAGAAATGTGAGTTCGCTGTACAGAGAATTAGTTTTTTGGGCTACATTATCTCCAGCAAAGGTTTTGAGATGGATCCGGTTAAGGTTCAGGCTGTGCAGGAATGGCCTAGGCCTATTGGTTTGAAATCGATACAGAGGTTTTTGGGTTTCGCCAATTACTATAGAAAATTCATAAAAATTTTTTCTAGTATTGTCAAACCTCTGACTGATCTCACCAGGAAAGGTGCTGATGCGGTTCAGTGGTCTTCTGAGGCCATTGAAGCTTTTGTGTATCTCAAGGAGAGGTTCACCTCTGCTCCCATCCTTATGCAGCCTGATGTTACTAGGCCGTTTTTGGTTGAGGTTGATGCTTCCTCTGTGGGGGTTGGCGCAGTATTGTCTCAGGATAACGGGGATGGATTACATCCCTGTGCCTTTTTTTCAAAAAAATTTTCGGAGACTGAATTGAATTACGATATTGGTAATCGGGAATTATTGGCTATTAAACTCGCATTTGAACACTGGCGCCACTTCTTGGAAGGTGCGGAATTTCCCGTTCAGGTTCTTACGGATCATAAAAATCTGATATATCTTGACGCTGCCAAGCGCCTGAATGCCCGTCAGGCTAGGTGGGCACTGTTTTTCTCGCGGTTTAATTTCTCCGTTACTTACATCCCTGGTACTAAGAATGTTAAGGCGGATGCCTTGTCTCGCAGTTTTTCTCCCATAGTCGGTGCTGAGAAAGAGGAAAACATTTTACAAGAAGGTGTTGTGATAGCTGCTTTAGACTCCGTTTTGGAAGATGAGATTCTTAAAGCTCAGGAGAATGCCCCATCTAACACTCCTCATGGGAGGTTGTTTGTGCCTGGGACCTTTAGGAGAGATTTGTTTGTTGAGTGTCACGAATCTCGGTTGGCAGGTGATCCCGGAATCTCTGAGACCAAGAGACTGGTGGGTCGCAGTTTTTGGTGGCCTGGATGGCAGAAGGAAGTCATTAAGTGGGTGCGCCAATGTACTATATGTGCTAGATCTAAGTCCTCACATACTCCTGCTGCGGGGTTGCTTTGTCCTTTGGAGGTCCCCAGTGCTCCTTGGACACATTTGGCTATGGACTTTATAACTGACCTTCCCCCCTCTGAGGGTTTTACTGTCATCTGGGTGGTCGTGGACCGTTTTAGCAAGATGTGTCACTTGGTTCCCTTCGTCAAACTGCCCTGCGCTAAAACTCTTGCTAAGGCCTTTGTCAAGGAAATTGTCAGACTTCATGGCGTTCCGACTGACATTGTTTCTGATAGGGGTCCTCAGTTCGTGGCTCGTTTTTGGCGTGCCTTTTGTGACAGGTTGGGAATTCATTTGTCGTTTTCGTCCGGATATCATCCTGAATCTAATGGCCAGACAGAAAGGAAAAACCAGGATGTTGAGCAGTTCTTGCGTTGTTTTGTGGCAGACAATCAAGAGGGGTGGTCTGAGTTTCTGCCACTTGCCGAATTTGCTCTGAACAATCATACATCTTCTTCTGCTGGTTGTTCGCCTTTTTTTTGTTGTTCTGGGAGACATCCGTCGTTTGGGTCGTTCTCCAAGTTGGGATCTGCCGTGCCTGAGGAGGAGAATTTTTCCGGTGATTTGGAAAGAGTTTGGACGGATGTGCGTGGTAATCTTCAGGAGGCCAACAGAAAATCTAAAGACTACTTTGATAGGAAACGACAGGAGGTTTTGTTCGCTGTTGGTGACATGGTTTGGTTGTCCTCTAGGAATCTGCGGTTAAGGATTCCTTCTAAGAAATTGGGTCCCAAGTTTGTAGGGCCCTTTAAGGTGCTTCAGGTTGTCAACCAATCTGCTGTTAGGTTGGAGGTTCCTACCTCCTGGAGAATTAATCCGGTCTTTCATGTCTCTCTGTTGAAAAAAGCTGTTGTGTCGGATGGTGACGCCTCTGCCTCTGTTCCTCCGGTGGTGGAGGACGGGGAATATGAAATTTCTCGCATCCTTGACTCTAGACGGTATAGAGGTAGTTTGCAGTATCTTGTGGCCTGGAAAGGTTTCGGACCCGAGGATAACTCTTGGGTGAGGTCAGATGATGTTTCCGCGTCCAGACTTATCAGAGCGTTTCACAGGAGATTTCCTGATAAGCCTGGTCCTAGGGGATCCGGAGGATCCTCTTAGAAGGGGGGGTACTGTTAGAACCTTGCTGTTAGGTTTTTTTTCCTTTGCTGGTCACATGACCTTGTTGGCCTATTTAATCCTGCTCCGCCCTTCTGGCTTTGCTGGACTTCATTGTATATCTACTTTCTAGCTAGCCTGTGCTCTGTATCTACTCTGTTAGTTTGCTTGGTCTACGGACCTCTATGTTCTATCTATTTTGTTTGTTCTTCTGTCTGCTACTATTTCTGTTAGGAGGTGTCCCATATTCCTCCCAGTCCTTAGTACTTGTAGGGATTCCCTCCCCACATCTATAGGTCTTCGTACAGACTAGATTAGGACTTTAGCAGGTCTGATCGCAGGATCAGGTTCCCTGTTACATCGTAGGGATTCAGCTGAGTCCTATAGTAGGGACAGATCTCCTCTCTTTCCTTAGCTTTGGTAGCAGAACATAACAGTACCGTCTATAGCGCAGGAAACTTGCTCCTGTTCTTCCTCCTCCTCCTCTTCCTCATTGTCACCCAATCCACGTTGGGATGAGATGAGGCTCGGCTGTGTGAAACACCCTGTATGGTTCCTTGTTCAATCTACTCATGCTCTGCCTGCAATGCATCCTCTTTAATTGTGAGCAGAGCATTTAAGAAGACAGAGAAGTGGGATGGTGACACTAATTATGGCATCATCGCCGCTCACCATCTTGGTGGACTCCTCAAAGTTTTGGAGGATGGTACAGATGTCTGACATCCATATCCACTCCTGAGGTTTTATGTGTGGAGTCTGACCTGAATACTGACGGCCGTGTTGATGCTGGTAGTCAACAACTGCCCTCTTCTGCTCATAAATCCGTCCCAACATCTGCAATGTAGAGTTCCAACACATGGGGACATCACACACCAGTCATTGAGCTAGAAGCTGCAAATGCTCCTGAAGCACGGCAAGGGAGGCGGAAGCTGTAACTGACTTTCTAAAATGGGTACCCACGCAACATATTTTGACAAGCAGATATGACAGATCTGGGTAGGTTTTGAGAAACCACTGAAACATGAGGTTAAGTACATGGGCCAGGCATGGTACGTGTGTGAGCTCGCCGTGCTTCAGAGCTACCACCAGGTTCCGACCCTTGTCACACACGACCATGCCTGGCTGTAGGTTCAGCGGTGTCAGCCACAGATCTGCCTGCTCTTTCAGATCTGTCCACAACTCTTCAACGGTGTGAGGTTTGTCACCTAAGCATATTAGCTTCAGCCCTGCCTGTTGCCGCTTGGCTGAGGCAGTGCTGCAGTGACTGATGTGGTCATTTCAGAGATGGAGGCTGAAGAGGAGGAGGAGGTGCAGGAGCTGTAGAATGTGTGGGCAACCCTGATTGACCCAGGGCCTGCAATCCTTGGCGTCGGGAGGACGTGTTCTGTCCCAAGGTCCGACTGAGTCTCGACTTCCACTGTATTAACCCAGTGTGCCGTCAGAGAGATGTACCATCCCTGCTCACAAGCACTTGTCCATGTGTCCATGGTTAGGTGGACTTTCCCAGTAGCTGCGTTGTTGAGGGTACAGCTAATGTTGTGGGACACGTGGTCGTGTAATTCGGGGTCGGCAAATAGTGGCGGCTGGGGACCGAGTACTGAGGGACGGCTGCCGCCATCAGGTTGCGGAAAGCTTCAGTCTTCACGAGCCTAAAAGGCAACAGTTCGAGTGCAAGCAGTCGTGAAATGTGTGAATGTAGTAATGTGGCCTGTGGGGCGTTGACTGCGTATTTGCGCTTGCGTTCCAAGGACTGGAGTAGGAACAACTGAATACTGCACTGGTACAAGGATGTGGACATGCTTGCTGATGGTGCTAGTTGAGAGTGTGCACCAACTCGGGCAGGGTGGTAGGCATCTTCGCATGTGCCATGGACAGGGGATTGGCGTGCATGCACAACAGCGGAAGAAGCAGTGGTGTCACCCACAGACACTTTTTCTGGACCCTGGGTTTCGGCCCACTTAGTAGGGTGCTTTCCTGCCATGTGCCTGATCATGCTGGTGGTGGTAGGCTGCTAGTTTTGCTACCCCTGCTGATGCTGGCCTGGCAGGTGGTGCAAATGGCCTTTTTGGGGTTATCTGCAGAGTCTTTAAAAAACAACCAGACTCGGAAGATCTAACAGTTGTACTGGCAACTTCCGTCGTGTTGGTGTGACAAGGAACGCTTTATCGCCTTGTGTCTGCGGCCACCACACTGCTTCTTCCTGCCTGTTGTGGTGCTATGCCTCCCTCCCCCTGTGTGCTGCTGTCCTCGCTCTGCATGTCCTCCTGCCAGGTTGGGTCAGTTACTATATCATCCACCACCTCATCTTCTACTTCCGCTCCCTGGTTCTCCTCCTGACTTTCTGGCAATTGTGTCTCATCATCATCATTCACCTCTTGCGACAGTAATCACACTTTCCCACAGTAGCCTTTGTGAGATCATGGCTGCTCAAATATTTGGGCATCGCTACACGCATTCTCCTCTTGAATCGCTTGAAGTTGGCTGGGCAAGAGGCCCGAATCTACAAATGGAAAAGTGAACAGCTCTACTGAGTGTCCAAGTGAGGTATCAGTTGTCTTGGGGTACTCGGCATGATGGGAGGAAGAATGATCAGGGTGAGGAATATGCAGTCCAGACTCACAGCTACTGAGACTTGACCGTGTGGAAGATAGGGTGGTAGTGGTGGTGGCAAAGTGACTGGAAGCATTATCTGCTATCCAACAAACAACCTTTTGACATTGCTCTGAGTTCAATAGTGGTGTGCTGCGGTCCCCTAGCAATTGGGACAGGAAGGGCGACAAGATGTGGATGTTTGTTGTGGCACAATTTCAGCTTGCCCACGGCCTTGGCCTCTGCATGCACCATCACAATCACGTCCACTTCCTCGTCCCTTGCCACGCATTTTGCCCATTTTAAATGGAGGACAATATTTTCCACGTTCACTAGAAATGGCTGATTTTGGAACACTGTTATATGTGATATATCTGACAAAGAACAACGGTTTTAAATAGCAGGCCTGTAATTTACTAATATTATTCTTTACAGAGACCTAGTGTGAATAGCTTGACCAACACACTGCAATGAAATGGAAGACAGAAATGGCTGATTTTGGAACATTGTTATATGTGATATGTCTGACAGAGAACCACGGTTTTAAATAGCAGGCCTGTAATTTACTAATATTATTCTACACAGAGACCTAGTGTGAGTAGCTTGACTGACACACTGCAACAGCATGGAAAAGGAGGCCAGTATTTTCCAGGTTCTGTTCAAATTTCTGGATTTTTATCACTGAAATATGGAACAGATGGCTGTATTCTGCATGACTAACAAGGAAATGGAGCAGAAAAATGGCATACTCTGGATTGCTTTTTAAACAAATAACCAGGATTAAGATAAAAAAAAAAAAATTTGCCTTGGCCCCTGATACCTGGGGCTATGTCTACGAATATCTGTAAGAACAGCAGCAGCAGAAATGTGCTATGGACCCTCTTGCACTATATGCACTGCAGTCTACCACATACACTCCCTGCCTAACTCCTTCTATCACCTGCACCATTGAAAATATGCACCTAGATTAGTCCTCAGAAGGACTGTTAGTTCAGATGAATATATAGATATATGTTGTGGAATACCTATACTAACTCCACCTATACTCACTGTAATGCCCACAACCAACATGGCTACGGCATTACAGTGCATGGCAAGCAATCTCTGTCTAGTCAAGCTGTCCAACAGCCGCAACACATGCAGCCACGGCAGTTCAAACAGAGAAGCCGAGCTTCTCGGCGAGTACACGAGCGTGCTCATTTAAAGGGTTAAACGAACACGCTAGCTCATCACTAGGGTGGACCAATCATGCTTTGGGGTTGTGTTACAGCACATTTCACGGGTGGAGGGAAAGAATTGATTCAATGAAATTTCAACAAATTCTTGATGCGAACATAACACCATTTGGTGAAGCTGGTGAATATGAATTTCGAACCATCACCTAACTTCAGTGATAGCTATAAAAAATACACAGCGGACACTTCTAAAGCAATTTTCTACGAGGTTGGAAATATAAACATTTATTTTTCTAAGGTATAGGTTTACTACTGCTGGCACACACATTTGTTAACAATTGTCTCTATATTGGGTCCATCAGTTTATGAGGATGTTCTTGTTAAAGGCTTTGTTCCATGTGGCACATTTATGTTAGGATGAAACAGATATGTGGAGAGACATCATAGTAGCATATGACATAGCCTCCATAAGTCTCCATCCCCCTTGATGACCTGATATGACCAGCTATATGCTGCTAGCTTGTGGTGTGCTGGATGTGCCAGGATATCTCTACTGGGAGGGAGAAGATACAGATTAGATATTAGAAAAAAAAATTTGACAGTGAGGGTGATCAATGAGTGGAACAGGCTGCCATGAGAGGTTGTGACTTCTCCTTCAATGGAAGTCTTCAAACAGAGGCTGGACAGACATCTGTCTGAGATGATTTAGTGAATCCTGCATTGAGCAGGGGGTTGGACACGATGATCCTAGAGGTCCCTTCCAACTCTTACATTCTATGATTCTACTTCCTCCCTTGTAACTTGTTGGGGGAATTAAAGAACTACTAAAGCCCCCGTCACACTAAGCGAGATCGCTAGCGAGATCGCTGCTGAGTCACAAGTTTTGTGACCAACAGCGACCTCAGTATCTATCTCACTACGTTTGACACTTAGCAGCGACCAGGCCCCTGCTGTGAGATCGCTGGTCGTGTCGGAATGGTCTGGACATTTCTTTGATTGTTGAGGTCCCACTGGGTAGCATGCATCGGTGTGTTTGACACCTTACCAACGACCTTGTTGACGACTCAGACATAGAAACACATAGGCGTGCATCGTTAAACAGATCGTTACGGGTCGCCGCATTGTTGCTGCGTCGTTGGGAAGATCTGACTGTTTGACATCTCACCAGCGACCACATAGCGACGCAGCAACGATCCCTGACAGGTCGTATCGTTGTCGGGATCGCTGTAGCGTCGCTTAGTGTGACGGGGCCTTAAGGGACTGAACAAGAGCAATGTGTTAGAACCTTGCTCGTAGTTTTTTTTTCCTTTGCTGGTCACATGACCTTGTTGGCCTATTTAATCCTGCTCTGCCCTTCTGGCTTTGCTGGACTTCATTGTATATCTACTTTCTAGCTAGCCTGTGCTCTGTGTCTTGCTCTGTTAGTTTGCTTGGTCTACTGACCTCTATGTTCTATATATTTTGTTTGTTCGTCTGTCTGCTACTATTTCTGTTAGGAGGTGTCCCATATTCCTCCCAGTCCTTAGTACTTGTAGGGATTCCCTCCCCACATCTATAGGTCTCCGTACAGACTAGCTTAGGACTTTAGCAGGTCTGATCGCAGGATCAGGTTCCCTGTTACATCGTAGGGATTAAGCTGAGTTCTATCGTAGGGACAGATCTCCTCTCTTTCCTTAGCTCTGGTAGCAGAACATAACAGTAAGTCCAGCCAGCAAATTCTCTAAGGAAAGATTTTTCTGTTCCATCATGGTGTCGGTTCAGGATTTGGTTCATCGCCTGCAGGGACTCTCTCTGGAGGTGGCCGAGCTCCGTCAGCACGTGAGTAACTGTCCTGGAGCACATTTCTTGGAGCCTAAGGTATGTTTGCCGGATTTATTTTTTGGTGAACACCGAGAATTTTTTTCATTCAAAAATGCTTGCTTATTGTATTTTCGTTTGAGACCTAAGTCCTCTGGGGATGAATCCCAGCGCGTAGGGTTCATAATGTCACTTTTACGCAAAGAGCCTCAGGAGTGGGCCTTTTCTTTGCAACCTAGTGATACATGCTTCAGATCAGTGGATAGTTTTTTTTCTGCTGTGGGACTATTATATGATGATCCTGACCGTGTCGCATCAGCTGAGACTGAGTTGAGACGTTTAAAACAAGGATCAGGTAATGTGGAAAAATATTGTACTCATTTCCGTCGTTGGTCTACTCAAACAGGGTGGAACGATTCTGCTCTGAAAAGTCTATTTCTTGCTGGGCTCAGTGAAAGGGTTAAAGACCTGCTAATTGCTTATCCTACACCTGAAGATTTGCAACAGGCTATGCAATTAGCTATACGGGTGGATAGAAGACTGCGTGCAAGGGTTAATGAGAGCAAATCCTCTGCTATGTCAGTTTCTGGTTATGAGAATGTATGTACTAACAGTGGTGAACCGATGGAGATTGGATCGGTGGCACCTCGATCTCAAGAAAAAGACCGTCGATTTTTTGAAGGCTTGTGTTTCTATTGCGGAAAATCTGGTCATTTGATTAAAGGCTGTGAGCTTCGTATGAAGAAAGAAAAAAAAAGGTCAGTCATGCCCGTATTGCCTGTTTAAATTCCAAGGGTGTATTTTTAGCTGCTTCCACGATTGCTCAGGAAAAATTAATGGAATTTCGGGTGTTTGTCGATTGTGGGTCTACTCTGAATGTTATTGATGGGGGATTCGTGGAAAGACTCAATTTAAAACCTGAACCTTTATCATCCCCCATTGCTGTGGTTTCTGTGGATGGTTCCCCTTTGAAGAATATTACTCTCAAGGTCTGTGAATTTCCTCTCACTATTAATGGTGTTCACCATGAGAAATTGGATTTGGTAGTTTTGAATAACTTGCCTTCTCCAGTAATATTGGGATTGCCCTGGTTAAAATTTCACAATCCTGTACTGGATTGGTCTACCAGTGAAATTAAATCCTGGAGCCATAAATGTTATGACAAGTGTTGTAATGGGCGTATTGCAGCTTTGGATAGGGGAGAATTGCCTGTTCCTATTCAGGATTTTTGGAGAGTTTTTTCTGAGAAGGAATCGCAGGTTTTGCCTCCCCATAGAGACTATGATTGTTCTATTGAATTTGTCCCTGGAGCGACTCTTCCTAAAAGTCGTTTATTTAACCTTACTATTCCTGAGAGGAAGGCTTTGGAGGAATACATACAGACAAGTTTGGCCGCCGGTCACATTAGGCCCTTTAAGTCTCCTGTGGCGGTTGGATTTTTTTTTGTAAAAAAAAAAGGATGGCGGTTTACGTCCTTGTCTGGATTTTCGTGAGATTAACAAAATTACTGTACGCAATCCTTACCCACTGCCATTGATTCCTGATCTGTTTAACCAGTTAATGGGGGCCAAGTGGTTCTCTAAAATTGACCTTAAGGGGGCATACAATCTGCTGCGCATGAAGGAGGGTGACGAATGGAAGACTGCTTTTAACACTCCTGTGGGTCATTTTGAGAATCTGGTTATGCCTTTTGGTCTTACTAATGCTCCTGCATTTTTTCAGAATCTGATTAATGACATCCTTAGACCTTTGATCGGTAAAAATGTGGTTGTGTATTTGGATGACATTTTGATTTATTCGCCGGATCTGGAGTCTTATTGGCGGAGCGTGCGTGAGGTATTACAGTTATTAATGGACAATTCGCTTTTTGCTAACCTGGAGAAATGTGAGTTCGCTGTACAGAGAATTAGTTTTTTGGGCTACATTATCTCCAGCAAAGGTTTTGAGATGGATCCGGTTAAGGTTCAGGCTGTGCAGGAATGGCCTAGGCCTATTGGTTTGAAATCGATACAGAGGTTTTTGGGTTTCGCCAATTACTATAGAAAATTCATAAAATTTTTTTCTAGTATTGTCAAACCTCTGACTGATCTCACCAGGAAAGGTGCTGATGCGGTTCAGTGGTCTTCTGAGGCCATTGAAGCTTTTGTGTATCTCAAGGAGAGGTTCACCTCTTCTCCCATCCTTATGCAGCCTGATGTTACTAGGCCGTTTTTGGTTGAGGTTGATGCTTCCTCTGTGGGGGTTGGCGCAGTATTGTCTCAGGATAACGGGGATGGATTACATCCCTGTGCCTTTTTTTCAAAAAAATTTTCGGAGACCGAACTGAATTACGATATTGGTAATCGGGAATTATTGGCTATTAAACTCGCATTTGAACACTGGCGCCACTTCTTGGAAGGTGCGGAATTTCCCGTTCAGGTTCTTACGGATCATAAAAATCTGATATATCTTGACGCTGCCAAGCGCCTGAATGCCCGTCAGGCTAGGTGGGCACTGTTTTTCTCGCGGTTTAATTTCTCCGTTACTTACATCCCTGGTACTAAGAATGTTAAGGCGGATGCCTTGTCTCGCAGTTTTTCTCCCATAGTCGGTGCTGAGAAAGAGGAGAACATTTTACAAGAAGGTGTTGTGATAGCTGCTTTGGACTCCGTTTTGGAAAATGAGATTCTTAAAGCACAGGAGAATGCCCCTTCTAACACTCCTCATGGGAGGTTGTTTGTGCCTGGGACCTTTAGGAGAGATTTGTTTGTTGAGTGTCACGAATCTCGGTTGGCAGGTCATCCTGGAATCTCTGAGACCAAGAGACTGGTGGGTCGCAGTTTTTGGTGGCCTGGATGGCAGAAGGAAGTCATTAAGTGGGTGCGTCAATGTACTATATGTGCTAGATCTAAGTCCTCACATACTCCTGCTGCGGGGTTGCTTTGTCCTTTGGAGGTTCCCAGTGCTCCTTGGACACATTTGGCTATGGACTTTATAACTGACCTTCCCCCCTCTGAGGGTTTTACTGTCATCTGGGTGGTCGTGGACCGTTTTAGCAAGATGTGTCACTTGGTTCCTTTCGTCAAACTGCCCTGCGCTAAAACTCTCGCTAGGGCCTTTGTCAAGGAAATTGTCAGACTTCATGGCGTTCCTACTGACATTGTTTCTGATAGGGGTCCTCAGTTCGTGGCTCGTTTTTGGCGTGCCTTTTGTGATAGGTTGGGAGTTCATTTGTCGTTCTCGTCCGGATATCATCCTGAATCTAATGGCCAGACAGAAAGGAAAAACCAGGATGTTGAGCAGTTCTTGCGTTGTTTTGTGGCAGACAATCAAGAGGGGTGGTCTGAGTTTCTGCCACTTGCTGAATTTGCTCTGAACAATCATACATCTTCTTCTGCTGGTTGTTCGCCTTTTTTTTGTTGTTCTGGGAGACATCCGTCGTTTGGGTCGTTCTCCAAGTTGGGATCTGCCGTGCCTGAGGAGGAGAATTTTTCCGGTGATTTGGAGAGAGTTTGGACGGATGTGCGTGGTAATCTTCAGGAGGCCAACAGAAAATCTAAAGACTACTTTGATAGGAAACGACAGGAGGTTTTGTTCGCTGTTGGTGACATGGTTTGGTTGTCCTCTAGGAATCTGCGGTTGAGGATTCCTTCAAAGAAATTGGGTCCCAAGTTTGTAGGGCCCTTTAAGGTGCTTCAGGTTGTCAACCAATCTGCTGTTAGGTTGGAGGTTCCTACCTCCTGGAGAATTAATCCGGTATTTCATGTCTCTCTGTTGAAAAAAGCTGTTGTATCGGATTGTGACGCCTCTGCCTCTGTTCCTCCAGTGGTGGAGGACGGGGAATATGAAATTTCTCGCATCCTTAACTCTAGACGGTATAGAGGTAGTTTGCAGTATCTTGTGGCCTGGAAAGGTTTCGGTCCCGAGGATAACTCTTGGGTGAGGTCGGATGATGTTTCCGCGTCCAGACTTATCAGAGCGTTTCACAGGAGATTTCCTGATAAGCCTGGTCCTAGGGGATCCGGAGGATCCTCTTAGAAGGGGGGGTACTGTTAGAACCTTGCTCTTAGTTTTTTTTTCCTTTGCTGGTCACATGACCTTGTTGGCCTATTTAATCCTGCTCCGCCCTTCTGGCTTTGCTGGACTTCATTGTATATCTACTTTCTAGCTAGCCTGTGCTCTGTGTCTTGCTCTGTTAGTTTGCTTGGTCTACTGACCTCTATGTTCTATATATTTTGTTTGTTCGTCTGTCTGCTACTATTTCTGTTAGGAGGTGTCCCATATTCCTCCCAGTCCTTAGTACTTGTAGGGATTCCCTCCCCACATCTATAGGTCTCCGTACAGACTAGCTTAGGACTTTAGCAGGTCTGATCGCAGGATCAGGTTCCCTGTTACATCGTAGGGATTAAGCTGAGTTCTATCGTAGGGACAGATCTCCTCTCTTTCCTTAGCTCTGGTAGCAGAACATAACACAATGTGGAGTGAATTCTCTGTATACTGTGAATAGTCCCACCTATAGGATGGAGGCCATAGATTGGTTTTTTAATGTGTTGAAAATGTCTGGTTCTCAGAGCAGGGTAAAGAAAGTGAATAAAGATTTTAGAATTTTTAATCATGTAAACTACAAAGTAGAATTATTTTCACAAATCCTATGAGTTTATAGACACTTTTTATTCCCTAGCCCGTCACTTCAAAAAATACTATTAACCTGGATGTAGAATTTTAACCTGCTGATAAATAGCATTTAAATCATGTCTAGCTATCTTTCTGGAGCTGTGGCTTCAGGGACAAAATGAAGGCAAATTGATTGACAGTCAAGTCTGTATGCATATGCTTCAGAGCTGACAGCCAGAAATGATTTAAATGCTGGTTATCTGCAGATTATCCCTATATCTGCAGGTATATCAATAGTGGATAAAGACATAAACGGCCCCTGTGAAAGAAAAAAAACAAGAAAACATTAGGGCTTACCACATTTGTATTCCTGTCGCCTGCTGATATTGCGAGAAACTGGATGTGGGAGTGCCGTTTAAAGCTGTCGACCATCAACTGGAAAAAGTAGAGAAAACAGGATATCCCAATCCCTTGTATAAAAACATCAAAAATGTATTCCATCTTGATTAAAAAAACATGTCCTATTATTGCATATATTCCATAGAAAACATCTGACACCTTTCTGGCATGTAGCCGCCCTTAGTCATAGTGAAGGCTACAGGACAAGGAATTGGGATGTGCAGTTTTCACATCACAATGCACAATTCTACCTGCTTTAGGGATGGAAATGGGCCCTCTAATCTATTGGGCCCCTGTGCGGCTGCGCAGGTTGCACCAATAGTATGTTCGTCCCTGAGATAAATAGCATTTTTAGAGGTGATGAATTCTCTTTGAAAAATGTTTGCTACATATAATGGTTAAACCAATGCACATTACTACTGCAATTATTGCTATACTGTATGTATTTAGTTTTTACTGCTACTATTATATTTCTTAGTAAACATTGTTCAATACATGTTGCACAGACCACCCAGTATTTTACCTTGTGTTTTGTTTCTTTGATGCTTTTTACATATTTTGCCATGTTGCTTTTGGGAATATAAACAGGATTACAGTTTTGGAATATTCTGTTGATAGGTCACCAGGTACATGGCGAATGACTTAAACAGATATTAATGAAAGATTTTAATTCAAGATATTTTACAGTAAAATAGACTTTGTTAGAATACAGATAAGTTAAAGGTACAAATAATATTCAATTTGCTGGTGCACATAGATGAACTACTATAATTCCTTTCCCTTAAGACATCAGCTATTGTACAAAATGACATATCTATTACTCAGTCCACCTTGTTCCAATGTCTGCCTGAGTCCCAGTTGTGGAGTCTCTCTTTCCCAACTGATGGACCTCTGTTCCACTCTACAGCTGCTGCAGTACTTCTGTTAGTCCTGTGTCATCTTGAAAGATCCTTCACTGCTTTCCTTTATCTCATTCAGGCAGCTTCCAAAGTCATTGCTGATGCCTACAGGTCCCCCTCCGCCTTTCACTTTCAGGTATATTCCCAACAGAGAGATGTGCCCAAACTCCCTTTTCACCTGCACACCTTCATACAGGCGCAGTACATGTGACAGATGCTAGCATATAAAAATCAGTGTTGCTTACAGTTTACACTGTGCATAAACTGTAAGGCTAAGTGCCTACGATGCAGAAATGCTGCAGATTTTTTCCGTTTCTCCCTGGCAGGAAAACTCATGCGGATTTTACATGCGTTTTTCCTGCCAGGTAGAAGCGTTTTTCAAGCGTTTTTGCATGCATTTCTGCATGCGGGTCATCAAGCGCTTTTCCAAGCGATTTTAGCATCACTTGGAAAGTGCTTGACAACTTGGTCACACTATATAAATCCATGCAACCGGCATGGATTTATATAGTGTGACCAAGTTAATAGTTAAAAAAAAGAATAAGAATGGTAAAAAATAAAAAAAACCCATTATACTCACCTTCTGATGGCCCACAGTCTTCTCTCCGGTGCGTCCGGTCTCTTGTACGGTTCGCGGTGGTGTAAAAGGACCTTCCATGACGTCATTTAGTCATGTGACAGGTCACGCGACCGCCAACGTCAGCGGTCTCGTGACCTGTCACATGACTAAATGACGTCATGGAAGGTCCTTTAACACCATCGCGAGCCACGACGCACCATAGAGGAAACCGGGGGACATCGGAAGGTGAGTATAATGTATATTTTTTATTTTAAATTCTTTTTTTTAACGGGTACTATGGTACCCGAGTCTGGAGAAGAGTCTCCTCTTCTCCAGACCTGGGTACCGTCCGCACATTGAATCGCTTAATATCCGCATGTGCACATGTAGTCATGCGGATATTAAGCGATTCAATGCAAGTCAATGGCAGCAATTATGCTGCATGTCCGCAAAATTAATGGACATGCTGCGGATTTTTCCGCAATGATAATCCGCAGTGGAAATTTCCACAGCATGTGCACAGCACATGCGGATTATCATTGGGGACCATGGGGCATGTATTACCAAGCGTTTAAGCGTTTTCGCTGCTGAAATTCTGCTGCAAAAATGCTTGAAAAATGCATAGTGGGCACGCAGCCTAAATCTGGTATGTTGCTTGGATTTTAGTGTGCAATTTCAGGTTAAAGTTAGGCTCTGGCCACACCTTATAGACATAAATAAGTTGGGAATGGGACACAGTCAAAATTTAGAAATGTTTGACTGCTGAGGGCAATGTCGGACTGGAAAACCTTGGGCCCACCAGAGAAAATCTTGTAGCTACATAGAAATAAATACAAGACCACCAATTGCGTGGTAAAACAAGCTAATATCAGGGTATAGTGGATGAGATTTTATAACATCTCATCCAAACACTGAGAAAATCCATGATGTGAGTTGATCGACGCTATAGGTTTGACATGAACAATGTGTCAATTTATGCTGTGGATATTCACCACTGATTTCATCCTTTGCAATACAAATGATCAAGTCAGTAATAAAGGTGCATCATTGTGTAGTAGTAAACGCAGCAATATCTGCACAATATCTGTGGGAATATTACTGCTGTTAATTTGCTGTGGGATTTCCATTGTAGAAATTCAGCAGCAATTATATAATGTGAATGTACCTGATAATAATGGTGGGGGTCCCTAAATCACTTATGTATGACATTGGACTGATATCAAAAGAGCTTCCCTCACATCCCCCCATATACTTTTTATGGAAATCTCTCTGCCACCTATAAGGCCATAACTTTTTATGAAGGGCCTCATTTTGTTAGTAGTAGCGGAAGAAAACTTTTAGCCAATCAGGGGTGATACAGGGGGAGGGGGTTCAGCAAGGGTGATTCAGGGGGAGGGGTCGCAGTCAGTAAGGAGTGATACAGGGGGAGAGGGGCTTAGTCAGTAGTGATACAGGGGGAAAGGGGCTCAGTCAGTCTGGGATGATACAGGGGAGAAGGGCTCAGTCAGTCTGGGGTGATACAGGGGAGAAGGGCTCAGTCAGTTTGGAGTGATGCTGGGAGAGGGGGCTCAGTCAGTCAGGGGTGATACAGGGAGAGGGGGCTCAGTCACATAGGGGTGATCGAAAGGGAGTAGGGCTCAGTCAGGGGTGGTACAGGGGAAGAGAGGATCAATCAGAGGTGATTCAGGGGGAGGGGGGCCCAGTCAGTCAAGGGTGATACAGGGAGAGGGGGCTCAGTCAGACAGAGGTGATACAGGGGCCCAGTCAGTCAAGGGTGATACAGGTAGAGGAATTCAGTCAGGGGGGAGACAGGGGGAGATTGGCTCAGTCAGTCAGGGTGATACAGGGAGAGGGGATCAGTCAGGGATGATATGGAGAGAGGAACTCAGTCAATCAGGGGTGATACAGGGAGAGGGGGATCAGTCAAGGGTGATACAGGGAGAGGGGGCTCAGTCAGGGGTGATACGGTGGAGTGGGAACAATCAGGGATAAAACAGGGAGAGGGGGCTCAGTCAGTCAGGAGTGATACAAGGAGAGAGTGACTCAGTCAGTCAGAGGTGATACAGGGAGAGGGCTCAGTCAGGGGTGATATGGGGAAGTGGTGCATTAAGAGGTGATATGGGGAAGGGGCTCACTCAGTCAGGGGTGATACAGATAGAGGGGTCTTAGTCAATCAGGGGTGATACATGGAGAGGGGTCTTAGTCAGTCAGGGGTCATACAGGGAGAGGGGGCTCAGTCAGGGGTGCTATTGGGAGGGGAACAGGGGGGAACAGTCAGGAGTGAAACAGGGAGAGGGGGCTCAGTCAGGGGTGATATGGGGAGGTGGTGCAGTAAGGGGTGATATAGGGGAAAGGTGCTCAGTCAGGGGTGATGTAGGGATACAGGGTGCAGTAAGGGGTGATATAGGGTGAAGGGGCTCAGTCAGGGGTGATACAGGGGAAGAGGTGCAGTCAGGGGTAATACGAGGGAGTGGATACAGTCAGGGGTCATATAGGTAAAAGGTACTCAGTCAGGGGTGATATAGGGAGAGGGGGTGCAGTCAAGGGTGATATAGGGGGAAGGAGCTCAGTCAGGGGTCATACGGAGAAGGGGATGCTGTCAGAGGTGATATAGGGGAGGGGGCTCAGTCAGGGGTGATATAGGGGAGGGGGTGCAGTCAAGGGTGATAAAGAGGGAAGGGGCTCAGTCAGGAGTGATAAGGGTGAGTGGGTGCAGTGAGTCAGGAGTGAAAGGAGAGAAGAGGGAATGGAGCCCTCATTCATCCTTAAGCAACAGCGCTCTGTTACTTACATATAGTGAGTCACAGTCTGCAGAGCAGAAGGCTAGCGTGTCAGCAGTGTTATCAGTGGTACGCACACTGCTCTCCCTGGTTGTCTAAGTCTGGGAGGAGCCGCGAGGAGTTGTGACATACATGCTGGGAGGAAGTCCTCTTCTCAAAGTTAGACAATGCGCGTCACTGATGGCATTGATGACACGCTTGTCTGCTGCAGACTGCGGCTCACTATTTGTAAGTAACAGAGTGCTGTGGTGCCCTGATGGCTTTTTATGTCCCCACTCCTCCCAGTTAGACAACTTTGGAGAGAGGTCGATATGTGTATCGCTGGCACACGTGACTTATGTTCACTGTGCCAGCATATGTCAGTGCATGAGCCCACCGGAGAATCCTCCGGTCCTCCGTGGCCCAGTCCGACCCTGAATGAGGTTTTCACTGCTCCACTGAATGAGGTTTTCACTGCTCCAAGGCAGTTCTTCTCCAACAGAATGCCTGTGGCCAAGCACTTGGGGACTGTTCTTGTATTTTCGTAAAGCATACTCTGCTCTGCCTCATACAGATTCTCATGGCGGCCAAACACCATCTGTGTTGTCATTATTATGAATGGCCCCTTAAAGATGCTATAAGCCAATTCCTAGAGGCATGATCCTTATTAAACGTGACCTCTGGCAACACCTTACATATTTAGCAAGCAATATTCATAAGTGTATGACCACTCATGTTCCACTAATGGGACCCCAACTGAGTATTAGAATTGGGGTGCCATGTCTCCAATTAGATTGATCTATTGGACATGCATGCCCACTAGTCCCCCTTTCCAATTTTGATGGTCGACTGATGGAGATAACAATGAACTATAGACAGCATGCAGATGCTGGACCACTACTCCAATAAAATAACGGACATTCTTGGCCTCCTGTTCTTGTAATTGGTAAGAGGCCAAGCAGTGAGTCCTATCTTGTGGATAGGTGACAAATGTTTTTGGTTCAACCTGGGTCAATGTTGTTATGAGTCCCTGCCTCGTACCAGCTGCAACATCCATTCTACATAAAAGGGTAAATTTTCCAATGTAGGTACCTCTTGACTTTGGAGGATAGTTGCAGCAAATTTTAGCTAATGTTGGAGCATCTAGTTTTGTACCATTTTATTATGTGTCCACAATAGTTTGTGTCTCACTCGAAAGGGGGAATGGCTTTGCATGTAGTGATGTGAAAACTTATATGGGAAGATGCATGACTTAAAATGTGACAGCATGCACAAATTACTTCAAAATTTAGAAACTAAAAAGTGGCACAAAGAGAGTAAAAAGGTAGTATAAAGTTACACATCAATGCCTAAAATGCTCCAAATGTATCATCCAGAATGAGCATATATTAAGAATGTCTAGTCTAAATTTGCACTGGCTTTATAGGACAGTATTAAGTAAATATGTCCCACTCTTCCCCTTTCTAGGGTCATAAGTAGAAAATGTTGAATTAATCTCACATAAGGTGAAGACATTTTGTTTTAGGACTATAAAACATGATAGAGAAGAGAGACTGATTTAGGATACCAGCAGATGGTGCACATGAGTTACATGTACAGTACATTTTTTAACTATATATATATATGAAGATCCAGAAGTGGTGGAAGAGAGCAGCTCTGCAGAGCAAGCTGAGGGAAAACTAAGGAAAGACAAGCTCATGAAATTAGTGAGGTATAAAACGTCTTCACTTTCTAGGAAACCAACTGACAACACTGACTGAAAAAAGGAACAAACTCCATTTCTCTCATAAATCAAGTAAGTAGATATAGTTATTAGCTAAGGGAGTTTTTAATAAAAGCAGTCAGTTGCAGCTAATAAATGAAAGTAGGGATTAATCTTGGATTATAATAAAGTGGGATTTTTTTTTGCATGCAACTAGAAGCAAATATTTTGTGTTGTTTTATGAATGTCTGAAACCACTGTGAACTGAGTCACCACAGGCACAGTGTTTAACAAGATGTACAGGGCAGAATTTCTACTCACTAGAGGGTATACCATGTTTGACAGGTGCTACATTTTTCTGTCCTGTACTTTTACCAACTAGCCTCACTTGTACAGTTAATATTTACAGTGGATGAATGTTTGAATCTATATAATCTCATTGTAGCAAAAAATAAAACAATATTTCTAGCTTTCGTTAACAGATGGATGAATGGAGTTCTGTTTCCTTCTTGAACTAGGTTAAAAAAGTAGCTTTGTGTAATATACTTATACCATTTATGAAATAAAAAAAAATAACATGGTTGATTTTAATTTCATAAATATTGGATTTAACTATGTTACTCTTTTTTTCACACAATAGTTGTAAATGTTAGCCAACAGATTTCTAGTTTCTGGTTTGCAGCTTTTATATTCTGAGCCAAGAACTGTACTGAAGTCAAGGGACCCCTCTCTCTCTTTGTCTGTTCTCCATTATTTCCATGGAAATAATCATGTATCCTGTTGCTAAACTTAGAACTTTAACTTACAGTGTTAAAAGCCTACGTGATTGCTAAATGTTGAAGTTGCTGCAGACTCTTTTCTGCTGCACGATAGCACAAAGCTAACAAGTAGTGTGCTTAATACATTATTTATTCTTACAAGAATAAAACGGTCTCAAACTGTTCCATTCTATAACTTATATTGCCAGCAGATGTTTTTGTTTGTTTGTGTGAAATGATTCTCCTCATTGTGGTAACAGAAGTGAATCCATGCAAGCATAGTATCTCATTTGCCACCTGTATGTTATAGAGAAGTCTAAAGTGTACAGATTGAAAAGATTATTAGTAACTTATGACACATTCATTGATAATTCTTGTTCATTTTAAATTTAGGAGCCAAGTGGGTGGTGTCAATCAATAATTGACAGCTACTGTATTTCTGCATTCACACTGATACAGGTAAGGCAATCATTCACTAATAAGGACCATCTCCTTGACTGCTAAGCACAAAATAAGCAGGGATTTCAATGATGAAAATTTATATTGTATGTTTCAAACAAAGTCATTTTAACACTACAGCAGAAAAGTTTTTGTTAACATAACTGATTACCAATGGTGGTTCACTGGTGCTTCTATCCTCCGTGCTTTAGACCTCATTAAGACATCCTTTTTTCAAGTAGGTGTTCTATCAGTAATTTTTACGGATAGAATACACACCCGTTATTATAGTCTATGGGACTGTTAACATGTCTCTGTTTTTTTACGGAATCTGTGTTAACATCTTACAGCTCCTAAAAGTTATGGCAATCAAACTCTTGCTTGGCAATGACAGCTGGATTTGGTTGGGACAAAGTGAAGATGAGCCGTGGGCCAGTCCACTAGTAATTGATTAGGGCCACCCAATCCACTGGAGTGTCAGCAATGTTTACTTTGAATTAGGCAGCCACATCACACTCTTGAACAGGTGCGGCGCATCTTAAAATTAGTGGTGTGATTGAAGGTGATTTTAAGGGGTTATCCAGGACTGTTTTTTTACTATCTTAATAACTAACAGGCTCAGTCGTCACTAACTACTACTGCCAGCGATTCTACTGCTTCAAGTCGACAGAGCAGCTCTTTCTCTTCTGGGCTGCTCTGTCAATGGGCCATAACTGACACGTCATGCTGATTGGCAGCCGGCTCCCCTGCAGTTAGTCAGTGGAGATCTGGCTGTCAATCCACATGACATTGGCAGTCACGCCATGTCAACAGAGCAGAACAAAAGAGAAGCGGCTGCTCTGTCGATGTGATGTCAATGGAAGCCGCAGAATTACCACGGCGCTGGGCACAACAGGCAGGTATGTACAGCTACCTGTTTGTTAGTTCTTAAGGCCATAGCAAAAAAAATAAAATAGTCCCGGGTATCCCCTTTTGAACTATAAGTTTTTATTGAGAATTTTAATACATCACAAATATGATGCATAATAAAAACATTAATGTAAACATTTAATTAAAGGAGCTATAGGGGGATAAACACGTGGCGGGATGGAGAGGGGAGGAAAAGGAGGGGGAAAGGGAAGAGTTGTCCAAGGAGGGAGACCTACCAAGTCTCATGATTGAAAATACTTAATTGAGATTCGGAGGCGGTAGAAGCTTTTAGGTGAAGTGGTGCAGTGGCGAATGGGGTATGATCTGTGTATTTCGCCCAGGGGAGCCAAACTTTCTCAAATTTGCAGACTTTGTTTGTGAGTATGGCTGATATAGTTTTTCATTAATCATGTACCACGAGAAACGCCTTTTGACTTCAGTAAGGTCTAGACCTGTTTGTTTCCAGGCTGAGGCTATCGTTTATTTAGCCTCTAGAATTCTAAATGAAAAAAGGACTTGGGAGTGTTTGAGGAGGCTAGGGATATGTTTTTTCAGCAGGGCTTCCTAGGGGTATTTTTTGAAGTTAATGTCAGTGACTGAAAGAATGATTAAGTATACCCTGATCCAAAACCTGCGAACTATGCGGCATAACCACCATATGCGGTACATGTCGCCAGTGGGTTTACAGCACCTAAAACAATTGGGAGAATAGTTGGGGACTGCTTGCTTTGGCCACCCTAGCTGGGGTCAGATACCATTAAGGTATTTAATATTCCTCCAGTAGGGGAGGATCAAATTTGGGACCATTCTGATTCAGTTAGGGTGGATCCCATGTCAGACTCCCAGCAGGAGGTGTAAGTTAAACTGCAACTATGCCTGGCGTAATTTATGTGGGAGTACAGGAGTGAAATAGTACCTGGAGCATGTGGGTTTTGACAGCATCTTGGCGTGAACGTATAGGGTGGGGTGGAAATCCTTAGTAGTGTGTACATAAAGTGTTTAAGTTGCAAATATTATTATATTTCTCTAGGGGGAAGGTTGTTTTTCTCTTGTAGGACTAGGAATGGAAGAATGTTGTTTTCTTTAAATAGATGGTGAAATATAGAGATTCCTGCTGCAATCTATGATCGAAAAATCAAAAGGGACTTGGTATCTGGGGGAAATTGTGGTTTACCCCATAGGGGGCTTTAAGGCAGAAAGGGTAGATTAGATTTGAGGAGTATTTCAAAGAGCGAGTGCGATATCGTGGAGTTCGGGATGTGATTATGCTGGGCTAGGAGGAGCCATAATAAGGTGTCAGCGGATAGCACTCCGGAGCTTCCAAGTTAAGCCGGAGGGGTGGTTCAGAGGAGGCATGATATAGAGTTAATTGGGCTTGCTGGGCTGCTTGGTAATATTTGGTTAGATTGGGGACTCCCAGACCCCTTTTCTGGTGATGACGATATAATGTGGCTCTCTTTATTCTAGGGAGGCTGCCTTTACAGATGTAGGTGTTGATTAGGCGTTGGATTGTTTAGAGGTAGTGGGATGGGATAGGGACTGATAGAACTCTTAATAAGTAGAGATGAGCGTTGTTCTACTCGAACTGTTCGCCAATCTCAAATTCGAGCTGTTTTGGGCGGTGTTCGAGCCGTTCGGCGAACATGAACGATTTGAGAAAAATTCGGCTGTTCGAGGTTATGTTCGATAACTGTTCGTGCACCAAAATCATAACTGGATTTTTTCTCAGTAATGATGAAAATTAATGTTAATACGCAGTTTGAGTGTACAGCGGGGTGGGGAGAGGGGCAGGGGATGGATCTCTGCAGGAATAATGAAGATCTCCATTTTTTTTTCTCTTTCCCACATTTACAGTGGGGAGGTGCAATCTGTCAGCCTATCAGCAGCGCACACACGGAGCGAAGTGCTTTTTTCACACAAGCAAGGGCATGTGTCATTGGCAGTGTATGTCACATGTCCTTGCCCTATAAGACCAAGCCATTTTCCCCGTCGCCACCATTTTCTCACTGCTGCAGCTGCGTGTTAGACGGCACCGCTGTTGCTGTGTGCGCTATACTTTGTTAATTTCAAGCCAATTTTCGCACAAATATACAGATAGCTTGGGAGTAGGGAATAGTTGTGATTGCAGTCCTTTTAAGGACTAGGTTACAGCATTTCCTACGACTTTTATCAGGCAGGTCTGTGCTCTTAAATAGATAGATTGTGGGAGTAAAGACTAATTGTAATTGGAGTCCTTTTCAGGACTAGGTTACATCAGTTCCTATCAGTTTTTGCCAGGCAGGTCTGTGCCAGTGCTGTGCAAGTTTTTTTCACAGCATTTGGCTGAATCTAGCAAAGCTAATCCTTTTTGGCCTATTGCAGAGTGTGTTAGTCAGTGGAGTAGCCTATCTGTGTTGCAAGATATACCACCTGTGTATAGAATACCAATTTTTTTACTGCACCTAGTGAAGTAAAATCTTTTGGGCATAGCATCATTCTATTAGTCCATCTATACTGACCTCCATCAGGTTGCAAATTGAATATAATTTTTTTCTGCATCTAGCTCTGAAAAAATATTTGGGCTTCTAGCAGTGTGTGGGACTTGTTCTATTAGTCCATCTATACTGACCTCCATCAGGTTGCAAACTGAATATAATTTTTTTCTGCATCTAGCTCTGAAAAAATATTTGGCCTTCTAGCAGTGTGTGGGACTTTCTCTATTAGTACATCTATACTGACCTCCATCAGGTTGCAAACTGAATATATTTTTTTTCTGCATCTACCTCTGAAAAAATATTGGGCTTCTAGCTGTATGTGGGACTTGTTCTATTAATCCATCTATACAGACCTCCATCAGGTTGCAAACTGAATATAATTTTTTTCTGCATCTACCTCTGAAAAAATATTTGGGCTTCTAGCAGTGTGTGGGACTTGCTCTATTAGTCCATCTATACTGACCTCCATCAGGTTGCAAACTGAATATATTTTTTTTCTGCATCTACCTCTGAAAAAATATTGGGCTTCTAGCTGTGTGTGGGACTTGTTCTATTAATCCATCTATACAGACCTCCATCAGGTTGCAAACTGAATAAAAATTTTTTCTGCATCTACCTCTGAAAAAATATTTGGGCTTCTAGCTGTGTGTGGGACTTGTTCTATTAGTCCATCTATACTGACCTCCATCAGGTTGCAAACTGAAAATTATTTTTTGTCTGCATCTAGCTCTGAAAAAATATTTGGCCTTCTAGCAGTGTGTGGGACTTTCTCTATTAGTCCATCTATACTGACCTCCATCAGGTTGCAAATTAAAAATAATTTTTATCTGCATCTACCTCTGAAAAAATATTTGGGCTTCTAGCTGTGTGTGGGACTTGTTCTATTAGTCCATCTATACTGACCTCCATCAGGTTGCAAACTGAATATAATTTTTTTCTGCATCTAGCTCTGAAAAAATATTTGGCCTTCTAGCAGTGTGTGGGACTTTCTCTATTAGTCCATCTATACTGACCTCCATCGGGTTGCAAATTAAAAATAATTTTTATCTGCATCCAGCTCTGAAAAAATATTTGGCCTTCTAGCAGTGTGTGGGACTTTCTCTATTAGTCCATCTATACTGACCTCCATCAGGTTGCAAATTAAAAATAATTTTTATCTGCATCCAGCTCTGAAAAAATATTTGGCCTTCTAGCAGTGTGTGGGACTTTCTCTATTAGTCCATCTATACTGACCTCCATCAGGTTGCAAATTAAAAATAATTTTTTGTCTGCATCTAGCTCTGAAAAAATATTTGGCCTTCTAGCAGTGTGTGGGACTTTCTCTATTAGTCCATCTATACTGACCTCCATCAGGTTGCAAACTGAATATATTTTTTTTCTGCATCTACCTCTGAAAAAATATTAGGCTTCTAGCTGTGTGTGGGACTTGTTCTATTAATCCATCTATACAGAAGTCCATCAGGTTGCAAACTGAATATAATTTTTTTCTGCATCTACCTCTGAAAAAATATTTGGGCTTCTAGCTGTGTGTGGGACTTGTTCTATTAGTCCATCTATACTGACCTCCATCAGGTTGCAAACTGAAAATAATTTTTTGTCTGCATCTAGCTCTGAAAAAATATTTGGCCTTCTAGCAGTGTGTGGGACTTTCTCTATTAGTCCATCTATACTGACCTCCAGCAGGTTGCAAACTAAAAATAATTTTTATCTGCATCCAGCTCTGAAAAAATATTTGGCCTTCTAGCAGTGTGTGGGACTTTCTCTATTAGTCCATCTATACTGACCTCCATCAGGTTGCAAATTAAAAATAATTTTTATCTGCATCCAGCTCTGAAAAAATATTTGGCCTTCTAGCAGTGTGTGGGACTTTCTCTATTAGTCCATCTATACTGACCTCCATCAGGTTGCAAATTAAAAATAATTTTTTGTCTGCATCTAGCTCTGAAAAAATATTTGGCCTTCTAGCAGTGTGTGGGACTTTCTCTATTAGTCCATCTATACTGACCTCCATCAGGTTGCAAACTGAATATATTTTTTTTCTGCATCTACCTCTGAAAAAATATTGGGCTTCTAGCTGTGTGTGGGACTTGTTCTATTAATCCATCTATACAGACCTCCATCAGGTTGCAAACTGAATATAATTTTTTTCTGCATCTACCTCTGAAAAAATATTTGGGCTTCTAGCTGTGTGTGGGACTTGTTCTATTAGTCCATCTATACTGACCTCTATCAGGTTGCAAACTGAAAATAATTTTTTGTCTGCATCTAGCTCTGAAAAAATATTTGGCCTTCTAGCAGTGTGTGGGACTTTCTCTATTGGTCCATCTATACTGACCTCCATCAGGTTGCAAATTAAAAATAATTTTTATCTGCATCCAGCTCTGAAAAAATATTTGGCCTTCTAGCAGTGTGTGGGACTTTCTCTATTAGTCCATCTATACTGACCTCCATCAGGTTGCAAATTAAAAATAATTTTTATCTGCATCTACCTCTGAAAAAATATTTGGGCTTCTAGCTGTGTGTGGGACTTGTTCTATTAGTCCATCTATACTGACCTCCATCAGGTTGCAAACTGAATATAATTTTTTTCTGCATCTAGCTCTGAAAAAATATTTGGCCTTCTAGCAGTGTGTGGGACTTTCTCTATTAGTCTATTTATACTGACCTCCATCAGGTTGCAAATTAAAAATAATTTTTATCTGCATCCAGCTCTGAAAAAATATTTGGCCTTCTAGCAGTGTGTGGGACTTTCTCTATTAGTCCATCTATACTGACCTCCATCAGGTTGCAAATTAAAAATAATTTTTTGTCTGCATCTAGCTCTGAAAAATTATTTGGCCTTCTAGCAGTGTGTGGGACTTTCTCTATTAGTCCATCTATACTGACCTCCATCAGGTTGCAAATTGAATATAACCCAGCCAATAGTTTTGGCCTAATACCACAGTTTGGCCACTCAGCTCTGCTCGGTTCCCATCCATTGGTTTTTTGTGCAAACAACTCCAGAGTTGTGAATTAGTTAACCACCAAAATGAGTGGAAAAAGGCCTGCTGCTGGTGGAAAGGGGAATAGGCGTGTTGGGAAGGGGAAAAAAGGTTGTGTCCGTGGGGTAGGTGTTAAAGCAACAGTAACATCTGCAGAAGAAAGACCATCTTCCAGCCAAACTAAAATGTCTACTTCTTTTAGCGTACAATGTGATAAGATCCCTTTCTTACGGCCACGCCAATCGCTACAAATTCCAGATGAGGCACAAAAACAGCAGGTGCTTCAACGGATATCAAGTGCTCCTTTAAGTGGGCTCTCCTCCACATCAACTTCAACATCACAAATACTCCAGTCCTCAAAGGTGTCACCCCAATCACACTTGCTTCCTCACAGCTCCCAAATCTCTAGCTGCCCGTCTGAGTATGAGGTAGAACAGATGGTTGAGTCTGCAGAGCTGTTTACTCATACTATAGCCTGGGAATCAGAGGTCGACTCCAGCGCTTCTGTGAATCCAGACGAGGAAATGATCTGCCCTGATGCCCAGAATCTTTATGAATCGGATCCAGGACCAGACGCAGAAGGTTCTGACCATAATGTAGACCCTCATTCCCAAACTGTAACTCCTGTTGGTGGAGACAATGAGGAAGACGATGATGAGACTCAAATACCTGATTGGAGCGACAACTTTAGTTTTTTGTCAGGGCAGGAACAGGTTGGCTCTGAGGACGACGGGTGTGATAACGCACAGGGTGATGATGATGAGGTTGGAGATCCCACTTACTGTCAACCCACAGTCAGCCAAGAGATGAGGTCAGCAGAGGAGGTGGAGGAAGATGCTAGTGACGACGAGGTCAGGTTGCGCCTTCCTGGACAGAGACGTAGTACTGGAAGCACGTCAACAACTGCATCCTCAAACACAACTCTGCCTCTCACCACAAGTCGTGGTGGCTCTTCAGGTCGCATGGGTGCTAAGCCTTGCATAGCCTGGGCATTTTTTCAGATCGATAAAGATGACCCAACTCGTGTTATCTGTAACATTTGTCAGCAAAAGCTAAGTAGAGGCCAAAAAATACATAGTTTGAGTACTTCATGCATGAACCAGCACATGGACATGAAGCATAAGTTGCAGTGGGAAGCTCAGTGTGCTACAATGCGGCCTAGCCGGCTGGGCCAACCACCGTCTGCCATATCTTGTGCATCCGCGGCCTCTTCATCCTCTGTGACTGGGGGGACAGCAGTCACACCTGTTTTGGGGCGCAGACCTGCCACCTCTTTACCCGCAACAGCCAGCGTGATTGGCAGGTCATCATTTTCTTTGGAGGTGGTAACACCAGCTGGTGTTGAGCGCTGTCCGACATCGATAGCACCACCTTTGGATCAAGGCAACCTAACATGTCCGCCTGCATCTTCCTCACAGACCGGCAGTTTGCCGGGGACACCCTTATCAACCCCGTCTAAGCACAATAGCCAGCCCTCGGTCCCTCAGATGTGGACAAGTAAAAGACCATTTCCTCCTAGCCATGAGAAAGTTAAGAGGTTGAATTTCACCATCTGCAAGCTCTTGGCTACAGAAATGCTGCCTTTCCGCCTGGTGGACACAGAGGATTTTCGAGACCTTATGTCCGTCGCAGTGCCCCAGTACCAGATGCCCAGTCGGCACTACTTCTCAAAGAAAGGTGTGCCTGCGCTCCACCAGCATGTCGCACACAACATCACCGCTTCTTTGAGAAACTCTGTGTGTGACAGGGTGCATTTCACCACAGACACTTGGACGAGTAGGCATGGACAGGGGCGTTACATGTCGTTGACTGGGCACTGGGTAACTATGGTGACAGCAGGACAAGGGGCTGCTGTCCAAGTCTTGCCGTCCCCACGAGTTGTGCGTCAATCCTCTTTATGTCAAAGTTCCTCCACTGCTTCTTCCTCCTCAACCTCCTCTCGGTCTTCCACCTGCACCCAAAGCCT
The DNA here is from genome assembly GCF_046119375.1 of Phyllobates terribilis. Classification (NCBI taxonomy): domain Eukaryota; kingdom Metazoa; phylum Chordata; class Amphibia; order Anura; family Dendrobatidae; genus Phyllobates; species Phyllobates terribilis. The sequence goes on along the minus strand of NW_027362763.1, from coordinate 381,194,277 downwards.
GTCTGGTCATGCCACAAGCTTTCTAACTGCGCAGAAGGGATCCTGCACACCTCCTTACTATGCTGGCAGCAGGGCTCAACGTCATCAGGCGGTTTTTACTTTGAAATGTCTGGGAAATGTGAGTCACACAGCTGAGGAGTTCTGGTCAGCTCTGGAGAACCAATTTCATGAATGGTTGTCTCCACTGGACCTGAAACCAGGGAAGGCCGTGTGCGACAATGCTGCAAACCTGGGTGCGGCCCTTCACCGGGGCAATGTCACACACGTGCCTTGTATGGCTCACGTGTTGAACCTGGTTGTCCAGCAATTTTTAGCCCACTATCCCAGACTAGATGGCCTTCTGCAGAGGGCACGGTCGCTGTGTGCTCACTTCCGCCGTTCGCATCCCGCAGCTCAGCGATTAACATCTCTACAGAAGTCGTTGGGCCTGCCACTTCACCGGCTAAAATGCGATGTGCCTACCCGGTGGAATTCAACTCTGCACATGTTGCAGCGACTGTGGCAGCACCGACAAGCCCTGGTGCAATACGTTCTGACGTATAGCCTGGGCCAACGAGATCCAGAGGTGGGGCAAATCACGCTGGAGGAGTGGTCTCAGATCAGGGACCTATGCACCCTTCTGCACAGTTTTGAAATGGCGACGAAGATGTTTAGTGCTGACGATGCCATTATCAGCATGACTATTCCGGTGATTTACATGCTGGAGCACATGTTAAACAGAATTCGGAGTCAGGTGGTGGCACAAGAGGAGGTGGAGGAAGTAGAGGAGGAGGAGTTGTATGCGGAAGGGCTAACATCTGCAAGGTCCAGACGGTCGGCAGCACCAAGGCGGCAGGCATGTGAGGGTGGGGGAGATGGTTTTACCAGGGCGCATGTTACAGCCAAACTAGTGAGGAAGGTGCAGGAGCCCAGGAAGAAGTGGAGGACGAACTGATGGAAGACTCATCAGATGAGGGAGACCTTGATCACATTTCTGTTGTGCGAGGTTGGGGGGAGAAGACAGAGGAAGGAAGCATGATTGTTACCTCGCCACCAACACAACAGGGACTTGGTGCTCCTGGATGCGCAACACACATGAGTGCCTTCTTGCTGCACTACCTGCAACATGACCCTCGAATTGTGAGAATTAGAAATAATCCTGACTACTGGGTTGCCACACTGTTAGATCCCCGGTACAAAAGTAAATTTGCAGAAATTATTCCTGCCATAGAAAGGGATGCACGCATGCAGGAGTATCAGCAGAGACTGTTGCAGAATCTTACATGTGCTTTTCCACAAAACACCAGTGGTGCACGTAGTGAATCTCACAGTTCCAACTTGCCAACCGTGGGACCGCCAAGTGTTCAGCACTCAAACCATAACAGAACCACAGTATCTGCTGGTAACATCAATTTTGCGGAATCATTTCACCACTTTTTTAGCCCATCCTTTGCAAGGCCACAGGAGACAAGAAGTCTGACACATAGTCAACGCCTAGAGACGATGGTACAGGAGTATCTCCAAGTAAACATTGAAGCCATGACTGTGTCACTGGACCCTTGCTCTTTTTGGGCTTCCAATCTGGATAAATGGCTGGAGCTAGCCACTTACGCCTTGGAGATCTTGTCATGCCCCGCAGCCAGCGTTCTGTCTGAACGTGTGTTCAGCGCTGCTGGTGGTGTGCTGACAGATAAGCGCACGCGGCTCTCCACTGATAATGTAGACAGACTCACGTTCATAAAGATGAACAAATCATGGATCCGAAACGACTTTTCTACCCCTGTGTCATCCTGGGGAGAGTAAAAGCTTGATGATTGGTTAAAATCACCCTACCAACCGTTTTAAGCTTTCAAATTACTAATCATGTTTATCTGTATCTTGACTGGAAAATAATTTGGGCTTTGTAGCAGTGTGCAGCACTGATCTTATTAGCCCATCTATACTAAGCTCTACCAGATTTAAAATTAATAATAATTTTTAGCTGCATCTAGCCCGGAAAATAATTTTGGGGCTCCGAGATGCGCAAGACACATAAGTGCCTTCTTGCTGCACTACCTGCAACATGACCCTCATATTGTCAGAATTCGAAGTAATCATGACTACTGGGTTGCCACACTCTTAGATCCCCCAAACTTTTCGATCAACCTTTTCATTTAATAAAGACCAAAAAAATGGTCATTTTTGAAATTATAAGCATTAGCAGGTTATTAGAAACTGAAATCAAACAGTTTTCAACTCAAAACTTTATTCTAGGTGATGTTACATTTTCACATAGGACCCCTTGTTCGAAAGGAGCTTCTGAACTCTCTCGTCCATTGAATTTGTCAGGTTTTGGATGGATTCTGCTTCAATTGTTTTGCATGAGGACAGAATACCCTCCCAGAGCTGTTGCTTAGATGTGAACTGCCTCCCGCCATCATAGACACTCCTTTTGATGATGCTCCAGAGGTTCGGAATGGGGTAGAGGTCAGGGGAGCATGGGGGTCACACCATAAGTTTGTCCCCTTTTATGCCCATATCAGCCAGAGATGCAGATGTTTTATGTGCAGCATGAGATGGTGCATTATCATGCAAAAAAATGATCTTGCTGTGAAATACATGGTTCTTCTTCTTGAACCATGGCAGGAAGTGCTGTTTGAGAAAATCCACATACATTATGGAGTTAATCTTTAGCGCCTTCAGGGATCCTAAAGGGGCCGACAATCTCTCTCCCCATGATTCCAACCCAAAACATTACTCCACCTCCTCCTTGTTGGCGCTGTAGCCGTGTTTGCGTGGGGTGTCCATCAACCAGCCATCCTCCACTCCATCCATCTGGACCATCGAGCGCTGCACGGCACTCATCCGTGAACAAAACAGTTTTGAAATCAGTCTTCATGTAATGTTTGGCCCACTGGAGCCGTTTCTGCTTGTGTGAAGTGGATAGAGGAGGTCGACAGGATGGCATATGCACAGCTGCAAACCTCTGAAGGACCCTGCATCTTGTTGTTCGGGGGACGTTGGAGGCACCAGCAGCTTCAAAAACTTGTCTGCTGCTATGACAAGGCTTTTTTGCCGCTGCTCTTTTAACCTGACGTAATTGCCTGTAGGAAAGAGTCCTCAATTTGCCCTTATCAGCACGCACACATGTGTACTGTGAATCAGCTACATACTTCTTGATTGCCAAGACACTTCATCCTGATCATCGCACAATGTTGATTGTAGTCATGCCTTGACCTAAACACTCCACAATTTGTTGCTTCTCAGCAGCCGACACATCCTTTTTCTTTCCCATTTTGGAAGAAAATGTAGGCTGCTTAATAATGTGAGACAGCCTTCTTAAGTAGTCTTGCCTTTCATTGGACACACCTGCCAAACTAATTAGCACAGGTGTCTGCAATTGCTTACAGTGATATAAAGAGCCCTGACACACATCACCATCAATGAGTATAATTGACAAACAAACAAATTCTTCCCTTATCACTCCTAAACACTTTTTGCATAATAATTTGGAACACAGTGTACATGTGCTTTTCCACAAAACACCAGTGGTTCACGTAGTGAATCTTACAGTTCTAACTTGCCAACCGTGGTCTGTATGGAGTTGTTCAATAAAGGGCCCAAAATTAAGATAACATAGATGGGAGAGGTCTCTATGAATAGGAATTCCTAAGTATTTGATACCCTGTGAGGGCCAGGCAAAGGGAAAGTTGGACTGGATGGAATCCTATATGGATTTGGGGAGGGAGACATCGAGGGCCTCAGACTTCGCTGCATTGATTTTAAAATTTGACCATGTAACAAAGTGATCTATTTCAGCCATAACAGCATGGATGGATATATGTGATTGAGTGATATATACTAGTACATCATCAGCAAATAGAGAGCACTTGTACTCGGTGCCTCCCACCTCAATCCACCTAATATTGGGGTTATGGCGAATTGATGAGAGCAGGTGCTCCGTCACTAGGATGTATAAGAGAGGGGACAGAGGACATCCCTGCCTTGTCCCATTGGTGATTGTGAAAGGTGATGAAAATGTTCTGATGCACCCCCTGGGCCTTGGGACACCCGGAACCGGACCCTTTTTGGTGGATGCTGGTGGTTGTAGTCTTCGTGCCGGCGACCCGGTTCCGTGGCTCAGGGTGGTCAAACCAGTGGCGGAACTATTTATGTGGTTTTGATGTTTAAATGTCCGACTACGCCACCCGTGGATTGCGGTCAGAGTGAACCGCCGCTGCAGGGCAGACCGCTGAGGCTGGTGTTGTGGGTGCAGCAGAGCGTAGCATAACTCCCCACGGGAGGAGTATAGCCTCAGGGCAGTGTATGCGGAGGATGAGGGTGATGGTGCAGGGCAGCAGCAGTAACGACACGGAGTCAGTGATGCAGTCCAGGGCCTTTACTCACAGTTCTTATTATCCAGACCACGTCTGCAGGTAACGGCTGCCCACGTCATACTGTGCTCACCAGGTGAGGGGCTCAGACAACTCCCAGATAACTTTGGAGCGCTTCACAGGACCCCCTTTGTGTGTCGTTTGTCTGGCCTTTCTTACCAACCCTTCTGTCCGGCTGCCTCGGGCCTCCTCTTGGTAAACTTGGCGCCAGTTTCCCTGACCCTATGTGCTGCCCTCCTAGCGGGTGTAGCGAGGGGCTGCGCCACATAAAATGTCACAGCCTCCGGTTTCTAGCTGAGGGTCGTTTCCTGCCTCCACTAGTTTCGGGGACCGGTCTCCCCCTTTGGCCTGACCCCTCCATGCAGGTGGATTCGGGCGTGCGGTGGCGACTCGCCCGTCCGCACCCCTGGGATCCCTTCATTCCTCGTTCCTGGAGCCTTCTCCGCTCCTCTTCCTTCCTTCGCCCTCTTCCAGGCCTGGGCCTCTGTTACTAGACCCTCCTCCGGAGCAGAGCTCATGCAGAGCCCCTGCTCCCTGCCACTTCTGCTCAGACTTCTCTGCACTGAACTAAGATGGTGCCCACCTTTTATACTCCCTTCTCAATGCACCCAGGAACTGCTTCCTCCCTGCTCCTGCACTACAGGGTTCCCCTTCCTCAGTGTTCCCTCCCCCCACTCCAGCCAGGGACAGGGACTGTCGTGCCCATCTCAGGGGCATATTGGTCGCCCTGCCCCACGGCAATGTGGTGTAATGCATGCAGGTGTCGGGTCCTGATCCACACTCCATCCTTACCTGAGAGTGAGATATCACACCTCTGGGTGAGGTGTAATACCTCTGTAGCAACCGAGCCCTCAGGGTGCTACAGTTCCATTTATCTTCAGCCTAGGTGACGTATTGCGATACAGGGCCGTGATTTTGGCTATAAAAGGGTCCCCTAGACCCCTACCCCAAGCTTTTTAAGAGAATCATATATGGCGTGCCAGGAGACTCTATGGAATGCTTTCTCAGCATCCAACGAGAGTATCTAATTACAAATTTTTAACTGCATCTAGCCCAGGAAATACTTTGTGCCTAGTAGCAGTGTCTGCTAGTCAGCGGATTATCCCGGCTGTTAAGCAAGCTACACCACCTGTAGTTTGGACACTTAATTTTTTCAAAGGAAATGCTTCGGGACCACGGGATACTCAGTGAAGAGCATTAGGAGGCACCCCAAGGCATAGGGGCTGGGACTGGCAGTAGGATGCCTTGCGGTGGACAGCCGAGCTCGATCCTTATAAAAGCTTTTTAACTGCAGCAGCTTTAGTGGACGCTACTGGAGCTGGAATTACGCGGCTGCTGGCATGAGACTTGCCCTCCAATAGATCCTTGTAAATGGATTTAAAGTGTATTCATTCAAATTAGAGAGACAATTTAAATTAAAAAGCTTAGAGCTGCCTCCACCACAGTGGGGCTCGCTCGACCCACCAGCGGACAGGCACCAGTATTGGGAGAGGGGGGCTGGCCGTCAGGGTTCACCGCGGCTCTGGCACAAACCCGGCGACACGGAGGTGGCACGGGCAGGAGCGGACTGAACGTGTCGGCTTCTCACTTTTTGGATTTTAGAAGGGCATGACATGCCTATATCTGTGTCTCCCCCTCCTTTTACTCCTCCACCTCTTTTCTTTTCTCATGACTATATGTACTTGTCACTTTTCCATGTGTCAGTTTGTCAGCTTTTGGACACCTTTGAAGGTGTTTTCTATGTGTTTCTATATGTTTTTGTTTGCCTGCCATTGGTTTTAACGGTGTTCGAAGGTGTTCGATGAACAGTTCGACGAACAGTTCGGCGAACACACGGGTGTTCGACGAACCGAACCGAACTCGAACACTACGGGGGTGGCTCAACACTATTAATAAGTAGAGTAATTTAGGGAGTATAGTTATCTTAAGTGCATGTATATGGCCCATATTATTGCAGCATATATAGCAGACTTTTGTCTTTTTTCATACCCTGATGGAGGGGTACTATGCCCTACATCTTTGAAACTATTTGTGCCAATCCCCCGATGAATCACCCGATGTTGAGGAAACGCATCGGGAGGAACGTATTAGGGTTATCTCAGGGCTGACTAGTAATTGAGGGTCAGCTGTGGATTGCCCTTGTAAGGGTGGGAGTCTTGGGGTCCCAGGGTCAGCCTGTGATATAGGGTCTGATAGGGTCAGTCATTGATGACCATCCATGCGAGTCTGGTGTCTTTGGATGGGACGACCCATGCTGCGGGATTGGTGAAACTGTTCCTTTTTTTCACTTTTTCACCTTATGATTATACAGTATTATCTCTAAACAGGAGTATTTTGTTGGTTAGGTGAAGTGAATTCGGAAACGGATATTGCCCCTGAACTGTATAACTATTGTTATCACCTCTCCCATACCTGGTTAAGGGCTATTCTAATATATGTGTTTTGTGTGTGTCTTAAATTTAATTCTATTGTTCTTTTAAGGAATGTATTAAAAGTTATATTTTAAGTCTGCTATATGCTCCAATAATATTTGACTAGCAGTTTATTGAGCCTTGGGGCTACTTTTCGATATCGGAGTGTATCTATTGCTTCTTTCTCATATATATGGCCCAACCAAGAGAGTTGAAACCTTCCCCACATTTGGAGTAGCGAGTGTAGTTTTTCAGAGCATTTGGGGATAGTTTGCGGAAAAGAGGGATTTTATATTAGCAGTTAATTTCACGCCTAGTCTAGGTGGTTTGTGGACCATTGAAAGGGGAAGTGTTGCTTAAGATGTGAGACCGTGGTGGCTGAGAGAGAGAGAGAGAGAGAGAGAGATGTTCATAGCATACGATTTTGTTTGGTTAATCTGTAGGCCAGAGATTTTTTCGCAGCTCTGTAGGAATCAAAGCAGAGCAGGCAGTGAGGTCTGTGGGGCAGTTAGGAGAAGCAGAATAACGTCTGCAAACATGAAGAGCTTGTGGGAAATTGATGCAAATTTTTATACCTTGAATGCGTGGGTGGAGGTAAATTGCTAGTGGCTTGATTGCGAGGAGGAATAGTAGCAGAGATAGAGGGCACCATTGACGAGTACCTCTTTTGATAGGAAAAAAGGCAGAAGAAAAGCCATTTTAGGGGACATGGGCTGAGGGGTAGCTATAAAGGGCCTAAATCCATGAGAGAAATTGATCAGGGAAATTCCATTTCCACAACACCGCAAATAGGTAGGTCAATGAGATCGAGTCACAGGCCTTTTTAATGTCAAGTGATAATGGCTTGCTTGGTTTCATTGCTTACAGTGATGCAAAAGATGGGAAAACCTTTGTATGTTATTGGACACTTGGCTATGGGGTACAATGCCAACCTGGTCTCTATGTGTAAGGGATCCTAGCCCAGAATTCAGGCATTGAGACAAGATTTTTGCTAAGAGTTTGAGGTCTATGTTGATCAGAGATATGGATTTATAGTTTGACCACAATAAGTGGTCTGAGTTTGGCTTGGGTATCATGGATATAGCTGTTGACTATCAAGACTAATCAAGTTTAGGATTAAATATACAGTTTTAGTTACCGCAAAACAGTATAGTGCCTTGAGCATGACACTAGATCGAATAGGTGTGAAAGAAAGACAGATTGGTGTGTGTTGGGGACGTAGTAGGAAACAAAAGTCACCAATTCATCTGAAATGGTGCCCGTTACCATTAGATAGTGCCATCATTGTCCACAACTAGCGAGTGGGAAAAATAAAATAATAATCTTGTAGGTATGATACCTTTTAATGGCTCACAAAAATGGCTCACAAAAATAAAAAATGTTTCAAAGCAAGCTTTAGAGACTTCTTAGGTCTCTTCATCAGGCATGGTATCTGAAGAAACACAAAAAGAACACAGAGAGGCAAGGCATAAAAAATGGACATTTAAATAAACAAACAAACTGAGCTTAGAGAGTGAATCCTTAATTAAATTAGTGGTGTGAAAGTTTTATAGTCCCAATATCCATGTAAGATCACAGACCTGGTGTCCTAACTGTCTCAGGGGCAGATTCCTCAGATTTTGTAGTGAGTCACAAATCCTCCTGACAGATTTAGTCCTGTGTGGAGGAAATCAAAGACTCTAATAAGTTTGTATTCCCTGACCCTTCAATGTTTTTGTGATTTGAAGTTAATTTTACCTTTTAATAAGACAACTTTCATATTGTTTATGTTGTGTCCTGGACTACAAAAATGTTTGGCCACAGGTAAATGTTTTTTTTGTCTGTAAATGTGTGTCTATGAGACCTTATCCTTGCTCTCAGTTTCTGTCCTGTTTCTCCAACATAGAGATCCCTAATAGGATATATAGTGCACAGAATTAAGTACACCACATTGGACGAGGAACATGTGAATGTCCGAGGAATATTATTGTCCTGCTGTGTGTTGGGGATCTGTATCCTGTTTTTGGTCTCTACATGAGTGCAGGTTTTGCAGCTTTTCCCATTGCACGGATAAGTTCCTCTTGGTGTATCTGAGGGCATTGAACTTCAAATCATGATGTTTCCTACAAATCACAATCGACTCTTTAACGAGTCTTGCAATATGAATTAGGATAATAGCCGAACCAGAATCTGAATTTGTCATAGAATTTTAGAAGTTCTTGTTCAGACTTAGTCCAAATTATTAAGATGTCATCAATGTAACAGAAATAGGCCAAGGATTTGATGGAGCAAGATGCTAAAAAGTCATTTTACAGTTCAGATACTTTGTTATACAATGCTTGAGACCTATGACCTAAGAAGTCTCAAAGCTTGCTTTGTAACATCATTTATTTTATTTTTGCTAGCCATTAAAATGAATCATAATTACAAGTTTATTTTATTTTATTTTGTTTTTCTCACTGAGAGCAATCTTTTTTCAACTGGTTAGCACGACACCAAACCTTTCTTTCTTTCAACCTTTCAACTCTTGGAGTCAGATCACATTTGTTTGTAAGGATCTGTAGTACTGTAAAGCTTTAGTGCATTTGTGCGGGGAGTTAATGCCCTGCACATTGTATGACACAATGGTTAATGGCATGGTGATGGAGATAGTTGGGTCACATATAATGGCTTCACCTGTGAAGTATAGTTGGTTTTGGAAGCAGGACTGGGACAAGGTATTTTGATGCCCTAGGCAGATGAGGCCAATGGCGGCCCCCACTTACCCCAAAACAAAGGAATGGCTCAGAGATTAAGGTAACAGGGCCCTAATGCACCTCTCCCTGACCCGACCCTCTGATGGGTTAGGTAGCAAACTCTGATGACCACTTCCACTAGAATTGTTACCTTCTTCACAAAAAAATGTTATCAAAAGTAAGAAAAAAAAAGTGGTGCACTTTAGGGATGTGACTTAACAGGGAGTGAAATTTTAAAGTTAGATACAGAATCAATAATTTTTTGTGGACCATTTACACAACACAGGGAAAAAAATAGTGATCTTATACTTTAAATGTAGAACCCAAGGATAGATATGGAAACTAATAAAGCGTAACTTTAATCTGGGCCGTTTAATAGCAATTAAGGTGTCCAGCATTGGGCAGATACCCTAATGGAAAATATATAGAACCCTATTATAAATAAAGGGATACATCTGGTGGTTTTTGCATCCATCATGCGACAAATACTGCTTACACAAAATTGATGGTGGTTGTGGAGATGTATTTCGATTCTGGTGACATATTCATGTAGTGATGGTTGCTCTGGTGCTGTATTCATGTAGTGATGATGATTCTGTTAATATATTCATCACCAGAACCATCATCAGTACATGAATACGAAGCTAAAATCATCATCAGTACATAATTAGAGCACCAGAGCCATCCACAGTACATGAATATGGCACCAGAAACATCATCAGTAAATAAATGTCACCAGAACCACCATCAGTAGTACATGAATGCATCAACAGACCCACCATCAGTACTTGGCTACGTCACCACCACCTCTATCTGTACATGGTACATGAATACGTTACCTGAACCACCATAAGTACATGTATTCAAGTACTCTTGGTTTTGGTCATGTATTCAAGAATCAAGCTTAGTACAATGATCAATTGTAATACCAAGTCAGCCCCATAAACAATTGTTTCACATGAACCTACAACTTTCAGTATGTCCTTAACAATGGTAAGGGGATAAAGGGTGTCGTTATTAACAGCCATCATCAGACTGCGGACCACACAGGAACCACAGTACTGATGAGAATTAGTCAGTATCACAAATAAACATTTACATCCAGGTACCTTATAGATTACATCTTCTCTGGAGTAGTCTCTTTCTCTTCATCTCCATCTTGTCTATATGACATGATGACTTTTTGCATCTGCAGTTTGTCTCCCTCTTCTCCGGTCTTTTGCAGCATATCCCCACATAGTACCCATAAAAATAAGAGTTTTATTAAAATGCTCTCTGCATAAAAATATTTGTTCATATTATGACCTAAATAAGCCTCCTATGGTCCATAAGCTCCACATTGTCTACCATTAACAGCTATAACTGCCACACCATCTGCCCTTATGAACCCCAGCCTATACCATGGCTCTCTCCTCTTTAATTTTCCATTACACTTTCTATATTTCCACACTGTCCCCCATCATGCTAACCCCTTCCCATATTGTGCCTCCATTTCACGCTGTCTCCTCTCCATATCCTGTCTGTGCCCCATCTTCACACGTTGACCTCATACTGCCCACCATGCTGCCTTCATCAAACTGTAATCACTCCTCACACTGTCTCCCTACACAGTATGATGTCTACCACAGCCCCCATATATAGTATGATGTACACCAGAGCCCCCATAAATAGTATGATGTCCAATATAGCCCCATGTATACTATGATGGCCCCCACAGCACCCCATACAAAATTATGGCCCACAAACAGCACCCCAAACAGTATGATATTCACCACAGTCCCCTATCCAGTATGGTCACCACAGCCTCCCCCGTATAATGACCTCCACAGCCCCATATACAGTATGGTCACCACAGCTGCTCATATACTTTGCTGTCCCCCTGTACAGCCCCTCATTTCATGGCCCAAACACACAGCCCCTCGTTTTATGGCCCCCCACACTGCCACTCATTACATGGCCCCTGAACAGCCCCTCATTACATGGCCCCCACACTGCTTCTCATTTCATGCCCCCCTGCACAGACCCTCATTTTATTCCCCTCTGCACAGGTACTCATTTTATTCTCACCATCTGCACAACCCCTCAGTTTATCCCCCCCTCTGCACAGCCCCTCAGTTTATTCTCCCCATCTGCACAGCCCCTCATTTTACTACCCCCCATCAGCATAGCCCCTCATCTTATTGCCCCTTCTGCACAGCCCTTCAGTTTATTACCATTTGCACAGATCCTCATTTTATTTCCCCCATCAGCACAGCCATTCAGTTTATTTCCCCATCTGCACAGTCCCTCAGTTTATCCCTTACCCTACACAGCCCCTCAGTTTATTCCCCACCCCTCTGCACAGCCCCTCATTTTATCCCCCCCTCTGCACAACCCCTCATTTTATTTCCCCCATCTGCATAGCCCCTCATTTCATGCTCCCCAGTCCCTCATTCTATTACCTTCCATCAGCACAGACTCTCAGTTTATTCCCCCATCAGCACAGCCCCTCATTATATTACTCCCCCATCAGCACAGCCCCTCAGTTTATTCCCCCATCAGCACAGTCCCTCATTTTATTACTCCCCCATCAGCACAGCCCCTCATCCCCCTAGCACAGCCCCTCATTTTATTCCCCCCTGCATAGCCCCTCATTTCATGCTCCCCTGTACAGCCCCTCATTTTATTCCCCCATCAGAACAGACACTGATTTTATTACTCCCCATCAGCACGGTGCCTCATTTAATTCCCCCATCAACACAAACCCTCCTCTCATTTTATTTTCCCCATCAGCACAGACCCTTCCCTCATTTTATTCCCCCCATAAGCATAGCGACTCCCCTCATTTTATTCAACCCCCTGCACAGTAGTGTAAGAATTAAAAAACAAATAAAGTTTATACTCACATAATCCCGGCTCCCTCCACTGTCTTCTCTTCTGTGAAGTGCAGCAGTGGACGCTGGATGGCGCGATGACGTCACTCCATCATGCCATCCAACATTCCCTGCGTGCCCTATCTCCAACAAGGCTCAAGCCGGAAGTGGCCTGTGCCTTGATGGAGATCCCACCGGAGCAGCGGGCTGATTATAGCTCTCTTGCTTCTGTCTCGGGCGTTGCACACAGCAATTGAAATCGCGTCTGAGAGACGCGAATGCAATTGAGAGCAGGGAAGGAGCGACGGCCGGGGCAAAGGCAGAGAGGGGTGAGCGGTGTCAGTGACTGACATCACTCACCTCCGAGCCTGCGTCCCAACCGTCACTGTGCTGAATGTCTGCGGCCGGAAGAAGGTGCCGGGCGGCCTCAGACATTCAGCGATTTTTTTTAAAAATGCACCCCCCTCGGGTAGGCAGGAGGTGGCGCCCAAGGCAAGTGCCTACTCTCCCTACCCCTTGTCCCGACCCTGATTGGAAGCACAAATCTGGGTGCAGTAGTTTGTCTTGTATTCTCACGGGCAGGTGAGGAGCTTGAGGGTTAGGCAAAGTACAATCAAACGAGGAGTTGCAGCATGGATGAGATGGAGAAAACAGGAGACAGAGAAGGGAGGGTGTGGCGAGTAAAGGAGATGGCTGAGCACAGTGTGCTAAGCAGCAGTGTGTGGTTACCCTGAAGGGTCACATTTGTTTTGTGAAAGCAGCGCAATAAGAACAATTGTAGTTGCTGAAAAATATTATATAGGGCTGAGCATGGGCTGAGTCAGTTTGTAGGGTTATAGTCTTATGAAATGAAGAGGTATTCTTGGATGACTGTGTGGACAGTTTATGTTAGTCTAGAGGAAAAAGTGGACGATGCTATTGCCTCTAACTACAGGGAATGACCTCGACCAGGGTGGAAGCTAATGCATGAAACATTTGGTGCAAGGTGTAACAATAAACTCGTGTGAACCCAATAAGTTTATATAGTATAGAAGTAGTGTATTCAATTTTCACCCGGAAAATAAATCTAAAAAGGATGTCAATCTCATAAGGACATAAGACAAAAATAAGTAAAATAGGGATTCTTAAAACGTAACATTTAATATCTCAATGAAATGTATAAAATGACATAAACAAGACACATAGAAAAGCCAAAAAAACGGGCCAGCTTACCCATATAGTTTTGGCTAAAGCAAATGTTTTCTACAAAAAGTGCCCTATAGGTTATGCTTAATCACATCAGTACATGAACATTAGTTAGTTAGGAATCAAAATACCATTTTTACCATATCTAGGCACTAAGCCACATAGAGTAATGGAATGGTCTCACCGAATTTGCAGGCAAAGATAGGGACCTCAGACATTCGTCCTCCAACTTTCATATACGCATATCAGCATACACCATTCGAATCCTCAGCATACACCATGCGAATCCTAATTCCCAAAGATAAGTTGGGACCATGATGTCGTTTTAAAGAAAAGCTCCCTCCCAACACGTTTCATCCCACCTCGGACTCATCAGGGCATATGGCTTTCAGAATAGAGGACTCAGCTGTACCAAGTGTGGCACCCCAGGGGTCTGGTTCCCACAGTAATAGCAATATTACGTCTGTGAGCAGGTGGGAGGTTTCCTGGTCAGACATCCTATGCATGCCACACCTCCTGCCCAGTCCTGGGAGGGGAAGAACTTCCCCTATATAAAGCTGGGGCTGAGGCAGGGTTAGGGAGAAAGAGCAGAGAACACAGACAGAGACACAGTCTGGTCTGGAGTGGAGCAGCTTTAGGAAAAAGAAAGATCAGGAGCTCAGTGGGAGCAGTGCTAAAAAGAGATCAGGGGCTGGAAGCTGTAGAGCTCGCCCTGATTGAAGAGTTCTTACCGGACCCGGAGTCCGAGGCTGTGGGGACTAATCCTTACCCCGCAGCAGAAACCGCCCGGCAGGGGATTTCAGGTCCTCTGGCCAAGAAACCCGAAGGCACGGTCACACGCAAGGGACCAGCACCGCGACGTGGAGCGGAAGCTACCAAAAGGCCCCGAGTCACCGGCCATACGGGTGAGCACCACACGGTACACTCAGGGACGTGGGCTACTTTTACCAGCCTCTAGCAAGGTAGCCAGAAGAGTACGATTAGTTGGGGAGGCCTACAACTCTGCCTGGCCAGGGGAGATCCCATCTGCTCGCGGACTGACCAGGCCCCGATCGCTAGCCAGTACTCCGGGAGGGTCTACCTTTGCCACCAGTAAAGACCCTGAACTACACCGCACCGTCTCCGAGTGTTTCATCATCCACGTCCGCTGCCCTGAGGCCATACCCCTCCCGTTGGGGGTTATACCATCCCCGCTGCACAACCATATCACCGGCCTCAGTGGTCTGCCCTGCAGCGGCGGTCTCATGACCGCATTCAACGGGTGGCGTAGTCGAACATTCTAACATCTACTGCTAAATACTGCCGCTCAGTTTGAGTCCCTGGGCACGGACCGGGTCACCGCCACGAAACTACTACCCCTCTCAGATCCGGCTCCGGGTAGGCCCCTGCGTGCGCAACGCTACTCAGCACAGGCCCAGGGGCGCGTCAACTTTGGCGTAGTCGGCAGGATTTCGTGCCCGCAACAACCGGGTACTGCGTGCCTGAAAAAGAGACTTTTCAACTTACCTGTGGTGAAGATTCCCGCCATCCGACGCCATCTTCTACCTTCTTCCCGCCATCCGTGGAGTTTTCCCGCCGTTGGACGCCATCTTCTGCCTTCTTCCCGCCATCCGTGGAGTTTTCCCGCCGTTGGACGCCATCTTGAAGACGCCGCGCGGGAAGAAGAGGGGCGTGGACTCCGAAAAGCCCGCGAGAACTGAAGCCCCGCCTCACGTCCGGACGTTGCGTAAGGTCCTGGAAGGAGCCCAGCAGACGCCGACGTCATAGGAGCGCGACGGAAGGTCCTCGACCCTGACGATCCACTGTGGAGCCGCGGCCTACGGAAGAGGATCATCGCAAGGTAGGCCACGGTCCACTAGGGGGGAGGAAGATGTCGGATACGGAGGAGAGCTTCACTGCCGCAGCCACCGCCAGCGCCACCGCTGCTGCGGTCATGCCTTTCACTATGCCCTATATCCCGGGGGCAGCCTGGCTACCCCAGTACTCAGGGGAGTCACATACCCTGAATGACTTTAGAGAAAAGCTGGATAGCCTCTTCCAGGTGTACCCCCTCACAGAAGAGCAAAAAGTGAGCATCCTGGTGGCCCAACTAACCGGGGCAGCCCAAAGGGAGGTAAAGTCCTGGCCACCTGGGAGGAGGACTGTCGCAGGGATATTAACCCGGCTGAAGGACACCTTTGATACCCGCACCTCAGCTGAGATTAAGCTTAGATTCTACGGGTGCAAACAGCAAGCACATGAGAATATACGGGACTATGCACTAAACCTACAAGAGGCCCTGAGAGCCATTAAGCAGACCGACCCTGACGGCGTGGGAAACGAGGACAGGCTGTTGACCGAACAATTTATAGAGGGACTATATTGCAATGCCCACCGAACCCAGTTGCGGGCAGTGGCCTTACAGGATCCTCATCTGGACTTTGCACAGTTCAAGGACAGAGCCATCCGGGTGCTCCGAGAACCGGCACCGGGTGGCGTTGTGACCCACAGGCGCCCTACTACCGCTTACCACCAGGAGGCGGCGCCCTTGTCGGCAGGGCCTGTGGGGGCTGATGCGCAGGCTTTGAACAATGACCCGGCTCCAGACCTGCACCATCAGGTCCAAGAGCTAGCTAAAAGCGTTGCTGCGCTAACTCGAACTGTGCAGTCGTTACAGGTTTCTGCTCCAGGGAAGATCCAGCTGGCATCCGGACCGGAGGACATCCCGTGGCGTCGACCAAGGAGGACCCCACCGGCCAGAGGAAGACCCAGCGACCGATACAACGAGGACGGACAACCCATCTGCCGCCGCTGCAATCAACCCGGACATATGGCAAGGTACTGTCCTTTAAACTGGCACAACCTGGGGTAGAGGGCCGACCCCTAGGAATAAGATCACCAGGCCCATCGAACTGGCGTGACAAATATGTGGGAGGACGTCCAGTCTTGCCTGTGGTACTGGATGGCATTCCTATGAGTGCCCTACTTGACACCGGGTCACAGGTCACCACCATCCCGTACGTGCTCTTCAAGCAGTACTGGAATGACTCGGATATAACCCGATACCCTGACGACGACTTGAGTATCATCGCCAGCAATGGTCAACCCGTGCCACAGATCGGATTCAAAGAGATGACCATTAAAATCGGTAGAGTCGAACTGGCAGCACAGGGACTGATCATTGTAGACATTGACAAGCGCGAGAGTCACCCAAAGATAACGCTAGGAACTAATGTGATTGAAAATTGTCTTGCAGAGGTGATTTTCATTTTACAGCAGGTTGCCAAGAACGCCAGCTCCGGCCAGCAGCGAGTGCTCCAAAAAGAGATCCGGGCACTGATGCGACGGCAACAGGTGGAACTCTCCGGTGGTGAGATTGGAAGCGTGAGAATGTGTGACCCTTTCCCTATTGCCATGCCCCCAAAAAGTGAAATGATGATTTGGTGCCGGGCAGCTATTGGTCTAAGAGGTAGAGACTACCAAGCAATGGTAGAACCCGTCTACTCAGACAGTAGGCCCACCATTTTGACAGCACGGGGGGTGGTTGATGTACGCCATGGGAGGGTGCCCGTTCGCATAATAAACATCGGGAAGAGAGAAGTACACCTGCCCCGGTATGCCACGCTAGCTAAATTGTTCACCATAAACCAGAATTCTGTACAGGCCGTGGAACCCTTGCCTCCATCTCAACCAGAGGAAGGTAACGGCTCTAAGAAAACAATAGAGGACTGGTGTCAGCAACTACATTTGGGTACTGACTCCACTCTCTCACACCAGAAACTGGGAGTCTATCGGGTGGTTCAAGAGTACGAGAGAGTGTTTAGTAAACACCCGTTAGACTTCGGGCGAGTAAAGGGGGTAGAACACCACATCCCCATGGGAGACCATCCTCCCGTAAAGGAGAGATACCGACCCGTACCCCCTGCACACTACCAACACGCCAAGGGGATGCTTAGAGACATGAAGGAGGCTGGGGTAATCAGGGATAGCTGTAGCCCCTGGGCAGCTCCACTAGTCTTGGTTAAAAAGAAAGACAACACTATGAGAATGTGTGTAGATTACCGGAAAATCAACCGTATCACACACAAAGATGCGTACCCCTTACCAAGGATAGAGGAGTCTTTGGCTGCTTTAAAATCTGCTAACTTCTTCTCTACTTTGGATCTCACTAGCGGGTACTGGCAGGTTCCTGTAGCAGAGGCGGACCGGGAGAAGACCGCATTCACCACCCCGATGGGACTTAGCGAGTTTACCTGCATGCCGTTCGGACTCTGCAACGCACCAGGAACCTTCCAACGGTTGATGGAATGCTGTCTGGGACACCGAAACTTCGAGACGGTCCTGTTATACCTGGACGATGTCATCGTCTACTCCAAGACCTACGAGGACCACCTAAAACACCTGGCAGAAGTGTTCGAAGCCCTGGCAAACTACGGCCTAAAGGTGAAACCCTCCAAGTGTCACCTCCTGAAACCAAAGGTGCAGTACCTGGGACACGTGGTGAGTGCTGACGGAGTGGCTCCCGACCCTGATAAGATCACCGCAATTAAGGAATGGCCAAGCCCCTCCAGCGTAAAGGAAGTGCGGCAGTTCCTAGGGTTGGTAGGCTACTACCGAAGATTCATTCCCGGTTTCACCAAAAAGGCAGCTCCTATGCAGGACCTCCTGATAGGCCAGTCCAGGAAGGCCAAGAACCAGAAGCCACCCTTCAGATGGGAGAAGCTGGAAGAAGAGTCCTTCCGCCAGCTGAAGATGGCCCTCACGGGGGATGAAATCCTGGCGTACCCTGATTACAGCCAGCCCTTTATCCTCTACACCGACGCAAGTAACATCGGGCTAGGAGCCGTACTGTCCCAGATCCAGCAGGGGAAGGAACGGGTAATTGCTTACGCCAGCTGAAAACTGCGACCCACCGAAAGAAACCCTGAGAATTACAGCTCATTCAAGTTAGAATTCCTGGCAGTGGTGTGGGCAGTCACCGAACGCTTTAAGCACTACCTCGCCTCTTCCCGGTTCACCGTGTACACGGATAACAACCCGTTGACACATCTGGATACGGCAAGACTCGGTGCCCTGGAGCAGAGATGGATGGCCCGCCTGTCCAACTATGAGTTCACGATCAAATACCGGGCAGGACGCTCCAATACCAACGTGGATGCCCTGTCCAGAATGCCAAACCTACCGGACGTAGGGGAAGATCCAGAGGAATTGGAAGAAGTTGAACTCCCCGCGTTCCACCGTCATGGGACCACCCAGTATTCCCACCGTGTAAGGGGTAAGCAATCCGCTACGTTCAACCCCTTACCTCATTACAACTGGGCGGAAACGCAAGACAGTGACCCCGCCGTCCGACTGGTGAAGGAGATGCTGACTCAGCCAGATGCCCGCCTTGACCCAGACGCTCCGGAAGAGACCAAGCAACTGTGGGCTGAGAAGAGTCGACTGTTCCTTTACAAGGGGAAGTTGTGCCGCAGAATGGTTAACTCCCGGACGCATGAACTGATCTGGCAAGTAGTGGTGCCAAGAAGAGACGCGGCTATGGTACTGGAGGCATACCACGACGGAGCTGGGCACTTCGGGTGGAAGAAGCTGGAGTTCCTGCTGCCTTGGCGGTTCCACTGGGTAGGCATGAGGGGAACCATCGAGAGGTGGTGCAGAGACTGTGGACCGTGCCACCTAAGAAGGAAGGACCGTGCCAGCCAGAAGACTCCCTTGCAGCCCATCATCACCCGACAGCCACTGGAACTGGTAGCCCTGGACCATGTGAAACTGGCTCCAAGCAGATCTGGGTATGTCTACGCCCTCACAATCGTAGATCATTACTCCCGGTTCCTGGTGGTGGTCTCGGTCAAGGACTTAACGGCTCAAACAGCAGCTAGAGCCTTCCAGCAGCACTTCTGCCGTCCACACGGATACCCGGAGCAGGTGCTGATGGACCAGGGACCTGTCTTTGAAGCGGAAGTCTTCCAGGAGTTCTGTACTCTGTATGGCTGCCGGAAGATAAGAACAACACCCTATCATCCGCAAACCAATGGGCTCTGCGAGAAAATGAACCAGGTGGTGATAGATCTTCTGAAAACATTGCCCCTGGAGGAACGCAGTCTGTGGCCTGAGAAACTGCCTGATCTGGTGGACCTATACAACCACATCCCGGTAGGTTCTACCAACTGTACCCCGGCTTACCTAATGAGAGCAAGACCTGGTAAGCTTCCTGTTGATCTGGAGATGGGAGTCCTGACACCCGAGGACACTTCACCAGAAGCAGACTGGGACACAGAAAGGCAGCAGCAGTACCGGAAAGTACAGGAGAGCGTGGAGCGAAGTCTCTGTCAAGCTAGAGAAAGACAGGAGAAGACTTACAACCAGTATGCTCCCGCTGTTCCCCTGGTACCTGGAGAGCAGGTCTTGAAGAGGAAGAGACGCCTCCACAAGTTGGACGACCAGTGGGAGAAGGACCCGTACACCATACTGCCCTCAAGCCATGAGAACCAGAAAGTCTGCATAATCAGTAAGGATGGAGGAGAAACCACAGCCATTGTATCCCGAGATCACCTGAAGAAGTGTCCCGAACAGCTACGAAGCCCTGAAGAAGAACAAGAAGACCCTCGACCCGCAGAGGAAAGGGAAGATATGGTTAGTACTGTGCTCGGAGACTTCCCTCGGTCTTGGACTCAAGTCAATGGCGCAGTTGTGGTACCCGTCCTCACCTTCCTCCAATCAGCATCTCAAGTACCTACGGAGAAACAGGTAGAGCTGGAAGAGCAGCCGGTCCAGGAGGCAGGAGACCCCACACAAGCAGACCAGGAGGATCAACCCTCTGCTTATAGTGAGCCTGCCGTACCCCTAGTGAGCCAAAGAGCCCGTAGACAGCTGCCCAGTTTATCTTTGACAGCTCCTACACCCCGTAGCTCAGGACCAGTCAGTCAGCTCCGTAGGTCCACTAGAGCCACTAGAGGCCAGTTACCCGTACGTTGGAGGATCTAAGTGTTTAGACTGCTTTATTTGTATTTACCTGTTTATTGTTGCCTGTAAATAATTGTGTATTTCTAGTTAGTTTATAGGTGTCGTTTATGGATTATCCAGAATCCTTTGTACATATGTTTGGAGCGTAACCCAGGAATGGACTAAAGACTGTTAAGGACTCGGGGCAGGACAGACCCCTACCTGGTTACGGCTCCCTGTCTCTTGGTGAAATGGACACCTTTGTTTTCTTCAAAGACTGCACCCGGTTGCGGACATGCCGTGACCATCCTAATGTGTTTTTCTTTATTGTACTGTTTCTGTTTTTTACTTGTTATGTTTTACAAAAATATGTTTAGTCCCGGAGTACTAAATTTCACTAGGGGGGAATGTGGCACCCCAGGGGTCTGGTTCCCACAGTAATAGCAATATTACGTCTGTGAGCAGGTGGGAGGTTTCCTGGTCAGACATCCTATGCATGCCACACCTCCTGCCCAGTCCTGGGAGGGGAAGAACTTCCCCTATATAAAGCTGGGGCTGAGGCAGGGTTAGGGAGAAAGAGCAGAGAACACAGACAGAGACACAGTCTGGTCTGGAGTGGAGCAGCTTTAGGAAAAAGAAAGATCAGGAGCTCAGTGGGAGCAGTGCTAAAAAGAGATCAGGGGCTGGAAGCTGTAGAGCTCGCCCTGATTGAAGAGTTCTTACCGGACCCGGAGTCCGAGGCTGTGGGGACTAATCCTTACCTCGCAG
This sequence comes from Phyllobates terribilis, assembly GCF_046119375.1. Lineage (NCBI taxonomy): Eukaryota > Metazoa > Chordata > Amphibia > Anura > Dendrobatidae > Phyllobates > Phyllobates terribilis. The sequence goes on along the minus strand of NW_027362763.1, from coordinate 381,173,074 downwards.
CAGAAACCGCCCGGCAGGGGATTTCAGGTCCTCTGGCCAAGAAACCCGAAGGCACGGTCACACGCAAGGGACCAGCACCGCGACGTGGAGCGGAAGCTACCAAAAGGCCCCGAGTCACCGGCCATACGGGTGAGCACCACACGGTACACTCAGGGATGTGGGCTACTTTTACCAGCCTCTAGCAAGGTAGCCAGAAGAGTACGATTAGTTGGGGAGGCCTACAACTCCGCCTGGCCAGGGGAGATCCCATCTGCTCGCGGACTGACCAGGCCCCGATCGCTAGCCAGTACTCCGGGAGGGTCTACCTTTGCCACCAGTAAAGACCCTGAACTACACCGCACCGTCTCCGAGTGTTTCATCATCCACGTCCGCTGCCCTGAGGCCATACCCCTCCCGTTGGGGGTTATACCATCCCCGCTGCACAACCGTATCACCGGCCTCAGCGGTCTGCCCTGCAGCGGCGGTCTCATGACCGCATTCAATGGGTGGCGTAGTCGAACATTCTAACATCTACTGCTAAATACTGCCGCTCAGTTTGACTCCCTGGGCACGGACCGGGTCACCGCCACGAAACTACTACCCCTCTCAGATCCGGCTCCGGGTAGGCCCCCGCGTGCGCAACGCTACTCAGCACAGGCCCAGGGGCGCGTCACAAGCAGCAAACACAGCCTCCAGTTGGGTAAAAGTCCGCAGCCCGAGTCTGTTTAAATACAGATCTAGTTCCCAGGCTAAATCTCTATTTCCGATCACCTGACCATTACATCCTTACTACCCATGAAGTGTGGAGTGAGCACCTGTTATCAACGTGACGCCACATCCGCCGCATTAGCAGCGGGTAGAACGCGGAGAACCGCACACGTAACTTCCTGTGTGCCCCAACACAACCACCACGTCGTCTATGGGTGGAACGTAAGAGCGGTGACCCGCAGGCATCACGTCCGGTGCGCAAGCACCACTCATCGCTCCCCGTCACAATGAGCTGCACAGGTCACCACCAGTGCCCGGACAATAGCGTGGCTATATTGATACGCATCACCTCTGGTGTGAGAGCTCCAACGCCAGCCGTGGTGTAACGCTTACATCATTTCTGGTGTGCAATCATTGCACCGCCATCTTAAACAGCTCACTATCATTTGAGGGGTTGTTGTCAAGGTGACCAAAAAACGTATAGACAAACATTAAATGTGTCCATAGTTTCCCATTGGTACTGCATGTAAAGGCCCAATAAACTTAGCATACCACAAGGACATGACTCCCTGGGAAACACAGTTACCCAGTATATAAGGAGGCATGAGTTTAGACAATTTCCCATACACATAGACAGAATTAAGAAGTAGGTGACAGAAGTGTATGAAAAATAAGATAAACTTAAAGGGATAAAAGGACATATCAATGATCACCTGGGACACCAGCATGGGAAAGGGATGAGCAGTCATGGCTAGTGAACCAGCCCTATGCTGTCTCAAACTAATTATGTGGCCTACCTGACAGCGGAGGTTGGCACCCTAATTCCTGCACAATGGCGCCCCTGCTCCACGTTGGCTCACCCTCCATCAAAAGTCCTAAAAGGACCCTGAGTTACAGAAAGCAGCCAAAAGATAACTGCTCATTTAGACCCCTTGGAGAGGTTGACCCTAGGAGATAGATCCGTCTTGCCTCACGTTTCAAGATGGACCTATCCCAGTCACCACCTCATACCGATTTTTCGACCTTCTCAATTCCCATAAATTAAATGGAGGAAATCAAACCTCCATGTGCAGAATTGATATTGGAGTATCTCTTCTCCTGGCTATATCTCTCAGGTGTTCCCCAATGCGTTTCCTAAATTCCCTTTTGGTTTTTCCAATATAGATCAATCCACATATACATGATGCCCTGTAGATTAAACCCTCACTTCTACAATTTATAAATTACTTTATGGCAAATGTTCTTCCCGTGGTGCCATCATGGAAAATTTTCCTTACTTCAAGGGCTTTACAAGCCACACAGCTGCTACACCTGTAGCAGCCAGTTGTCCTTTGTGGTAACCACGTTGTTTGCTGAGGTGGTGTGAAGAGGCAGTGTACAATACGATCTCTCAGTGACCTACCCAGTGTATAGGTTCTCTGGGAATGTACTGGTAACAGATCTCCAATAGCACCATCCATCTTTAGTACTGGCTAGTGTCTATTGAGAATTTCTCTCATTTCCGCAGCACCATTGCTATTGGTGGTTATAAAGCGTAAACCTGCATTTTTTTTTGCCCGCAAGTTGGATGAGACCATTCCATTATTCTACACTGCTCAAAAAAATAAAGGGAACACTTAAACAACAGAATATAACTCTAAGTAAATCAAACTTCTGTGAAATCAAACTGTCCACTTAGGAAGCAACACTGATTGACAATCAATTTCACATGATGTTGTGCAAATTGAATAGACAATAGTTGGAAATTATTGGCAATTATCAAGACACCCTCAATAAAGGAGTGGTTCTGCAGGTGGGGACCACAGACCACATCTCAGTACCAATGCTTTCTGGCTGATGTTTTGGTCACTTTTGAATGTTGGTTGTGCTTTCACACTCGTGGTAGCATGAGACGGACTCTATAACCCACTGAAGTTGCTCAGGTAGTGCAGCTCATCCAGGATGGCACATCAATGCGAGCTGTGGCAAGAAGGTTTGCTGTGTCTGTTAGCGTAGTGTCCAGAGGCTGGAGGCGTTACCAGGAGACAGACCAGTACACCAGGAGACGTGGAGGGGGCCGTAGGAGGGCAACAACCCAGCAGCAGGACCGCTACCTCCGCCTTTGTGCAAGGAGGAACAGGAGGAGCACTGCCACAGCCCAGCAAAATGACCTACAGCAGGCCACAAATGTGCATGTGTCTGAACAAATGGTTAGAAACCGACTCCATGAGGATAGTATGAGGGCCGGACATCCACAGATGGGGGTTGTGCCCACAGCCCAACACCGTGCAGGACGCTTTGCATTTGCCACAGAACACCAGGATTGGCAAAGTCGCCACTGGCGCCCTGTGCTCTTCACAGATGAAAGCAGGGTCAAACTGAGCACATGTGACAGACGTGACAGAGTCTGGAGACGCCGTGGAGAGCGATCTGCTGCCTACAACATCCTTCAGCATGACCAGTTTGGCAGTGGGTCAGTAATGGTGTGGGGTGGCATTTCTTTGGAGGGCCAGAGGTAGCCTGATTGTCATTAGGTACCGAGATGATATCCCCAAACCTCTTGTGAGACCATATGCTGGTGTAGTTGGTCTTGGATTCCTCCTAATGCAGGACAATTCCAGACCTCATGTGGCTGGAGTGTGTCAGCAGTTCCTGCAAGATGAAGGCATTGAAGCTATGGACTGGCCCGCCCATTCCCCAGACCTGAATCCGATTGAGCACATCTGGGACATCATGTCTCGCTCCATCCACCAATGTCACGTTGCACCACAGACTGTCCAGGAGTTGGCAGATGCTTTAGTCCAGGTCTAGGAGAAGATCCCACAGGAGACCATCCGCAACCTCATCAGGAGCATACCCAGGTGTTGTGGGCACGTGGAGGCCACACACAATACTGAGCCTCATTTTGACTTGTTTTAAGGACATTACATCAAAGTTGGATCAGCCTGTAGTGTGTTTTTCCACTTTAATTTTGGGGGTGACTCCAAATCCAGGCCTCCATTGGTTAATAAATTTGATCTGCATTGATGATTTTTGTGTGATTTTGTTGTCAGCACATTAAACTTTGTACAGAACAAAGTATTCAATGAGAATATTTCATTCATTCAGATCTAGGATGTGTTATTTGAGTGTTCCCTTTATTTTTTTGAGCAGCGTATGTGGCTAAGTGCCTAGATGTAGCATACCTGGTGGCATTCTTGCATAGTGCTCCATCCCCCACTATGCAAGATCGCAAACTTAATCACCAGTCCAGTCTGCTAGCCTGGCTTCTTTCCATGCTGTCTGCTTGCCTCTGTTCTGGCTGCTTCAGGGCGGCGCCCGATCTCTTCCTGCTTCTTGTAGCTGCTGTGGGCCCACCCCTAATGCGTCCTCAGCCTATTGCTGTCCGTCACTGGATATGTAAACCAGCTTCACCTGGAAGCTGGTGCCTGAGAAACGTGTTAATTCAGTGTGCTCTTTCACTCTGAATGTGCCAGGTCCTATTCTGTGTTTTTTTGCCTGCCTGTCTGCCTTCCTGGAGGCTGTATTTCCAGGCCTGTCTGAACATGCTCCTAGCCTGTTCGCCCCGCCCTCTGGGGGCCGCATACCCAGACTCGCTCCTGTATCTCGCTGCAGTAACAGTTCCTGTCTGAACTGTCTCCTAACCTGCTTCCTGTTTCTCTCTATGTCCGTACGTTCCCTTTCTCCTGCATTGTCTGAACCAGCACTTGGCTTTACCTTGGCTCGTTCCTGTATTTGTTGCAGTAACAGTTCCTGTCTGAACTGTCTCCTAACCTGCTTCCTGTTTCTCTCTATGTCCGTACCTTCCCTTTCTCCTGCATTGTCTGAACCAGCACTTGGCTTTACCTGGGCTCATTCCTGTATTTGTTGCAGTAACAGTTCCTGTCTGAACTGTCTCCTAACCTGCTTCCTGTTTCTCTCTATGTCCGTACCTTCCTTTGTCCTGCATTGTCTGAACCAGCACTAGGCTTTACCTTGGCTCGTTCCTGTATTTGTTGCAGTAACAGTTCCTGTCTGAACTGTCTCCTAACCTGTTTCCTGTTTTTCTCTATGTCCGTACCTTCCCTTTTTCTGCAGAGTCTGAACCTGCTCCTAACTCCTACTCGTTGTCGCTGTACTTCCGTTTGTGAGCTTAGAGTCCACTCGCTACTTCATTGCAAGTATCTTGTGTGTATCTGGTTCTGCCTTTCCCTTCCAGTCTGTTCTGTGTGAACAGAGCCCTGTCCCCTCTGCTCTGACTTGCTCGCCGCTCCGGCGGTTTCTGCCTGCTCTGCCTTGTTCGCCGCTCTGGCGGTTTTGGCCCGCTCTGCCTTGTTTGCCGCTCCGGCGGTATCTGCCCGCTCTGCCTTGTTCGCCGCTCCGGCGGTTCTTGCCTGTTCTGCCTTGCTCACCGCTCTGACGGTTCTTGCCTGCTCTGCCTTGCTCACTGCTACGGCGGTTCTTGCCTGCTCTGCCTTGCTCTCCGCTCCGGCGGTTCTTGCCTGCTCTGCCTTGCTCACTGCTCCGGCGGTTCTTGCCTGCTCTGCCTTGCTCACCGCTCCCGCGGTTTCTGCCTGCTCTGCCTTTGCTCACCGCTCCAGGCGGTCTCGCTCTGCTCTGCCTTTGCTCACCGCTCTAGGCGGCCTCGCTCTGCTCTGCCTTTGCTCACCGCTCCAGGCGGTCTTGCTCTGCTCTTGCTCACCGCTCCGTCGGTCTCGCCCCGCTCTGCTCTTGCTCACCGCTCCGGCGGCCTCGCTCTGCTCTGTTTGTCTACCGCATCTGCGGTTCTGTTCCTGAGTCCCAGTCTGCATTGGACCTTATCCTGTCTGTGCTCCAACCTGCTAGTGCCTACCTGTCTGCACTCTAGCCGTGCTTGCCTGTACCCCCTGCCTGCATACCTGCCTGCCTGCATACCAGTCGTGCCTGCCTATACCCACCAGTCAGTGTGCCAGCCGAACCTACCTGTTCCTGTATTCCCGGTGTGGGTCAACAGCCGTGTCCGGGGTCTGACCTGGAGTAGCACCAGGTCTCTCTGCTCGGTTCTCCCCTGGTGCACTGGCGTCGTATGCCGTCGTGCGACCTTGGTCGGATCGGGCAGATACTTAGTTACGCCCCTCCAGGCACTCTCCAGTTCATGGTCCAGTGGGATCACTAAACACGCACACGCCAGTCTGTCCGGGCATGTGCATAACAGTTTTCTCAGGCCATGGTTCCCGTTGAGCCCCACGGCCCTTCGCTCTCTGAGACATTTTGAATCCGTGTCCAGCGAATACGTGCATTAAAAATAAATAAATGAAAAAAAATTTTCTCTAGCTATGGCCCAGGCGAATTACGCACCAGTCCAAATGGAGCTATCGGCACTCTATCCTGCGGATCCACTACGGTACTATGGGGATCCAAAACTAAGCCGTGCGTTTGTATGGCAATGCATGCTGCAGTTCCAGTTCTATGCTCCCGATTTTCTTACCGACCGGATTAAAGTGGGATTTATTATGTCCTACCTGGCGGGTGATGCCTTGAAATGGATCACCCCCCTATGGGAAGCACAGGATCCCATCGTCCTTGACCTGCAGGCCTTCCTGGTGGCCTTTCTAATGGTCTTCGATGATCTTAATCCTGGGGCCTCTGCTGAAGCTTCCCTTCCCAGTTTCCCAGAGCAGCCCTGATGGGTGATGTGTGTGGGTAGCTCACCAGTTCTCCTGCCTGAAGAGACTGCTGCCCACCCAGAAGCCGGACTGAAGATGGTCCCAAAGCAGGGACTCTCCATCTTTAGTGAATCTGGCGATACATCCATCGAGTCGGAGGATGCTCCCAAGTCTCTGCACCCCTCTGACCAGGCGGAGCACCTCCAGTTGCCTCCTGAATCCTCCGGGTTACCACCTGATGGCAAATGGAGAGAGACTCTCCTACACCCGGTACCCGATACTTCGCCCGCTCCGTCCAGTGAGCTCGACAAAGGGTACTCCAAAGCAGTGGTTACCCCCGAGTCCCTGCACCCCTCCAACCTGGCGGAGGACCCCCTGTTGTCTCCTGAATCCTCCGGGGTACTATCTGATGGCAAATGGAGAGAGACTTTCCTACACCCGGTACCCGATACTTCGCCCGCTCCGTCTAGTGAGCTCGACAAAGGGTACTCCAAAGCAGTGGTTACCCCCGAGTCCCTGCACCCCTCCAACCTGGCGGAGGACCCCCTGTTGTCTCTTGAATCCTCCGGGGTACTACCTGATGGCAAATGGAGAGAGACTTTCCTACACCCGGTACCCGATACTTCGCCGCTCCGTCTAGTGAGCTTGACAATGGGTACCTCAAAGCTGTTGTTACCCCCGAGTCTCTGCACTTCTCCAACCAGGCGGGGGACCTCCAGCTCTCTCCTGAACCCTCTGGGATGCTATCTGATAGCAAATGGACAAAGACTTTCTTACACTCTGCACCTGGTGCTTCGCCCACTTCATCCAGTGAGCAGGACCAAGTGCTGTCCGAAGCTATGGATACCCCTGAGTCTCTGCACCCCTCCAACCCGCCGGAAGATTTCCAGTTGTCTACTGAATTCACCTGGGTGCTATCTGATAATAAATGGAGAGAGACTTCTCTGTGTGCTGTTCCCGGTACTTCACCCATTTCTTCTGTTGCTAAGGATGGCTTGATGGGAGGAAGCATCCTAGCTACCAAGATAATGAGACCAGGTTCGTTTCCTCTGGTGGACAGAAGAGGTAGTCCTCTTGAAGAGAAGGATCGGCCTCCAAATTCTCTGCAGAACACCCTTGCAGGCTTGAAGAAGAAGGGGCATAAAGGGGGGGTACTGTAACATACCTGGTGGCGTTCTTGCATAGTGCTCCATTCCCCACTATGCAAGATCGCAAACTTGATCACCAGTCCAGTCTGCTAGCCTGGCTTCTTTCCATGCTGTCTGCTTGCCTCTGTTCTGGCAGCTTAAGGGCGCCGCCCGATCTCTTCCTGCTTCTTGTAGCTGCTGTGTGCACACCCCTAATGCGTCCTCAGCCTATTGCTGTCCGTCACTGGATATTTAAACCAGCTTCACCTGGAAGCTGGTGCCTCAGCAACGTGTTAATTCAGTGTGCTCTTTCACTCTGAATGTGCCAGGTCCTATTCTGTGTTTTCTTGCCTGCCTGTCTGCCTTCCTGGAGGCTGTATTTCCAGGCCTGTCTGAACACGCTCCTAGCCTGTTCGTCCCGCCCTCTGGGGGCCGCATACCCAGAATCGCTCCTGTATCTCGCTGCAGTAACAGTTCCTGTCTGAACTGTCTCCTAACCTGCTTCCTGTTTTTCTCTATGTCTGTACCTTCCCTTTTTCTGCAGAGTCTGAACCTGCTCCTAACTCCTACTGTTGTCGCTGTACTTCCGTTTGTGAGCTAAGAGTCCACTCGCTACTTCATTGCAAGTATGTTGTGTGTATCTGGTTCTGCCTTTCCCTTCCAGTCTGTTCCGTGTGAACAGAGCCCTGTCCCCTCTGCTCTGACTTGCTCGCCACTCCGGCGGTTTCTGCCTGCTCTGCCTTGTTCGCCGCTCTGGCGGTTTTTGCCCGCTCTGCCTTGTTCGCCGCTCCGGCGGTATCTGCCCGCTCTGCCTTGTTCGCCGCTCCGGCGGTTCTTGCCTGTTCTGCCTTGCTCACCGCTCCGACGGTTCTTGCCTGCTCTGCCTTGCTCACTGCTACGGCGGTTCTTGCCTGCTCTGCCTTGCTCACTGCTCCGACGGTTCTTGCCTGCTCTGCCTTGCTCACCGCTCCCGCGGTTTCTGCCTGCTCTGCCTTTGCTCACCGCTCCAGGCGGTCTCGCTCTGCTCTGCCTTTGCTCACCGCTCTAGGCGGCCTCGCTCTGCTCTGCCTTTGCTCACCGCTCCAGGCGGTCTTGCTCTGCTCTTGCTCACCGCTCCGGCGGTCTCGCCCCGCTCTGCTCTTGCTCACCGCTTCGGTGGCCTCGCTCTGCTCTGTTTGTCTACCGCATCTGCGGTTCTGTTCCTGAGTCCCAGTCTGCATTGGACCTTATCCTGTCTGTGCTCCAACCTGCTAGTGCCTACCTGTCTGCACTCTAGCCGTGCTTGCCTGTACCCCCTGCCTGCATACCTGCCTGCCTGCATACCAGTCGTGCCTGCCTATACCCACCAGTCAGTGTGCCAGCCGAACCTACCTGTTCCTGTATTCCCGGTGTGGGTCAACAGCCGTGTCCGGCGTCTGACCTGGAGTAGCACCAGGTCTCTCTGCTCGGTTCTCCCCTGGTGCACTGGCGTCGTATGCCGTCGTGCGACCTTGGTCGGATCGGGCAGATACTTAGTTACGCCCCTCCAGGCACTCTCCGGTTCATGGTCCAGTGGGATCACTAAACACGCACACGCCAGTCTGTCCGGGCGTGTGCATAACAGTTTTCTCAGGCCATGGTTCCCGTTGAGCCCCACGGCCCTTCGCTCTCTGAGACATTTTGAATCCGTGTCCAGCGAATACGTGCATTAAAAATAAATAAATGAAAAAAAATTTTCTCTAGCTATGGCCCAGGCGAATTACGCACCAGTCCAAATGGAGCTATCGGCACTCTATCCTGCGGATCCACTACGGTACTATGGGGATCCAAAACTAAGCCGTGCGTTTGTATGGCAATGCATGCTGCAGTTCCAGTTCTATGCTCCTGATTTTCTTACCGACCGGATTAAAGTGGGATTTATTATGTCCTGCCTGGCGTGTGATGCCTTGAAATGGATCACCCCCTATGGGAAGCACAGGATCCCATCGTCCTTGACCTGCAGGCCTTCCTGGTGGCCTTTCTAATGGTCTTCGATGATCTTAATCCTGGGGCCTCTGCTGAAGCTTCCCTTCCCAGTTTCCCGGAGCAGCCCCGATGGGTGATGTGTGTGGGTAGCTCACCAGTTCTCCTGCCTGAAGAGACTGCTGCCCACCCAGAAGCCGGACTGAAGATGGTCCCAAAGCAGGGATTCTCCATCTTTAGTGAATCTGGCGATACATCCATCGAGTCGGAGGATGCTCCCAAGTCTCTGCACCCCTCTGACCAGGCGGAGGTCCTCCAGTTGCCTCCTGAATCCTCCGGGTTACCACCTGATGGCAAATGGAGAGAGACTCTCCTACACCCGGTACCCGATATTTCGCCCGCTCCGTCCAGTGAGCTCGACAAAGGGTACTCCAAAGCAGTGGTTACCCCCGAGTCCCTGCACCCCTCCAACCTGGCGGAGGACCCCCTGTTGTCTCCTGAATCCTCCGGGGTACTACCTGATGGCAAATGGAGAGAGACTTTCCTACACCTGGTACCCGATACTTCGCCCGCTCCGTCTAGTGAGCTCGACAAAGGGTACTCCAAAGCAGTGGTTACCCCCGAGTCCCTGCACCCCTCCAACCTGGCGGAGGACCCCCTGTTGTCTCTTGAATCCTCCGGGGTACTACCTGATGGCAAATGGAGAGAGACTTTCCTACACCCGGTACCCGATAGTTCGCCGCTCCGTCTAGTGAGCTTGACAATGGGTACCTCAAAGCTGTGGTTACCCCCGAGTCTCTGCACTCCTCCAACCAGGCGGGGGACCTCCAGCTCTCTCCTGAACCCTCTGGGATGCTACCTGATAGCAAATGGACAAAGACTTTCTTACACTCTGCACCTGGTGCTTCGCCCACTTCATCCAGTGAGCAGGACCAAGTGCTGTCTGAAGCTATGGTTACCCCTGAGTCTCTGCACCCCTCCAACCCGCCGGAAGACTTCCAGTTGTCTCCTGAATTCACCTGGGTGCTATCTGATAATAAATGGAGAGAGACTTCTCTGTGTGCTGTTCCCGGTACTTCACCCATTTCTTCTGTTGCTAAGGATGGCTTGATGGGAGGAAGCATCCTAGCTACCAAGATAATGAGACCAGGTTCGTTTCCTCTGGTGGACAGAAGAGGTAGTCCTCTTGAAGAGAAGGATCGGCCTCCAAATTCTCTGCAGAACACCCTTGCAGGCTTGAAGAAGAGGGGGCATAAAGGGGGGGTACTGTAACATACCTGGTGGCGTTCTTGCATAGTGCTCCATCCCCCACTATGCAAGATCGCAAACTTGATCACCAGTCCAGTCTGCTAGCCTGGCTTCTTTCCATGCTGTCTGCTTGCCTCTGTTCTGGCAGCTTAAGGGCGCCGCCCGATCTCTTCCTGCTTCTTGTAGCTGCTGTGTGCACACCCCTAATGCGTCCTCAGCCTATTGCTGTCCGTCACTGGATATTTAAACCAGCTTCACCTGGAAGCTGGTGCCTCAGCAACGTGTTAATTCAGTGTGCTCTTTCACTCTGAATGTGCCAGGTCCTATTCTGTGTTTTCTTGCCTGCCTGTCTGCCTTCCTGGAGGCTGTATTTCCAGGCCTGTCTGAACACGCTCCTAGCCTGTTCATCCTGCCCTCTGGGGGCCGCATACCCAGAATCGCTCCTGTATCTCGCTGCAGTAACAGTTCCTGTCTGAACTGTCTCCTAACCTGCTTCCTGTTTTTCTCTATGTCCGTACCTTCCCTTTCTCCTGCATTGTCTGAACCAGCAATTGGTTTTACCTTGTCTCGTTCCTGTATTTGTTGCAGTAACAGTTCCTGTCTGAACTTTCTCCTAACCTGCTTCCTGTTTTTCTCTATGTCTGTACCTTCCCTTTTTCTGCAGAGTCTGAACCTGCTCCTAACTCCTACTCGTTGTCGCTGTACTTCCATTTGTGAGCTTAGAGTCCACTCGCTACTTCATTGCAAATATCTTGTGTGTATCTGGTTCTGCCTTTCCCTTCCAGTCTGTTCCGTGTGAACAGAGCCCTGTCCCCTCTGCTCTGCCTTGCTTGCTGCTCTGGCGGTTTCTGCCTGCTCTGCCTTGTTTGCCGCTCCAGCGGTTTCTGCCCACTCTGCCTTGTTCGCCACTCCGGCGGTTTTGGCCCGCTCTGCCTTGTTCGCCGCTCCGGCGGTTCTTGCCTGCTCTGCCTTGCTCACCGCTCAGACGGTTCTTGCCTGCTCTGCCTTGCTCACTGCTACGGCGGTTCTTGCCTGCTCTGCCTTGCTCTCCGCTCCGGCGGTTCTTGCCTGCTCTGCCTTGCTCACTGCTCTGGCGGTTCTTGCCTGCTCTGCCTTGCTCACCGCTCCCGCGGTTTCTGCCTGCTCTGCCTTTGCTCACCGCTCCGGCGGTTCTTGCCTGCTCTGCCTTGCTCACCGCTCCCGCGGTTTCTGCCTGCTCTGCCTTTGCTCACCGCTCCAGGCGGTCTCGCTCTGCTCTGCCTTTGCTCACCGCTTCAGGCGGCCTCGCTCTGCTCTGCCTTTGCTCACTGCTCCAGGCGGTCTCGCTCTGCTCTTGCTCACCGCTCCGGCAGTCTCGCCCTGCTTTGCTCTTGCGCATTGCTCCAGCGGCCTCGCTCTGCTCTGTTTGTCTACCGCATCTGCGGTTCTGTTCCTGAGTCCCAGTCTGCATTGGACCTTATCCTGTCTGTGCTCCAACCTGCTAGTGCCTCCCTGTCTGCACTCTAGCCGTGCTTGCCTGTACGCCCTGCCTGCATACCTGCCTGCCTGCATACCAGTCGTGCCTGCCTATACCCACCAGTCAGTGTGCCAGCCAAACCTGCCTGTTCCTGTATTTCCCGGTGTGGGTCAACAGCCATGTCCGGGGTCTGACCTGGAGTAGCACCTGGTCTCTCTGCTTGGTTCTTCCCTGGTGCACTGGCGTCGTATGCCATCGTGCGACCTTGGTCGGATCGGGCAGATACTTAGTTACGCCCTTCCAGGCACTCTCCGGTTCATGGTCCAGTGGGATCACTGAACACGCACACGCCAGTCTGTCCGGGCGTGTGCATAACACTAGATATAGTAAAAATTTTATTTTGATTCCTAAACTAACTAATATTCATGTGCTGATGTGATTAAGCATAATCTATAGGGCCCTTTTTGTACCAAACATTTGCTTTAGCCAAAACTATATGGGCCTGTTTTTTTGTCTTTTCTATGTGTCTTGTTTTTGTCATTTTATTGAGATATTGAAGGTTATATAGTAGCATAAAGGGGCGCCTAATAACCAAGGGCATTTGGCGACATGAACAAGACAATTATAAGATGAAAACAGTAATATTAGGCATAGAAGTGAACTGAACGGCACATCAAGTTGGTCTTTATTTTAAATTCATTTAAAAAATGAACATGTTCTGGTGAGACATTAAAATCTGACACGTTTCTATGACTAAGGGCTGTTGCCAGAAACACATCAGATCCAGTAGAAGTTTCCGCTGGCGTCGGCGGACCCCTGACCCACCGGGCCCGGTAGCTGCCATGACCGCTATGACAGCGATCATTACGCCCCTGCTTATACCACAAGGTGAACCTCATAAAAAATAAATAAAATCAATTATTGGACTGCTGTTGATTCGATCTTTCTGCCTCCCAATGGCTTGGTTCACAGTGATACTGTGCTCTACGCTGAGCACTTACATCAGAATTTTCTGTAAATTTCTGAAAAACATTATTCATACAAAATCTTCGCTGGAACATTCGCTATAGTGAGGCAGATGTGCTCATTTTGGACTCCGTCTGCCTATGATCCAGCGGTGTTTGTCTTTTTACGCTTTTTTTAAGGCATGCATAAAAGTGCGGTCAGCAAGTGTGCACCTCTGAAAATACAGACACCACTAAACAGAGGAAAGATGGAGTCTGGAATAACTCTTTTGCCTTATTATAGTGAATTGATCCCTCAGTGGTTTCATATGAATCACGTATTTTCAGAAATTTAAATGGAAACCCTGATGTAACTGCTCAGCATAGAGCACAGGATAAATGTGAACTGATACAAAATGTTATGTACTCCAAAATGCTACCAATAAAATCTTAATCTTTATATAGCACCAACATATTCCACAGCACTTTACATACATTATCATGGCTGTCCCCATTGGGGCTCACAATCTAAATTCCCTATCAGTATGTCTTTGGAGTATGGGAGGAAACCCATGCAAACACAGGGTGAACATGCAAACTTCTTACAGATGTTGCCCTTGGTGGGATTTGAACTCAGGACCCCAGAACTGCAAGGATGCAGTGCTAACCACTGAGCTACCATGCTGCCCTTCAACTCAACCCACAAACACAAGCGTCCATTCAATTCCGTCATCTGTTAGCAGAAATATAGGGGGTGTCCCTGTTACTGGTAGCACAAAGGCTCTGGAAAAGCGACATGGCTCCCACCAAATCCTGTGATATCTATCCAAATCCAAATGCCCCTCCCTTCTGAGAAACACAATGTGTCTAAACCACAGTTAGCATCCACATTTTGGCAAGGAGAGCCTGGTTAATTTAGGGGTACGTTGCTCCAGAAGCACAAGCTGGGCAAAATATATAGGGCACTACAATGTACTAGGCACTACAATGACATATTTGCATTTTCATTCTGCAACTTCCACTGCATGTTTGTTTCTGTTAATCACCTACAATGTCAAACTCATCACTCCACCCACAGGTAAATTCCTAGAGTGGTGTAAATTCCAAAGATGGGTCACTTGAGGATGTTTTGGCACTTAGGGGTTTTGTAAATGGAGTCCGCAAACTATTCTAGAAAAATCTGCATTGCAAAAGTGAAATAGTGCTCCTTCCCTCCTGAGCCATGCCGTGTTGCCAAACAGTACAGAACAGTCATATACGAGGGGTATTGTCACATTCAGGAGAAATTAACAAATTATGTGGCTTTTTTACCTATTTCCACTTGTGAAAGTTATAAATCTGGGGCTAAAATTACATCACTAGATGTATTCATCGATGGGTTCAGTTTGTAAAATTGCATCACTTATAGGGGGATTCTGCTGTTCTGGCACCTCAGGGGCTCTGCCAATAGGTCATGAAACCCTCAAACCATTCCAGCAAAATCTACATTGCAATATGGTGCTGCTTCCCTTCTGAGCTTTCCATTGTGTCTGAAAAGTAGTTTCCAAGCACATGTAGGGTATTGGCGAACTTAGGAGAAATTTCATAATAAACTGTACAGTCCATTTTCTCCTATTAGCCCTTTTGACAATTAAAAAAACGTGGGACTAAAACAACATCCTAGTGATAAAAATTTAATTATGTAGTCCATTTCCTCCTAATAGCCCTTTAAAATTGAAAAAATTGGGCTAAAACAACATTTTAGTAGAAAAAACATCATTTTTCACTTCCTCAGCCCAATGTTACACTATTCTGTGAATCAGCCGTGGGTTTAAAATGCTTAACACACCCCTAGATGATTTCCTCAAGAGGCATAGTTTCCAAAATGGGGTCACTTGTGGTGGGTTTTTGCTCTTTTTTTATCCTCAGTGGCTCTTCAAATGTGACATGATGCCCGATGTAATATGGGGTCACGTTTGGGGGTTTTCTATTTTGGCACCTTGGAGGCTTTTCAAATGACATGGCATCTGAGGTCGATTGCAGCCAAATTGCCATGTGCCTAAACAGTAGTTTCCCCCACATATGGGGTATCTTCATACTCAGGAAATATAGCACAATAAATTGGGTGATCAATTTTCTCCTATTACCATTGTGAAACAAAAAATTTGGAGCTAAAGCAACATTTTAGTGAAAAACACGTAATTTTTAATTATTTACTTTCAATTTGCTATTATTCCTGTGAAGAACCTGAAGGGTTAACAAACTTCCTGAATACAGTTTTGGATACCATCAGGGGTGCTGATTACAGTGAGGTTATGTTTGGGGGGCATTCTGATAAATTGGACCCTCAAAGTTCCTTTAAAAGTGAGGTGGTCCCTAAAAAAAATCAGATTTGTAAATTTTGCTGGAAAAATGAAAAATTGCTACGTTTTTAACCTTTCTAACTTCCTACCAAACAAAATGTTTGTAAAAAATTATGCTGGCATAAAGTAGACATGTGATAAATGTAAGTTATTAATTATTTTGTGCAGTATGACTATTTTTTGTGGGGGGGGGCATAAAAATATAAAGTTCAAAAACTGAGAATTTTTTAACATTTTTGTCAAATTTTTGATATTTTTTAAAAAAAACGCTAATCATATCGACCTAAATTTACTGCATTAACGAAGTGCAATGTGTCACAACAAAACAACCTCAGAATCACAGGGATATGTTGAAGCATTCCAGAGTTATTACCTCATAAAATGACACTAGTCAGAATTGAAAAATTTGGCCTGACTAGGTAGGGGAAAACAGGCTGTGGCATGAATGGGTTAATGGAGCTTGCGTTTACGGTCAGTTCAAAACTGGGTAATACACATGCAAGGCAACCAGCCTGATCTGGTTATTGTGAAGGGACCTGCTTAAAGAGAAGGCAGAGACATAGGTGTATGTGGGACTTCCCAATGTGGCACCAGGCCATAAAGGGAATCTGCACAGGTTTATGAGCCACATTTCTTCACAGGTAGCATATTTGAGTGATATTGGTATGTGCCTTTCCTCCACAGGCACTGAGGCAAGTTACATTCTGACTTACGACAGAGCTGTAACAATGCCTACAGGTGACAGATACCCTATGTCTTTAAAACCCCTTTGCAACCCATGACGTCTTAGTACGTAATAGGACTCCTCCCCCGGTTCAGTGAGGGCTCCGGCAGTGAGCCCGCACTGAACCGAGCACATGTCAGCTGATTCTTACAGCTGACATGTGCCCGCAACAGCCGCGGGTGGAATCGCGATCCACCCGCGGCTGTTAACATGTTAAATGCCTCTGTCAATCTCCGACAGCGGCATTTAACGCGCGCTTCTGGGAAGCGCTTCATAAGCCCCGCCTATCGGCGACCCCGTCACGTGATCGCTGGTCACTGATGGGTGGGCATGACAACCCAGGGTCTGCAGCAGACGCCTGTGGTTGTCATGATCTGGTCGCTATGAGCGCCACCTAGTGGTCGGCGCTCATAGCACAGGACCAATTCTGCTATATGCAGGGGATCTGCTCATCTCCTCTATGTAGCAGAGGCGATCGGATGGTTGCTGCTTCTAGTCTCCTATAGAGACTATAGAAGCATGCAAAAAGTGAAAAAAAAAGTTTTTAAAAATATAAAAATTTTTTAAAAAATATAAAAGTTTAAATCACCCCCCTTTCGCCCCATTCAAAATAAAATATTAAAAAAAAACCCTACATAGACATTTTGGTATCGCCGCGTTCAGAATAGCCCGATCTATCAATATAAAAAAAGAATTAATCTGAACGGTAAACGGCGTAACGAGAAAAAAATTCTAAACGCCAGAATTACGTTTTTTGGTCGCCGCAAAATTGCAATAAAATGCAATAACCGGCGATCAAAACATCGGATCTACCCCAAAATGTTATCAATAAAAACGTCAGCCCGGCATGCAAAAAATAAGCCCTCACCTAGCCCCAGATCATGAAAAATGGAGACGCTACAGGTCTTATAAAATGGCTCTATTTTTTTTTTTTTTTACCAAATTTTGGATTTTTTTCACACCACTTAAATATAAAAGAACCTGTACATGTTTGGTGTCTACGAACTCACAATGACCTGGAGAATAAGAATAGCAGGTCAGTTTTAGCATTCAGTGAACGTGGTAAAAAAAATAAATAAAAAACAACTGTGGTATTGCACTTTTTTTGCAATTTCACAGTACTTGGAATTTTTTTCCTGTTTTCCCGTACACGATATGGTAAAACTAGTAATGGCGATGAAAAGTACAACTCGTCCCGCAAAAAATAAGCCCTCACATGGCCATATTGACCAAAAAATAAAAACGCTATGGCTCTGGGAACAAGGGGAGCAAAAAACGAAAACGCAAAAACGGAAAAAGCTCCGGTCCTTAAGGGGTTTTAAAGGGAATTTGTCAACAGGTTTTTGCTATGTAATCTGAAGACAGCATACTGTTGGGGTTAAAACACAGATTTTAGTGATGCCTCTCTTATGAAGCTTCATGCTGTTAATGTATTTGCAATGATTATTTTAGCACGAGTGACTTATCATTGCTCGGACACAGCAGAGTGTGCCTCGTGGTCTGAATCCGCCCCCATTCCTGTAGAATGTAAGCCCGCAAGGGCAGGGTCCTCTTCCCTCCGTACCGTTCTATCATTGTTAGTTTGTTTACTGTAAGTGATATCTGTATTTGGTATGTAACCCCTTCTTATGTACAGCGCCATGGAATCAATGGCGCTATATAAATTATTATTATTAATAATAATAATAATAATAAGAAGAAGCACTTCACTGTCTATAGACATTGTGTATAGAGAGCCTGGTGTGGACAGGATTAGCTTTTCAGTTCTGCTGCATTGCTAAATCTAAGAACTCTGTGTCAGGACTGCTGCACCCAATAAACTAAGTGATACATCATAGGATTCAGGGTCTCTTCCCTTATATCATGCTGCTCTCAGAGGAGGTAGCAAAAACCTGCTGACAGATTCCCTTTAATGTGTCCTAATAGAAGGAGCTGATGCTCAGGGAGAAAATGAAACGTGCCACACAGTAAGATAGTTGAAGACAAGTGAGGTAGGTTGTACCTAAAAGAAGTAGTTCAAAGACCAAGAGAATGAATTGGCGACAGAATCAGGGCACCCATCTGGTCTAATCACAGCAGGGGCATACAAATCATGGTGCCCCATAGCAGAAGTTCCAATTGGCTCACTCCATAAAAAAAAATATTCGGCAGGGTCACAGAAGAGCATATCTCTCAACTTTGCAGCCTTTAAAAAGTATTTTTCCTTCTTCTGAAGCCCTAGATTCCCCTTTCATTATACCCATAAAGTATGCCAACAAAAGTGCCCCATAAACACTGTATGAAACCCACACAGTGAATTCCTCCACAGTACCCTCAACACTCACAGTATGATGACCCTACTGTACCCCACCTCAACTCCCCTGGCAAAGTATGGTGAGCCCAACACAGTATGATCCCCGAACTGTGAAACCCACACAGCCCTTCATACAGTATAATGGGCCTACATACAGTATAATGGCCCCCACATCTCACCACACTGTATAATGGCCCCCACACCTCAACACACTGTATAATGGCCCCCACTAGCCTTGCAAACAGTATAATAGCCCCCACACATCCCTCCACACAGTATGATGGACCCCACACAAACCTTCACACTGTATAATTAATTGCATACAGAATAATGGCCCCCACATAGCCCTCCATAAAGTATAAAGGCTCCCACATACACACGTGGTCCAAGTTGTTGGTACCCCTCGTTTAATGAAAGAAAAACCCACAATGGTCACAGAAATAACTTGAATCTGACAAAAGTAATAATAAATTAAAAATCTATGAAAATGAACAAATGAAAGTCAGACATTGCTTTTCAACCCTGCCTCCACAGAATTTAAAAAAGAATTAAACTCATGAAATAGGCCTGGACAGAAATGATGGTTCTTCTTAACTTAATATTTTGTTGAACAACATTTTGAGGCAATCACTGCAATCAAACTATTCCTGTAACTGTCAATGAGACCTCTGCACCTCTCGACAGGTATTTTGGCCCACTCCTCATGAGCAAACTGCTCCAGTTGTCTCGTGTTTGAAGGTTACCTTTTCCAGACGCCATGTTTCAGCTCTTTTTAGGTCAGGGTTCATAGAAGGCCACTTCAGAATAGTCCAATGTTTTCCTCTTAGCCATTCTTGGGTGTTTTTAGCTGTGTGTTTTGGGTCATTAACCTGTTGCAAGACCCATGACCTGCTACTGAGACCAAGCTTTCTGACACTGGGCAGCACATTTCTCTCTAGAATCCCTTGATAGTCTTGAGATTTCATTGTACCCTGCACAGATTCAAGACACTCTGTGCCAGATGCAGCAAAGCAGCCCCAAAACATAACAGAGCCTCCTCCATGCTTCACAGTAGAGACAGTGTTTTTTTCTTGATATGCTTCATTTTTTCGTCTGTGAACATAGAGCTGATGTGCCTTGCCAAAAACTTCCATTTTTGTCTCATCTGTCCATAGGACATTCTCCCAGAAGCTTTGTGGCTTGTCAACAAGTAGTTTGGCAAATTCCAGCCTGGCTTTTTTATGATATTTTTTCAACAATGGTGTTCTCTTTGGTCGTCTCCCATAAAGTCCACTTTGGATCAAACAACGACGAATGTTGCGATCTGACACTGAGGTTCCTTGAGCTTGAAGTTTACCTTTAATCTCTTTAGAAGTTATCCTGGGCTCTTTTGTTACCATTCGTGTTATCCGTCTCTTTGATTTGTCATCAATTTTCCTCCTGCGGCCACGTCCAGGGAGGTTGACTACAGTCCCATGGATCTTAAATTTCTGAATAATATGATCAACTGTAGTCACAGGAACATCAAGCTGCTTGGAGATGGTCTTATAACCTTTACCTTTAACATGCTTGTCTATAATTTTCTTTCTAATCTCCTGAGACAACTCTTTCCTTTGCTTCCTCCGGTCCATGTTGAGTCTGGTACACACCATGTCACCAAACAGCACAGTGAGTATCTGTAGCCCTATATACAGGCCCACTGACGGATTACAAGATTGTAGACACCCGTGATGCTAATTAGTGGACACAACTTGATTTAACATGTCCCTTTTGTCACATTATTTTCAAGGGTACCATCATTTCTGTCCAGGCCTATTTCATGAGTTTAATTTTTTTTTAATTCTGTGGAAGCAGGGTTGAAAACAAATGTCTGACTTTCATTTGTTCATTTCATAGATTTTTAATTTATTATTACTTTGGTCAGATTCAAGTTTTTTCTGTGACCATTGTGGGTTTTTCTTTCATTAAACGAGGGGTACCAACAATTTTGACCACGTGTGTAGCCCTGCAAATATTATACTGTCCCCCACATAGCCCTCCAAATGTAATAATGGCCCCCACATAGACCTCCATATATTATAATAGCACCTACACAGCACTCCATATAGTATAATGGGCCCCAAAGTCCTCCATATGGTATACGGCATCCCATAATCCTCCATACAGTATAACGCACCCCATAATCCTCCATATAGTATACTACAACCCATAGTCCTCCATATAGTATAATGCACTCCCCATAGTCCTCCATACAGTATAATGCGCTCCCCATAGACTTCCATATGGTATAATGCAATCCCCATAGTCCTACATACAATATAATGCACTCCCCATAGTCCTCCATATAGTATAATGCACCTCATAGCCCTCAATATAGTATAATGCATCTGCATAGTCCTCCATAAATAGTATAATGCACTCCCCATAGTCCTCCATACAGTATAATGCACTCCCTATAATCCTCCATATAGTATAATGCACTCCCCATAGTCCATACAGTATAATGCACTCACCATAGTCCTCCATACAGTAAAATGCACTCCACATAGTCTTCCAAACAGTATGCTGCACTACTCATAGTCCTCCATATAGTATACTGCACTCACTGTAGTCCTCTATACAGTATTATGGCCACCACAATGTAGTAGCTAATTAAAAAAAATACAATACACACTTCTCCTCCTTGTTCCCCCGCTGCTCTGGTTCTTCAGAGAGCATTCTGAAGTGCCCACACATCTCAGCAAAGCGGGCGCCATGTAGTGACGTCATAGCCCCTCTGCGCTGAGACATCAGATGCTGAAGAAGAATGATGTAGGAGGAAGAGTCAGCTGATTCTCTCTCTCATCATTGCTTTCAACTGTATTGGCACCCAGGATGCTCATACAGTTGACCTTGCGATGACGGGCGAGGGGGCCCAGTGCCAGATATTCCCCGGCACACAGGCCCCATAGCAGCTGTGTGGCCTGCTGCTATTGACGGTACGCCACTGGATCCCAGAGAAGTTACTGTAGCATAAATGACAAAAAAGTTAATATTGGGTGTCAGAACACATAATATATTGAAGCTTGCTGTGTTTGAGAATGCATAGCTGCAGAGTGTCCATGCCAACACCTGCCAACCACTTATAGTGGCTACTATGGCCAGGTGAGCATAAGAACTGGAAAGTGACCTAGTCTGATGAAACATGTCTTTTAATCGTATGGATGACCAGTTCATTACTTTACCCAGGGAATAGGTGGCACCAAAGTGACCAATGGGAAGAAGGCAAGAGGGAGAGACAGTGTGATGCTCTGAGTAATGTTCTTATGTGTATGTTACTTTGGAACATAGCAACTACCCAACTACCTAAACATTACTGCAAACCAAGAACATACTTTATAAGCAGCAGTATTCTCTATTGACAGTTGACTTTTAATAGGATAACGTGCCCCACTATATTACAATTTTTTTCAGGAACTGTTCCCATGACATAGAGTTCAAAGTGTTGACTTGGCCTTCAAATTTCTCAGATTTCATTTTGATACAGCACTGGAGGCTGTGCTGGAAAAACAAGCTTCATCCATGGGTCAGAGCTGATCTAATGACATGACATTGGTGACATAATTTTGTTTTAAGGTTGAACTTTCCTAAAATTATTTGCAAACTTTTCTCTTTGTACATTTAGAAGGTTTAGAAAACAGTGTAGTATACACACTGAACATGAGGACATGTGTGGAACAATTTTATAGCACATTAGTTTTTGAGACAACATTTTTAATTTGATTGACATTAGGCAAACTTACTAAGAATTATTGTAGGATGTTCTAAGATTAAGACTAATGTTTTAAATAATTCAAATATTTTAAATGAAAATAAGTAAAATACTTATTTACAAAATATTTTCTTTGGTACAAGGTTATTTTTTTTACAAGCAATTTACAAGTAAGTTCATGTATTTTCAATGTTTCTCATGAGAGTCATAGAATTTAACCAGCTCTTCTGTATTTTCCACAGAATGATTGCACATGATTACACACTTTTTCTTATGTTAGAGACAATTATCTAAAGACACTAACCAAACATTTGAGTGTCACTATAGTGAGCTGATATTATTACATATGGTAGTGTAGAAGCATGACTTCAGGTATTAAATGGGTTTACTAAAGGAGAAAATTACTAATTCTTTCAGCCACCTATTAACAGTAAAATAATATCTGCCCATAATTTGTAACTGATTCAATAAAATACCAACAATGTTATTCTCTGTCCTACAATAATATGCTGAAGGCTCTTTTCCTTCACTCAATTTTTAAAGGAATTTAATGTACCGCATGTATGAATATTATAGTTAAATTATGTAATCATAGCAAAATTTAATCTGCTAACATAATATTTTAGCTTTTTTTGTCTCCAGTGACTCTCATTTTACCACTTGATTAGCATGTGAATATAGGGACAAATTATTGAATAGTTACACATAAAAATATCAGGAGAGGGACATTTATCACGAGTGCCAGAGAAAATGACGAAACTTACTGAATCTAGGGATGTTAGACATTTCTTTATGACTCATAACATATATGTCCACCAGTACATGATGGGCATACAGTCATGGCCAAAAGTCTTGGCATCCTTGAAATTGTTCCAGAAAATGAAGTACTTCGCCCAGAAAATTATTACAATTGCACATGTTTTGTTATACACATGTTTATTTCCTTTTTGTGTTTTGGAACAACCCCAAAAAAATTAGAAAAAAAGGCAAATTGTACATAATTTCACATTAAACCCCAAAAATTGGCCGGACAAAATTGCTGACACACTCAACTTAATATTTGGTTGCACACCCTTTGTAATAAATATGGTAACGGCAATCAGTCGCTTCCTATAACCATCAACAAGCTTCTTCCACCTCACTACTGGGATTTTGAACCACTCTTCTGCAAACTGCTCCAGGTCTCTCATATTTGATGGGTGTCTTCTCCCAACAGCAATTACAGATCTCTCCACAGGGGTTCAATGGGAATTAGATCCAGCCTCATTGCTGGCCACTTCTGAACTCTCCACCACTTTGTTTTCATCCAATTCTGAGGGCTTCAAGTGCTTTAAGTATGTTTGGGGTCATTGTCCTGCTGGAAGACCCATGACTTAGGATACAACCCCAACTTCCTGACACTGGACACTATAATGTGACCCAAATTCCTTTGGTAATCTTCCGATTTCATGATGCCTTGCACACAGTACACTGTGCATAGGCAGAAAGTTGCCAATCAGTGGTGAGGATGTGGTTATACAGAGCTGATGAATATGGAGGACTGCACGGCAGCAGGTTTGCTAATTCTCTAGTGATAATCTAGTGCTGATTAAACAAATATTTTGTCAACACTCTTCAAGCAGTGCAGTAGGTTATGTATTTCACTGGAATCAGGGTCTCTGTTCCTATGTGGTAAAAACCTGGTGACAAGTTCCCTTTAAAGGACTGCCACACCAAGGAGACTGGTGTCTGTGCATGAGTAACTGATAAGTGGTAATTGAAAAAGTAGGGTCTTTAACAAGAAGTGTATATGTGTTATGTACTGCATTGCCAGAAAGCCAGAGACTGTGCCAGAGTGAAGGACGCACTGTCTACTGTCTGAGAAGCTCTGGAGAGGGACAAAAGTGCACACAAAATAGGGCAATACCGTCTGGCAAGGGGATAGGTATAATCAATGGTAGCACTCACCTAAGGATGTTGTGTGCAGATACAACACCTATAAATGCATGAAAAGCCGCTGCTGCTGCCCCGTGGCTGAAGGAAATGATTCTTCCAGAGGTAATGGCAAAAATTGGAAGCTGGCATGTTTAGGCGGGCTGCACTGCGGGAATGAAGAGGCTTGGGATTCCAAGACGGTTTTTATTAATACCAATGCATTTCTGCGCCGGACCGGCACCTTTCTCAAGGTATAACAACCAGGTTTTTACACCGTGAGAAAGGCGCTGATCCGGCGCAGAAATGCATTGGTATTAATAAAAACCGTCTTGGAATCCCAAGCCTCTTCATTCCCGCAGCGCAGCCCGCCTAAACGTGCCAGCTTCCAATTTTTGCCACTGTCTACTGTCTGACACAAGCACAAGTTATTGAACATATAAAATGTCCCAAATGTCAATTGATTGCAGTATATGATCTGACTACCTCTGTTCAAGCGTGTTGCTTCTTGGGAAATTCTGTAACCACCAAGAATATTGCCTTATGAAAGATATTCCATCAAATGAAGGAGATCAACAACTTTACATATGATCTCCATGTGTAAGGCTCCAATATCTTATTATTAAGATAACTAATTCTTGTAATATTTCCATAAATTTGGGTAAACTAGAAAATGCATTCCTAGCTATTGCTTTTTAAATGGCCAGATAAAGCTTGTTTTGATAAATTCCTTATTCACACCCTAATTTGATGCTTACATTCCAAAAAAGAAACATTGCCAATACAAATGGGTTAATTCTTCTAATTCTTTTCAGTTTTCAATATCACTTGAAATGTTCTCAGACAAGAATCTCAAAAAATATTTCTCTTTCTTTGAAGCTATTATTGCTATTTTTATGTGTTTTCATATTATAAAATGTCTTAGGGTTTTTTCTCTTTGAATCCTGGATTTTATTGCTGGAAAATCAAATATAAAGGACCCCTATGAGTTTTGTGACTGCCCAATATCTATAATGATCATCACAACCGACTTTCTTTCTCTATTTGCAGAACACAGGCAATGTAAGCAGAACTTGTCTTTTGCAGGTGGCACAAGGAAAGCAGCAGCTCCTGGAAATTTTAAAGAAGAAATTTTTATATAATTGGCTTTCAATTTGTTGCTGGCAATTAATAACAGAGTATCACAGCTTATCAGTAGTAAATCGTGACGTAAATGTCATAGAATAAGGGTACGTGCACATGTTCATTATCTGCTGCAAATGCTATCATTTTGCAGGAAAAACACAGCATAAAATACATGCATTTTTGATGCATTTTAATGCGTTTTTCACATGCATTTTTGATGCATTATTCCCATTCGGTTCTCAGGCTCAGCTCAGGATACACTGAGCTGAGCCTGAAAATGCAGATTCGTGTGACCGGCGGTAACCTCAATGAGGTTACCACTCGTCACTAAAGCTGCGTCCCAAGCTCTGCTCAGTGTCTACTGGATTCACAGCTGAGAAGTCGCATCATGCCATCACTCAGCTGTGCATCCAGATATAGCTGAGTCGGGCTTGTTGAGGGCCAAATGGATCATCGGTGGACAGGTGAAGAATATGATGTTTTATTATCTTTTATTTTACAGTAATAAATGTGTAAAAGAGGGTGGGAAGTGTTTATTTCAAATAAAGGAATTCACTCTGTCTTTATTACATTTGACTATAGGGTTAGCAATGGGGATGTCTCTCCATTACTAACCCCTGGGCTTGATGTCAGTGGCCATAAAATAGCTGACATCAACCCCACATCTATTACCCCACTTGCCTGATGTTCTTAGCCTGGGAGAAGGCCAGGATCCATGGCCCCTTCCCTGGCTATTAATATCAGTCCACAGCTGACTGTTTAGCCTTTGCTGGCTAGACATTTTAGGGGGATCCTATGTCATTTTTTATGGGATCCCCCCATAAACTATCCAGTAAAGGCTAAACAGCTGTGAGCTGTTTTTAATAGCTTATAATTGTCAGCAGTAATAAATCACAACTTAAGTGATGTACAGGCGCCATGTTAGAAATCACTAAGAAAAAATATTGGCGGTTCTACAGGAAGTTGCATAATTTTTTTCCCCCTGGGGGCACTAAACTTTATCAGCATGCACAAGAGACAAATGTACAAGAAAAATGCAGCAAAAATGCAGAGTGTGAACATAGCCTAAATGTCACTATTAAGTATGACAATTACATCAAAACAAAAAATGATGGAAAACAGTATTTTCCATTAGTTACCTATTTCCTCCTGGACAGAATAAAATATCACAGTATTTTTCCTTCATAACTATGCCCAATGTATAATATTAAAACATTTAAAGAAACAAATGAACTAAAATGAGAAGAAAAGTAAGACAAAAAAATGAAAAGAGAATAGCTTAGGAGCTTTATACTGGATGTTATTGCATGAGCAGAACATTTCATTTCCGATAATATTACAGATCAAATCAATATATTTACTAAGAAATCAAAGTTATTAGACAGATAAATATGCAAGGGCAGGGTCCTCTTCCCTTTGTACCCGTCTATCATTGTCAGTTTGTTTACTGCAAGTGATATCTGTATTTGTTATGTAACCCCTTCTTATGTACAGTACCATGGAATCAATGGTGCTATATAAATTAATAATAATAATCTACCGTTATGCTTACATTAGCACATAAGGATGCTGCGGAGAAGCAAACTTATATGATCAAGAATACTAGATCTTTTAGAACCAAGATTGGCAAAATTGCTTTATTATAGCATTGAATAGGTTATAAATGCAACCTTTAATAGATGGCAAAGTCTGTCATTTTTGGCTGAAATTAAGTCTGAACAGAAATAATAGATAGAATCTTGGTTTTCTATTACAGAATGGTCTGTGCACAGATGTCAAAGTAAATAGGCCAACTAGTAACAGATGTTGCCAGAGTTATTTTAGCATTTGGCTAGACACTAAAAAGACATTAGGCCCTTTTAATTTCAACTGAAGGCAAAAATGAATGGGTGTGAATTTATAGTGTTTTGTTCCATACTGTAAATCAAACTGCTTTTTCAAAGAACAGGTTTTATAGTAACGCACTGATGAGGTGAAAGTATCTAAAGAAGAGGAGGTAAATTAAAGGGCAAGAATGAAGAAAAAAAATCAAATTTTAACTTTTATTGTTTGCCAATCGATGAATTGTATTCATTCCTGTCATTGTGGTCTCATGGAGATGGCCATAGCAGGCCGATTATGCAAATCACAGTCTGATAAAACTCTGATCCGAGTGTCAGCATATAGTGCAAACTAATTCTCTCGGATGAGAGAATCGGAGCGCACCGTGAGGAGAAGATGGAGAACAAAATGCCTATTCTCCATTCTGTCAGTGTGTGGAAATCGGACTGCACTCGGGTCGATGTCTTCCGAGTACAATCCAATGATTTCCATGCACTCATTGCTTTGCATGGCTAAGTGCGATGCGAATATCGGATCAAACTCGGACATGCAGCAATTCTTGTCCTTGGACAGACTCTGTCCAAAGAAAAAATCGGAAATGTGCACAACCCGATAGACTAACATTGGACCAAGTGCGAGCCGATGGGGCTTATTGCAAAAGATGCACCCCAATAGACCGCAGGTATAATATAAGTAGTGATATCCTATAGAGCAATCAACCTGAGGAGATACGTAATACAATAGTAAATGCATTAGTATGAGAGATAACAAAAAGGGCAAAGATCTGCAGTGGAAATAGCCAGAAAAACACCCCAATGTGTGTTTCGCATTTAGATTCTTCCACGGGGTAGGATACCACTACTTATATTATACCTGCACATTGCAGTGTATGTGCAACTTGGCACCCCTTGGTTTTTCTTGGATCATTTATATTGTATCTCTAATTTGTAGGACTGCACTTATGCATTTAGCCACTTGCCATTTATTTCCATATGACTGGCCATCCTACTCCTCCATAGTAGTATAATGTTTCTTGGCAGACACTTTATCCTATCTATCTATCTATCTATCTATCTATCTATCTATCTATCTGTCTGTCCTCTGGAGATACTCTTTGCAAACAACTGCAATTAATGTGTTCTATATGGCATTACAACATTTGGGCTCATCTCATGGAATAGATTTCTGTGTGAGATATTCTCCTTTTACTTATTTTTTTTTATAATTTGTGTTATTCAATAAATAAAGACTAGAGATGAGCGTTGTTCGACTCGAACTGTTCGCCAATCTCAAATTCGAGCTGTTTTGGGCGGTGTTCGAGCCGTTAGGCGAACACGAACAATATGAAAAAAATTCGGCTGTTCGAGGTTATGTTCGATAACTGTTCGTGCACCAAAATCATAACTGGATTTTTTCTCAGTAATGCTGAAAATTAATGTTAATACGCAGTTTGAGTGTACAGTGGAGCAGGGGGAGGGGCGGGGGGAGGGGCAGGGGATGGATCTCTGCAGGAATAATGAAGATCTCCATTTTTTTTTCTCTTTCCCGCATTTACAGTGGGGAGGTGCAATCTGTCAGCCTATCAGCAGAGCACACACGGAGCGAACTGCTTTTTTTCACACAAGTAAGGGCATGTGTCATTGACTGTGTATGTCACATGTCCTTGTGTGGCACCCCAGGGGTCTGGTTTCCACAGTAACAGCAATGTTATGTCTGAGAGCAGGTGGGAGGTCTCTTGGTCAGGAATCCTATGCATGCCACACCTCCTGCCCAGTCCTGGGAGGGGAAGAACTTCCCCTATATAAACCTGGGGCTGAGGCAGGGTTAGAGAGTTCAAAGGGAGAGTTCAGCCAGGAGGGCTGACAGGGAGCTGTGGCTCCGGCTGGGCCCAGCTCCTGGGCCATGCCAGAAGTAGAGACAGAGAAGAGAAGCAGCTATGGGAAAAGAACAACAGGAGCTCTGTGGGAGCAGTGTTACAAGGAGTCAGGGGCTGGCAGCTGCAGAGCTCGCCCTAACTGAGAAGTTATCACCGGACCCGGCGTCCGAGGCTGTGGGGACTAATCTTACCCAGCAGCAGAAACCGACCGGCAGGGGATTTCAGGTCCTCTGGCCCAGAAACCCGAAGGCACGGTCACACGCGTGGGACCAGCACCGCCGTCGTGGAGCGGAAGCTACTAGAAGGCCCCGAGTCACAGGCCATACGGGTGAGCACCACACGGTACACTCAGGGACGTGGGCTACTTATACCCGCCTCTAGCAAGGTAGCCAGAAGAGTATCGTTAGTTTGGGAGGCCTACAACTCCGCCTGGCCAGGGGAGATCCCATCTGCTCAAGGACTGACCAGGCCCCAATCGCTAGCCAGTACTCCGGGAGGGTCTATCTTTGTCACCAGTAAAGACCCTGAACTACACCGTACCGTCTCCGAGTGGTTCCTGCTACCCCATCGTCCACGTCGGCTGCCCTGAGGCCATACCCCTCCCGTTGGGGGTTATACTATCACGCTGCACAATCCTACCACCGGCCTCAGCGGTCTGCCCTGCAGCGGCAGCTCCATAGCTGCATTCAACGGGTGGCGTAGTCGTCCAACATCTACCGCTAATACAGCGCCACTTAGTTTGACTCCCTGGGCACGGACCGGGTCACCGCCACGAGACTACTACCCTCAACAGATCCGGCTCCGGGTAAGCTCCCGCGTGCGCAACGCTGCGCGACACAGGCCCAGGGGTGCGTCAACTTTTGGCGTAGTCAGCAGGATTTCGTGCCCACAACCACCGGGTACTGCGTGCCTGAAAAAGACTGTTCAAACTTACCAGTGGTGAAGATTCCCGCCATCCGGCGCCATCTTCTACATTCTTCCCGCCATCCGCGAAGTTTTCCCGCCATCCGGCGCCATCTTCTGCCTTCTTCCCGCCATCCGTGGAGTTTTCCCGCCGTTGGACGCCATCTTGAAGACGCCGCGCGGGAAGAAGAGGGGCGTGGACTCCGAAAGCGCGCGAGAACTGAAGCCCCGCCTCACGTCCGGACGTTGCGTAAGGTCCTGGAAGGAGCCCAGCAGACGCCGACGTCACAGGAGCGCGACGGAAGGTCCTCAACCCTGACGATCCACTGCGGAGCCGCGGCCTACGGAAGAGGATCATCGCAAGGTAGGCCACGGTCCACTAGGGGGGAGAAGGATG
Source organism: Phyllobates terribilis (assembly GCF_046119375.1). NCBI lineage: Eukaryota > Metazoa > Chordata > Amphibia > Anura > Dendrobatidae > Phyllobates > Phyllobates terribilis. Next base: position 381,142,946 of record NW_027362763.1, on the reverse strand, counting down.
CCGGATACGGAGGAGAGCTTCACCGCTTCAACCCCCGCCAGCGCCACCGCTGTTGCGGTCATGCCTTTCACCATGCCCTATATCCCGGGGGCAGCCTGGCTACCCCAGTACTCAGGGGAATCACATACCCTGCATGACTTTAGAGAAAAGCTGGATAGCCTCTTCCAGGTGTACCCCCTCACAGAGGAGCAAAAAGTGAGCATCCTGGTGGCCCAATTAACCGGGGCAGCCCAAAGGGAGGTAAAGTCCTGGCCACCTGGGAGGAGGACTGTCGCAGAGATACTAACCCAGCTAACCGAGGAGGAGCTGCAGTACTACCAATACGAGGAAAGCCAAGAGGACCCGGACGGGTCTGAGGACTACCCTCAGGAGGGAGCACAAAGAGGACATAGCTACTGAAGGGAAGTAGCGTGAATAAAGAGCTGTAAATAGTTACCCGTAAGGGTACAAGGACTGCTGCTAATTAAAATATGGTCCCCGTTGGGATTAGTGAATTGTTCCCCATGTGCCCCTATCTTAAACCAGGCTGAGGACTGTGAGCAGCCATTCCTTATCCCCACTGGCCGAGGACTGAGAGCGGCCATATCCTGTAAATAATTATGTGTTTCTAGTAATTTATGGGAGTCTTTGGTGGATTTACCGGGAATCCTTTGTACATGGTTGGAGCGTAACCCAGGAATGGACTAAAGACTGTTAAGGACTCGGGGCAGGACAGACCCCTACCTGGTTACGTCTCCCTGTTTTGGTGAAATGGACACCTTGCTTTTCGTCAAAGACTGCACCCGGTTGCGGACATGCCGTAACCATCTTTATGTGTTTTTCTTATTGTATTATTATTGTTTATACCTTGTTATGTTTTTCTAAAAATATGTTTAGTCCCGGAGTACTAAATTTCACTAGGGGGGAATGTGGCACCCCAGGGGTCTGGTTTCCACAGTAACAGCAATGTTATGTCTGAGAGCAGGTGGGAGGTCTCTTGGTCAGGAATCCTATGCATGCCACACCTCCTGCCCAGTCCTGGGAGGGGAAGAACTTCCCCTATATAAACCTGGGGCTGAGGCAGGGTTAGAGAGTTCAAAGGGAGAGTTCAGCCAGGAGGGCTGACAGGGAGCTGTGGCTCCGGCTGGGCCCAGCTCCTCGGCCATGCCAGAAGTAGAGACAGAGAAGAGAAGCAGCTATGGGAAAAGAACAACAGGAGCTCTGTGGGAGCAGTGTTACAAGGAGTCAGGGGCTGGCAGCTGCAGAGCTCGCCCTGACTGAGAAGTTATCACCGGACCCGGCGTCCGAGGCTGTGGGGACTAATCTTACCCAGCAGCAGAAACCGACCGGCAGGGGATTTCAGGTCCTCTGGCCCAGAAACCCGAAGGCACGGTCACACGCGTGGGACCAGCACCGCCGTCGTGGAGCGGAAGCTACTAGAAGGCCCCGAGTCACCGGCCATACGGGTGAGCACCACACGGTACACTCAGGGACGTGGGCTACTTATACCCGCCTCTAGCAAGGTAGCCAGAAGAGTATCGTTAGTTTGGGAGGCCTACAACTCCGCCTGGCCAGGGGAGATCCCATCTGCTCAAGGACTGACCAGGCCCCAATCGCTAGCCAGTACTCCGGGAGGGTCTATCTTTGTCACCAGTAAAGACCCTGAACTACACCGTACCGTCTCCGAGTGGTTCCTGCTACCCCATCGTCCACGTCGGCTGCCCTGAGGCCATACCCCTCCCGTTGGGGGTTATACTATCACGCTGCACAATCCTACCACCGGCCTCAGCGGTCTGCCCTGCAGCGGCAGCTCCATAGCTGCATTCAACGGGTGGCGTAGTCGTCCAACATCTACCGCTAATACAGCGCCACTTAGTTTGACTCCCTGGGCACGGACCGGGTCACCGCCACGAGACTACTACCCTCAACAGATCCGGCTCCGGGTAAGCTCCCGCGTGCGCAACGCTGCGCGACACAGGCCCAGGGGTGCGTCAACTTTTGGCGTAGTCAGCAGGATTTCGTGCCCACAACCACCGGGTACTGCGTGCCTGAAAAAGACTGTTCAAACTTACCAGTGGTGAAGATTCCCGCCATCCGGCGCCATCTTCTACATTCTTCCCGCCATCCGCGAAGTTTTCCCGCCATCCGGCGCCATCTTCTGCCTTCTTCCCGCCATCCGTGGAGTTTTCCCGCCGTTGGACGCCATCTTGAAGACGCCGCGCGGGAAGAAGAGGGGCGTGGACTCCGAAAGCGCGCGAGAACTGAAGCCCCGCCTCACGTCCGGACGTTGCGTAAGGTCCTGGAAGGAGCCCAGCAGACGCCGACGTCACAGGAGCGCGACGGAAGGTCCTCAACCCTGACGATCCACTGCGGAGCCGCGGCCTACGGAAGAGGATCATCGCAAGGTAGGCCACGGTCCACTAGGGGGGAGAAGGATGCCGGATACGGAGGAGAGCTTCACCGCTTCAACCCCCGCCAGCGCCACCGCTGTTGCGGTCATGCCTTTCACCATGCCCTATATCCCGGGGGCAGCCTGGCTACCCCAGTACTCAGGGGAATCACATACCCTGCATGACTTTAGAGAAAAGCTGGATAGCCTCTTCCAGGTGTACCCCCTCACAGAGGAGCAAAAAGTGAGCATCCTGGTGGCCCAATTAACCGGGGCAGCCCAAAGGGAGGTAAAGTCCTGGCCACCTGGGAGGAGGACTGTCGCAGAGATACTAACCCAGCTAACCGAGGAGGAGCTGCAGTACTACCAATACGAGGAAAGCCAAGAGGACCCGGACGGGTCTGAGGACTACCCTCAGGAGGGAGCACAAAGAGGACATAGCTACTGAAGGGAAGTAGCGTGAATAAAGAGCTGTAAATAGTTACCCGTAAGGGTACAAGGACTGCTGCTAATTAAAATATGGTCCCCGTTGGGATTAGTGAATTGTTCCCCATGTGCCCCTATCTTAAACCAGGCTGAGGACTGTGAGCAGCCATTCCTTATCCCCACTGGCCGAGGACTGAGAGCGGCCATATCCTGTAAATAATTATGTGTTTCTAGTAATTTATGGGAGTCTTTGGTGGATTTACCGGGAATCCTTTGTACATGGTTGGAGCGTAACCCAGGAATGGACTAAAGACTGTTAAGGACTCGGGGCAGGACAGACCCCTACCTGGTTACGTCTCCCTGTTTTGGTGAAATGGACACCTTGCTTTTCTTCAAAGACTGCACCCGGTTGCGGACATGCCGTAACCATCTTTATGTGTTTTTCTTATTGTATTATTATTGTTTATACCTTGTTATGTTTTTCTAAAAATATGTTTAGTCCCGGAGTACTAAATTTCACTAGGGGGGAATGTGGCACCCCAGGGGTCTGGTTTCCACAGTAACAGCAATGTTATGTCTGAGAGCAGGTGGGAGGTCTCTTGGTCAGGAATCCTATGCATGCCACACCTCCTGCCCAGTCCTGGGAGGGGAAGAACTTCCCCTATATAAACCTGGGGCTGAGGCAGGGTTAGAGAGTTCAAAGGGAGAGTTCAGCCAGGAGGGCTGACAGGGAGCTGTGGCTCCGGCTGGGCCCAGCTCCTGGGCCATGCCAGAAGTAGAGACAGAGAAGAGAAGCAGCTATGGGAAAAGAACAACAGGAGCTCTGTGGGAGCAGTGTTACAAGGAGTCAGGGGCTGGCAGCTGCAGAGCTCGCCCTGACTGAGAAGTTATCACCGGACCCGGCGTCCGAGGCTGTGGGGACTAATCTTACCCAGCAGCAGAAACCGACCGGCAGGGGATTTCAGGTCCTCTGGCCCAGAAACCCGAAGGCACGGTCACACGCGTGGGACCAGCACCGCCGTCGTGGAGCGGAAGCTACTAGAAGGCCCCGAGTCACCGGCCATACGGGTGAGCACCACACGGTACACTCAGGGACGTGGGCTACTTATACCCGCCTCTAGCAAGGTAGCCAGAAGAGTATCGTTAGTTTGGGAGGCCTACAACTCCGTCTGGCCAGGGGAGATCCCATCTGCTCAAGGACTGACCAGGCCCCAATCGCTAGCCAGTACTCCGGGAGGGTCTATCTTTGTCACCAGTAAAGACCCTGAACTACACCGTACCGTCTCCGAGTGGTTCCTGCTACCCCATCGTCCACGTCGGCTGCCCTGAGGCCATACCCCTCCCGTTGGGGGTTATACTATCACGCTGCACAATCCTACCACCGGCCTCAGCGGTCTGCCCTGCAGCGGCAGCTCCATAGCTGCATTCAACGGGTGGCGTAGTCGTCCAACATCTACCGCTAATACAGCGCCACTTAGTCTGACTCCCTGGGCACGGACCGGGTCACCGCCACGAGACTACTACCCTCAACAGATCCGGCTCCGGGTAAGCTCCCGCGTGCGCAACGCTGCGCGACACAGGCCCAGGGGTGCGTCACTTGCCCTATAAGGCCCAGCCATTTTCCCCATCGCCACCATTTTCTCACTGCTGCAGCTGCGTGTTAGACGGCACCGCTGTTGCTGTGTGCGCTATACCTTGTTAATTTAAAGCCAATTTTCGCACAAATCTACAGATAGCTTGGGAGAAGGGAATAGTTGTGATTTCAGTCCTTTTAAGGACTAGGCTACAACATTTCCTACGACTTTTATCTGGCAGGTCTGTGCTCTTAAATAGATAGGTTGGGAGTAGTGTTGAGCGAACATGCTCGACACTGCTCGGTACTTGCCCGAGCATCACGCTACTCGGGATGTTCGGCGAGCACCGAGCATTTCCGGGTTATTCGGGCGGGAGCTCGGGTCTCCGCCCTGCATGTTTGGCGCTCTTTACAGAGCCAATGAACATGCAGGGATTGCCAGCCAGTCACTGTAATGCTGCAGCCATGTTGGTTGTGGGCATTACAGTGATTGGCTGGCCGCATAGCGTCACCTCGAGTATTTAAAACCGGGCGCCGCCATCTTGGACACAGTGGCTCCGGATTAGACAGTGTAGGGACAGCGCTGCTGATTTAGGGAGAGATATAAACTGCGAAATAGTTAGTGTAGGGTCTGTAAAGGCTGCCAGAACAAACAAACAGTCCTTTTCAGGACTAATATCCATCCCAGATACCAGGCAGGCAGGCTGTATAGGAGACACAGTGGTTATACCAGCAAACACTGCATTACAGTCCTGTGTGCTCCTGTTGCTGAAATTGCTGGACTTAGCACCAGGTGTCGGGGGCCAGGAAAAATCCTTTTTTTTTTCATCTAAATCCTCCTTTTTTTTCCCTCCTTCACACTGTACAAATATTATTAACCTTTTGGTGTGTCCCCCCCCCAAAAAAAAAGCGTGTCTCTGATTTTTCAGACACAAATATAACTGTTGAAAATAGTCTGGTGTAGGCTAGAGAAACAGAAGTGTTGTTTTGCAGTTCCACGATTCAAACCTCTGTATTGTCCATTTTGGGCCATTTGTATCTAAAAAAAAAAAACAGTTTGAGTGTGTCGCTCACTGTTCAGCCGCAAATATCTCTATTTTAAAAAGTGTGGTATACCCCAGTAAACTATAACTGTGGTTTTGCCATCCCACGGTAAAAAATCTCTATTATTCAGCTTTGGTAGTTTTTTCCGCAAAGAAAAACAGTAGTGTCTCCTGACTGCTGTGACACAAAAATATATCTGTTGAAAATAGTCTTGTGTAGGCCCGACATCCCAGTGTGGTTTCGCAGTTCCACGGGTCAAATCGATGTACTATCCAGTTTTGGGACTTTGGTATCTAAAAAAAAAAACAGTTTGAGTATGTCGCTCACTGTTCAGCCGCAAATATCTCTATTTAAAAAAGTGTGGTATACCCCAGTAAACAATAACTGTGGTTTTGCCATCCCATGGTAAAAAAATCTCTATTATTCAGCTTTTGGTAGTTTTTTCTGTAAAGAAAAACAGTAGTGTCTCCTGACTGTTGTGACACAAAAATATATCTGTTGAAAATAGTCTTGTGTAGGCCATACATCCCAGTGTGGTTTCGCAGTTCCACGGGTAAAATCGCTGTACTATCCAGTTTTGGGCCTTTGGTATCTAAAAAAAAAGCAGTTTGAGTGTGTCGCTCACTGTTCAGCCGCAAATATCTCTATTTAAAAAAGTGTGATATACCCCAGTAAACAATAACTGTGGTTTTCCTCTTCCACGGTTCTAATCTACTCTTTATTACCCTTTTTCCATTGATAGTGCAAGTGTAAGCTATTTTACTTCATTTACAATGGGCAAGGCGCGTGGCAAGGGACGTGGAAGTGGACGTTCTGGTGATGGTTCGTGCAGAGGACGGGGCCGTGGCCAAGGTGAAAATGTGCCACAACCAACAGCCACATCTTCTCACTCCCACTTCTTGACCGAATTACTAGGGAAGCACAGAACAACACCAGTATTGAGAACTGATCAGTGTGAACAGGTTATTAATTGGATAGCAGATAATACTTCCAGTTACCTGGGCACCACCACCTCCGGTCTGTCTTCCACATGGTCAACTCTTAGTAGCCGTGAGTCTCGACCGCATACTCCTCCTCACCCTGATGCTCCTTCCTCCCACCATGGCGAGTGTCGTCAGACAGCAAGTGATCCCACACTTGGACACTCTGAAGAGCTGTTCACTGGTCCATTTCCATATTTGGGCCCCTCGCCTGATACGCTTGAAGTGGTGGAAGAGGAGATCCCATGTTGCGATGCCCAAATATTTGAACAGCCACGGCCACAGGAAGTCGACGTTGGCAATCTGTCACAAGAGGTGGACGATGACGAGACACAATTGCCAGGAAGTGAGGAGGAGGATCGTGGTGCGCAAGTGGAAGAGGAGGAGGTGGTGGATGATCTAGTAACTGACCCAACGTGGAAGGAGGACATGCAGAGTGAGGCCAGCAGCACACAGGGGGAGGGAGGCAGAGTACCCCAACAGGCAGGAAGAAGCAGTGTGGTGGTCGCAGACAGAAGGCAGGCAACTGTTCCCCGTAACACCAACCTGAGGGACGTTGCCAGTACAAGCGGTAGGTCTTCCAGAGTCTGGAATTTTTTAAAGACTCTGCTGATAACCCCAAAAAGGCCATATGTTCCACCTGCCATGCCAGCATCAGCAGGGGTGACAAAACTACCAGCCTGACCACCACCAGCATGATCAGGCACATGGCAGTAAAGCACCCGACTTTGTGAGGCGAAACCCAGGGTCCAGCGGGTGTCACCACTGCTTCTTCCACTGTTGTGCGTGCAATAGAACCCCCTGTTGTGTGTGCAAGGCAATCCCCTGTCCTTACTGCATGTAAAGATGCCCCCTCCTCTCAGTCTTCACTTGTTATGGCAGTTTCTCAAGAAACAGCATCAACGTCCACGTCCACGTCCCACCGCAGCGTTCAATTGTCCATATCCCAGACCTTTGAACGAAAGCGGAAATTCTCAGCTAACGCCCCACAGGCCACAGTCCTAAATTCGCACATTTCACGACTGCTTGCATTGGAAATGCTGCCTTTTAGGCTGGTGGAGACCGAATCCTTCCGCAATCTTATGGCGGTGGCCGTCCCTCGGTACTCGGTCCCCAGCCGACACTATTTTGCCCGGTGTGCCATCCCCGCACTACACAAGCACGTGTCCCAAAGCATCTGCCGTGCCCTCAACAACGCAGTTACTGGGAGAGTCCACCTGACAACGGACACGTGGACAAGTGCTTGTGGCCAGGGACGGTACATCTCTCTGACGGCACACTGGGTAAACATAGTGGAAGCCGGGACCCAGTCGGACCTTGGGACGGAACACATCCTCCCCACACCGAGGATTGTGGGCCCTTTGTCAGTCAGAGTTGCCCCCACAGTGTACATCTCCTGCGCATCCTCCTCCTCCTCATGTTCAGCCTCCATCTCAGATATCACCACATCAGTTACAAGCTGGAAGCATTGCAGTACTGCCTCCGCCAAGCGGCAACAGGCTGTGCTGAAACTCATAAGCTTAGGTGATAAACCTCACACTGCTTGTGAGTTGTGGACAGCTGTGAAAGAGCATGCAGATCTGTGGCTGAGACCGCTGAACCCACATCCCGGCATGGTCGTGTGTGACAATGGCCATAACCTGGTGGCGGCTCTGAGGCGAGGTGAGATCACACACGTACCATGCCTGGCTCATGTGCTTAACCTCGTGGTTCAGCGGTTTCTTAAATTGTACCCCGAGTTGCCAGATCTGCTCGTGAAAGTACGCCGCCTGTCAGCTCATTTTCGCAAGTCGGCTACAGCTTCCGCCGCCCTTGCTGTGTTGCAGCAGCGTTTGCAGCTTCCGGCACACCGACTGGTGTGTGATGTCCCCACACGTTGGAACTCTACCCTCCACATGTTGCAAAGGATTTGTGAGCAGAAGAGAGCAGTTGTGGAGTACCAGCTGCAACAAGGCCGTCGATATTCAGGTCAGACTACACACATAAGACCTCAGGAGTGGACCTGGATGTCTGACATATGTACCATCCTGACAAACTTTGAGGAGGCCACCAAGATGGTGAGTGGCGATGACGCCATCATTAGTGTCAGCATCCCACTTGTCTGTCTATTGCAACGCTCTCTGCAGAGAATTAAAGAGGAGGCATTGCAGCCAGAATATGATGAGATGGATCAAGAAGCCATAGTGGGCGATTACACACAGCCCAGCCTCATCTCATCCCAATGTGCATTGGGGGACAATGAGGGAGAGGAGGAGGAGGAGGAGGAAGAACAGGAGCTGCTATCATGCGTTGTAGACGGTAGTACCTGTACAAGTGTCATACCGTTGGTTCAGCGTGGGTGGCCTGAGGACAGGGGGGAGGAGGAAGAGGAGGAGGAGGAGGAGAGCATGGTCAGTCATCATCTTGGTGAGGACACGGAAATCTTGCCCGTTACCAGTCTGGCACGCATGGCTGACTTTATGTTACGCTGCCTTAACCGTGACCCTCGCGTTGTCAAAATGTTGGGTGACAATCATTACTGGTTGGTGACACTTGTAGACCCCCGCTACAAGGAGAACTTTTACTCTCTTATTCCTGAGGTGGAGAGGTCTACAAAAATAGGGCAGTACCAGAAGGCCCTTGCTGCAGAACTCTTAAAAAAATTCCCATCTGAACACGCTAGCGGCAGAGGTCACAGTTCGTTGCCCAACCAAGGCGTACAGGCGAGAGAGATGCAACTCCAATCCAGCAGAGGCAGGGGAACACTGTCAACGTTCTGGGACAGTTTTCTGACACCCGCCCAGCTTACAGGCCCTGAGGCGCGGGGTACTCTCACAAGGAGTGGAAAGTTTCAAAAAATGGTGAGGGAGTACCTTGCCGACCGTACCAGCGTCCTCTGTGATTCCTCTGTGCCTTTTAATTATTGGGTATCCAAGCTGGACACTTGGAATGACCTCGCTCTGTACGCCTTGGAGGTCCTGGCCTGCCCTGCCGCTAGCGTGTTATCGGAGCATGTTTTTAGTGCCGCTGGGGGAATTATAACTGATAAGCGCACTCGCCTGTCAACTGACAATGCTGACCCTTATCAAAATGAACAAGGGCTGGATTGGGCCAGACTTCTCATCACCACCAAATGACAGCAGAGTAACATAAAGTCAAATCCACTGTGTTATTTCGGGAGGTGTATTCACATGCACCGCTTCACACCCACACATGGGTATACGCTTCCTCGTTTCGGCTATTTTATCTTCTTTTCCTTATCCTCAGCCTCCACCACCACTATACCACCAGGGTGCCAGCATTGGAAGTTACTCCGTCCTTATTTTTGGCAGCTTTTGCTTGCAAGGCATAAGCAAATACTATGGGACACCCACTCCCCAATAATGGGACTTATGTTTGTAATATGCTGTACTACATGGCTCTTGTAAGGGGCATTGTAAGTTGCTCCGTCCTAATTTTTGGCAGCTTTTGCTTGCAAGGCATAAGCAAATACTATGGTACACCCACTCCCCAATAATGGGACTTATGTTTGTAATATGCTGTACTGCATGGCTCTTGTAAGGGGCATTGCAAGTTGCTCCGTTCTAATTTTTGGCAGCTTTTGCTTGCAAGGCATAAGCAAATACTATGGGAGATCCACTCCCCAATAATGGTACTTATGTTTGTAATATGCTGTACTGCATGTGACGCGCCCCCTGGGCCGTGTGTACACGTGTGTGGGATACCCGGTGCCGGGTCTCTGGGGTCTGTAGTCTCCGTGGCGGTGACCCGGTCCCGTGGCTCAGGCTGGTCAAACCAGTGGCAGTCTTTCTTAGGTTTTGAGGTTAATTGTCCGACTGCGCCACCCATGGATTGCGGTCAGTTAGTACCACCGCTGCGAGGCTGACCACTGAGGCTGGTGTTGTGTGCGCAGCAGAGAATGGGATAACTCCCCACGGGAGGAGTATAGCCTCAGGGCAGTGAGTGTGGATGATGGGGGTGATGGTGTACGAGCGCAGCAGGAAGCAGGAACGACTCAGAGTCTTTGCAGTGCAGTTCAGGGTCTTTACTGATGATTATAAGGTAGACCCTTCCGGGAGTACTGGCTAGCATAAGAGGCCTGGTCAGTCTGTGAGCAAGCAGGAGTTCCCCTGGCCAGGTGGAGTTGTAGGCTTCCCCGTCTGTCTGCACTCTTCCTGGCTAACTTGCTGTAAGCGGGTAGAAGTAGCCCACGTCCCTGAGTGTACCGTGTAGTGCTCACCCGTATGGCTGGTGACTTGGGGCCTTCTGTTAGCCTCCGCTCCACGACGGCGGTGCTGGTCCCTTGCTTGTGACTGAGCCTCCGGGCTTCTATGGCCAGAGGACCTGAAATCCCCTGCCGGCTGGTTTCTGCTGCTGGATATATAAGTCCTCACAGCCTCGGATTCCTGTGTCCGGTTCCTATTGTCTTCTGCCAGGGCGAGCTCTGCTCAGCTTCCAGCCCCTGGTCTTTAGCTCCTAGCTCCTACAGAGCTCCATGCTGTTACTTTCCCTTGCTGTCACTCTGACTCTGACTGTTCTCTGACTCACTCAACCCCGCCCCAGATCCAGTTTATAAGGGCAGAATTCTCCCCTCCCAGGACTGGGGCAGGAGGATGTTGCATGTTTAAGGGATCCTGACCAGGAAATCTCACACTTGCTCTCCGACGTAATATCTCTATTACTGTGGTGACCAGACCCCTGGGGTGCCACACATGGTCTTGTAAGGGGCATTGCAGTTCCTCATAATTTTTGGAAAGCCTTCCATTCACTGCTTAGGCCAACAGTGCACAGGAGACCCAGTTGCTATAAATGGAAAAAAAGGTTTAGTTAACGCCCTCTGACCTCCATGTCATTTCCAAGGGGCATTGGAGTGCCTCGAAATTTTTGGTAGGCATTGCACTCACTGTATGCCATATAAATGTGTAGCCGAACCGCTCCTTTTGTTACAGAAACATATCCTACCAGACATATCTGGTTGACTGGCCTGATATTGATGTGAATGGTCCCTGTTCCTCCTGCTCTTTCTCCTTTGCCACTACCTCATCCATCATTTATCACCTGAAGCTTTGTTTTAACGGGAGTCATAGAACTTGGATAGTAGCAGGAAAACATCCAGCAATCCTCGGAGGAGGTAGGATATGCGCCAAAACGCTGACCACCTCAGGCCTAGCCGCTACTACATACATGTGCTTGCATTACAACAAAACAAAGCAGATGCTAACTTCTATCATCCTCATCATGCTCCTCACCTTGGCACTCTCAACTCCCCTGATGGAGAAGCCAGGGTCCATCGGAGGAGTCTGATAGTCCGGTGGGCTCGGCCAATGCTGCCCTAAAGCAGGCCAGGCTAAGAAAAGTGTGGGAAAGGTTACCGGGACAAATAGGGGTGGCTGGGGACCGAGTATGGACACCCGGCCACCCCCTGAAGGCTGGGGAGCAAGCGGGGACACCCAGCCACCAGGCGGCTGGGGACTGAGTATGGATACCAGGCCGCCGACACAGCCATGGCGTGGTGGCCAGATTCCGCCTCCACATGCCTAAAAGGCCCAATTTAAAGTGCAAGCAAGCAAGCAGTATGGTATTGCAGCCTGGGGGTGGGTGGGTGGCAGGCTGCATACTTGCGCTTGCATTGCAAGGAATGGGAGAGGTACAATTGAACACTGCCCTGGGACAAGGACTTGAATGGGGATAGTTGCAAGTCTGCAACGACAGGTGCAAGGTGGGAGGAATCTTCGCATGTACCATGAACAGGGGTTTGGCATGCACACACTACAGCGGAATAGGCTCTCCTTCCCACTAAATGCACTGGGGAGGGCACAGGTAATGCTTTGGTATACGCGCTTAATCTTATGTATAAGGCACACCAGGACAAATAGGGGTGGCTGGGGACTGAGTATGGATACCTCGCTGCCGAAGCAGCCATGAGGTAGTGGCCAGCTTCGGCCTCCTCCAAACTAAAAGGCCACATTTCAAGTGCAAGCTAGCAGTATGGAATTGCAGTCTGGGGGTGGGTGGGTGGCAGGCTGCACACTTACAATTGCATTAAAAGAAAACATAGCAGATGCTAACTTCTGTCATTATCATCATGCTCCTCACCTTGGCACTCTCAACTCCACCGATGGAGAAGTCAGGGCCCACAGGAGGAGTCTGGTTCTCTGGTGGGCTCGTCCAATGCTGCCTAAAGCAGGCCGGGCTAAGAAAAGTGTGTGAGGGGATGGTCCAAGGAGAAATAGGGGCGGCTGGGGACCATTTATGGACACCCGGCTGCCCCCAGGGGGCTGGGGACCGTGTGTGGACACCCGGCCGCGGGGCGGCTGGGGACCGAGTAAGGACACCCGGCCGCCGGGCGGCTGGGGACTGAGCATGGATTCCAGGCCGCAAACACAGCCATGACGTGGTGGCCAGATTCCGCCTCCACATGCCTAAAAGGCCCAATTTCAAGTTCAAGCAAGCAAGCAGTATGGTATTGCAGCCTGGGGGTGGGTGGGTGGCAGGCTGCATACTTGCGCTTGTGTTGCAAGGAATGGGGGAGGTACAATTGAACACTGCCCTGGGACTAGAACTTGCATGGGGATAGTTGCAAGTCTGCATCTTCTGATGCGGCAAGGATCACTTATGATGGGCACACTTTTAGACAGTGACCTGGGAGTCACAGATGCTTCCAGGGGTCTTCCCCATGCTGTTCCCATGTCTTTTCAGCACTTTATGCATGTGTCACACAGCACATGGCCAGATAAGGTTGTAAAATGTTAAAATGACATTTCCAGGTGAATGCATTTGTCATAGTTGAAAGCAATACAAAAGTGCAAAAACGCATAAAAAATGCTACTTGTGAACATAGCCGAAGGTGTGGAGGAGTATTTTTGTTTTTGGTGATTTATTTTAACTTATACACAAGTCTTTTCCCTGGAAAGGAACTTCCTTAACATATTTCACAGGGAAAAAGTTTCACTTTCGTTTTTGAACGTTTTATTGTGAGCCCGTAAAAGTGGCTTAATACCTCTGACCACGTTGTTGACAGCAGTGACCTGGGGGTCAAAAATGCTTCCTGGGGCGATCCCCATGCTGTCCCCATGTCATTTGAGCACTGTCACTATCGTTTTGGGCACTTGTTAGGCTTTTAAAAGACTGCCGGGGGTGCCACCGCAAAAATGCTCGAGTCTCCCATAGACTAACATTGGGCTCGCGAGTATCACGGCGAGCTCGGCCCGAGCTTCGAGCACCCGAGCATTTTAGTGCTCGCTCAACACTAGTTGGGAGTAAAGGCTAATTGTAATTGCAGTACTTTTCAGGACTAAGTTACATCAGTTCCTATCAGTTTTTGCCAGGCAGGTCTGTGCCAGTGCTGTGCAAGTTTTTTTCACAGCATTTGGCTAAATCTAGCAAAGCTAATCCTTTTTGGCCTATTGCAGAGTGTGTTAGTCAGTGGAGTAGCCTATCTGTGTTGCAAGCTACACCACCTGTGTATAGAATGCCAATTGTTTTTACTGCACCTAGTGAAGTAAAACCTTTTGGGCATAGCATCATTCTATTAGTCCATCTATACTGACCTCCATCAGGTTGCAAATTGAATATAATTTTTTTCTGCATCTAGCTATGAAAAAATATTTGAGCTTCTAGCAGTGTGTGGGACTTGTTCTATTAGTCCATCTATACTGACCTCCATCAGGTTGCAAATTAAAAATAATTTTTATCTGCATGTAGCTCTGAAAACATATTTGGGCTTCTAGCAGTGTGTGGGACTTGGTGTATTAGTCCATCTATACTGACCTCCATCAGGTTGCAAATTAAAAATAATTTTTATCTGCATCTAGCTCTGAAAAAATATGTGGGCTTCTAGCAGTGTGTGGGACTTGGTCTATTAGTCCATCTATACTGACCTCCATCAGGTTGCAAATTAAAAATATTTTTTATCTGCATCTAGCTCTGAGAAAATATTTGGGCTTCTAGCAGTGTGCGGGACTTGGTCTATTAGTCCATCTATACTGACCTCCATCAGGCTGCAAATTAAAAATAATTTTTATCTGCATCTAGCTCTGAAAAAATATTTGGGCTTCTAGCAGTGTGTGGGACTTGTTCTATTAGTCCATCTATACTGACCTCCATCAGGTTGCAAATTGAATAAAAAAAATTTCTGCATCTAGCTCTGAAAAAATATTTGGGCTTCTAGCAGTGTGTGGGACTTGGTCTATTAGTCCATCTATACAGACCTCCATCAGGTTGCAAATTTAATATAATTTTTTTCTGCATCTAGCTCTGAAAAAATATGTGGGCTTCTAACAGTGTGTGGGACTGGTTCTATTAGTCCATCTATACTGACCTCCATCAGGTTGCAAATTAAAAATAATTTTTATCTGCATCTAGCTCTGAAAAAATATTTGGGCTTCTAGCAGTGTGTGGGACTTGGTCTATTAGTCCATATATACTGACCTCCATCAGGTTGCAAATTAAAAATAATTTTTATCTGCATCTAGCTCTGAAAAAATATTTGGGCTTCTAGCAGTGTGTGGGACGTATTCTATTAGTCCATCTATACTGACCTCCATCAGGTTGCAAATCGAATATAATTTTTTTCTGCATCTAGCTCTGAAAAAATATTTGGGCTTCTAGCAGTGTGTGGGACTTGTTCTATTAGTCCATCTATACTGACCTCCATCAGGTTGCAAATTGAATATAATTTTTTTCTGCATCTAGCTCTGAAAAAATATTTGGGCTTCTAGCAGTGTGTGGGACTTGGTCTATTAGTCCATCTATACTGACCTCCATCAGGTTGCAAATTGAATATAATTTTTTTCTGCATCTAGCTCTGAAAAAATATTTGGGCTTCTAGCAGTGTGTGGGACTTGGTCTATTAGTCCATCTATACTGACCTCCATCAGGTTGCAAATTCAATATAATTTTTTTCTGCATCTAGTTCTGAAAAAATATTTGGGCTTCTAGCAGTGTGTGGGACTTGGTCTATTAGTCCATCTATACTGACCTCCATCAGGTTGCAAATTGAATATAATTTTTTTCTGCATCTAGCTCTGAAAAAATATTTGGGCTTCTAGCAGTGTGTGGGACTTGGTCTATTAGTCCATCTATACTGACCTCCATCAGGTTGCAAATTCAATACATTTTTTTTCTGCATCTAACCCAGACAATAGTTTTGGCCTAATACCACAGTTTGGCCACTCAGCTCTCCTCGGTTCCCATCCATTGTTTTTTTGTGCAAACAACTCCAGAGTTGTGAATTAGTTAACCACCAAAATGAGTGGAAAATGGCCTGCTGCTGGTGGAAAGGGGAATAGGCGTGTTGGGAAGGGGAAAAAAGGTTGTGTCCGTGGGGTAGGTGTTAAAGCAACAGTAACATCTGCAGAAGAAAGACCATCTTCCAGCCAAACTAAAATGTCTACTTCTTTTAGCGGACAATGTGATAAGATCCCTTTCTTACGGCCACGCCAATCGCTACAAATTCCAGATGGGGCACATAAACAGCAGGTGCTTCAACGGATATCAAGTGCTCCTTTAAGTGGGCTCTCCTCCACATCAACTTCAACATCACAAATACTCCATTCCTCAGAGGTGTCACCCCAATCGCACTTGCTTCCTCACAGCTCCCAAATCTCCAGCTACCCGTCTGAGTATGAGGTAGAACAGATGGTTGAGTCTGCAGAGCTGTTTACTCATACTACAGCCTGGAAATCAGAGGTCGGTCCCAGCGCTTCTGTGAATCCAGACGAGGAAATGATCTGCACTGATGCCCAGAATCTTTATGAGCCGGATCCAGGACCAGACGCAGAAGGTTCTGACCATAATGTAGACCCTCATTCCCAAACTGTAACTCCTGTTGGTGGAGACAATGAGGAAGACAATGATGAGACTCAAATACCTGATTGGAGAGACAACTTTAGTTTTTTGTCAGGGCAGGAACAGGTTGGCTCTGAGGACGACGGGTGTGATAACACACAGGGTGATGATGATGAGGTTGGAGATCCCACTTACTGTCAACCCACAGTCAGCCAAGAGATGAGGTCAGCAGAGGAGGTGGAGGAGGATGCTAGTGACGACGAGGTCAGGTTACTTCCTGGACAGAGACGTAGTACTGGAAGCATGTCAACAACTGCATCCTCAAACACAACTCAGCCTCTGACCATAAGTCGTGGTGGCTCTTCAGGTTGCATGGGTGCTAAGCCTTGCATAGCCTGGGCATTTTTTCAGATCGATAAAGATGACCCAACTCGTGTTATCTGTAACATTTGTCAACAAAAGCTAAGTAGAGGCCAAAAAATACATAGTTTGAGTACTTCATGCATGAACCGGCACATGGACATGAAGCATAAGTTGCAGTGGGAAGCTCACTGTGCTACAATGCGGCCTAGCCGGCCGGGCCAACCACCGTCTGCCCCATCTTGTGCATCTGCGGCCTCTTCATCCTCTGTGGCTAGGGGGGACAGCAGTCACACCTGTTTTGGGATGCAGACCTGCCACCTCTTTACCCGCAACAGCCAGCGTGATTGGCAGGTCATCATTTTCTTTGGAGGTGGTAACACCAGCTGGTGTTGAGCGCTGTCCGACATCGATAGCACCATCTTTGGATCAAGGCAACCTAACATGTCCGCCTGCATCTTCCTCACAGACCGGCAGTTTACCGGGGACACCCTTATCAACCCCGTCTAAGCATAACAGCCAGCCCTCGGTCCCTCAGATGTGGACAAGTAAAAGACCATTTCCTCCTAGCCATGAGAAAGCTAAGAGGTTGAATTTCACCATCTGCAAGCTCTTGGCTACAGAAATGCTGCCTTTCCGCCTGGTGGACACAGCGGATTTTCGAGACCTTATGTCCGTCGCAGTGCCCCAGTACCAGATGCCCAGTCGGCACTACTTCTCAAAGAAAGGTGTGCCTGCGCTCCACCAGCATGTCGCACACAACATCACCACTTCTTTGAGAAACTCTGTGTGTGACAGGGTGCATTTCACCACAGACACTTGGACGAGTAGGCATGGACAGGGACGTTACATGTCGCTGACTGGGCACTGGGTAACTATGGTGACAGCAGGACAAGGGGCTGCTGTCCAAGTCTTGCCGTCCCCACGAGTTGTGCATCAATCCCTCTTTATCTCAAAGTTCCTCCACTGCTTCTGCCTCCTCAACCTCCTCTCGATCCTCCACCTGCACCCAAAGCCTGTCTGGTCATGCCACAAGCTTTCTAACTGCGCAGAAGGGATCCTGCACACCTCCTTACTATGCTGGCAGTAGGGCTCAACGTCATCAGGCGGTTTTTACTTTGAAATGTCTGGGAAATGTGAGTCACACAGCTGAGGAGTTGTGGTCAGCTCTGGAGAACCAATTTCATGAATGGTTGTCTCCACTGGACCTGAAACCAGGGAAGGCCGTGTGCGACAATGCTGCAAACCTGGGTGCGGCCTTCCCCGGGGCAATGTCACACACGTGCCTTGTATGGCTCACGTGTTGAACCTGGTTGTCCAGCAATTTATAGCCCACTATCCCGGACTAGATGGCCTTCTGCAGAGGGCACGGTCGCTGTGTGCTCACTTCCACCGTTCGCATCCCGCAGCTCAGCGACTTACATCTCTACAGAAGTCGTTGGGCCTGCCACTTCACCGGCTAAAATGCGATGTGCCTACCCGGTGGAATTCAACTCTGCACATGTTGCAGCGACTGTGGCAGCACCGACAAGCCCTGGTGCAATACATTCTGACGTATAGCCTGGGCCAACGAGATCCAGAGGTGGGGCAAATCATGCTGGAGGAGTGGTCTCAGATCAGGGACCTATGCACCCTTCTGCACTGTTTTGAAATGGCGACGAAGATGTTTAGTGCTGACGATGCCATTATCAGCATGACTATTCCGGTGATTTACATGCTGGAGCACATGTTAAACAGAATTCGGAGTCAGGTGGTGGCACAAGAGGAGGTGGAGGAAGTAGAGGAGGAGGAGTTGAATGCGGAAGGGCTAACATCTGCAAGGTCCAGACGGTATGCAGCACCAAGGCGGCAGGCATGTGAGGGTGGGGGAGATGGTATTACCAGGGCGCATGGTAGCAGCCAAACTAGTGAGGAAGGTGCAGGAGCCCAGGAAGAAGTGGAGGACGAACTGATGGAAGACTCATCAGATGAGGGAGACCTTGATCACATTTCTGTTGTGCGAGGTTGGGGGGAGAGGACAGAGGAAGGAAGCATGATTGTTACCTCGCCACCAACACAACAGGGACTTGGTGCTCCTGGATGCGCAAGACACATGAGTGCCTTCTTGCTGCACTACCTGCAACATGACCCTCGAATTGTGAGAATTAGAAATAATCCTGACTACTGGGTTGCCACACTGTTAGATCCCCGGTACAAAAGTAAATTTGCAGAAATTATTCCTGCCATAGAAAGGGATGCACGCATGCAGGAGTATCAGCAGAGACTGTTGCAGAATCTTACATGTGCTTTTCCACAAAACACCAGTGGTGCACGTAGTGAATCTCACAGTTCCATCTTGCCAACCGTGGGACCGTCGAGTGTTCAGCACTCAACCCGTAACAGAAACACAGTATCTGCTGGTAACATCAATTTTGCGGAATCATTTCACCACTTTTTTAGCCCATCTTTTGCAAGGCCACAGGAGACAAGAAGTCTGACACATAGTCAACGCCTAGAGACGATGGTACAGGAGTATCTCCAAGTAAACATTGAAGCCATGACTGTGTCACTGGACCCTTGCTCTTTTTGGGCTTTCAATCTGGATAAATGGCCGGAGCTCACCACTTATGCCTTGGAGATCTTGTCATGCCCCGCAGCCAGCGTTCTGTCTGAACGTGTGTTCAGCGCTGCTGGTGGTGTGCTGACAGATAAGCGCACGCGGCTCTCCACTGATAATGTAGACAGACTGACGTTCATAAAGATGAACAAATCATGGATCCGAAACGACTTTTCTACCCCTGTGTCATCCTGGGGAGAGTAAAAGCTTGATGATTGGTTAAAATCACCTCACCAACCGTTTTAAGCTTTCAAATTACTAATCATGTTTGTCTGTATCTTGGCTGGAAAATAATTTGGGCTTTGTAGCAGTGTGCAGTACTGATTCTATTAGGCCATCTATACTAAGCTCCACCAGATTTAAAATTACTAATCATGTTTATCTGTATCTTGGCTGGAAAATATTTTGGGCTTTGTAGCAGTGTTCAGTACTGATTCTATTAGGCCATCTATACTAAGCTCCACCAGATTTAAAATTATTAATAATTTTTAGCTGCATCTAGCCCGGAAAATAATTTTGGGGCTCCGAGATGCGCAAGACACATAAGTGCCTTCTTGCTGCACTACCTGCAACATGACCCTCAAATTGTCAGAATTCGAAGTAATCCTGACTACTGGGTTGCCACACTCTTAGATCCCCCACACTCTTTGATCAACCTTTTCATTTTAATAAAGACCAAAAAAATGGTCATTTTTGAAATTATAAGCATTAGCAGGTTATTAGAAACTGAAATCAAACAGTTTTCAACTCAAAACTTTATTCTAGGTGATGTTACATTTGCATTTAGGACCCCTTGTTCGAAAGGAGCTTCTGAACTCTCTCGTCCATTGAATTTGTCAGGTTTTGGATGGTTTCTACTTCAATTGTTTTGCATGAGGACAGAATACCCTCCCAGAGCTGTTGCTTAGATGTGAACTGCCTCCCGCCATCATAGACACTCCTTTTGATGATGCTCCAAAGGTTCTGAATGGGGTAGAGGTCAGGGGAGCATGGGGGTCACACCATAAGTTTGTCCCCTTGTATGCCCATATCAGCCAGAGATGCAGATGTGTTATGTGCAGCATGAGATGGTGCATTATCATGCATGAAAATGATGTTGCTGTGGAATACACGGTTCTTCTTCTTGAACCATGGCAGGAAGTGCTGTTTGAGAAACTCCACATACATTATGGAGTTCATCTTTACCCCTTCAGGGATCCTAAAGGGGCCGACAATCTCTCTCCCCATGATTCCAGCCCAAAACATTACTCCACCTCCTCCTTGTTGGCGCTGTAGCCGTGTTTGCGTGGGGTGTCCATCAACCAGCCATCCTCCACTCCATCCATCTGGACCATCAAGCGTTGCACGGCACTCATCCGTGAACAAAACAGTTTTGAAGTCAGTCTTCATGTATTGTTTGGCCCACTGGAGCCGTTTCTGCTTGTGTGCAGAGGATAGAGGAGGTCGACAGGATGGCGTACGCACAGCTGCAAACCTCTGAAGGACCCTGCATCTTGTTGTTCGGGGGACGTTGGAGGCACCAGCAGCTTCAAAAACTTGTCTGCTGCTATGACAAGGCTTTTTTGCCGCTGCTCTTTTAACTTGACGTAATTGCCTCTAGGAAAGAGTCCTCAATTTGCCCTTATCAGCACGCACACGTGTGTACTGTGAATCAGCTACATACTTCTTGATTACCAAGACACTTCATCCTGATCATCGCACAATGTTGATTGTAGTCATGCCTTGACCTAAACACTCCACAATTTGTTGCTTCTCAGCAGCCGACACATCCTTTCTCTTTCCCATTTTGGCAGAAAATGTAGGCTGCTTAATAATGTGGGACAGCCTTCTTAAGTAGTCTTGCCTTTCATTGGACACACCTGCCAAACTAATTAGCACAGGTGTCTGCAATTGCTTACAGTGATATAAAGAGCCCTGACACACATCACCATCAATGAGTTTAACTGACAAACAAACAAATTCTTCCCTTATCACTCCTAAACACTTTTTGCATAATAATTTGGAACACAGTGTACATGTCCTTTTCCACAAAACACCAGTGGTTCACGTAGTGAATCTTACAGTTCTAACTTGCCAACCGTGGTCTGTATGGAGTTGTTCAATAAAGGGCCCAAAATTAAGATAACATAGACGGGAGAGGTCTCTATGAATAGGAATTCCTAAGTATTTGATACCCTGTGAGGGCCAGGCAAAGGGAAAGTTGGACTGGATGGAATCCTATATGGATTTGGGGAGGGAGACATCGAGGGCCTCAGACTTCGCTGCATTGATTTTAAAATTTGACCATGTAACAAAGTGATCTATTTCAGCCATAACAGCAGGGATGGATATATGTGATTGAGTGATATATACTAGGACATCATCAGCAAATAGAGAGTACTTGTACTCGGTGCCTCCCACCTCAATCCACCTAATATTGGGGTTATGGCGAATTGATGAGAGCAGGTGCTCCATCACTAGGATGTATAAGAGAGGGGACAGAGGACATCCCTGCCTTGTCCCATTGGTGATTGTGAAAGGTGATGAAAATGTTCTGACGCGCCCCCTGGGCCTTGGGACATCCGGAGCCGGACCCTTTTTGGTGGATGCTGGTGGTTGTAGTCTCCGTGGCAGCGACCCGGTTCCGTGGCTCAGGGCGGTCAAACCAGTGGCGGAACTATTTATGTGGTTTTGATGTTTAAATGTCCGACTACGCCACCCGTGGATTGCGGTCAGAGTGAACCGCCGCTGCAGGGCAGACCGCTGAGGCTGGTGTTGTGGGTGCAGCAGAGCGTAGCATAACTCCCCACGGGAGGAGTATAGCCTCAGGGCAGTGTATGCGGAGGATGAGGGTGATGGTGCAGGGCAGCAGCAGTAACGACACGGAGTCAGTGATGCAGTCCAGGGCCTTTACTCACAGTTCTTATTATTCAGACCACTTCTGCAGGTAACGGCTGCCCACGTCGTACTGTGCTCACCAGGTGAGCGGCTCAGACAACTCCCAGATAACTTTGGAGCGCTTCACAGGACCCCCTTTGTGTGTCCTTTGTCTGGCCTTTCTTACCAACCCTTCTGTCCGGCTGCCTCGGGCCTCCTCTTGGTAAACTTGGCGCCAGTTTCCCTGACCCTATGTGGTGCCTTCCTAGCGGGTGTAGCGAGGGGCTGCGCCACATAAAATGTCACAGCCTCCGGTTTCTAGCTGAGGGTCGTTTCCCGCCTCCACTAGTTTCGGGGACCGGTCTCCCCCTTTGGCCTGACCCCTCCACGCAGGTGGATTCGGGCGTGCGGTGGCGACTCGCCCGTCCGCACCCCTGGGATCCCTTCGTTCCTCGTTCCTGGAGCCTTCTCCGCTCCTCTTCCATCCTTCTCCCTCTTCCAGGCCTGGGCCTCTGTTACTAGGCCCGCCTCCGGAGCAGAGCTCATGCAGAGCCCCTGCTCCCTGTCACTTCTGCTCAGACTTTTCTGCACTGAACTAAGATGGTGCCCACCTTTTATACTCCCTTCTCAATGCACCCAGGAACTGCTTCCTCCCTGCTCCTGCACTACAGGGTTCCCCTTCCTCAGTGTTCCCTCCCCTCACTCCAGCCAGGGAAAAGGACTGTCGTGCCCATCTCAGGGGCATATTGGTCGCCCTGCCCCACGGCAATGTGGTGTAATGCATGCAGGTGTCGGGTCCTGATCCACACTCCATCCTTACCTGAGAGTGAGATATCACACCTCTGGGTGAGGTGCAATACCTCTGTAGCAACCGAGCCCTCAGGGTGCTACAGTTCCATTTATCTTCAGCCTAGGTGACGTATTGCGATACAGGGCCGTGATTTTGGCTATAAAAGGGTCCCCTAGACCCCTACCCCAAGCATTTTAAGAGAATAATATATGGCGTGCCAGGAGACTCTATGGAATGCTTTCTCAACATCCAACGAGAGTATCTAATTACAAATTTTTAACTGCATCTAGCCCAGGAAATACTTTGTGCCTAGCAGCAGTGTCTGCTAGTCAGCGGATTATCCCGGCTGTTAAGCAAGCTACACCACCTGTAGCTTGGACACTTAATTTTTTCAAAGGAAATGCTTCGGGACCACGGGATACTCAGTGAAGAGCATCAGGAGGCACCCCAAGGCATAGGGGCTGGGACTGGCAGTAGGACGCCTTGCGGTGGACAGCTGAGCTCGATCCTTATAAAAGCTTTTTAACTGCAGCAGCTTTAGTGGACGCTACTGGAGCTGGAATTACGCGGCTGCTGGCATGAGACTTGCCCTCCAATAGATCCTTGTAAAAGGATTTAAAGTGTATTCATTCAAATTAGAGAGACAATTTAAATTAAAAAGCTTAGAGCTGCCTCCACCACAGGGGGGCTCGCTCGACCCACCAGCGGACAGGCACCAGTATTGGGAGAGGGGGGCTGGCCGTCAGGGTCCACCGCGGCTCTGGCACAAACCCGTCGACACGGAGGTGGCACAGGCAGGAAAGAACTGGCCGTGTCGGCTTCTCACTTTTTGGATTTTAGAAGGGCATGACATGCCTATATCTGTGTCTCCCCCTCCTTTTACTCCTCCACCTCTTTTCTTTTCGCATGACTATATGTACTTGTCACTTTTCCATGTGTTAGTTATGTCTTCTGAGCAGTTTGTCAGCTTTTGGACACCTTTGAAGGTGTTTTCTATGTGTTTCTATGTGTTTTTGTTTGCCTGCCATTGGTTTTAACGGTCTTCGATGGTGTTCGACGAACAGTTCGACGAACAGTTCGGCGAACACGCGGGTGTTCGACGAACCGAACCGAACTCGAACACTACGGGGGTGGCTCAACACTAATAAAGACTTATTTGTATTATTCAGCCTTTATACTCCTTTATACGCCTGTTGTTTTGTGGGTTTTGCTAATTTATGGGGAGGCCCCCTACTATTTTGGTCAGATTTAGGTATTAAAATAAAACTATATTAATTTGCTCACAATGTACAAATGCAAACCACAGACCTCATGTATCAAAACTGATTTATTTTTTACTGTGCAAATTAAAGCTGAATTTTAAGTAGTTACTATACTAACTTGAAGCTCCAGGGCTTTATTGCAAAATCTGTAACAGGGCCTTTAACAACTGTCTCACATTATTCATAATATAGGTTTCATTTTAAGGGGCGGGAGGATCTTTTGGCCCCTAAGGCTACAGATCCCAGGTGCTACAGCAACCTCCTCACCCTCTATAGTTACTTCCATGGCAATAGGCAATGAGATAATTTTTGATACGTTAGTCAGACTTCAATTTATAAAATCTTTAGTTTGAGGCTTATTTGTTATATATCATGCAGAGTATAGCAGCTTTATATTTATCAGAATAATGTATACACTACAACATACAAGCAACTTATTGCATAGGTACAAATCCATTTCATACACAAATGTGAGCATAAAATTGAATGCAAATATAATTATCCCACTTCTAGAAAATTGAACATAATTTAAATTACTGGCAGGCAGAGAAATTTGATATATAAACCACCATGTAAATAATGACAGCTTGATTGCCTCTGTGGTTATTGTTCTGCTCTGAATCTCAAATTATCTTTCTCGCAGTGTTTCCATTCTATCCACGTCACCACCTTTGCACATAAAGATAAGTTCCAACTTTAAATACCAGAAAAAGATTGAAAAAAAAAACCACGAATGAAAACATCTTAAACAAAAAAAGCAATATCAGCACAAATATTGTATTTAGAGTTATAGTAACGTAGTAGATTAAAAAGAAAAAAAAAACACATTTCACAGCCAGGGTGAAACTATACATTTACATTTGTAGTGTGTTCTGTTAAAGTATATTTCTGTGAATTTTGTTATAATGTTTTCTATTTACAAAATTAATTCATGAAGTAATAACTGACCAAACCTGCATTAACAACACATTGCAATATCTAGCCCAAGGGAATAAAAACTGACTGAAAAATTAAAAAAAAAATACAATGTTCTCATTGGACAAAGGAGGCCAAAACATCCAACACACTTCAGGGCTACCCCACACCAAATAATGCACATGTTTTCCATATAATACCCTCTTAGTTACATGTTCTTCCTATATACATAATGCATATAGCAGAAAGCCAATGCCCACACATAACAATGTGTACTTCAAAGGCAAGATTGAATCATCCAGTTCACCAATCAAGACAAATAAAACTCTCAGTTCAATATTGTACCTACATGGGTACTGCTGTCCTACTGAGATTCATATAGTGCCAAGTAGTGCACTGAAAATGCCATACTTTGCAAGCAACTAGCTAAAGGGAACGTGTCACCAGAAAACATTATATTAACCTGCAGATATGGGGCTAATCTGCAGGTTAATAGCATTATTACCCTGCCGACATCCGCACTTATCCAAGGGGAAAATTAATCTTATTCCACCCGGGCAGCCTTCCGGTTTCTGTCATGGGGGCAGCACTGGTTCAGTCACCACTCTGTAAAGAGAGGCGGCTGTAACCTCTTCCCTGGCCCTGACAGACATGGGCTCTGCATTACGGCCGGCTGTCAGTCAGGACCGGGGGTGGGGTTACAGCCGCCTCAGAGCGGTGACTGAACCAGCGACGGTGCCGCCCTCGTGACTGAAACTGGATCGCTTCCTGTAGCTACAGAGTGCATTCGAATTGCTGTAGTTTAACCACGTAAATGCAGATGTCAATTTATAAATGATGTCAATGACAGTGCACAAGGTAACCGGCTTTCAAAATGATTAGTGTCCCTCCAAACTACAACTTTACCTGCAAAAAACACGCCCTCATATGGCTATTTCAATGCAATAATAAAAAAGTTATAGTTCTTCTTGGGAGAAGGGGAAGAAAAATGAAAGCACAAAAACAAAAAATTCCTTGGTTGATAAGGGGTTAATAACATCATTAAAAAAAATTCTTGACGCACTGCAAACAAGGAGGGCAGCTTAAACCCCTCTGTTCTAATTTTGCCACTGAAGAAAAATTTCAAGACTTGTGTGTCAGAGAAAGTGTTCTTGCCTTTTGAGACAGGCAAGCCGCAAGCAATATTTTTTTTGCATTTTTGTTTTGCCCTTTTGTTTATTAAGACAAAAGTAAAATATCCACAACCACATTCCAGAAATTTAAACGCAATGGTCTACCTCCTGAAGTATGTGTGTTGCAAAAAAACTTCCTTGTTGTAATAGTCCAATGTTACATTCTACGTGAATACAGTGGCCTGTTGCAGTTGCTGGCTTTTGAGACCTGATTTACCAAGCTTTTCTTGTCCTTTTTTTTAAGCTATTTTTTAAGCTATTTAAAAGAGGACACATGTTAATTTTTAAATACCTATTAAATAGTCCAATTTAGCAACTGTATACTCTCTATGAATATACTTAATGTTGTTGCTGCATGTTCTTTTCCAGGCATAAACCTATGTGTAGCTTTTGCAGAGTTATGGTGAGCTTTTGTTCAAGAGGGGAATAATGTAAAAAACTATTAAAAAAATTATAAATAGAATACAAAAAAGGTTAATATTTTAGTAGTCTAAATAATTAACCATACATTTCCTAAGCTTGTCTAGTGTATTCTGTAGCTATACCCTACTGCTTCTGAGAAGTGCACTCTCATTAGGGTAGACAAACATGAAGCAGCTTACAAAATAGGGATAACTTTTTCACATCTTTCTGACAAGCAATTGCTTCTTTAATTTTGAAAACAGCTAGCATCTCCTGGCTCCCTTAGAATATGGATAATTTTTATACAACATTATAAAAAAATCTTTGTAATTGTTTAATTGTTTGGAAAATAACAAGCTTGTTGTGGATCACAAAAAGGCTTTTTTCCATTCTTAGTTGAGAAGCTATTACTTGTTCAGTTTCAAAATAGCTAACCTGTTCCTGCCTCAAAATAAATGGATAATTTTTGGACAGCATGTGAAAAAGCTGTTGCTTCTTCATTAACCAAAAACAAAGCAATTGAAAACAAACATGGATATTTTTTGAAACAAACCATATGAACTTCTTCCGTTTGCACCGTTTGTGTATAAATACCAGCAAGACAGGTATTGTAAAAAGTTTGTTACTCCTGTGCTGTTAAATAAGCTGTTGTTTACTACTGGGTTCCATGTGTTTTCTCCTTAACTAATAAGTTGAGGTCATATGGACATTACTAAGATTGTTTTGGAGTTAAAGAGCTCAAAAAGGAGTTCAGTACAGTCATAGGATACCTCAGGGTATTATACATGTCTTTTCCAGGCAATTAGAGGCTTTGCAGTATTGTGATTTGCAGCAAATTTATTTGCTGCAAATAATTTTTTGGGGAAAATTAATTGAATCTGACAAATTCAAATTTAAAAAGATGTGCTCATCTCTAGCCTAGATAAATATTTTTATCTCTTATGCTATGTGTTTTGTTACGGAAACCTCTGTTTACTGTACATCAGTTTGCAGTATAAGTGGCTTGTAGAATTTCTCAAGATTGTATTTGCTTAATATGGACTGTAATATGTTTAAATAGATAACAATACAAATTTAAGAAAAGATTGCAATTACACAATAATAAATGGAATTAATTCAGAACGGAAACAGATTCAGAAACAGATTCAGGCATGCAAAACATTTTTGTCCACCAAATTGTTGTATATCGTTTATCAATTATGCCATATTGTCATACAAAAACAAAGCAAACAGCCATGTGTTAGACATCGCCTTCTGGAATTTATCATTGTACTTCTTGTTGACAGTCCAACAATAATAATGATAGACAGAAGGCAATGGATTTGCTCCAGGTTCTGTTATCACTTCACAGTGGCAATAACAATCCAACATCTACTTATAATCCGCTTATCCCGTCTGTCTGTTCGTCCAGGAAATCCCGCGTCGCTGATTGGTCTGGCCGCAGCCAATCAGCGACGTGGTATTTCAGAACAAGATGGTGGCCGTTAGCGGCTCATCTGCCGCACGGAGGTCAGCAGAGATGCAGCCGGGAGATGACCGGCGCTAGCCGGTTATCTCCCGGCTGCTCGCAGGGAAGTACCCGCACAGGCAGCGCTGCTCGCCGGCCGCGACCAATCAGCGATATTGGCGCCAAATTTAAACACCGCTCTGCTGATTGGTTGTGATGTAAGCGGAAGCAAGAGCCGGCTGCAGCCGGGGGAATTACGTGCTGGCTGTGCATGGTCAGCGATGTTGTCACAAGCAGTATTGACAACATGATGTAATTACAAAATTCATTAGGGGCCCCGGGGGGATACATTGGGGGGTTAATTTAAAGTAGTGCACAACCCATTTAAATACTAATTCTAGAATACCCGATGCGTTAGAATCGGGCCACCATCTAGTATTGTAATAATCCAGAATACCAAAGTAAAGGAAAAGACAGGTAACATCATTCATTTTTGGTATGTTCTTACTATGAAGACATCAAAAACAGGCTGCAAAATCATCACCCAGTTGTGTCAGTGTTAGCATGACATTGGATTGTTTAATACCACTCGCTGTACTGTCCGCTGACTCACTGATTCTAATACCAGCTGTGGGTAAGTCTACAAAAGCACCAAGGGGCTGATTCATTAAGGTGCTAAAGGAAGAAATCTGGAGTAAATACTTTAATAAATACTTTAATAAATCGCAATATTTTGCGCAACTTGGCAGTTGTGCAAAAATATTGCAAATTTTGATATCTACATGCGAGTCCTGGCCAGCTATGACAATATGGGCATGGTGTGAGCGGCATGAAGCGTGGTCACACCTTCCCATCAAATTCATCATAAGTTACGCCCATAAAGTGGCGTAACTTACTCCACAAATATACGCCAGCATGGTTGTCCCACAGTTTTACCACCCATACGGTTCCCTAACACTATTTCCTAACACTTGCTCTTCCATACTATCCCCTCACGCATTTCTCCCTCATACTTCCTCTCATGTTTTTCTTCCCCATTTTATCCTCTCACACTATTCCAATCAATACTCTTACGTCACACTTTTCTCCCCATACTGTCCCCTAACACTTTTCTCCCCTTACTGTCTCCTCATACTTTTCTCCTGCTCATACCGTCGCCAATAAATTTTCTCCCCCATACTGTTCCTTCACACTATTCCCCCATGCTGTCCCCTCATACTTTTACCAGCCATACTGATCTCTAACACTATCTCCTAACACTTCCTTCCTCATACTGACTCAACAAACATTCCTCTCCCATACTGTCCTCCAGGGGCATTGCTAGGGTCTAAAAGATTAGGGGCCCAAGCCCCAAAGTAAATGTTTCCCCATACAACTTCCCCGTCACTTAAAAGAGGATCTATGCATATAAAATTACAGTATATTACTGTTGCTCACCTAAAATACACTATAAAAAGACCAATATTACCAAACTTACTACTATACAAGGCAAAAATAATAATGCTACACAATGCCCTCTACCATCACCACTACACAGTGAGTACATAATATTATGATATGACCATTGCCTCTACATAAAAAAAAACACACTGTAAAAAGACCATCTGACTTCTCACATTTCCAGCACCTTCCCCATCTATTTCCAACCTGAACAACCTCTTCATCCTGCCTGCTCTTCTGACACGGAGCAGTGACCACAATATTTAAAAAATGATGTCATTACTATGATTACCCCTCCACCAACTAATGCTACAAAGACTGTGTGCCAGATAGAGTGGCTTATAAAAATAATAGCGTCCTATAGAAAGTAGTAAAGACACCACTGTGCTTCCTAGCAAGTAATAATGCCAGATATGCTCTTTTGAAAGTTCTAATATCCAAAGTATCCCCTCCAAGCAATAAATACCCTTGAGTATCCCCTTTAAGCAATAATGCACCCTCAAAGCCACAATCAAAGCTAAACTAATAATGCACTCATTTAAAAGAAATAATGTCTCGAGTGCCCCTCAGCCCCATGTATTCTGTATGATGGTCCTTACAGATCCCTACACACTGTATGATGGTCCTCACAGCTCCCTACCCACTGTATGATGGTCCCCGCAGCTCCCTGAGCACTGTATGATGATCCCCACAGCTCCCTGTGCACTGTATAATGGTCCCCACAGCACCCTGTGTACTGTATGATGGTTCCCACAGCTCCCTGTGCACTGAATGATGGTCCAAACAGCTCCCTGTGCACTGTATGATGGTCCCCACATCTCCCTGTGCACTGTATAATGGTCCCCACAGCTCCTTGTGCAGTGTATGATGGTCCCCTCAGCTCCTTGTGTACTTTATGATGGTCCCCACAGCTCCCTGTACACAGTATGATGGTCCCCACAGCTCCCTGTGCATTGTATGATGGTCCCCACAGATCCTTATGCACTATATAATGGTCTTCACAGCTCCCTATGTACTGTATGATGGTCTCCACAACTCCCTATAGCTGGTATGATGGCCCCTACAACTCCCTATACCATGTATAATGGCTCCCGCAGCCCCATATATACAATACTGTATGATGGCTCTTGCAGCCCAATATACAGTGCTCAAAAAAATAAAGGGAACACTCATATAACACATCCTAGATCTGAATGAATGAAATATTCTCATTGAATACTTTGTTCTGTACAAAGTTGAATGTGCTGACAACAAAATTACACAAAAATCATCAATGTAAACCAAATTTATTAACCAACGGAGGCCTGGATTTGGAGTCACCCCCAAAATTAAGGTGGAAAAACACACTACAGGCTGATCCAACTTTGATGTAATGTCCTTAAAACAAGTCAAAATGAGGCTCAGTATTGTGTGTGGCCTCCATGTGCCTATCTGACCTCCCTACAATGCCTGGGCATGCTCCTGATGAGGTTGCTGATCGTCTTCTGTGGGATCTCCTCCCAGACCTGGACTAAAGCATCCGCCAACTCCTGGACAGTCTGTGGTGCAACGTGACGTTGGTGGATGGAGCGAGACATGATGTCTTAGATGTGCTCAATTGGATTCAGGTCTGGGGAATGGGCGGGCCAGTCTATAGCATCAATGCCTTCATCTTGCAGGAACTGCTGACACACTCCAGCCACATGAGGTCTGGCATTGTCCTGCATTAGGAGGAACCCAGGGCCAACCGCACCAGCATATGGTCTCACAAGGGGTCTGAGGATCTCATCTCGGTTCCTAATGGCAGTCAGGCTACCTCTGGCAAGCACATGGAGGGCTGTATGGCCCTCCAAAGAAATGCCACCCCACACTATTACTGACCCACTGCCAAACCGGTCATTCTGAAGGATATTGCAGGCAGCAGATCACTCTCCACGGCATCTCCAGACTCTGTCACGTCTGTCACATGACCTCAGTGTGAACCTGCTTTCATCTGTGAAGAGCACACGGCGCCAGTGGCGACTTTGCCAATCCTGGTGTTCTGTGGCAAATGCCAAGCGTCCTGCATGGTGTTCGGCTGTGAGCACAACCCCCATCTGTGGATGTCAGGCCCTCATACCAACCTCATGGAGTCGGTTTCTAACCGTTTGTGCAGACACATGCACATTTGTGGCCTGCTGGAGGTCATTTTGTAGGGCTCTGGCAGTGCTCCTCCTGTTCCTCCTTGCACAAAGGCGGAGGTAGCGGTTCTGCTGCTGTGTTGTTGCCCTCCTACAGCCCCCTCCACATCTCCTGGGGTACTGGCCTGTCTACTGGTAGCACCTACAGCCTCTGGACACTACGCTGACAGACACAGCAAACCTTCTTGCCACAGCTCGCATTGATGTGGGATCCTAGATGAGCTGCACTACCTGAGCAACTTCTGTGGGTTGTAGAGTCCGTCTCATGCTGCCACAAGTGTGAAAGCACAACCAACATTCAAAAGTGACCAAAACATCAGCTAGAAAGCATTGGTACTGAGATGTGGTCTGTGGTCCCCACCTGCAGAACCACTCCTTTATTGAGGGTGTCTTGATAATTGTCAATAATTTCCATCTAGCCCACCTCTTCAACCTGTCACTAACAACTGGTGTCTTCCCCTCATGCTTCAAACATGCCTCAATCACACCCATCCTCAAAAAGCCCTCCCTTGACCCATCCTCTGTGTCTAGCTATCGCCCCATATCACTTCTCCCCTATGCCTCAAAACTACTGGAACAACATGTCCATTCTGAACTGTCCTCCCACCTCTCCTCCTGCTCCCTCTTTGACCGCCTACAATCTGGTTTCCGACCGCACCATTCTACTGAAACTGCACTGACTAAAGTCACAAACGACCTACTAACCGCCAAATCTAAGCGACACTACTCTGTCCTCCTCCTCCTAGACCTGTCATCTGCCTTTGACACAGTGGACCATTCCCTCTTACTACAGACTCTCTCATCTCTCGGCATCACAGACTTGGCCCTATCCTGGATCTCCTCATACCTAACAGACCGGACATTCAGTGTCTCCCACTCACACACCACCTCTTCATCTCGCCCCTTATCTGTCGGTGTCCCCCAAGGTTCAGTTCTAGGACCCCTGCTCTTCTCCATCTACACCTTAGGCCTGGGACAGCTCATAGAGTCTCATGGCTTTCATTATCACCTCTATGCTGATGACACACAGATCTACCTCTCTGGACCCGATATCACCTCCGTATTAACCAAAATCCCACAATGTCTGTCTGCTATTTCATCCTTCTTCTCTGCTAGATTTCTGAAACTTAACATGGACAAAACAGAATTCATCATCTTTCCGCCATCTCATTCAACCCTCCCAACTGACCTATCCATCATAGTCAATGGCTGCCCACTCTCCCCAGTCCCTCAAGCTCGCTGCCTCGGGGTAACCCTGGACTCGGAACTCTCCTTCAAACCACATATCCAAGCCCTTTCCACTTCCTGCCGACTCCAACTTAAAAATATCTCCCGGATCCGCACATTCCTAAACCATGAATCTGCAAAAACACTAGTGCACATCCTCATCATCTCCCGCCTTGACTACTGCAACCTCCTGCTCTGTGGCCTCCCCTCTAACACTCTCGCACCCCTCCAATCTATCATAAACTCTGCTGCTCGACTAATCAACCTGTCCCCCCGCTATTCCCCGGCCTCTCCTCTCTGTCAATCTCTTCACTGGCTCCCCATTGCTCAGAGACTCCAGTTCAAAACCCTAACCATGACATACAAAGCCATTCACAACCTGTCTCCTCCATATATCTCCGACCTAGTCTCCCGTTACATACCTGCACGCAACCTCCGATCCTCACAAGATCTCCTGCTCTACTCCCCTCTTATCTCCTCCTCCCACAACCGTATACAAGATTTCTCCCGTGCTTCCGCCCTACTCTGGAACTCTCTACCCCAACGTATCAGACTCTCGCCTACCGTGGAAACCTTCAAAAGGAACCTGAAGACCCACCTCTTCCGACAAGCCTACAACCTGCAGTAACCACCGCTCCACCATACCGCTGCACGACCAGCTCTACCCTCACCTACTGTATCCTCACCCATCCCTCGTAGATTGTGAGCCCTCGCGGGCAGGGTCCTCGCTCCGCCTGTACCAGTCGCTGTCACATTGTGTTCAAGATTATTGAAATTGTTCTTGTATTATACCCCCTTTTTCACATGTAAAGCGCCATGGAATAAATGGCGCTATAATAATAAATAATAATAATAATAATAATAATAATAATCTATTGTCTATTCCATTTGCACAACAGCATGTGAAATTGATTGTCAATCAGTGTTGCTTCCTAAGTGGACAGTTTGATTTCACAGAAGTTTGATTTACTTGGAGTTATATCCTGTTGTTTAAGTGTTCCCTTTATTATTTTGAGCAGTGTATATTGAATGCTGGCCCCCACACGCCCTTGTACACTATTATGCCCCTACATCTCCCTATAAACTCTATAATGGCACCCAGTCCCCATTTATATAATATAATGGGCCCCCTGCCCCTTATATATAGCAAGATGACCCCCATAGCAGCCCCTTATAGTATGATGGCACCCACACCCCTTATATATATTATAGTCTCCTCATCAGTACGATTATGGCAATACCAAACTTGTGCAGTAAATATTTTTGTTGTGAAAAGAAAAATCGGAAACTTGTAAAATATGTTTTTATAAATTTTTTTTATTCTGTCACCATTTCCAGAGACTCTTAACGTTTTTATCTGTCAATGGAGCTGCCATTCCATATTTTTTGTGGTGCAAGACTACTTTTATTTTCATACCATTTGGAATAGATATGAGATTTTGATCACTCCTTACTGTATTTTTTTGCAGCTTTTCGAAGACCAAAACATTTTTTTTATATTCACGAAGTTTATCTTTCAGGTTAGTTAAAGCACCACTCCAGTATTTTTTTCTTTCAGAGCTGGAGTGGTGCTGCCCCTGGTCTTATACTTATCTGCCGCCGTCTTCAGCTCTTCCCTGTGCCGCTCCACTATCTTGTGACCTCGACGTCTGACCGGAAGTCAGAGGTAACAGTCACAAGCTCTCAGTGTAAGTCTATGAGAGTCTCGTTCTGGCCTCATTCTGCCTCTCATAGACTTACAGTGAGCTGTGACCTCTGGATTGGGGAGCAAACACTGCAGCAATCCAGCAGGTCACAAACTACTGGAGACCGACCGGAGCAGATCTGGGAACAGATGAAAACAGCAGCTGGTAAGACTAGGGGCAGGGAATGTAGATTATTGGCACCACTCCAGCACTGCACTAAAAAAGAAATGCTGGAGAGGTGCTTTAAGTTTATACATTGATAGATTGGACGTTTATGGATGCAGCGTTATCGCGTTAAGTGTATTTTTTTCCATTTTGTAATATCTTTTTTTTAATGGGGAGAGGATTTTAATTTCTCATGTTTTTAAACCTTGTTTCTTTTTACTTTTTACAGTATTTATTAGCCCCCTTTGGTGACCTGAAAATGTGTCGGTCTGATCGCTTGTGCTATATACTGTAATATCTCAGTACTGCTGGATAGAGCAAAAGTCTTCTTTGAAACCCATACACAGCTGAGTTTCAGCAGAGCTCTGCGATGGCAGGCATGGTGGTCTTCAGCTGACTCCCTACTGTCATCGCAAAAATTTAGAGCCCTGCGAGCACGTTTGCAGGGCGGCCGATGGGCGCACATTGTTAAAAAGGGTTGTCCGGTCTTTTTGTTAAAACTCTGCAGTCATTGTATGTGACTGCAGACTTCTGAATCATTTCATTGTATGCAGCACATGTTGTGAGGATTCTCCGGTGTTGACAGTGAGAGAGGGCAGTCATGTGAACACAAATATTTGATTTCCATATGACGCGCCCCCAGAGCCGTGGGGTACTCGGCAGCTGGGCCTATGGATGCCGATGGGGGATATCATGGTGGTTGGCCTGGTCCGTGGCCCAGGGCGGTCAATAAAAAGGGGAATATTTATAGGTGATTTGTAAAGTGTTTGTGACGCCACCTGTGGAATGCGGCTAAAGGGAGCCGCCGCTGCGGAGCAGTCCTTTGGAGCTGGTGTTACGGCAGCAGGGATGGTGTCGCTCTCCACAGGTAGAGCTAGCTCCAGGGCAGTGTAGGTAGGGTGAGTTGCGCTGGGCGTTGTAGTTCCGGGAGGCAAGAGGGCGCAGATGAAAGAATGGATGGAGGCAGTATGGTGCAGTCATCCGAGTCTTTACTCACAGTTCTTATGACAGTTCCACTGGTGCACTGTACGGGTGCCAGCCTCCCACGTCGCGCTGCATTCACCAGGCAGGGGTTCAGCTCTTCGTCAGGCAGATTAGGAGCACCAGAAGGAACCCCACTTTCTTGTGTTCCTAGCTAGACTGTCTTCACGCTGGGTCTTTCTCCCTCCTGCCCTGCGCTTCCCCACTCTCAATCCCGCTCGGGTGCTCTGAGGTCCCTCCTGTCTTACTGGAGTTCCCAGACCTGCTTGACCCTCACAAAGATTAGAATAGGGCTTTGACAACTGGACTCTGAAAGCCAGAAGCCTCCGGTTTTTCCAGCCGAGACTTAGAGTTACACGACTGGTCCAGGGGCCGGTCCCCTTCTTGCGGCCTACGATCCCTCTGTCTTCTGACAGATTCAGGGCGTACGGGTGCTGTCCGGCACTCGCCGTACCCCCGGGATCCCTTCTTTAGATCGGAGCCTACTCCTCTGCTCCCCTCCTGGGCCTCTAGGACTGGGCCCTACTTGTGGAGCAGAGCTCCTAAAGAGACTCTGCTCCCTGACTGACTTCTCCCACTTACTAATCTGCCACCCTAAGATGGCCTCCCTTTTTATATCTCCTTCTATGGTGCTCCGCTAAACTGCTTCCTCCACCCACACCCACTACTGGTTCCCCCTACGTTTAGGTTCGCCCCACTCCAGCCAGGGACAGGGCTCAGCAGGAAAACACATTGCATCTTGCCCTTCCAGACGGCCTGGAGCAGTGTAGTGTTGGATGCAGGTGTTGGGGTTCCGGGCAGCACTCCCTTCTTACCTGAGAGAAGGAGACACCACACCTCTGGGTGAGTGGCAGTACCTCTGTGGCGACTGAACCCTCAGGGGCGCCACACTCCCTCGTGGTAAAACACAGCACAGGAACTGAGCAAAACACGGTAAATTACAGACATGCAAATTTTTAGATGCATCACATATAAGATCATAAAGCATAACATTTCTTCCCTTTATGGGAGGCACTTCACTTTAACGTTACAGGGTATCATAACATTATAAGAGCACTTTTCAATAAAATTTCTGTAACAGGGTGTAACAGTAGCAGCATGAGGGACCCGTCCGCAAACCCTCAACGTAGGCCCTGGGCGTGGCTGCAGGGCATAGGTGATCCTGGTGCTGGACCACGTCTTCCGCCACGCCAAACGGGTTTTTCTTCTGAGGTCACTTGATTGCACTTATAAAACCAATAGGGAGCACTTTAAGAAGTGCAGAACTATGTACAATATCAGTTCTCAGCTGCTCACAGTCCTCAGCCTGAAGTCTGTATACCCTGACGGGTAATTATGCACGCATTAAGAAACACATTTTTTTAAACTCCTATAGCCTTACGGGTGACTATATACAGTTTAGTCCCACCTACTGTACTAGTAGTGGGGTCCCGTCTGGGGTACTTTTGACTTTTGCTGGACCCAGCTGGGTCATCAGCCATGTCCTGCGGGGTCGTGTCCTTGATCACGCGGTACACCTGGAGGGCATACCACCCGCGTTCCCCGTGGTGCCGAGTGTAGGTGACACGGTCACCGGGGTAAAAGTTCCGGTCGGCATGGCCCTGTTCCAGCTCGGGCTCAACATCCCGCCGGTTCACGAAAATATCCCTGGTGAAATTTGGATCGCGGATAAAGCCCCACCCAGCCTTCAAGTCGAACTTTACCACTAGTCCTTCTTCACGGGGGCTGGGGTGGGCAGATTCCACCTGCCGGGCTTGAGCTTTTGCGGCCTTGTTCCGGGCCTCTAACCGCTCACAACGCGCCTACCGAGTGCGCCGCTCCTTCTCCAGCTGTTGGAGCTCCGGCCTGCAGAACTCCTTCCTTTGCAGGGCTTCGGCTTGGGTCTCCTGTGGGAACCCCATCAGGTCCCCCCGCTTCGGCAACTGGACTCTGAAAACCAGAAGCCTCCCGTTTTTCCAGCCGAGACTTGGAGTTACACGACTGGTCCAGGGGCCGGTCCCATTCTTGTGGCCTACGATTCCTCTGTCTTCTGACAGATTTGCGGCGTACGGGTGCTGTCCCGCACTCGCCGTACCCCCTGGGATTCCTTCTTTAGATCGGAGCCTACTCCTCTTCTCCCCTCCTGGGCCTCTAGGACTGGGCCCTACTTGTGGAGCAGAGCTCCTAAAGAGACTCTGCTCCCTGACTGACTTCTCCCACTTACTAATCTGCCACCCTAAGATGGCCTCCCTTTTTATATCTCCTTCTATGGTGCTCCGCTAAACTGCTTTCTCCACCCACACCCACTACTGGTTCCCCCTACGTTTAGGTTCCCCCCACTCCAGCCAGGGACAGGGCTCAGCAGGAAAACACATTGCATCTTGCCCTTCCAGACGGCCTGGAGCAGTGTAGTGTTGGATGCAGGTGTTGGGGTTCCGGGCAGCACTCCCTTCTTACCTGAGAGAAGGAGACACCACACCTCTGGGTGAGGTGCAGTACCTCTGTGGCGACTGAACCCTCAGGGGTGCCACACATACTTCCAGCCATATACAGACTAGACATGCGTGGCCTCGCTCAATACACGTCTAGATGGAATGTGGCCGGAAGTATAGAAATCACATACTTATTGTCACATGACCGCCCACTCTTACCATCAACACTGGAGAATTCTCACAGCGTGTGATGCTCGCTGTGAGGATTCAGAAGTCTATAGTCACATAGAGTGACTGCTGACTTGTAGCATAAGACCAGACAACATCTACAACTGGACTGAGCCTGCACTATAATGCAGGCTTAGCCTGTGAGCCTGCTCCATACACCCGCTCCCAACTTGCACCGTACATGTACGACAAATGTCGGGAAGGGGTTAAAGTGAACATGTTACCTGATAACTGATGTGCTTTATTGGTAACATTTTGGGGTACGTAATATTAAACTGGAATCACATTCTTGTGTTCTACGCTGAGCACGTGTGTCGGGGTTTCTGTGTAAATCCTCCAAAAATGAGACTCAGACGAAAACCCCCGACAGAACCACTCACCATAATGAGGCAGATGGAGACACTTTGGAGTCCGTTTGGCATTTGATCCAGTGGTCTCCATCTTTTTAGACGTTCACAGAACTCTGGTCTACTATACTTGTGGGCTAAAAAGACACCTTAAAATGATGGGACACCGCTGAAACAGGGACCAGACGGAGTCCAAAGTGATTCCATGTGCCTCATAATGGTTCTGTCGGGGGTTTTGTCTGAATAGCATTTTTTGGGATTTACATAGAAACCCCGACGTAAGCGCTCAGCACAGGAAAAATGTGAGCCGTGCCTTATTCCGATTGTTGGGTCGTAGAATGAAAAAATAAACAGCGGTACAAGAATAGTTCTTAATTTTACTTTTGCACTATTCACCATGCGGTATAAGTGATAAGGCAGATTTATTCTTTGGATCGGTGCAATTACAGCAATACCAAACTTATATAGTTTTGCTACTATCATACAGTGAAAATACTTTTTTTTAATAAAAATTTGTATTTTTGTCACCATATTCTGAAAGCTGAAACTTTATTTCTTTGTGAGAACAGAGCTGTATGAGGGCTTATTGTTCGCAATTCGTTGAAGATTTTTCAGTTGTAATGAATTGGCAACAGAGCAGTGTCACAATACCCAGATTGCAGATGTAACGTGGCATGAGGCAGTAGCTGTGGGTGAGGCACTCGTTTGTGGCACCCTGATGCGTTGCATGAAAGTAGGAGTCCTGGCTAGGTTTGTGAACCGGTGCTGTGAGGGCATTATGCCCTTGCAAGCAGCATTTAGCTACTGCTGCAGGTTTGCCAGGACCTGAAGTTTTATAGTTCAATGAATAGACCACCATTCAAAAATAAACTCTTCACTGAATAGTATCTTGGTATGGGTTATATACAAGGGACAGCGGGTACAAAGTCTTATGAACGTTTCCTTTACAACTTGAAGCATTTTCCACACAGTTTCCTTCCTCAGTAGTTTACTTGGGGGCTCTCTATGTCCACTATTTCTCCCTACTTCACCACAACCCAGCTTTAACGCTACAGTCCTGATTAACATGTGTCCTTTTCTTGTTCTGCGGATCCTCCACCTCTTTCCACCACTAGTGCCGTGGAACTCCTTCTTGGGGCACCCCACTAGTCCCACGTACTCAGTTCTGTTTAAGCCCATTACCTTCCAACGTTATCACCTCGGGATCTCGTGGCTAGGCATGCTCTCCTCTGACCTGTTTATGCAAGGTCTCTCAGTCACTTGTAATCCTGATCTTGCTATCCCTGCTCTTCGTTCTTCTCTCATTTAAGGTCACCCCAGAATGTGACACTGCTCACCTTGGACCTCGTGGTCCACTCTCTATGCACTCCAGGCCTTATCTGATCCTCTGACAGGAAATTGTCACTTCCCTGCAGCTTTTCTCCAGCATGCACTGGGATTCTCAAAAGAAGCGTCATCAAAAAAGTAAGTAGGGGAAAGCAATAGAAAAGCAATTACATAGTGTAGTTAGGGAAGGTTAGGGAATTTTTAATGCAAGTATGTTAGAAAATAGATTTGATTATGGCACTATATAGATAGGGATTTAAAATTTAACTTATTTTGCCTTCGGACCACCCCTTTAAGTGTGGAGTGAAAAGATACCTGGTTGAAATTTAAGAACTGTTCCTGATGAGGAGTGGTGAGAACTACTAGAGAGTATAAAGAAAGACTGCTGCTACTGGAGATAGACTATTTAAAAAACAATGATTAATATGCTTGAAAATGCAAGCTCCAAGCCTATAAGTTATAGTATTGTTCATACAGAGTATGTAGTTTTGGTATTTCTGAAGATTTTTAAGTGGCAGTGTACTGTATAGCACAGTTTTATTTGAAAACTCTATGCTTAAAAAGTTACATAAACACTTTAATCTCACCATAGCTCATATCGGTAGCTTTAAAGGGGTTGTTCAACTTTGGGGATCATTTTTTTCTCTATAAATGCATGTATTTGTGGCTAACAATCATTCTTATAATTGGGTTTCTTTAACTTTTTAAACTTGTTTGAGTGCTATAGCCACTATGGCTATTGCTGGCTGCTGAATGGGTTAAATGAGCTAATTTTGACGGTCCAATGGGAGAGTTTTTAACGCATCTGACTTTTTTTTGTTCAAAATTGGAAGAGATAGAAACCCTTTTTAATTCTGTATGCAAATTTAATAACATAAATCCTTCATTGTTTTGTAAGAACTATGATAATTTGGAGTTGAAAGTGCTTTTAAACTTTGCCTTTGAACAGTGTTTTTACATTCTAGAATCTAAATTTACACGACATATTAAACAACTTTTTAAATACTTTGCTTTTCTTATCTATATACTGTACGCATTTACTTTATTTACTTCTGCACTTTTCTGAGCTACTTGATGTTGCCAGCTTACAGCTTCTGAGAGAAAAGATAAACTGTAAGTTGACTGCAGCTATGTATTGTGGAAAAAAAGACAAGTATTTACTTTTATAGAGGCATACAGTACATTGTGAATGTACAGTACTATGCAAAAGTTTTAAAAACGCTGAAAATTAAGAGTCTGTTTACATGGACTGATCAGCCATTAGCGATGAGCGAACCCGAATACGAAAGTTCGGGGTCCGTACCGGACACCTAGTGTCCATTACCGAACCCCTAACATGGACTTTTTACTGTACGTCCGGTTTCCTGTTCGGGTTCACCCGTCTAATGAAGCTTGTTGAAAGGCTGCAGCGTAGCAAATCAACATGCTTTTAGACTGTGGGCACTTCCGGAGCCATCACAGCCATGCCAAGTATTGGCATGACTATGATTGGCCGGCGCAGCACATGACCCGGCCTGTATAAAGGTTGGATCACAAGTGCCACCGTCATTATGCTCTCATTAGTGTAGGAATAGGACGCAGCTAGAGTGAGGAACAGATTCTGACTGCACAATCTGCAAAAAAAACATTATGTATACTCTGCAACCCCTATATGTGCTGGTACTGTGCTAGTACTGTGCTAAAAGCTGCTGTATATATTCTGAAAACCTGTCTGTGAGAGTACTGTGCTAAAAGCCGCTGTGTGTACTCTGCACCCTCCGCCTGTGGAAGTACTGCGCCTTTAAGCTGCTGTGTGTACTCTGCACCCTCTGCCTGTGGGAGTATTGTGCATTAAAGCTGCTGTGTGTACTCTGCACACTTTGCCTGTGGGAGTACTGTGCCTTTAAACCGCTGTGTGTACTCTGCACCACCCTGTCTGTGGAAGTAATGTCCTTTAAGGACCACTGTGTGTTTGCTAGTAGTTTAGCAAATAAATATATTGCATAAATCGTCTCGTTGCCATTTCTAGGCCCAAAAAATAATTTTTCTGTACTGGTGTGTGTTTCTTAGTAGTCTGGGAAATCAAACCAGTGTTGACTACCTCCTCCTCCTATGCCTCTTCCACCTCCACCTCCACCTCAACCTCCTCTTCCACCTCAACTTCCTCCTCCACTTGGACCTCTGCCTCCTGGTTCTATCTGGCATTTGTTGTTACAATGTTCTTTTTGGGTTCTTTTTTCAGGGGAAATTAATCTGCTTAACAAAACAATTTAATTACAATATAAATTATTACACCAAAATGAGACACTTAACTGTACAGGTCTGATTTGGCACATTTGTTTAAGTTGGAAAATTGGAGACACATACATAGGGTGAAATAAGTATTGAACATACCACCAATTTCCCAAGTAAATATATTTCAAAAAGTGCTATTGACATGAAATTCTCACCAGATGTCAGTAACAACCCATCCAATCTACACAGACAAAGAAATCAAACCTATAGATGTCCATAAATTAAGTTATGTGTAATAATTGGAAATGATACAGGGAATAACTATTGAACATATTTACTGAAATGTATTTAATACTTCATACATAAGCCTTTGTCGGCGATGACAGCTTCAAGACGTCTCCTGTATGGAGAAACTAGTAGCATGTATTGCTCAGGTGTGATTTTGGCCCATTCTTTCACAGAAACACTTTTCAAATCCTGAAGGCTCTGTGGGCTTCTTCTATGAACTCTGAGCTTTAGTTGCTTCCATAAATGTTCTATTGAGTTCAGGTCATGTGATTGATTGGCCTGTTCTAGCTGCTGTATTTTCTTTCTCTGAGACCAATTAAGTAAGAAATTCCTTGGCTGTGTGTTTGGGATCATTGTCTTGCTGAAATGTCCACCCTCGTTTCATCTTCATCATCCTGGTAGATGCCAGCAGATTTTTTATCAAGAATGTCGCTGTATATTTGTCCATTCATCCATCTTTCAATTATATAAAGTATGCCAGTGCCGTATACTGAAAAACAGCCCCACACCATGATGTTCCCACCTCCAAATTTCACTGTTGGTATGGTGGTTTTGGGGTGATATGCAGTGCCTTTTGGCCTCCAAATATGGCATCCAAAAAGATCAATTTTGGTCTCCTCTGACCAAACTATATTCTCCCATGCTTTTTGTTTAGCAATGAAGTCTTGTGTGGTGAGCGTGCATACAGGACATAGAGGTTGAGTGCATTACTTAGTTTTCTATATAACCAGCATTGAAAGAGAACTTTAAAATATAACCTTTATTAATAATTAGATAAAAACAATCAATATTACCACTACCCAGGTACATCCAGTACCATGGGCAAAAAAGTTTTTTTTTATAAGATAGAACATATTTAACATCAATAATTTACGATATTAAATACAGAACAAAAATTACAGTTGTTGGAGGATACTTGGTAACAATGGTCACCTTCTGTTCACCTGTCTAGTATAATCAGCCTCAGGCAAAACATATAAATATAAAAGGAACAATCTCACCCATCTTCTTCAGTTTTCATGGAGGGTGAATGATAGTCCAGGCATCCGACATGCGAGTTTGTCAAGCCAGTTCATGCACTACTGGGTGGAGCAACGGGGGAGACCCTATTAAGCCATGCAAAGGCTATCATGGCCCTCAAACCCCAGAGCTCCCTCCCTGACAAGGCCAGTCCACAGCTGACCCTTCACAGTGAATGTCCCTGAATAAGTAACTCGTGTTTCTCCCGACGCGTTTCCCCAACCGGGTTCTTCAGGGGAGCTTAGTGCACGGTATAAACTAATTTGCAACACCATCCTAGTTCCCTAGCGGCAGTTTAGAAAGAGTACTGGCCAAGTCAGCTGTGGACTGCCTTTGTCAGGGTAAGAGCTCTGGGGTTTGAGGGGCATGATAGCCTTTGCAGGGTTTATGAGGGTTTCCTCTGATGCTCCACCCTCAGTGCATGAACTGGCTTGACAAATTCGCATGTCAGATGCCCAGACTATCATTCACTCTATGAAAACTGAAGATGATGGGTGAGATTGTTCCTTTTATATTTATATGTTTTACCTGAGTTTGATTATACTAGACAGGCAAATTGAAGGTAACCATTGTCACCAAGTATCGTCTGATATCTGTAATTTTTGTTCTATATTTAATATCTTAAATTATTGATGTTATATATGTACCACCCCACTGGTCGTTCTATCACATTAAAAAAACAACTTTTTTTGTCCATGGTACTGAATGCACCTGGATATTGGTAATATTGATTGTTTTTATCTAATTATTATTAAAGGTTATATTTTAAAGTTCTCTTTCAATGCTGGATATATATCTATATCAACTTGAGAACTTGGAGTGATTGATGGACATATCCCACACAGTCAATTGTTTGCTTGTTCTCTACTTATAGTTTTCAATTAAACAACTGTGCCTGCTGATTCCAGGTCTTTCTGTAGCTCTCCACAGGTGTTTCTTGGCTCTTGGACAACTCTTCTGATAATTGTTTTCAATCCTGTGTCTGAAATCTTGCGGGGAGCACCTGATCGTGGGCTGTTTATGTTGAAATGATGTTCTTTTCACTTCCAGATTATGGTCTCAACAGTGATCACTGGAATCTTCAGTAGTTTAGAAATTCTTCTGTAACCAGTGTCCTCACTAAGTTTTGCAACACTAAGGTTATGAAAGTCTGGAGATAGCTCACTGGTTTTACCCATTATGAAATGTTTCTTGTGTGGCACCTTGGTAATGAGACACCTTTTTATAAACCATCAGTTGAACCAGCTGATATTATTTTTCACTATGT
Source organism: Phyllobates terribilis (assembly GCF_046119375.1). Taxonomy (NCBI): domain Eukaryota; kingdom Metazoa; phylum Chordata; class Amphibia; order Anura; family Dendrobatidae; genus Phyllobates; species Phyllobates terribilis. Next base: position 381,098,229 of record NW_027362763.1, on the reverse strand, counting down.
GGCAGGATTGCTTTCTAATTACTAATAGATTTCAGCTGGTGTCATGATTTTCCATGTTTTTTTGCACCTCTACTTCTTCGTGTGTTCAATACTTTTTTCTCTGTGTCATTTCTCTTATTACACATAACTTAATTTAAGGATAGCTATGGCTTCATTTCTTTGCCTGTGTGCATTGGATGGGTTGTTACCGACATCTGGTGAAAATTTCATATCAATAGCAACTTTTGAAATATATTTACTTAGAAAATTGGTGACGTGTTCAATACTTATTTCACCCATTGTACATGCCACACCTATACTACGGGAAGGCTGTTGTTGCATTAACCTTTTTGACCATCACGTGTATGCTACCTCTCATTTTAGTTGATTCCATATTGTTCCAGTGTTGGATAAGTGTGGTTACATTTTTTTGTGAATGTTATACTTGTGTCCATAACATGCGATAAACAAAAAAGTGGCAGTGGGAATAACATGATAGTTTGAGAGAAAAAAATACAAAACCATGGCTTAAAAGGAGAGAGCCTCTAACAGCAGCAGCACCACCACCAGCTATCCAGGCAGTATTAATTTCAAATACAGGTCACGTTAGTACTGCACCGTAGACACAAGGAGCAGTAACTATGCTCAGGGACAATACATAAGTTTACCTCGCTGGGTTAATGTTTGCACCACTGCAACTGGGTCAGGTGATGAAGCCTCCTTGACTGTCAGCGATGCCTGTTTCCACCACCAGTTGACAGATACCGGTCTACACCTCTGCATCCTTCTCAATATACAGTACATGACCCCATCCCAACAGCCACTGTGCACAATGTTGATTCAACACACCACCTTTATTCTTATCGTTCATAAATGGTAAAGTGCCAAACGGTTTTACAGCTTGAAGGCACAGCTCACAAGAGCCATACAGGGGACTAGTTGCTGCTGTGCACCAAGCAGCAAATCTGATATTGAAAGTCCCCCCATCAATTTCAGCTGGGTATTGCCATGAGCAACAATGCCTCAAGCATTCTGGCAGTCTTGAATTTAATTGTGCAAAATTTCTTTAAGAAAGTTGGTGGCTATGGCCAGGAAAATCTCTGCTAATTTCAATTGTTCTTAAATTATAATAATATTAATCATAATTTTATTTATATAGCACCAACATACTCCACAGCACTTTACAATTCAGTAGGGACGTGTACAGAAGATAAGGACATTACTGAGTAACACATAGTTCAACAGTTACAGGAGAAGTGAGGGCCCTCCTCGCAAGCTTACAATCTATAGGGAGATGGGGAGATTAAACAATAGGTAGAACATGCTTGTCATGTATGGTCCAGCCATCATTATAATAAATAGGGGATTATGATGTAAAGCTGCATGAACCAGTCACCAGCCAGTATCTGTCTGTGTTCAGTTACCAAGTGCTATCGGGTGCATGGAGGATGTGAAGACACTTGAATAAGACGGACCAGATTTTAAGGAAAAATTAAGACAGGGAATAGGGAAGACTTAGGTTACTGAAGTTAGGTGACCAGTCTGTCTAAAGAGATGTGTTTTTAAAGCACGCTGTGGGCTAGATATTTATTAGATCATCCAGGGTAATGCATTCCAGAACACTGGTGCAGCATGAGAGAAGTCTTGGAGATGGAGG